>NC_083104.1:63106915-63796633 GCF_949774975.1 Lagenorhynchus albirostris
GATTCTAAAAACCCTCTCTTATTAAGAAAAAATATATATATTTAAAATATTAATTAATAAGATTAAATTAATGTAATTTGATTAATGTTAAAATATTATGTAAATAATAATATAATATTAGTTTAAAGAATATGCGTATATGTTCCACAGTGGTAGCTCTGTTAGAAATTTGCATGTGAGTCATTGGAGTACACTGATAAAAAAAAAAAAAAAACTCCAAAAAACATGCATATCTGGGAGAAAGAGTAGATTTGCCCACTGATGGATTAGCTTGGATCATCTGTCAGACTAGCTAATGTGTCACCCAGTAGGGCCCTGGAGAAATGGGACAAGGGCAAGAGAATTCAGATAAAGGGTCATGAGGGTTTCCATGGGAACACCAGGGGCAGCAAGAAGGCCAGACCATGGAGGAAAGAGAAGGCAGCAACAGAAAGTAACAGAAGGAAGCCGTGGAGGAAATTTGACTGATTTCACTAGGGCCTCAGTGCGCCCTCTCCTTCCTGGAGGTTCCTTAATCCTTCTCAATTGCATAGCAACTCATCAAGTTCAAACCCTTCCTGGTATCCAGCATCCTTTCTGTATCCTCATGTTACCTGCCTACCTGTCTCCCTCACTCCAGCAATCTTCTTCGTCTGCACATCCCGTGCCGAGTCACCCCTCCCTGCTTCCATAACAGGCATTTCCTCTGCTTTAAAGGCCTTCCCCCTCCTATACCTACTGCTCTTAAAAACCTTTCATTCCTGGAACAGGCAAGATTCCTGTTATCTACAAATCTTCCCATCCTAACCCCACTCCAACAAAACAGTTCCTTTCATTTGAAATCTGAAGTCCAGGTTCATAGATTCAATCTGTTCTATATAATCTGTTATTTTCCTGACATAACCTATGTCCCAAGTTTCTTAAATTTCCAGGCTTACCTTTCTCATTCATAGCAAAGTAAATAATCTGTTCTTCAGCCTATGTCATTGCATGAGTTCCATTTCTCTCCCTGGCATTTTCAAAAATCCCTTAGAAATGTTTAACTGTTCCAGAAATCTACTCTTGATCCCCATGACTGAATCTCCATCCTGTGGCCACTTCCTCTGATTGGTTTCACCCCAAAGCTTAAACAGGTTACTTCCTTCATTCCCTAAAACACATCTAAGAAGGTTATTGATTTTAATGAAAACAATTCAAATTTTTTGAACATTCACATTTTGCAAGACACCCTATTAAATGCTGTACAGACATTTCTCACTAAGGTTTCATGGACCACCCGACAGGCAAGCACCATTATTATCTTTACTTTAGAGGTAAGCCAGTAGAGTGGAGACTCTAAGAGGTTAGTAATCTATGGAAACTCACAGCTCAGATAAATAGTGGAGCTGGTATTTACATTGTATTTTCATTTTCATTCTCATTCAGTTTGAAATACTGTCTAATTTCTTCTTTGACTCATGGATTATTTACAAGCGTATTGTTTAATTCCCAGGATTTCCTCCAAAACAATGAGTGGTTATAAGCCCGACATCCAAATGAGTAAAAAATTGCCCATAGGACTTCCTCCAGGAAAATAGACAGGGCTATTTCCAAAAACACATTTGTACTCCTACTGGTAGAATCTACTGGGTTTTTGTTGTTTTGTTTTGTTTTTTTAAGTTACTCTGCTGTGATTCCCTACTTTCTTATTGTCATTTTGTACTTGTCATTGTTTATCTATTTAACACAAATTACATATTGTATTGCTCCATCATTCCCAGTACAGCGCCGCCCACACAGCAATAGGTGTCTGATAACTACTTGCTGAACAAAATTTTTAAAATTTTCCCCAGAAAAATCCAACAAGGGGACACTTACCACCTAAGTCAAATGCATTTGAAGACTAAAATGATGGTGGGTTGAAAATCTGTTTCACAAGGTAAGGATGCATGTGGCTTTGCCTGCAAGAAAGAATGAGGAAGCACAAATGTGCTACAGTCTTGTAAACAAAAACAAATGTGAATATGACAGAGCCTAACGAGGAAGAAAAAAAGCCCTGGCAAAGCAAAAGACCTTCTCTGTTTCCTACCTACTTGCTACTCTCCTTCCACATGGAAAAGAACAGGAACAAACACAATAGAAAGGTTATGGAATTGTTTTTAACATCTATTCCAGTAATTAAACTGAAGACTTTCAAGGGGGATCAAAGCTAAGTTTTACCTCTCAGGATGAACTCAACAGTGAGACAAAACACACACACACACACACACACACACACACACACACACACACACACACACACACACACCACCCCTCAAAAACTATAAAACACCTAAACATCTAAATGTGCATCAACAAGGGAATAATTGAACAAGTTTTATATATCCTTACTATGGGAATCTATGCAGCTGTTAGGGACAATGATATACATTTATGTATGTGCTGATATGGAAAGATGTACATGAGTACATCCAAGTGAAAAAAGCAAACTGCTGAATAATATAGCATAAACTTGTTTTGATACAAGTTCTCTTATAGTGGTATGCTGGAGCTCATGAGAACCAATTTACATTTTCAGGAATTTAGCAAACTGGTTGTTGGTAGCTTAAAACCAACCACAACAAGTGTATTTGTACTCAAGAAATTAGCACCTTACAAATAAGGGGTATTTTCCCCCCCTGGAGAGTTGATTTACCAGCACACCACTGCTCAAACTATGCAAATATAAGTTTGCATAAGCATATACAATTATCTGGAATGATATAAAGCAAACTGTGAGTTGTTGAACTACACATACTGATTTTTTTATTTTTAAAATGAAAAAAAAATAAATAAATGGATGAACCTAGTGATTATCATACTAAGTGAAGTAAGCCAGACAGAGAAAGACAAGTATCATATGATATCACTTCTATGTGGAAACTAAAAAAAAAAAAAAAAAAAAAAAAAAAAAAAAAAAAAAAAAGATACAAATGAACTTATTTACAAAACAGAAGTAGATCCCCAGACATAGGAAACAAACTTATGGTTACCAAAGGGCGAAAAGGGAGGGAGGGATAAATTAGGAGGTTGGGATTAAAATATACACACTACTATATATAAAATAGATAACCAACAAGGACCTATTGTGTAACACAGGGAACTATACTCAATGTTTTGTAATAACCTATAAGGGAAAAGAATCAGAAAAAGAATATATATATTCTGAATCACTGTGCTGTACACCTGAAACTAAGATGACACTGTAAATCAACTATACTTCAATAAAAAATAAAAATGAAAAAAGAAACACCAGTAATTTCACAAGAAAGTGAAAGGCTATAGATAAAATCCATTTAAAAGTCTAAGTGGGGCTTCCCTGGTGGCGCAGTGGTTGAGAGTCCGCCTGCCAATGCAGGGGACGCGGGTTCGTGCCCCAGTCCGGGAAGATCCCACATGCCGCGGAGCGGCTGGGCCCGTGAGCCATGGCCGCTGAGCCTGCGCGTCCGGAGCCTGTGCTCCGCAACGGGAGAGGCCACAACAGTGAGAGGCCCGCGTATCGCAAAAAAAAAAAAAAAAAAAGTCTAAGTGTAGCATCTTCTGATGACTATGCCCAATATATTGAGAAGGGCTAAAATAATTTAATCTGTGATACTTTAAGGGCCATGTATTTATTTGGTAAACTTAATATATTTCAGGGCTACATTTAATATTAAAGCTGTGCAGAGCTACGTAATAGAGCTAAATCTACGCTTCCTATAGATTTAAAAACTGGTTCAGATATTTATAACATTGATAATAGGAAGTGGTTACTGTCCTTAATATGTCAGCATCTATATAAATATATTTCTAAGAGGCACATTAGTAGATTTAGAACTTCAGTGTCAAAGCATAAAAATAGTTTTTATTCTTAATGGGCTGCTAAATTATTATTCAAAAGACTGTATCAGTTATACTCCGATCAACAATGTATGGAGAGTACCACACCAATATCTGATATTCTGAATATTTTAAAATATTTTAACCACTTGATAAGCAAAATTTGATGACAAAAAATAAAAAGGCTCTCTGGATTTCAGTTGACAGTTCTCTGATTATTGTTAGTTTAGCTTTTTAAAAATATTAACTGTTTGTATTTTCTTTTCTGTGAACAACCTTGTTACCTAGACATAGTCTTTGTCCACTTTCTACTTGGATTACCTTTGACTTATTAACTTTATGAGCCCTTTAAATATCGTTAGGGAATTCCCTGGCGGTCCAGTGGTTAGGACTTGGCGCTTTCGCTGCTGGGTCCCATGTTCGATCCCTGGTCGGGGAACTAGGATCCGGCAAGTCTCCCAGCAAGGCCAAAAAATAAATAAAAATAAATACTGTGTTAACTTCACTTTAACCTTTTATCTGTCAAAAATGTTACAAATATTTGTCTTCACAGTCTGTTGCTTGTCTTTTAAATAGTTGGTGCTGTTTTATAGATATACATTTTCATTTTTTTAATATTCAGATATTTCAGTCTTCCCCTTTATGCTTCTGGATTTTATGTTATGCTTAAGAGGGTCTTTCCTACTCTAAGATTTTTTTAAAAACTACTTTGTTCTAGTTCTTGTGTACGTTTGTGTGTGTTTGTGAGTCATTTAGAAATTCAACTGGAAATTATTTTAGTGACTATGTAGAGTAGAAAGTACTTGACTATCATTACAATTCCTTATCCATTGATTGTTAGCCACGTTTATTCTAATATATATTCTACATTTAACACGGATTCCTGAATTTTAGTGTTATAATATTTTATTGAGAGAGAAAAACTTCAGGGTAGTTGTCATTCACTTTTTCCTGAACATAAACTAAGCCCTTAAAAAGACGTTTAACTACTATTCCATAATAACTGTACAGGTAGATCAGAGAATATTGGGTCATTTCTGCTACATAAAATTACTTGGCCATATAGCTATTGAGAGGTCTCATTTGATAATATAAATGTTTCTAGAATTGTCTACAATGATCGATGCTGAAGTAAACTGTGAATAAGATGTGCATCTAGTTTAACGTAAGTCTTTAAATCTAGTTTTGACACTTTAATCAATCTACGTTATGCCCTTAAAAAACTACTATCTTATTAAAAAAAGGAAAGTTTCTCAATGTAGCATTTCAAAGTTTAATGCACAATTAAAATAAAACCGTGTCTTTTTTTTTTTTTTTTAGCAAGTTTTTGCCTGTGACAGTGTGTTTGCCACCATGGCCCCCAAAAAGAAGACTGTCAGAAAGAACAAAGGCAACATCAATGAGATGACCATCATTGTAGAAGACAGCCCCCTCAACAAACTCAACGCTTTGAATGGGCTCCTAGAGGGAGGCAATGGCCTTAGCTGCATCTCTTCTGAATTAACAGATGCTTCTTACGGCCCCAACCTCCTGGAAGGTTTAAGTAAAATGAGGCAGGAGAGCTTCCTTTGCGACTTAGTCATCGGCACCAAAACAAAATCCTTTGACGTTCACAAGTCAGTGATGGCTTCTTGCAGTGAGTACTTTTACAACATCCTAAAAAAAGACCCCTCTACCCAAAGGGTGGATCTCAGTGATATCGCACCGCTGGGCCTGGCCACGGTCATTGCATACGCCTACACTGGAAAGCTCACTCTCTCCTTGTATACCATAGGAAGCATTATTTCTGCTGCTGTTTATCTTCAGATCCATACCCTTGTCAAGATGTGCAGTGACTTTCTGATACAAGAAATGAGTGTTGAGAATTGCATGTACATTGCTAACATTGCCGAAACATACTCCCTGAGAAATGCAAAGGCAGCAGCCCAAAAATTTATCCGGGATAACTTCCTTGAATTTGCAGAATCAGATCAGTTTATGAAACTTACATTTGAACAAATTAATGAACTTCTTATGGATGATGACTTACAGTTGCCTTCTGAAATAGTAGCGTTCCAGATTGCAATGAAATGGTTAGAATTTGACCAAAAGAGAGTGAAATATGCTGCTGATCTTTTGAGCAATATTCGCTTTGGTACCATCTCTGCACAAGACCTGGTCAGTTATGTTCAGTCAGTACCGAGAATGATGCAAGATGCTGATTGCCACAAGCTTCTTGTAGATGCTATGAACTACCACTTACTTCCCTATCATCAGAACACATTGCAGTCTAGACGCACGAGAATCCGAGGGGGCTGTCGTGTGCTTGTCACTGTGGGGGGCCGTCCAGGCCTTACTGAGAAGTCCCTTAGCAGAGACGTCTTGTATAGAGACCCTGAAAATGGATGGAGCAAGCTTACAGAGATGCCAGCCAAGAGTTTTAATCAGTGTGTGGCTGTGATGGATGGATTTCTTTATGTGGCCGGTGGTGAAGACCAGAATGATGCAAGGAATCAAGCCAAGCATGCAGTCAGCAATTTCTGCAGGTACTGGCTCTTTTATTAGGAATAGAAATCGTTCAGTGTTATGAACATAGAATGAAATTAATCATGCCTATTAGCTTAATTCATTGGCTCAGTAAATCAATAATAATACTAATGCCACATTACATGTATATAACACTTCACATTATATAAAGTGCACTCACATATATCATGCATTATAATTTTCCAAGTAAGCCAATGAAGCGAGCACGGAAGATATGATGATTCTGATTTTACATGTGAGAAATTTGACACCCAGAAAAGTGACACCACTAGTAAGTAGAATTCGCATTTTCTCATTTCTGGTCAGGGTGCTCTCCACAATACCCTGCCTTTTTGAAAGAAACTGGGTGCAAATTTAGTTTTTAACATTAAATGGTAAAAAAGATTAAAATGATACAAAATTTCTTTTTAAGTGGACTGTTACTGATGACTTCAGATTTATAACTGGCAACTAGAATGAGATCATTAAAAATGTGGCAGCTAATTAATTTCAAATATTTCTTTAAAGACTGAATACCATCAATATTTTTGATACCTGTAAACAAGAGTAAAAGCATGATAAATCCTGCAGAAAGTGGAATTCAAATGCATATTATTTTTGTATATTTATAATAAAAAATTAAACCTCCATATACATGAAATGTTCAGAAAGTCATGCTTCTATCATGGTAGTGGTTCAAAGGCAAACATAACTAATGAACAAGATCTGAAAATTCATCTAGTAAATCATAAAAAATATTCTTTATTGTTTCATTATATGTACATGTGTGTCATTTAAACGAATCCAAACAATTGATTTTTAGCCCTTAATTTATAGCTATGGTTAAGTTTTGATTTGGAGGTGAAATGAGACAAATATGAATGAACATCAAACAGAGTCAGTTCTGTGTTTACAATACTTGGAACTATGGAAAGTGTTAGTTTACTATGGGTGCCTTATTTTCCTCCTGCTGATAACTACTTGTACTCAAGTCACTGTTTTTGAGGTATTGACTTCAGTGCTTATGGTATAATAATTGTAATGCTGAACACTGAAAAAAATATACCCCTACACTAAAAAGTCAGACCTACTAATAAGTGCTAGAAAATAGAGAAGCATCAAAAGTTAAGGCTTTGTTGATGCACTGGGACATGAGTTCTATTGTTCTCATTATAAACAGATGACAGAAGACTTAGTGACTTAGCTTTACAGCGGCAATGCCAGGAGAGGTGTGTGAACAAGAAGGGGTTTGTGAGAATGGAGGAACTCAGTCAACTTTCTTGATTAAGCCATGAGAATGAGCTAGGGGTGGCTGGTGTCTGAAGATATGTGGAATTGACTTTAATGTGGTCATATTCCCTTCTCCGATTCCACAAATACCCAGCTTCCACCCTTCCTCCACGTGCGCATCCCCTAAATCCTACGGGATGATGGATTTGAATATGAAGGAAAGAGGACTGGAGGTCGATCTCAGCGGGGTGGTCTCCCGGTAGCTGCTTTTATAAACGGGAGGAGGGGGAGTCACCTATGCCTGCCCTGCCTTTCCCAAGGGTCACACTTTTTTACTGGTTGAGAGAGGATTAGCAGCCTCCAGGCGAGGAGCTGCGATGGGTCCCCAGCCTCCTCGCAAGGATAGTGTCGAGCCTCCCACGTCCTGGTTGGCGGCGTCACCTGGGTTCCCCGGCTGCCGCCCACAAGGCTGTCACGCTTGCTCTACCACTTCCAGATACGATCCCCGCTTCAACACCTGGATCCACCTGGCCAGCATGAACCAGAAGCGGACGCACTTCAGCCTGAGCGTGTTCAACGGGCTCCTGTACGCCGTGGGCGGCCGCAACGCCGAGGGCAGCCTGGCCTCGCTCGAGTGCTACGTGCCGTCCGCCAACCAGTGGCAGCCCAAGGCGCCCCTGGAGGTGGCGCGCTGTTGCCACGCCAGCGCGGTGGCCGACGGCCGCGTGCTGGTGACCGGCGGCTACATCGGCGGCGCCTACTCGCGCTCCGTGTGCGCCTACGACCCGGCCCGCGATGCGTGGCAGGAGCTGCCGGCGCTCAGCACGCCGCGGGGCTGGCATTGCACGGTGGCGCTGGGCGAGCGCGTGTACGTGATGGGCGGCAGCCAGCTGGGGCCGCGCGGCGAGCGCGTGGACGTGCTAACCGTGGAGAGCTTCAGCCCGGCCACCGGCCAGTGGAGCTACGCGGCGCCGCTGCCCGTGGGCGTGAGCACGGCGGGCGCCTCGACGCTGCACGGCCGCGCCTACCTGCTGGGCGGCTGGAACGAGGGCGAGAGGAAGTACAAGAAGTGCATCCAGTGCTTCAGCCCCGACCTCAACGAGTGGACTGAGGACGATGAACTGCCCGAGGCCACCGTGGGCGTGTCGTGCTGCACCCTAGCCATGCCCAATCACGTGACCCGAGAGTCCCGCGCCAGCTCGGTGTCCTCCGTGCCCGTCAGCATCTGAACCCGGGGAGCCGCGGGCTCGCGGGGAGAAAAGATAGGCATCGCGGTTCAGCTAAAGGAAAGGAAACTATCTAACATTTACTACAGGGGAGTCTTTTCAGATCCATCTAGGCATCTGCCTTGGTGGTTTTCAGTTGCTGGTGTGGCATCATCTACCTCTCTGTCGATTTTTTTTTTTTTTTTTTTTTTCGTTTTTTAAGCAAAATACAGATCCGGAGCCAACAAAGGAAAGAAGCCATTTATTTCAGCGGCCACTGGGTGGCAGACAGAACTCGCGGTGGGCACTTCCATCGTGGCATCCTTTCTAAACATAGAGCGGTTACACCCACATTTGAGATTGTGCTTCTGCACTTTAATACACACGAAGCCTGTGTGAGTAAGAGATTTCTCGTACAAAAGTTTATTTTCCTTTCTCTTTTTTTTCTTTAGGAAGTTTAAAATATTCCTTTATAGGCTTCATTTTTAAATGGAAATCAGTCTACATCCATAAGGACTTAAGATTTAATTCTGTGTTTCTATGCAGTTTCTTTACTTATACATGCCTGAGTAAAGGATTTCGAAAGGCATCCCAGGAGAAAATCATAAAGCTTAAGACAAATACTGACGGGAAAGTAATAGGGATTCCACCCCGGGGCTGACAGGTTGATGCCTTTGGTTTAGCGGTGATACCCTCCTCCCTGCCTCAGGCCCCCAAAAGTATTTCCTATCATAAAATCCTACTCTCAGAGAAGGAATGACATCAGTCATCTAATTTATAGGCAAATTTAAACCATTTTGTTGTTTCTCCTAGAAGTATTCACATTTTACTTTGGTCCCCCATTAAAAGAATTGCAAGTAGTACTCTCACCCTAAGCACTACATCAAGATGGCTAAAGGCAACCTTGACCTTCATGTAAGCCCCCAGAAGAACACCAAATAAAACTCTGTCTGTAAGGATCCTTAACATATAGCATATGCAGCCTGAAGGTTATGCAACCAGTAACAATAATTTGATTTCTTCCAGTCTTTTAGATGAGTGAGAATGAAGGAAACATTTGGAATTCCTGGATTTGGCAATAGCAGAATGAATGGGTCCCCCTGTTGGTAAATTCTATTGTTTACCAATTGATTTCAATCCTGATTTCTTAATTAAAAATCTAACACATTCATTTTCTATAGAAATGTTAAGATAATATATGCCCATTTGATTATATATTTTTAAAATTTCATCTGCTCCAAATTAGCTTTGCAAATTAAACTATATCAGCTCCATATCATTTTTCTTATATGTTCGCCAAGTTTGGAAGCAAGGGAATGATGGCAGTAAATGATATATATTTTCCTTTCTTCTAATTTATCCTTTTATTCTTTGATAGTTCACTTGTTTTGGAGAGGAAAGGCCTATAAATTATGGGTTATGTGCAAATGGATTTTGAGAAATAAGACAAACTATTTAAATGGTGAAACATGACATCTATGACAGTATAACCGGGTTTTCATGAACCCTGTCCTCTCCCACTGTGTGTAGATAGGTTATGGCTAGAGTTACAATATTTACATTGAAAATATTTTATTCGAACTGTGAAAAGTGGTTCATATAGTAGTACACTTTGTGGAACAATTTTATATCATTGCCCCTTATGGAAAGTTCAATCTCTGGGTATTTAATGGTAACACTCGGGTAAAGGCTAGAACATTGCGGGTTGAGAACAAAACGTTATTAATGTAAAAACACTGGGCTGTTTCCTAACCCCACACAGGGCAGGAGGAGCTTCTCCAAGTACAGAGCAGATCTGCTCCTTGATTCTTTTTTGGCCCAGGCTGAAAAATAAACCTGTGTGAGAAACCAGTGTATGGAGCTGGTTATATCACTGAGCTCTTAAGTCACAATGTACAACCTATAGATAGACTTTTGTCCTTGCAGCACCTGGGTAAAATAAGCTTTTCATTTGTAATAAGTTGTTTAGGACACAACTTCCAAAGCGTATATGAGGGTGACTGTAACATCTTTTAGTTTGGTATAAACATATATTTTCATACAATCGAGAAGCTATAGCATACTGTTAATTTTGAGAGACAAAAGGTGATGTATTATGGATTACAGGTCATAAGTGGGCAAATAGACATAATCTCTTGATGCTCACCAAGAGATGTATCTCCCATTGAGATCCTAGAAGTATAAGTGGGGGGCTTAAGGCTGGAATGAAATAAGAATCAATCAACTGTAATATTTTATCATGGATGAATGAGGAAAGACGCTGAAACTAGAGGATTTTTCATCTATCAGAGCTTTGTAAAATACGGTGCACAAAAACTCGGCAGTGGCTTTCTAGAGGTGACCCTGGAGATGTGTTAGGATGGATAAAGCATTTGAAATGACCATTTAACGTAGTTTCTACATTGGTTATCTGAAGACTCACAGTATACAAATATTGGGGCTACCCAGGTTCCTGGGTGCATTGCTGCTGTATCTCCTGCTTCAACCATTAGGTCAATAAACAAAGACCAATAGGAATTTGGAATTCCAGAATTTCTGACATAACAAATTGGAAGGGAGCGTGGAACCTAAGGGTGGGTGAAGGTTTTACCTCCTGGAACATCCTGCACAGACCACTGAAAGACATGAAAACATGCAGCATCAAAATAATGCCTGTCATCTTCCACGTGTCAGTGAAACACACTCTTTAACCCAGCTACTGAAGCAGGTACCTCTAGAAAACTTGACGACTTCCCCATGTTTTCCAACTGGAAAATTACTTCATTTTCATTACGTTGTAAGCTTACATTCAGTCACGCTCCCAAGTCTTAGGAGCCAAGCCGATACCTCCTTTTATTTTTCCGAAAGCAGAGGACTTGTTATTTTTGTAATACCAGAGTCCTGGGATGAAATAAAAGCATGGGTTCAATGTATCAGAGAAATAGCAGGTTACCCAGCAGCTGAAATAATAAAACTCAAGCTCTCTTTTTCGGAGTGGGCCAGAGACCTGACATAAAACTTTCCAGGGAGCCAGCCTGTAGTCTGTCCGTTTTTAGTTAGGTTCCTGGTGCCAAGTTGTTGACCCTCCTGCACTAGTTGCTTTCAGTGGCATTGGATGAGTTTTATTTTTACTTCCTATGTTGTAAGAATGGTTATGAATAAGGAGGTCAGGGATGGTACAGATGAATATAATTCTAAACAAGGATTAGATGGTAGTGGACTGTTATGAGTGAGGAGGTATAATTGAGGTAAGAAGAATGAGAGAATGTACTGACTGGGTCTGTGACTTAAGGCAGAGCAGCAATTATAGTAAGTGTATTTTACAAACATGCATGTAGATAGAGGTTTGCTTGGAAACATGTAAGTGTTAAGAGGTCCACATTTTGCTGGTTATCCTGGCCAGATAGCTTCCGAATTCAACAAAGTTACTAGATAAAAGAAACTAAAATCACTTCATTTAATTAATGTTTTCCCTGAGTTACAAAGAAGTGAATTTATGTCATCCACTCTGAATGACTCTTCTCTGAATGAGCTAGATTCCCACCCCAGCCACTGTTGGATATATTCTCTAGCACAAGGCAGCATTCAAAGGAATTATTTTTCAGTATTTCTTTTCATATTTTAAAAACTATAGACTAGTTTCCTAAACACTCCTCCATGGTAATTATGAGAATTAAAGATTCTAAAATATTAACAATTTACCCTCCAGCACATTGAGAGGGTCAAGACCATTTAAATGTCCCTCTCAGGGAACTTGAAATAAAATATTTGTCTTGAATACTCCTAAAAATCTTTGTATTATTTAGCAAATTTTGGCCCAAAATTTCTTTGTTTGCTTAAGACATTCTTGTACTCTATAAGGAACAACAAACTAAAAGGTATGTCGTGTTTGTAACTCCTCTCTATCAATAAAGCTGTGTTCAATAAGCGCTTTGTCAGTGATCAGATATGGGTAGTTTTGAAGTGTTCTTTCTGTGATGGTTGGGGTGTTGGTTTCTTTCTCTTTTTTTCTCTATTTAGTTTTCCTGATGACTCAGCTCAACAAAACACAACAAAAAAAGGAAACAACAAATAACTGAAAAGCTGTTCCAATAACTTGAAGACTAGTGAAAAATAAAAAGGGATAAAGTGACTTGCTCTGTAACTCAGACAGAAGCCTAGGTCTGTCTCTCAGTCCTGACCATGTAGAAGTCATGGATTAAGTGTGGTTTCTTATCTCAGTTCCACCCTGACCACAGCCAGCCTGGCGCAGACTCAGGTTCATCATCATTTGCAACGAAACCACTTTTTAGAAAATGAAATTGTGTTGTTATGCAGACCAGCCCTCACAGCCTTTCTCTTCCACCTCACCGTCCAGATGAGCAAATGATATGGAACCAACATGAGATGCTCAACCTTTAATCTGAGTTAGCAGTAAAGTATTAAAACTCAGTTGAAACCATCTTGGTCATTTCTAGAAAATTCTAAATGGCAGAAATACTTGTTCTTAAGGCTCTCCAAGCTGTGTGACCATGTAAAGAGAGTGGATTGGCCTCCAAACCGAAACAGAAGCCACGTTCCCAGTTTTGAGCATCCCAGCCAGGGGCCCCAGAGTTTCTTTGTGTTTTCTTTGAACTCTCACAGAATTCCAAGCTTCCCTACAGGTTAGCACCACCCCCCGCCCCCGCATTCACATACCATCTATCCAACTCATAACATAGATGAAGCTATTTCATCCCACTGAAATAATTCCCTTGTGTGTCAAAGGAACAACCATTTTGCACATGCTGTACTTGGCAAGCTTGGTAGAAAGACTAGAGGTGAAAAGACATTCGAACACTCCTCTTGGCTTTCCTCCATCAAGGTGGTATGGAAGTGCAGTGAAGGTCCATTTCAGGAAAGGGAACAGGCCTTGAGGGGGAGAGATCCAACCCGTGACTCTGGAAACACCCTGCTCAGCCCCTTTGCTCTCCTTTCTAGCCACATTCGCAGGCTGGTCTATGAACCTGGGTATCAGACGCATTACTCCTTATGCCAGCACCAACCTTCCACCCAGTTTCAAACCAAACCTGCTCTTTAGGGAGTGGCGTGGAAGAGAAGGCACTTTTCCTGAACCTTTGGACAGGCACATTAGCCTCAGGTTAGCCTAAAGATCCCATGGGTCTTCTTCCCTTATCCCTTTCAGAGAAATGCCTTATAAAGTCAGGCTGACTCATACTGACCTCCCATTCGGACTTTGCCTTGTTGTTCAATCATGGCTATAGAAGTGATTGCAATCTTCAGAAAGAAGGCCCTTGTAAATTACCATTATTTAGCCCAGAAGGGGTGATATACCAAAATGGAAGAAGCAAGACCTTGCTTATACTAACAAACATTTCTCCCACTGCACCCCCTTCCAAAGCATTTCAACGTGTACCCAAAGGAGGGAAGTGTCCAGTGACACGATTGGAGAACTTGGACGCCCTTTATCTGGCTGTCTTTGCTTTGTGCTCATGTTTAGGTTATTGCCACAGGCTCCACATTCAGAAATTCTCTTTCCATGTTGGGGATACCCTTCCCCCTCAATGAGAGGGGGGAACTGAGCAGGTGGGCCAGGTATGGAGGTGATTTATGTCAATTGCATCTACATCACTTTGGCCGGAAGTAGGCATACGGCCCTACCCAGATGCAAGGGAGCTGGGGAAGGATGTCTTCATGTGACACCGGGAGGAAAAAGAAAAATTTTCATCGAGGATTGTCTCTGCACAATGAAGGATTACATTCTGGAAGCCGTAGCTCTCATCTCCCTCCCTGGCTGTCCACGGAGCAAGGAGCTTGCCTGGAGAACCACCTTCCTCCACCACACCCCTAGGGATCCACTCACACTATGCAGGGCTCTCCCCCACCGCCAAACCCTTGCCCAGGTCATAAGTCTTGCACTCAGCTCCCCTGTTATATCTTGCCTTTCCCCTTCTGAAGGACAAGCCCAGACAACTCTTGCAGCCTTTTCTCAATTCAGGGCCCTTACAGGTCTACAGCATACATTAAATGGGTCCTGTAAGCCTTGGGTATCTGCATAAATCCGGTTCTAATGAACTCAAGGAAGCCCGTCTAATATGGCAAGCCCCCCACACACACCTCTGCCCCCCTGGGTCTCCCTGTCCCTCTACTTCTAGAAATGCTCTACACTCTTCTTGATTTTACCTCTTCTAAGACAATATGGACTGTAAAGTCCACATCTGTGACTAAATTCCTCTTATTCCAGCCATACAAGAAGGTTCCCAATGCACGATGGTTTTGGGAAAAGAGAGCACATCATGGAGAGTCTAAGAAAGGGAATACATGCATCGATTCTTTTTTTTTTTAACTTTTTGTGTTAGTTTCAGGTGTAGCAAAGTAATTCAGTTATACATATATATGCATATATAAAAATATATACATTCTTTTTCAGATTCTTTTCCAACATAGGTTATTATAAGATATTGAATATAGTTCCCTGTGTTATACAGTAGGTCTTTGTTGTTTATCTATTTTATATATAGTAGTGTGTATCTTCTAGTCCTAAACTCCTAATTTATCTCTCTCCCCTCCATGCATCGATTCTTAATCACCACAGCAAGAGAGGATTCCTCAGGGACAGAGGGAGAAGGAAACTGAAATGATTATAGTCTGTCCCCCAAGTTTTCTTCCCTAACCTTTATGAAACTTTTCCATTTATTGCAGGCTTGAAGTTGAGAAATGTTTCATTCTATCACAATTCTGCATATGGGTAACAAAGAAAATTCTTCATGCCCAGAGAATCCTTGTTTAGCAAAGGTTCACTGGCATAACTGTGCACCAGGCACATTGCTGTAATACATCGTGAACGTGATGCTGTGTCCCCAGGGATAGTGAGGAACCAGAACCCCCATGGGGTGACCGATGCCTGAAACACACATTTAGGTCAGGCAGAGCCAACCATACAAAGCACAATTAAATTGTTTTTGAATTTTATTTTATTTATTTTTTTATACAGCAGGTTCTTATTAGTTATCCATTTTATACATATTAGTGTATATATGTCAATCCCAATCTCCAATTCATCACACCACCATCCCCCTGCCACTTTCCCCCGTGGATGTCTATACGTTTGTTCTCTACATATGTGTCTCTATTTCTGCCCTGCAAACCGGTTCATCTCTACCATTTTTCTAGGTTCCACATATATGCATTAATATACGACATTTGTTTTTCTCTTTCTGACTTACTTCACTCTGTATGACAGTCTCTAGATCCATCCACGTCTCTACAAATTACCCAATTTTGTTCCTTTTTATGGCTGAGTAATATTCCATTGCATATATGTACCACATCTTCTTTATCCATTCGTCTGTCGATGGGCGCTTAGGTTGCTTCCATGACTTGGCTATTGTAAATAGTGCTGCAATGAACATTGGGGTGCATGTGTCTTTTTAAATTATGGTTTTCTCTGGGTATATGCCCAGTAGTGGGATTGCTGGGTCATATGGTAATTCTTTTTTTTGTTTTTTGTTTGTTTGTTTTGGTTTTTTTTTTTGCAGTATGCGGGCCTCTCACTGTTGTGGCCTCTCCCGTTGCGGAGCACAGGCTCCGGACGCGCAGGCTCAGCGGCCATGGCTCATGGGCATAGCCGCTCCGCGGCATGTGGGATCTTCCCAGACCGGGGCACGAACCCGTGTCTCCTGCATCAGCAGGCGGACTGTCAACCACTGCACCACCAGGGAAGCCCTTTTTTTAGTTTTTTAAGGAACCTCCATAGTGTTCTCTATAGTGAGTGTATCAGTTTACATTCCCACAAACAGTGCAAGAAGGTCCCCTTTTCTCTACACCCTCTCCAGCATTTGTTGCTTGTAGATTTTCTGATGATGCCTATTCTAACTGGTGTGAGGTGATACCTCATTGTAGTTTTGATTTGCATTTCTCTAATGATTAGTGATGTCGAGCAGCTATTCACGTGCTTCTTGGCCATCTGTATGTCTTCTTGGGAGAAATGTGTATTTAGGTCTTCTGCCCATTTTTGGATTGGGTTGTTTGTTTTTTGGTTTTTAGGGTTTTTTTTTTTTTTTTTTGCGGTATGCAGGCCTCTCACTGCTGTGGCCTCTCCCGCTGCGGAGAACAGGCTCCGGACGCGCAGGCTCAGCGGCCATGGTGCACGGGCCCAGCCACTCCGCGGCATGTGGGATCCTCCCGGACTGGGGCACGAACCCGTGTCCCCTGCATCGGCAGGCGGACTCTCAACCACTGCGCCACCAGGGAAGCCCGGGTTGTTGTTTTTTTTTTTTTTTTTTTTTGATATTGAGCTGCATGAGCTGCTTGTATATTTTGGAGATTAATATTTTGTCAGTTGCTTCATGTGCAAATATTTTCTCCCATTCTGAGGGTTGTCTTTCGTCTTGTTTATAGTTTCCTTTGTTGTGCAAAAGCTTTTAAGTTTCATTAGGTCCCATTTGTTTATTTTTTGTTTTTATTTCCCTTACTCTAGGAGGTGGGTCAAAAAGGATCTTGCTGTGACTTATGTCATAGAGTGTCCTGCCTATGTTTTCCTCTAAGAGTTTTATAGTGTCCAGTCTTACATTTAGGTCTCTAATCCATTTTGAGTTTATTTTTGTGTATCGTGTTAGGGAATGTTCAATTTCATTCTTTTACATGTAGCTGTCCAGTTTTCCCAGCACCACTTATTGAAGTGACTGTCTTTTCTCCATTGTATATCCTTGCCTCTTTTGTCATAGATTAGTTGACCATAGGTGCGTGGATTTATCTCTGGACTTTCTATCCTGTTCCATTGATCTACATTTCTGTTTTTGAAGCACAATGAAATTAATAAGCATGTGCTTCTTGCCAAGTTTTGTGTTCCTTGGTCCTATGGGGAAGAGAAAAGTAAACCCAACTTAGAGCCTGCCCTCAAGGTGCTCAGACGTGGTAAAATCTTTCTAATTGACTACATTTGGCCCCTGATCATGCTCTTTCTCTGCCCTGCTCTGTGCTCCGGGAGGCTGACCCCCAGGGATTGCATCATCCAGACTCAGCTTCTTCAGCCAAGAGGTTGTATTTATCCAATAGGAGACCTCAGAGAGGTCAGAGGCCAGAAGAGAGTGGCTGGGGTATCTCTCTCCTGTCCTTTCCTGGCCGTGGCTATAATTCTGAGCCTCCAGCTCCTGCCAGGTGGCCTCTCCCCACACCGCCTGGACTCCAGCTCTCCCTGGACTCATACCACCACACCACAGCTACCACTTCTAGATATTTTTTCACTGGTTTGTTGATGCTTTGCCACTCTTTTTAGAATATGTTCCTTCAGAGCGAGGAACTTGTCTGTCTTATTCACTGCCGTAAATATCCAGTGTCTAGAACGATGCCTGGTGTGCAGCAGGGGATAAGTACTTTGTGTTGAGTAAATAACTAAGTGAATGAATGAAATAGCAAAACCATCATGACTTACCACTTGCTAGATTCCTATTCCAATATCATTTATTTAATCAATAGTTATTGCACGTCTACTATATTCAAAGCACTTTCCCTTGCCCCAAGAAGAGGGAAGCACAATAAAGTACACAACCATGACAACGAGGACTCCTCCAAACTAGCTGGAAGCCAAGAATTCAATTGCTGAGAAACATCACAGGCTAAAGGAATTATCCAACCAAGCCTTACTCTATATTTACCTTTTTTTTTTGGCTGCGTTGGGTCTTTGTTGCTGTGAGCAGGCTTCCTCTTTGTGGTGGCTTCTCTTGTTGCGGAGCACGGGCTCCAGGCGTGTGGGCTTCAGTAGTTGTGGTGCACAGGCTTAGTTGCTCCGCGGCATGTGGGATCTTCCTGGACCAGGGCTTGAACCCGTGTCCCCTGCATTGGCAGGCGGATTCTTAACCACTGCGCCACCAGGAAAGTCCCTACCTATTTATTTTTAAATTTCTCAGAAGATTGATAATATTTCTATAGTTATTTCTCCATTAATTTTTTTTAATTGCATACTTTCTCTCTATAATTGCCAAATCTTTAAAAGCAGGTTAGGACTAGTTTCAGCAGTTAGCTGGTAAGTGTTTATTTAGTGCTTACTATAAGTAATATAATATAGTATAATAATATATAATTATATATAATTATAGACTATGTTTATATACTTATATATATTCTATCAAATAATGTGTACATATATGAATATACAGATTTTATTGAATTTTATAGATAGATCTATATCTATTTATCACTAAATAAATACCAGCTGAATGCTGAAACTAGTCCTATATATAGTTATTTATATAAACATAGTTATATTGTTATAGACTGAATGTGTCCCCTCAAAATTCATATGTTGAAGCCCTAATGTGATGGTATTTGAAAGTGGGGGCCTTTGGGGGGTCATTAGGTCCTAAGGGTGGAGCCCTATGATGGGATTACTGTCCTTGTAAGAAGAGGAAGAGTTAGCCCTCCCTCTCCACCATGGAGGACATAAATGAGAAGATGCCATCAGTAGACCAGGAAGAGGACCTTCACCCAGGACCCAACCACACTGGCACCCTGATATCGGACTTCCCAGCCTCCAGAACTGTGAGAAATAAAAATATTTGTTTATGTTTAAGCCACCTGGTCTATGGTATTTTATTACAGCATCCCCAGCCGGAGAGAACTAAGAGATAGAGATGGAGATTATAGAGACAGAGATATGTCTCATCATGCTGTTACATGATTGCATTCTGAGATTGAGCCGTTCTGATTTCATCCCCTTGACTTACATGACACCTGAATGAGTTACTAGGTAATGTTCATTTCTTTAAACACGTCTTGAGGGCAGCCATGTTCCTGGCCACATGGAGAAACGTGAGAACATTGGAGCCCACCCACTGACACCCAGGTGGCTTTTTCTGGTTCAAGAATGAGCCATAGATAGAAGGACTCCTGGGAGCAGGGCACCTGCAGCCTGAACCCTGGAGCCCTTCAGAGTCCCCAGACAGGCCTCCACTGATGGTTCTCTCATTTCCCTCATGGATAAAGATACTGAGGACAAGTCAGGACTCATGGCACAGTCCTCGGTGATGGACAATAAAACTCTGGGCTTGAGATACTAGGATATCTTCCAGAGATACTAGGAATGTGGCATGTATAAAAAAAAATAAAAAAAGAAGTCAGCAAATTCAGCTGGAAGAAGGACCTGCCCACTCTTCAGAGGCTCTCCATGGAGGCACACTTCTGAAGGTGATGCAGTGGACTGCAGACCAACCCAGGCAAGCGTGGGAGCCACGTGCTAAAGGTGGCAGGGCCACTGGAGGAGAGCCTCACCATCCAGGAATGCTTGGATGGAACGGCGACAAACTGGCTCCACCGAAAATCCATGAAATATTGAACACTTCAATTTCTCCTGAATTCTTCCAGTTGAAAGCCAGCTCTATAAGTTAGTGCCTTTGGTGAAGCCCTTCAGTCCCCTGTCCCTGCCTGCACTGACCAAACACAGACAAGATAGGGAGTCCTCAGGGATGAGAGGTCCCTGTGATGTCCAGAGGTAGACCAGGGTTCTGAGCTGCAGGAGAAAACTTTAAATCAGGAGAAGAGTGAGCAGGTGAACAGGGATAGAGCACACGAGTCCCCTGCTGCAGAAAATGCCACCATAGGCCCTGCCACACTCCTGTGCAGAGAATGGGTTATGACCCAGCCCTGCTTTGATGCCTCCCAGGTTTGCCATTGGCATTTAGCAGTAGGGATTTTGCTGTAGGTTCGCCAGGCAGGGTCTACGGAGGCCAGTGCTTCTCTGGCTGCAGTCAGCCATTTGCGTTTTTCCCCAATGCACCACGCAAATCATTCCACTTTCTCTTCGTGCATTTTCTCTTTGCTCACGCAGAGCAGACTTAGAGAGCCCTGTTTTACAGAACTTGGCCTCCCCATCTCCCAGCCCCACTGATGGTCTGCCCTGGATATCAGGCACTTGTTTGGGTCAGAACTCTGCAGGATTCCATGCCATCAATTGTGGCTCACAGGTCACTGGCAACCAGAGACAGAGCTGCAGTGTTCTCTGGAGCCAGAGAGGGCCTGCTGACTGCCACAGAAATGTCTTTCCAGCAGCCCTGGAACAGCTGTGTGGTGCTCTGCCTGTGTTGTCCGAATGCTGGGGACGATGCCCAATTCTCTGTGAGTTTCCCAGTAATTCTGGTATCTGCTCTTTATACTAAAGAGCCCACGTACTTTAAGGAGGGGAAAAGAGTGAGCCAAAAGGTTTTGTGCCAGGGATTAAGACTATGGTAAAATCAGAGAGAAGATCAGACCGCCTACAAGACCAAGAAGGCCTGAGTCACCTCTAGTGGAGGTTGGCCCTCTGAAGTTACGAGCACTCGACAAAAATCTGAACGTGTCCATCTCTTCCCTTGAGGATAAGTAGAGGTTCCTGACAAATGATGGAAAAGCGAGGCTCCTAACCTTTCATTTCATGGAGTGATGTTGCTCGCCTTCAAGGACAGACGCACAGTCACTTGAAGACGCATCAAAATCCTCCAATGCCTAGTAACACACACCAAAAATATCTTAAAGGCATCTCAGAAGAACGTAGAACAACTTTGGAGAGAAATGATGGGTGGTTTGGATGAAAACACTCATCTTCAGGAAAGCCTAAAACTGGTTATCTGAGGGATTTCCCCGGTGGCACAATGGTTAAGAATCCACCTGCCAATGCAGGGGACACGGGTTCGATCCCTGGTCCGGGAAGATCCCACATGCTGCAGAGCAACTAATCCCATGCTCCACAACTAGTGAGCCTGTGCTCTAGAGCCCGCGAGCCACAGCTACTGAAGCCCGCATGCCTAGAGCCCATGCTCCACAACAAGAGAAGCCCCTGCTCGCCGCAACTAGAGAAAAGCCCGTGCGCAACAACGAGTACCCATCACAGCCAAAAATTTAAAAAATTTTAAAAACCAGAGAATTGCTTATCCTAGAAGTTACGAGATGGAAGAAAGTGTGGGAATTAAAGAACAGAAAAAAAAAAAAACCCTTGAAAACTCAAACCATGAGAATGAAACAGGTTGTGAATGACAAAGCAACCAGTTAAAATCTCTAACTGAAACTATACTGAAGGTGATACATTTGTCTGCTCTGTTTAGAGAAGATTATGGATGATGGCAACTTCGAATGAGATGAAAATAGTGAACCACACGTGGCTGCCTAAACTGTCAGTCAGAAGTCACTTTGAAGAAACTCATTGATGCTGCTAACTTAAACGTTTCCTTAAAAGGGTTTAAAAGAGAAGACCAGGAATTATTTTAAATTATTTGAATAAAATCCAATGGATGAGGAGCTTACAGGTCGAATGAAAAGTTTCCAAACTGAGCAAATATCTTAACATTTAAAAATTCACAACCTAAAGGTGAAAGTCAAGAACTTCAACTGAAACTTCAGATACCGCCTGAACTGTGTCAAGAACATGCAGTGAAACTTGGCAGAAAACCAGTCGAGGAAGTAATTTACCTCTTAGGGAAAAAGCTTCCTAAAACATAGGAAAGCATCAGCAGCATGAATTGGAGACACAACTCCAACTGGAAGATGACTGAAGATCTGGAGAAAGAATTACAATGAACAACTTCCTTCTTGGAGAGCTAGATGGACTATCTCCCATGGGAAAAAAGCTCAAGAGAGCTGGTTGGCAGCTTCATCAACTGAAAAAAAGCTCAATGGACTAAGAAAAGGAAATGGCCGTACCAGACAAAAATCAGCTGAAGCTGATTAAATTTCCAATTTTCTCAAGTGACCCTACAGTGGGCTGATTAATGGCCACACCCTACTGTCTGGATCCTGTGTATATGTCATGTCACGTGGCAAAAGGGACTTCATGGAAGTCATTAAGGTTATGGATCTTGAGGTGAGGACTATCCTGGACTCACCAGACGGACCCAACCTAGTCACTTCAGACCTTAAAGCCAGAGAAATTTCTCCAGCTGGAGCCAGAGGGATGCAGCCAGAAGAGGAAGTCAGGGAACTTCCAAGTGGGAGAAGGATTCACTGCACTGTTGAGGTGTAGGTGTCCAAGTGCAAAGATTGAAAAAAGACCTCTAGAAGCTACAGCCAGCCCCTGGCTGACAGCTGGCAACAAAACAAGGACCTCAGTCCTACAGCCACAAGGAACTGAGTTTTGCCAACAACCTGAATGAGCCTGGAATGAGTCTCTCTATAAGAGCCCAGCCCGTCAGCACTTTGATGCAGAGAAACCAGAGAGCAAAGCCACACCTCTAACTTACAGAACTAGAATGAATGTGTGTTGTTTTGAGGGCTAAGTTGAGACCTAATGCCCTTCTATTCAAAAAGCAGCCTTGGGCATAGGTCCAAGAGGATCAGTGCATCCCCTGAGCCATCAGGTCCCTGGGGGAGGAGGAAGGTTAAGGAGTCTGGAATGCAGGTCACATGCAGGTTTGATTCTGCTTTCAAGGCATCTGACCCCTGCATACCCATGGCTACGGGAAGTTTTCCTGCATTCTCTCTCTTTAAAAGTCATTTTGAGTCATCTGTTTTTAGCTTAACTACTATTTTTTAACTGAGGCTACATCTGCTGATAAAATTACAATTCCTAAGGTAGTGTTTTTCAAATATATATAGGTGGTTGTTACGTAATTCTTATGCATACATCATTTCCACTTCACTGGACCCTGTAGAGAATAAGTCAGATAAATACTGTATTTTGTTTAAAATAAAAGGTCTAATTTATTTATTTATTTATTTTTGGCTGTGCTGGATCTTTGTTGCTGCACGCGCGCGGGCTTTCTCTAGATGCCGCGAGGGGGGGCTCCTCCTTGTTGCGGTGTGCAGGCTTCTCATTGCGGTGGCTTCTCTTGTTGCAGAGAAAAAATTAATTAATTAATTAAAATAAAGTAAAAGGTCTATTATCACTTAAGCCATCATTGAACTTCGACATGACCAGATGGAAACATTCAAAAGAATAGAGATCATTTCTACATCCTATGAGCTGTTATTAGAAATCCGTAAAAGTAGGTTGATACTCACCTCAAAATTTTTTTATTGTTTTTAAAAACAACACACACACAGACCCGAATGACAACACCACCCCCAGCTAACCTTAGTCCTATAATATTTTTATAGTCACTAATTCATAGATGAGAGGATTTGACATTTGCATTTGTTTCTTATTTTTCCATTTTTTAACCTTTATTTTGTTTAGGATATTCTTTACTGTTTAAATGTCTCTACGTGTTATGCAGTCAACAAGTTTTCCTTTTGTGAAAAACGTAAAGATACCTGTTGAGCTGTTGTTACCTCTAGCAACCTGCTAGGTGCTGGAGATCCAAGATGACTAGACCTTGGCTGGTTGTCCCTGGGGGCCGGGGTGTGGTGAGGGAGAGGCTTGGAGACAGACGTGCGAACAAGTGATTGTTGGATGATGCAATATGTGTAACCCCAGGGTGTGTGCAGAGCCTCATGGCATCACCACAGGAGATGCAAATTCTACCTGCAGGGGTCAAAGCAAAAGAGGCAAACTTCCAGATGAATTTTTAAAAAGATTTAGGAATTCAGTGTTTCTGTGGACCATGCAGTGCGTTCAAAGAGCATTAGAAAGCCTATACGCTTGCCTCTCTTGAATTTTGCCGAGAAATTTAGCGAGGGTTTTCCCCTCATGGCCTCTTATATCGTCTTTGGAAAGGAATCTAACTGGCATTTTATACCTGAATCCAGCATCTACTAAACAAATGGTTTGGGCCTCATTTTCTGTAAAAATGGCAATTAATCATAACCATCCTGCTTACCTCATAAGACGATCGTAAAGATGAAGTTAGATCACGTATGTGAAAACACCAGGGCGCTCTACAGATTACTCCAGGCCGGAACATTCTATACTGAGTTGCCTGTGGCTGATGTGAATGACTGCCGTGTATTAAAAGAACAGATTCATCAGAATAATAAAGATATTTGATTCCTTAGAGTTCCACAGCACCGTTCTTCTGAAGCTTTGCACATCTGTTCTCTCTTTGGCCTCCAGGCCAAATGTCTTTCCAGGATAAGCTGGGGCACGTGTTACTGCCCCAGACTTGCAGAAGAATGAGGAAGATGAAGTCACAGGGCGGAATCTGGACTTGAACTCCAGCTCTTGCCTTCAGACCATCCCTAGACACATATGGTGCCCAGAGCGCCAAGGAGGAATGGCAGTGATGCTTCCCAACAGATTATTTTAATAGCCATTCAGAAGAGATAAGGATATCCTTCTGATATATCCTTATCCTTAAAGATAAGGATATATTTATTCCAATTACAAATGCTCAACAGTAAAGTTCATTCTCTTCAATATTCAACTGGAAATAATAAATCATGCCTCTAAAATATAAAGGAGAAAGCACTGCCTGCCTGACTGCCCGGCCTCCCACCTTCCTCCCAGTTGTCTGCACAGCTGTGGGGACCTCCCTGCTCCGTTCTGCTCCAGCCATGCCGGGCACAGAATACCCTTCCCCATCTCCACCTGCGGAAACTCCTCTCCTCCCTAAACTCAGCTCAAATGCCGCTCCTCCCCAATCCCAGATGCCAGAAATAGGTTCCTCAGCTTAGACAAGTGGGTAAGAACCCAGAGCCCCAGGAAGCCTGCCTGAGTCTGAATCTCCGTCCTGCTACTTTCGAGCCCCATTTCTGCCTCTGGTCCCTCATCTCTAAGGGGGAAGTTATGGTGGCCACACTAATAATGGCATGGTCACTACAGGGTTATTAAAGGGATTACTAAGATAACACATGTGGCACACACTTGATGGCTCATGCAATACCCAATAATACTAGCAGTCAAGTTCTCTTCTTTTCCTTTGCAGGTTTTCCGTCCTGCACCAGGTAGCCAGTTCCCTGAGGATGGGAATTCGTTCCCTGGCACCCCTTCCCTGGTACATAAGTGTAGGTTCCAGCTCTGTCGTTTATGATATCTGCGAACTTGTCCTATCATTTAATTTCCTAAAGTCTCAGTCCTTATCTGAGGACTGAGATAATGGGGTTAACATGGAAATCAAAGCCAATAACAATAATGTGTATTAAACCACATGGCACAGTGCCGGTAAATAAGCAATTAAGCAAATATATTTTAGCCACTGTCTGGTGATTAAGAGTTTATATGAAAACTGTATTAAAGGGTTAAGGCTCTGATGTCACAGTGTTCCTCAGACAGTATTTTCTGACTTTTACAGTTAAAATTACAGATCAAAATTTGAGGATTGAAAAAAGAGAGAGAGAGTAGTGGTAGGAGGCTCAGGGCTGGGAGGACCGCAGGAGGCAGCCTGATGAGATCTATTCTCCAAGAGAGACAAGAAGCCCTCAACTCTACTCCTGGAAGGAGGCCATGGCCTCCTCCTGATGAAGGGGGAGGGAATGGGGAAGGGAGAGCCAGTTGGGGAGAATGTAAGGGACAAGTAAGATGAAGAAAAGGGAGGCAGAGGGACAGAGGATGAGGGAGACTCAGAGGAGGAAGAGGAGAAAGAAGGAGACAGACAGAGGGGACAAGGGGACCAGAGCAGCTCTGTGACTGAGCAAGCACTCACCTAAAGGTCGTCGGATGGAGTTCTACAGCCCAGGAGGGTGCTGGGAAAATCTAAGGGGGTAGTTGTTTGTCCCAACACTTGCAGGTTGCATATGGCAAGTGGACTACACAGGCAGGTCCCACAACTCAAAGAAGAGTCCCACATCCTGCTTTTTAAAATTTTATTTTATCAATATTTATTACGTTTTAAAAGTCATTTAAGGGACTTCCCTGGTGGTCCAGTGGTTAAGAATCCATCTTGCAATGCAGGGGACACCGGTTCAATCCCTGGTCGGGAAACTAAGGTCCCACATGCAGCGGGGCAACTAAGCCCGCGCGCCACAACTAGAGAGAAGCCCCATACGCACTGCAACGAAGCAAAGAGCGCACGCACTGCAACGAAAGATCCTGCGTGCCGCAGCTAAGACCCGACGCAGCCAATAAATAAATTTTTAAGTCATTTAATATGATGGTTTACATACCCTACTCTTTAAATTAATGAATATTGAAGTATAGTTGATTTACAATGTTGTGTTAATTACTGCTGTACAGCAAAGTGATTCAGTTATACATATATATATTCTTTTTTTACATATTCTTTTCCATAATGGTTTATCACAGGATATTGAATACGGTTCTCTGTGCTTTACAGAGAACTTGCTGTTTATCCACCACATCCTGCTAGAGGAATGTTTGGCATGGAGGAATCACTCGATAAGTATTAGCTATTAGGATTCTTCTTCCCAGGAAATTTCCTTCCTTTGACTCCGGCGGGCCCCCCTGGGAAGCGGGGAGCACTGCAGAATGACTCAGCAGTGCTTGTTGCGATCCTGCTATGCCAGGTGCACGGTGCTCTTTCTATCCATGTCATCAAACACAGATCGAATTAGAGGGGAAAGTTCTACAGGAAAACAAAGACACCAGAGAATTCCCCTCTGACAGGCACAGACCAAGACAAAAGGAGTTATGTGAACACGAGCCATATATTCAGAAGAGTTTAGACAATACACTTCTTTGTTATATTGCATGAGTTCATGGCACCCAAAGACGCTGCAAATACAGGAGGACAATAGCTGACATATCAGGTTTTGCAGTCATACTACCAGTGGCTTACTGTTTGCCAAACTGCCTTTGGCTCGGGCCCTGAATTCACATAACAAAAAGAGGAGAGAATTAAAATGCTCACTTCCATTTGGCTTTAAAAGTCCCAGCTTAGCTGAAAGATAAATCAAAAATAAAACCAGAATGTAGCCCGTGGCATTTGATGACAGGATTATTAGTTTATTCCTTTCCTGAGGTATCTAAATAGGAAGAGAGAGGGTGTTTCGCAAACATAAGCAGAGGGTAAGCCTGCACAGAATTTATCTGAGTTATTAGTTTATATCAGCCCATGGGTGTTGGACTAGTTTTCTAGGGCTTCACAAATGACCACAAATTGGGTGGCTTATAACAATAGAAATTTATTCTTTCACAGTTCTGGAAGCAAGAAGGCCAAAATCAAGGTGCCAGCAGGTTGGTTCCTTCTGGAGGGCTGCAAGGGAGCACCTGATCCGTGCTTCCCTCCCAGCTTCTGGAAGTTACCAGCCATCCTTGGCATTTCTTGGCTTGTAGCTACATGACTCCAAACTCTGCTTCTGTTGTCACATGGCCGTCTTCTCCCTATGTGTCCCTGTGCTTCACATGGCATTCTCCCCTGTGTGTCTCTGTGTCCAAACTTCCCTTAGGGTGTTGGATTGGAGCCACCTTAATGACCTCAACTTACCTCGACTTACCTTACATCTCCAAAGACCTTTTTTCCAAATAAGGTCACATTCCCAAGTACCAGGGGTTAGGATTTCAACATCTCTTTTGGGAGGACGCAATGCTGACAATAACAGGTGATGAATTTGCTAATTGCTAAAGAGAATTTAGAGTCAATCAAG
The DNA here is from genome assembly GCF_949774975.1 of Lagenorhynchus albirostris. Classification (NCBI taxonomy): domain Eukaryota; kingdom Metazoa; phylum Chordata; class Mammalia; order Artiodactyla; family Delphinidae; genus Lagenorhynchus; species Lagenorhynchus albirostris. Next base: position 63,135,013 of record NC_083104.1, read on the forward strand.
TTCTGCCCACTGGCCTGAGTATCTTCATTCCTTATATGAGGAGGGCAAACAGACTTGATTTGGGTAGGGATAACTCTCTTCTAGTTTTCACTTGAGTTCTGTTTTGATACTTTTCTCAGTTTTAGAAGAAATGGTATTTGCCTTGTCTCTAAATCTATTATTAACTCTGTACGTAGATAAGTCATCCCAGAAGGTAAAATTACAAAGGCTGTTGAGTTAGTCATTGCTGGCCATGACATGGGAGAAAGAAAATAGAGGCCACCTCAGAGAAGTTCCTCCACTCTTGCCAGAGGCTGGCTGTGTGCAAAGAACTTCACCAGCTGGGAGGGAAAGTAGCAAACGGGGCCCCTCTCTTTAAAGAAAGCCTGGAATAATATATTCCAGCCCCTTCTGTATCTTAAAAGCAGGCATGAAGTTTGGTTTAAGGCTATTAGCTTCCAAAGTTACAAATGTAAGATCGAAGGGAAACGACAGTAACATAGTTCCACGCAGGCAAAATGGTTCCTCCTTTCCCCATCCTTTAGGAAAAAACAATAACAAAAAATTGCTTGTGGAGAGTATGAAAGTTAAATTTACCTGTTTGTTTTGTCTGTTTATTTATATCATGGGTCAGCAATGGGGGCCCACGTGCCAATCTGATGGCTGCCTGTTTTGTGAATAAAGTTTTATTGAAACACAGTCACCCCTATTTGTTTTATTATCTATCACTGTTTCACACTACATGGCAGAACTGGGTGTTGCCAGCAAAGCCTGAAACATTTACCATCTGGCCCTTAACAGAAGAAGCTTGCCAGTCCTTTAGATTTAGGGAATTAGGAAATAAAGGATATCACGAGGCACCAAACACCCTACTCATGGATTACCAGTAGTAACTTGCAACCTCTTGGCACTGCCATTTCTTTAACAAGCCTATGAGCTTAGTGGTAAACACTTGGCATTTGTGCCTATCGGTACAAGCCAGGCAGGGTTTAAACAACCAAAAACCCCTAGCAATCATAAGAATAGGGATGCCAAAAGTGGATACTATTAAGAATCAGAATCCCCGAACTGACAGAAAAGAAGACTGAATCACAGTCTAGGATAGCCTTCTAGGGCTTGAAGCAGGGTATGGATGAAGAATGACGCCCGCCATATCAGTAAACCAAGGATGTTGCAGCCATCAAGCCCTCAGCCACTGCAGCCACGCCCAACAGTGCACCCTGAGGGGCTTCAGGATGGAAAAAAGGAGGATACTGGCCCCAGAGAGCTAAGGTGCATATCAAAGGAATCATTTCAGTGAGCCCATACTCTTGTACCTTCCCACACATGGAAAAGTGCTAAAATCCTTAACTTGAGATGTCTGGTTTTCTTTAATTAACAGTAACCTTTTGATGTTCCAACTCCCTGGTTTTTGTTGCAAAAACTCTATGTCCCGCCTCCTCCCTTACTCTTGGAAGCAGTTCCTCACAGCTATCTGAGAGGCTGCCTCCCGGGCTCAAGTCCTCAGCAAGTCCACCAAATAAAACATAATTCTCAACTCTTAGGTTGTGCACTTTTTTCATTTGACAAGGGGATAAAATCCTCTTCTTATGCTTGTTGATAACCACTTTCTGGCACTTCTCCTTGCTACTGTCATTCTTGTACTTTGTCCCCTCCTTTGCTTGGGTCACCAAACCACACCAAACAGTGCTGTAGACCCCTGAGCCTTTCACGGGGTCCCCCCCAGAGCACCTCAGACCCAGTGCTCTATAAAAAGCACCTGCCATTTTGTCCCAGGGGCTGAGGCTCCTCTCCCAGCTCCCACAGCCCTCTCCCCAGCCTATGGCTTTGATCGGGTGTGCCCGTATTCTCAACCCAAACTGTCTTTCCGGCCGGGCCCTACGGATGAGTGCCTCGGCTGAACTGTCTGCCTGGCTTCGCATCAGATCATCTTTGAATCCAGGCTCTGCGGCGAAAATGCCAGACCTGATCTAGCCCAGTCCGCTCTGACCTCATTATTTTTCCCCTAAGGGCACAATGTCCAATCTCTACCACTAAGCCACAGGGACTTCGATGTACTATATTGGCTGTTGCCTTTTTGCTGAATCTGTCTTTCCATGACAGTTTCTGGGTTAACCCAACTTAGAATATACCAGAACCTGAAGGGGCTGCTAATCTTTTATGTCCTAGGAGAATATATATATATATATATATATATATATATATATATATATGGCATTTAGAAGCTTGCCTGACTATAATAAGCACCTAATACATGGTAGTTTTTATGTTATTATGTTATCTGAGCCAGCGACTGTAGTTTCTTAAGTGCTACCCAGTATTCAGAGAGCTTCTTAGAACCAAGCGTTTACTTCTAAGAACAGGATTTGTCTTCAGGTTATTGAAACTGTAGTCTTATGTAGGATCTCTTGAATATTTCTCAATTCCTATTTCCAGGTGGAGAAGGGAAGCTTGGGAAATGTGCCTTTAAGTAGAATGAGAAGGCAAGAATACCTGTATTTATTTTTCTTATTTTATTTTTAAGCCACTGAAGCTCAGTTGGGCCAAAAGATAAGCAATCCTTGAACTGTCACAAGCTTTGTCTAAAACAGAAGCATGTTTTTCATCTTCTCAACAGAATGTCTTTTATACTTTTCCATATAGCAAGGATTGTTTTTCCCCAAATACTAGCACAGAAAGAACTACTCAGTGTCAGAGATAGCATATTTACCCAACATAACTGCAGCCCTCCAGGGTCATCTATTTTCATGTGCTGCTAGATGATCCATGGTTATGATGTGCTGAGTATTTACTGCTCATCTCTTGAGCTTCAGGTCTCTCCATGTTGGTGTCTTGTCCTTTGAACTCTTTGTCCAGCCAGCCCTGGGAGACAGGGCTGCAGGAAGGGGTGTAATAGAAATCAGGAAGCAAAGGTACTGGTTCCCCAGCAGCGGCCAATCTGGGAAAGGACCTGTTTCAAAGATTATTTGGGACAAACACATGCTGTACTGTTCCCAACACTACCTGTCCAGTGTCTGCTCCAGAAATAGCCACGTGAGGTGGATAATAATTAATGGGCCTGTAGGGACCAGACCAGTAACTTGGTAACCACAGGGAAATTTTAGACAGTGGGCCTGGCTCCAGATATGAGATAATCTGTGATCTTTAGAATCAAGCCTCATTTAGAAGAGCTGGAGCTGGAGTTGAGCCCATACTAGCCTGCAGGTAAGAGGGCCTCCCAGAGGCGTCTTGTCTAACACAAAGCCCGGAAGATTCCTTCTATCTTGGACTTGCTTTATTGTTGCCCTCATCAAACAATATCATAAATATTTCTCCATATTCTCCACTAAATTCTGAGCTCCTCAAGTGGTATGATCATATAATTTTCATGTTTAGATCCCCAGTGCCCATCAATCAGCCAATTCACTAACCAATCAATTCATTTCAGGTGAAAAAGAACACTGTACCACACACCCCTCAATTAGACCAAGCAGTTGAGATACTAATGGGGCTTCAGGGACTCCTCCAGGGTGGTTTAAATGTGGCATCTTCCTTTCTCCTACCTCTTTCTCTGGGTCATTCACAAATGGACTGGGAATGTTGATCCCCTCGTGTCTTAAAACTAAAAGGCTCTGTCTGGTTGTGGGGCAATGAAAGAACACTTGGGACTAACAAAATTTTTCCCACCTACCTGCCAGGTGGCATGAACGTCATCCAAGCCTAGATGCAGGGATTCATCCAAATGTTTGTTGTCATCTATTGCATCATCCTCTTCTAGGAAAGAAGAAAACAGCTTCCATATCTCTGTGCCCCTGAATGTTCTTGGTCTAATCTGACCAAAGGCAGCTCTTGGCCTTTCAGTGCCAAAAGCACTGACCATCCTAGTACCTACAGTGTCACCCTGACCAAGCACTCTGGAGGTGTGCATGACTCATGGAGTCCCACCTTCTGGAAGTTACAGCAGGAGTGGGGATAGCATAGCAGGGCCAGAGTCACAGCAGGAGAGGTGACCAACCTGTCATTTACCAGAGAACAAAGCAAGTTTTTTTCATTCTCAACCCCCCTGAATAATACTCCATTTATGTTTTATTCCTTTTAAATGAATCCAAATTTGCCCCTCATTTCCTTACTTTTAGTATCTCATTCTAGATCTATTTAGATCCAGTGTCCTTCCTGTACCTATTTAAAACCCACTAGTTTACCATCTGAGTCAGATGTTCTGGACTCTGACCTCTGGTCCAATATTTGAGACAAGATGAAGAGGTGACTTTAAAACTTTCAAAGGGTAAGAACCAAATCAGCACATCCAACCCTTACAACCTGCCATGTATCACAGAAGGTACTATATGGATGTTAAAAGGGTGAGCAGAAGTGCCTTAGGCTCCACATCCCCCCACCCCACCACCCCACCCCCGTTACACTGAGACATTGTAAGAAGGCATCAGGAAATAGACAAGGGAATTATAGGGGAAGGAACTATGAGCTATGCTGGCTGGAAGCCACACGTCTTGTGGCGGAACAGATTCTTTGACCACCTCCAACAACAACTCCCAACCTCTTTGGAATTCTGACATCCCATCACTCTCTGTTTGACTATCTAGTCTTGATCTGACAGCTTCCATCTTGCAGGAAACAAGTTACACAGCATAGATTCATTACATTTTTTCAAATGAATGTGAATGAACAAGACTTTTACTGCAAGCATTTTACTGCATCCCTTGAAACAACTTGCAACACCTTGGCTAAACAAACACCGTTTTTCAAAAATAAACTCCAGTGGTTGTGTAGCTATTATAGCACTGTAGCCACTAGGGGAGCATTACTGCAAGAGTCCTAGGAGCTAGCAGAGAGCAGTTGTAACCTCAATCAGGAGACAGCACAAGAGAGGGAGAGTTTCCCACTTCCTGCAAATGAAGTTCAGGACACTTCCTCAAATCCTTCCAGTAAATCCTCCCTTTACTTGAGCTAGATTCAGTTTTTCAGTCCTTTAAATAAATGATCCTTGACTAGAGCATGCTGAACTGGAACTCAGAAAAAGGATAAATGGAGAAAAACCAGTAAAAAGCTTTGCAGGCCCATCACCTGCCTTCTCTCGTTTGACCATCCGAGCACAATACCCTGCGGGAGTGTAGGGTGAGAGAGAGCTTGCCTGTGTCTGGTATCACTCTCCCACCTAACAGAGCCATATTCCCATTTGAAATGTTTAGCTAGGATAAAAGAGGGCATTTTCTTGGCCTCTTTAACTGATATCTTTGGGTAGGGCAAAGGAAAAAGAGACGTTGAACAACATGAAGAGGAAAAATAAAACAAAACATGAAAACCTGTGGCAAATAATTCCCACCCAAGCATGCACACTCCTTTACAGAGCACATAAAAGACCCTGGATTTGGAAAAAGACTCTGTTCCCTCAGAGTCATACTTACATTTTCAATAAAAATATCTTTGCTCTACAGACCCGTCTGCTGCCTGAGTCTACTATAAAACAAGCTCCAACTTGGCCTGGCTGTAAGGGGGAAATGTGAAGCTGGGAAAATTATTTCCCCAGCTTCTTTTAGCGCCCCGCCCCCCTTTATTGTGGTAATTCCTCGACTTTCACCCCCAGGTTCCCATAACTGCTTTATTTCCCTTGCGCTTAAGGCCAGGTCAGCACACAGTGGTTGGTGGCCCAGTCCCTCAAGTCTCCGCTTTCTGCCGAGTCCCTGTGAGTCTTACTAGTTCATACAGGAAGTAGTAGCGTAGATAAAAGGGTTTGGCTTCGACAGGCTGACAGCCCACAGCTAAGGAGCCCAGTGCCTTCTCTGAGCCTCAATTTCCTAATGTATAAAATAGATATTTCTGCTCTCCTGGGTTGCTGACAGGCTTGCAGAGCTCCAGGCTGGGAGCAGGTACACGCCAGGCTCTACACACTACACTGCAAGGGGCCTGGCCTCTCCCCGAAATGTACTCACCTTCTTAGAGTTTCTGTTAGTGGGTCAAGAGTGCATGAAATTTAAGAACAAGTTGATAAGGCAGCGAGAAGTGGGCAGAGGATGGAGTACGTTTGCTCAGGGGCACTTCTGTGCCCTCACATCCCACTGCAGGGGTAGAATGTGCTTTCGTACACTTACCACGGACTCAGTTGAAAACTTGACAGAAGGTTGAGGAAGGCATCGAGCAGAAAGGCTGAAGGAAGATGAGCAGTAGAAGTCAGCATAATTCTGCATCAGGATCAAAACTGAAATTCTGCAGATAAAATTTTATTGTGAAAGAAAGATGTGAATTAATGGGAATTACAATTTAATGAAGTTAGAATTAACTACTATCTTAGCTGATTTTTTATGTACTGAGCTGAAAGGAAGTTTATAGTCATTCTTCTTATTATTAATAATATTAATATATTATTATTATTATCATGTTTAGCCAATTCAGAGTCTTTTGGGGAACCAAAATGTCTCTTAATGACTTAAAGAAATTAAATTACTTATTTAGAGCCTATAATAAATCTCTTTGACTCTTTGTTAACAAAAGCTTTAAATCCATCATTCAGAGATGGATTCCAAGAAATAGCAAACTTATTAAGATTTAATCATACAGACTGAACAGCCAAGTCCAAGTAGTGAATTTGACTGAATTTAGCTGATGATGTGGATGAGAATTTGGTTCTCTGAAATATCTTAGAAAATAAATTCTGGGACTTCCCTGGTGGTCCAGTGGTTAAGACTCCACGCTCCCAGTGCAGGGGGAATGGGTTGGATCCCTGGTCAGGGAACTAAGATCCCACATGCTGCACGGTGCAGCCTAAATAAATAAATAATAAATAAATAAATAACACTGTAAAAAAGAAAATAAATTCTATGATTGTTAATGTGAGGATAGCAATACATGTGCACAACTTTATGTTCAATCTTTATCTAGTTGGTTATAGTTTTAAAATTTAACTAGTAGGCTAATTAGTTACTCCCATGCCATTTTCTATAAAGAATAATAAGCCACTAAGAAGGTTTTATAAAATAGAGCTTGATAACATAAGTTACCTATAGGTGGAAAACAAACGTTAAGTACATGAAGTAGAACTAGGAATAAATCCAACAAAAAATTGTCTACCATATGAAACTATTTAGTATTGGTACCAACTTCTTAATCAGGTGTGGAAAAAAACAGTTTGACTTTTTATAAATATAAAATATTTAACTTTTTACTTTTTCAAGTTTAAACTTTACCTATTTGAAGCACATTCCAAAAAGATTCCTTTGCACTTCAAAATCTTCTAGTGAGTTTTCTTAAAATTAAATCATATCTTATTATGATATTTATATTTAATATTATATCAAATTGAATTACTATTTTCCTACCTGATAGCTTGAAAACAAGGACTGTCATATTACTAGAAAATCCTACAAAAATGCAAATCTCAGCCTGTGTGAATTCCTGGGAAGCGATAGGATTTTTTAGGGACTTATATATATATATCCACATCTATAATTTTTTTAAGATAGAAAATTTCTGTAGGAATTGCTTGCAAGTTTCTGTTTACAGGCTTCAAAGACTTCAGATACACCCTACCCCTCCACTTAACACACTATTCTTTTATTTAAAAGGTTTTCCCAATGAAGTGTTAGTTTTATCAGGTTTTGGTCCCTACAAAAGCAGTCACCTTGCAAATTTCAGAAACAGATAGCCCTTAAGATCCAGCACTCACAATCTTAGATTTTCTGAGTCCTACTTTAAGTATTCTGTCCCATATCCTGTCCCACTGAATCATCAAAATAGCCCAGAAATTCCAGCATTTCAGCAAAAAAAGAAAAAAGTATATAAGCATTATAATAAACACATTCACAATTCAAAAATAACTTCAAGCCACAGATGATGAATAATCACAAGCTAAAGAAATACTTTAATTAGTGGTAGAGCTAGTAAGAAACTTTTAAAAGCTGACATTGTGCTAATTGATAAAATGACTTTTTTTCCTAATCTAAATAAGATTTCTGGTATATCAGTTAAAAGTATTAACATCAACAACATTTGCCTTGGTGGGTCCAACGTAAGACACAACATGTTAATTTCAACAATAATGTTTTGAGTGCTTCTTGGCTTACTCCATACAAGGCAGTATCAAGCACTAAGTAGAGTTATAAACAACCCCCAGGGACCTTTCTTCGCACTCAATTAGGGAAAATTTCTAACATATACAAAAGTATACAGCATAGTATAAGGAGCCCTCACATACCCATCACCCAGTTTTAATAATTATCAGCTCATTGTCAGTCTTGTACCATATCCCCAACCACAACTCCACCCCATATTATTTGAAATCAAATGCCAGATATCATAACATTTTATCTGTATACATTTATTATTTACTCTTAATTTTAAATACAAGCATAACAGCATTATGCCACCTAAAAAAAAAAACAACCCAATAATTCTTAAATAGTATCAAATATTCAGTCAGTGTTCAAATTTCCCTGCCTCTTAAGTCTCTTTTAATCTCAAGCTCTTCCTCTGCCATAGTTTGAGTTCCTCCAGAAAGAGACCGTAAGACAAGGGTTCAAGTACACGTAGTTTATTTAGGAAGTTCAGGGGACACTGTGAAGTAAGGAAGAGAAGGCAACCAACAAAGGGTATTAAACATAAACCAACAATGCCATTTAACCATTTACCAGTGCATGATTGAAGCTTAATCCTTTCAGGGAAAAGGTATTAACACACACACACACACACACACACACACACACACACACACACACACACGTAAGCCCCTCGGAATTACCTCCCTGAGAGTTGAAAAAGCAGGGTATTTATTCACCCACTTTATTTAGTCATTGATTAAAGGCTGCTTCTGGGGGCATTGATTTCCTGGCACTCCTGACCTTCCAAAAGTGGGCAGAGCAGGCTTCCATGGGTCAGGGGGAAAAGCTCTTTCGCACAGAGGAGCTAGTGACAACTGGAATTCAGGTTGAGCACAGTGAAAGGTACAAAAGACAGGTGTAAGCACTGACAGCGTCTACTACACACTTTTTCCCTTCCTTGCCATTTATATGGTGAAGACGCTGGGTTGCTTTGTCCTGGAGAATTTCCCCCATTCTGGATATTCCTGACTGCATCCACATGGTGTCTTTTAATCTGTTTGCTGGCCCCTGCATTTCCTGCGTTCTCACTCTCCAGTGGGTAGTTGGTTACAGACTTGATCACTTAACAGACTGGATACAGCAGATATATAATGCCCAGGACTTTTCATTAGCAGATATATAATGCCCAGTTGTCTTTCTTAGATATTTTTGCCAAGTTCATTATTTCATTAGAGCTTGCAAATATTCTAACTCTCATTCCTTTTTTCACTTACTAGCAGGAATACTTCTATAATACAGAAACTTCCTCTTGTCAACTATTTGGTTACTCCATGATACATTTAGTACAAGAAAGGTAGGATAAACACTTGATCTTTTCCTTTTATTTACTAATTCTCAGAGTCCTCTGTAGGTGACCAGGAGTTCTTTATTTTTTATGAACTCGTGGATTTAAACATATCTGCTGTGTTTCAATCCATAGCTCAAATGTTTCTTTTCAAAAGGAGTATATCTGTTAATGTGCCTTAATGTCATCTTTAGAGGATTTGTAAAACTTTTTTTTTTGAGAATTATGTTTTATTAGCATCATTAGGATTCTCTATGTATAGTATCATGTCATCCTCAAACAGTGACAGTTTCACTTCTTCTTTTCCAATTTGTATTCCTTTTATTTCTTTTCATCTCTGATTGCCATGGCTAGGACTTGCAAAACTATGTGGAATAAGAGTGGCGAGAGTGGACATGCTTCTCTTGTTCCTGATCTTAGAGGAAATGCTTTCAGTTTTTCACCATTGAGAATGATGTTTGCTGTAGGTTTGTCATATATGACCTTTATTATGTTGAGGTAGGTTCCCTCTATGCCCACTTTCTGGAGAGTTTTTATCATAAATGGGTGTTGAATTTTGTCAAAATCTTTTTCTGCATCTATTGAGATGATCATATGGTTTTTACTCTTCAATTTGTTAATATGGTGTATCACACTGATTGATTTGTCTTTATTGAAGAATCCTTGCATCCCTGGGATAAATCCCACTTGATCATGGTGTATGATCCCTTTAATGTGTTGTTGGATTCTGTTTGTTAGTATTTTGTTGAGGATTTCTGCATCTATATTCATCAGTGATATTGGTCTGTAATTTTCTTTTTTTGTAGTATCTTTGTCTGGTTTTGGTATCAGGGTGATGGTGGCCTCGTAGAATGAGTTTGAGAGTGTTCCTTCCTCTGCAATTTTTTAGAAGAGTTTGAGAAGGCTGGGTGTTACCTCTTTTCTAAATGTTTGATAGAATTCACCTGCGAAGCCATCGGGTCCTGGACGTTTGTTTGTTGAAAGATTTTTAATCACAGTTTCAATTTCAGTGCTTGTGATTGGTCTGTTAACATTTTCTATTTCTTCCTGGTTCAGTCTTGGAAGGTTGTACTTTTCTAAGAATTTGTCCATTTCTTCCAGGTTGTCCATTTTATTGGCAAATAGTTCCTTGTAGTAATCTCTCATGATCCTTTGTATTTCTGCAGTGTCAGTTGTTACTTCTCCTTTTTCATTTCTAATTCTGATTTGAGTCTTCTCCCTTTTTTTCCTGATGAGTCTGGCTAGTGGTTTATCAATTTTGTTTATCTTCTCAAAGAACCAGCTTTCAGCTGTATTGATCTTTCCTATTATTTCCTTCAGTTATTTTTCATTTATTTCTGATCTAATCTTTATGATTTCTTTTCTTCTGCTAACTTTGGGAGTTTTTTTTGTTCTTCTTATAAAACTTTTAAAGAGATTTCTCCAGCAAAATTTCCCAATATGCAGCTCAGAAAATATTATCATCATTCCCAAAGAGCATAAAGTAAAATTCATCCATCTTTCAAATCAGAAAACTGGGTCTCCGAATCATAGAACTAATTTTTTTTCACTTTTTTGTTTGAAATAATTTCAAATTTATGGAAAAGTTGCAAAAATTGGACAAAAAGCCTATATAATCCAGATTCATCAAATGTTAATATTTTGCCACATTCACTTTCCCAGTCTCTCTCTCCTCATCTCACTCTCTTTTTTCTCTTTCCCCATGTGTCCACACACTTACACACACACACACATTACATTTATCAAAATTAGAAATCTGACATTGATACAATACTAATTATCTATCATTCAGCTCGTATTCAGATTCTTCCAATTTTCCTAGTAATATCCTTTATGGCAATTCAGGAGCCAACATGGATCGTGAATTGCTTGTAGGTGTCACACCTCTTTGGTCCCTTTAATCTGGACTAGTTCCTTAGCCTTTCTCGATCTTGACGTCAACAGTCTTGAAGAGTGCAGAGCACTTGTAGAACAGGAACTAGTGTTCACTCTTCTCAGCCCCTTCTGGAGTTGGTGTTGCCTTGACAGTAAAACTTGCTGTGTGCTATCCTGACCTTCCAGAATCTATTTCTTAAGGGTGAATAAACCTAACAACTCATTTTCATGAATCTATATGTGCAGAATCTGAATCCACATACACATATAAAGATTCAAGGCAAACTTATGAAACAGTTGTGGTACTTATAGTGCTTACACCATCACATATATTGTCACTTAATCCTCGTAACAACCCTAGGAGATCAATACAATTATCATCACCCCTATTTTATGGCACAGGAAACTGAGGCACAGAGAAGTTAAGTAGCTTGGCCCAAACCACACAGCTAGAATACAGCAAAACCTGAACTTCAAACCCATAAATCTGGCACTAGAGGCTTCTATGGGTTCTGTCTCTCCCAGATAAACCTCATCACCTCTTTCACAAACATCCAGCCAGGTGAGTGAGTACTTGGCCCTGATGATAGGTTGGCATATGATCTGGGTAACAAAACCCTCAGGAACTATGTCTTGGTCTACTTCATAAGCCCCATACTCTACATCTAAGCCAGGTAGGAAAAGAAGACCAGAGAAGCAATAAGTTAGCAACAGACATAAATTCTTTGCAAGCAAGAAGTGGCAGTGTCTGGACAAATTGTCACAGAGTCATATTAAGTTAAATATTTACTCCCGCTGACAGGAGTAAATATTACATTTTTAATTATTATCCACTTTAACCAACATTTAGCTTGTGTCCACTGTGTACGGGAGACCATACTATGCATTTTGGAAAAAACACAAATAGAAAAAAGGGTCTAAGGGAGCAATATGCATTCATGAAAAAACAAAAGCCTACAAATATTTATCCAAAAGTATACACGTATTGATAAGTTAGTATTATACAAAGAAAACAGTGTTCACACAGACCCTGAGGGAGCCATCAGAGAAGGGAAAGTTTATGGAGATAAATTTCTCCTTGAAGGTGTAGGTTTTAAAATAGGTTTAGAAGACATAGAGAACAAACGTATGGATACCAAGGGGGAAAGGGGGGTGGGGTGGGATGAACTGGGAGATTGGGATTAACATATATACACTACTGATACTATGTATAAAATAGATAACTAATGAGAACCTGTTGTATAGCACAGGGAACTCTACTCAATGCTCTGTGGTGACCGAAATGGGAAAAAAATCCAAAAAAGAGGGGGTATATGTATACGTATAGCTGATTCATTTTGCTGTACAGTAGAAACTAACACAACATTGTAAAGCAACTATATTCCAATAAAAAAAAAGTTATCAAGACAGAGTAATTATCAGAGACAGTAAAACTGTTGTATTAAAAGATGAAAAAGCCAGAAATAATTAACTGCTTAATAGGGCAGCTTGGTCCAGGAGTCAGACCCCAAGAGGCTACAGAGGGAGGCCTTCTGTTTGGTGGGGCCTCAGGCAACATTAGTCATTTTAGACCAGACCTTTATTTTTCTTTCAATTTTTTTTATTGTGGTAAAATACACATAACATGAAATTTAACATCTTAACCATTTTAAAGTGTACAGTTCAGTGGCATTAAGCACATTCATACTGTTGTACAGTCATCACCACCATCCTTCTCGGCAACGTTTTCATCTTGCAAAACTGAAACTCTGTCCCTGTTAAAGCATAACTTGCATGGCAACCACCATGCTACTTTCAGTCTCTGAAATTGACTGCATTAGGTACCGCAGGTAAATGGAATCATACAGCATTTGTTTTTGTCTCTCTGTGGCTGACTGATTTCAAGTAGCATGATGTCCTCAAGATTCATCCATGTTCTAGAACGTATCAGAGTTTCTTTCCTTTCTGGACTGAATAATATTCCATTTTATGGCTAGACCACGGTTTGTTTCATCCATTTATCTGTTGATGGACATCTGGGTTGCTTCCATCTTTTGCCTATTGTGAATAAATAATGTATACAAATATCTGTTCAAGACCTTGCTCTCATATTCAATATCCTGTAATAAACCATAATGGAAAAGAATATAAAAAATGAATATATATATGTATAACTGAGCCACTTTGATTTACAGCAGAAACTAACATAACATTGTAAATCAAGTATACTTCAATTAAAAAAATCAATAAGAGAAGAAAATAACATAGGTTTAGAAAACCAAGGAACTATGTGGAGTTAAGAGTGTCTTGAGTGGGGTAAAGATGCAGAGCTGGGAGGAGATCACACACACGTGGACCTACAGAGAGAGGAGAGTGGTGGACTCACCTGGGATGTGGAAGGATGCTAACAGCAAGCGTGACCATAAAAATCTCCAGACAGGTCCAAATAATGCACATGGGCTCAAGGTTACAGATGTCAGGATGGGGAGACTGTCTCAAGAGCGGGAAGACTTCGGGTTTGGGGGTTTTGTTTTATTTTGTTTTTTTTTTTAACAATGTGCAACCGATTAAGTAAGTGAAAGAGGGGTATGAAAACAGCTCACTGGATCAAGGTCAGAAGAAAAACTTCAGGGCTTTAGAGAAAGCAATGTGTTCTGATAAGTGGTGGGCAGAGAGGAAAAGAGGGTGGAAATGTAAATTTCTTCACTCCAGACATTTTGTCAAAATGGTTGTGGAAAATGAAATGGTAACTGGACACGGAAGTGAGGTCAAGGGAGGGATTTTTTTTAAGTAAGAAGACAATATAAACTGGCTACAAATTCCCTGAGATTGTGTCTAACCAGAGCTACAGATATGAAATCAGCTCCCAATGTCTGCTTTCATGACCTCAGTCATTAGAAAAATGTGCAGGAGAAACAGGAAAACTGAGAAACATAAACCTTTGAGCAGAAAATAGAGGGGAATCATAGAAAAAAAACTTCATACTATTATGCAAAAGGCCACCTGTATATGCTTACAGTGGAAAGGGAGGAACCAGGGGCATGTGATGAGAGAAAAACACCAGAGTCAGTTAAAATTTTACATGCAAAGATTGAAGGCAAACCTAGAAATAGTAGTAATTGTGGCAGGCCTAGTTAACACTTATGTTGTGCTTACTCTGTGTAGGATCATGTGAGTGTAGAAGCAAAGACCCTACAGAGGGATCCAAAACCCAAGGAGAGACACTGATGTTTTTCATCACATCTCAGAGTTTTGATAAAAAGTAGAGGATAGATGGATGCATTCACTAATTCAATAAAACACTTACTGTGAACACTAGGGGTACAGAGATGAATTCACTATGACCCCTTCAATCAAGGAGCTCCCAATCCAATGGAACAGGCAGATAAGGACAGTCCAGTGCAACAGCGACCACCAAGGACAGAGTGACAAACACAAGTGTTCCACTGAGACGTGGGGTTCCACTCAGTGGACTCCCATGAGCCCCTCTTTTATCCTGAGAGGATGCCCATCACTCAGGATGTTCTTTGGTGTTCTTAGCGTTGCCTCCTGCAGGATGACTACTAACCCTGCCCCAAGAAAGATGGTCTCTATTGATCCTTCCAGCCCCATTGTCACCTCACTTCTACCGCAAATAACCAACCTTGCGGAGTGGACCTTGATGTTATCACAAAGAGGAACTTCACCTCACCTATACTGGAGCTCTCTTACTCGTGTTCCAAAAGGTTGTCTGGCTCCTAAAGATTATTTTTTGTAATATTCTCTCTAATGCAACTTGAAATACCTCTACTGTGCTGAACCTTGAATAAGCTTCTTAACCACCTTCTAGTGAGGTTAAGAACACACAGATACACAAACACACACACACAACACACACACACACACACTCTCTCTCTCTCTCTCTCTCTCTCTCCTTTGCTCAGTAATCTAAATCTGTTTTTTTAAATTTTATTGAAGTATAGTTGATTTACAATGTTGTGTTAATTTCTGCTGTACAGCAAAGTGACTCGTTATACATATATATTCTTTTTCATATTCTTTTCCATTATGGTTTATCCCAGGATATTGAATAGAGTTCCCTATGCTATACAGTAGGACCTTGTTGTTTATCCATCCTATATATACTAGTTTGCATCTGCTAATCCCAAACTCCCAGTCCTTCCCGCCCCCTCGTCCCCTCCCCCTTGGCAATCACAAGTCTGTTCTCTATGTCTGTGTTTCGATGCCTGAACATCAATCCCAACTCTTACACATCATCCCTGCTTAAGGTTCCCAGGCACATCTAGTCCAGAGGCTTCTAGGTAGCAAGGCCAATCGGTTTTCCCCAGGGGCACAGTCTTGGGGGTGAGAAGGGGTTTGTGGGGAGGTGCTTTGCTGTTTTATTACATAAGAGGGAGAAGCACCTGGAAAAGTGAGTTTTAGTGAATGAAAGTGATCATGTGACAATGCTTCCAGGCTCACTTCAGCAAAGGAAAGGAAGTGAAAGTCAAGCTCTCAATATCCTCTTCACAGAGAATCACCTGATCACAGTGACTCAGCACCATCAGACTTTTTTGTCACTGGTGCCTGATAGGACCCAAACATTGCTCTAAACGTGTTGCCTTGTCACACCTCACCACTGTTACTAGGAAAACATATTCAATGCCGGAAAATGTATTTGTTACCCTAAAAGCAAAGATAAAGATTGCAGGGCAGAAGCGGGTAGTGATCTGATCCAGATCAAAGCTGCCTTTCAAAGGGCATTTGTCATTGGTTCACACTCTCCCATTTAAGCTCTTGCTGACTCATTGTAAACTACTCAAAGCTGCACCGAGCTAATGTTTAGAAATTCATTCTATATGGAAGCAAAGTCCAATATCAAATTCTTAAAAGCGTGTGACTTGGTCTATTCACACCTGAACATACACTTAGTCGTGAGTCACTCGCCACTCAACATGATTGTAGGAAAATGGAATAACCGGCCACTCAAGTGAGGTCAATGAGGGTTATTTTTAATAAGAAATAAGACTACAAATGGCCACAACCTCCCTCTGCGTTGATGTTTCTATGCATATATATACATTCTCACATGAAACTCTACAAAACTAAAAGCCAAGTGAGTGGAAATACCTGTAACTCAAACTAAGACTAGAGTAACAAGGACTCTACAGATTACAATTTGGTTCCATTTCCTTTCCCATTATTCCAATTATACATTTTTTTAATGTAGTGAGGTATAATATACATACTGTAAAGTGCACAGATATTAAATGTGGGGTGGATGAATTTTTCCACCTGCGCTTACCTATATAACCACCATCCAATTCAAGATAGAGGACATCTCTGCTCATTGACCCTTCCCAGTAAATATCTCCCCAGAATGAAACTATTCTGACCTCTATCATCACAATTTCTGTTCTTGAACTTTATGTAATTTAAATCTTTAAGATAGATACTTTTAATTTTATTTAATTTTATAAAATGTGATACATTCAAAAGGTACAAAAGTGATGTTTCTCTCCCAGCTCTGACCTGCAGGAACTCAGTTCCTCTACCCAAAGGCACCCAATGATATCAGCTTCTTGAGGATGTCTACAGAAATATTTACTCATATGCATGCAAATGCATGTGTGTATACATAGTTTTCCTCCCTTCATACAAGTTCTGTAGAATACCATATACACAATGTTCTATACCTTGCATTTTACACACACACACACACACAATATCAGGGATATTGTTCCCTATTCAAGACTTTCCCTATTTTTACTGTGCCACAGAGTATTCCATTATTGAATCAGTCCCCTATTGATAAACATTTAGGTTATTTCCCATTTTTTGCTGTGATAAACATACACGGAAGTAAATCTATGAAGTAGATTTACTTACACGGAAGTAAAAGTACAGTTCTGGGTCAAAGGACATATACATTTGTAATTTTTATAGATTTGCAAAATTCATCCCATGATATAGAAGTTGTTCCCATTTAAACTCCAAGATCCTATTTGCTCACACCTTTGCCAACACAGGGTGCTATTGAACTTTTGGATCTAAGCCAATCTGATAAGGAAAAATGGTTTCTCTAGGTAGATCGAATTCGCATTTCTCTCATTGTGAGGCTGAGCCTATTTTCATGGACCTAAGAGCCATTTGTATTTCCTTTTCTGTGCACTCTCTTTTTGTTCATTCTTATTTAATTGTTGGTGTATTTCTTTGAAGATGTGTCTTACATATTAGGGAATTCAGCCTTTAATTGGGAAACGTCTTGCAAATATTTTTCCCTAGCTTATTATCATTTGTTTTTCTTTATGGTAGCATCTGCCGTACAGATTTTTTATGTAGTTGAATTTTATTGTATAGCTTCTGACCTTTCCACTCAAAGCATATAAAAGAAGATTCTCCCATGGAATCTTTTGGTGTTTTAATAGTTTGTTTTTTCTTTATGTTTAAATGTCTGATTCATCTGGAATTTATTTGGGTATACGATGTAAGGTATGGATATAACTTTATCTTTTTCCAGATGACCATTCAGGTTTACAGACACCATTTATTAAATAACTGCCTTTTCCCTCTTGATTTGAAGTATTGTTGTTATCACATCCTAAATTCTACGTGTCCTAGAGTTTCTGTCTCCCATCATTGATCTAGAGTTCCTACCTCTCAGCAGTTTTTAGTACCAAACTGCTTTAATTATTACATTTTAAAATGTTATAACATCTGATAGGGCTAACCACCTCCACTCTGCCCTCCCCCTTCATTGTTTTATTGTTTTGTCTTTTTCAGAATTATCTTGGTTATTCTTTTTTTTAATTTCATGTATTTATTTATTTATTTTGGGCTGTGTTGGGTCTTTGTTGCTGCACGCGGGCTTTCTCTAGTTGCGGAGAGCGGGGCCTACTCTTCACTGCAGTGAGCGGACTTCTCATTGCAGTGGCTTCTCTTGTTGTGGAGCACGGGCTCTAGGCACGCAGGTTTCAGTAGTTGTGGCACGCGGGCTCAGTAGTAGCGGCTCGCAGGCTCTAGAGTGCAGGCTCAGCAGCTGTGGTGCACCAGCTTAGTTGCTCCGCGGCATGTGGGATCCTCCCAGACAAGGGCTCAAACCCGTGTCCCCTGCATTGGCAGGCGGATTCTTAACCACTTAACCAGGGAAGTCCCTATCCTGGTATTCTTACTAACTGATTTTTCCATGTAAACTTTGGAATCAGCTTGTCTAGCTCCAAATATCTTGTTGGTCCTTTTATTTGGATCTCATTAAATTTGTAGATTAATGTAGTGTTCATGTTACCTATTATTATCTAACAGACTACCACCAAAACTTAGTGGTTTAAAAACTTCTTATTATTTCTTATAGCATATTGATAAACTAAGCCCCTCAGGAAAATTTTCACTTGGGGTGTCTCAGAGGCTTGTAGTCAGATGAAGATGTCTTCCCTCACATGTCTGGTGCCTGAGTTAGGACAGCTAGAACAGCTGGGGGCTGGCCAAGCATCTCTCTTTCTCCAAGAGCCTTTCTACGTGGCCGGTTGGGCTTCCTCACAGCATGGTAGGATCACAGGAGTCAGACTTCCTACATGGCTACTAAGGCTTCTCCCAGCCCAAGAATTCCAAGAGACAGGCAAAAGCTTCCAGGCTTCTCATGACCAGGGTTCAGAAGTCACACAGTGTCACTTCTCCCATGTCCTATATATCAAAATAAGCTACAGGTATCGAAATGGAGGGGACTACACAAAAGTGTGACTAAAGGCTGTTTTTGAAGTCAAGCTTCCATATTTACAGAGAATGACAACATGAATGGGGTCTGTGGAGAAGAGTTTATTTATTTGGCTCATGTTCTCAAATAACTTTTAGGCAAAGAGAATTTTTCATTCATTTAGAAGTGCTAAGAAAGAACTTCTGTGATATAAAATAGAAAATTAGAGAAGGGAAATGGTTAACCCTACATATAAATGATACGCTTTAATAACACTTTATGGTTCACACAATGCTTTCCTCCCCAATCTCAGCTGATTTTCATTTTTACACGAGACAGTTTTATTGTTCTGGTTTCCCAGATGATGAAATTGAGGCTCAGATGGATTCTAAGTTGCTCAAGGCCACACAGTTCCTCTGACTCTAAGGCCCACCTTGCCCGAGGCAGAAAAACTCAAGTGTCCACAGGAGCCAGGATGATAATCAAAATGAGTTAACTGGGACTGCCCTGGCAGTCCAGTGGTTGAGAATCTGCACTTCCACTGCAGAGGGCTCGGGTTCCACCCCTGGTCAGGGAACTGAGATCCCACATATCGATATCCGCAGGCCATGCTGTGTGGCAAAAAAAAAAAAAAAAAAAGAGTCAACTGGTCCAGTTGTATTCTTTTGAAAGAGACACATTTTGTCAGTGACAAATGAAGGCTCTGGCAGTTGGAGTCAAAAAGAGAGTAGAGAGACATTTGCAAACTGGAAAGGGAGCTTTCCAGCAAATCCAGCGAATGGTTGTCATGCAGCACTATGGGCCCAGTGTGCAGGTTTTTAATTTTCAGAGCTGTTAGAAGTCCATATGTCAAGTGAAGTAGTCTGAGGCTGAAACAGTGAAAACAAATTCAATTCTTTTTAAAGACTGAATTGCCCACCAGCCCCTGAGTATGGAATGGAAGCAGCAGCCTGCTCCAGCCCACGAGCGGAAAGAGTCTTACAATTAGAGTTCCCAGCCTGAATTACTGCACAGGTGCTGACCCAAGTTCTCTGAATCTCTCTCTCCATAATATGAAAGCCTCAAACCAAGAGACAAAGGGGAAAACTTACATTGAAACAATGAACACCATGGAAACTGTCTTAGTCTGTTCAGACTGCTAGAACAGAATACCATAGACTGGGTGGCTTATAAACAACAGAAATTTATTTTTCACAGTTCTGGGAAGTCCAAGATCAAGGCACCAAGAGATTCAGTGTCTGGTGAGAACCCACTTCCTGGTTCATAGACAGCTGTCTTCTCACTAGAACCTCACACGATGGGGTCTTTTTTTATAAGGGCACTAATTCCATTCATGAGGACTCCACCCTCATGACCTAATCACCTTCCAAAGGCTCCACCTCCAAATACCATCACATTGGGGATTAGGATTTCAACATTTGAATTTTAGGGGGACACAAACATTCAGTCTGTAGCAGAATTACAGATAAGGCAACAAGAGACCAATCTGTGAAGATTCTTCTACATCCCTAAGATCAAATAGGACCCAAACAGAGGTCACGATTACCCCTGAAGATAGGCTCATAGGAAATGAACAGACAAGGAGAGAGTCAGCAGCCACGCAGATATGAGGAATCACACTCAGTAAACTTCACACAATAGGACATCTGAAAGGCACCTTAAAATAAACGTTTCAAATGTCAAAGAGATGGTAGCAGGAAGAGAATCTCTAAGATAAGAACAGAACATTTTAAGAAAAGAACCTGAAAGTCTGAAAGGGAGTCGAATGGAATGCATTGAATTATAATGTACTGATTTGACCTGAATCGAATACTAAACGGACCAATTATTAACTAAGATTTGTTGTAAATACTGCCTAAGAAGAGAAAAAAAAATGAAGGGAAACAAATATGAATTTGCCTATCAAAAATTTTTTTTAATATTCTAAAGTTATTTAGAAAAATTATTTTAAAAAAATCATTCTAAACTTTTTGTCTCAACTTCTACAGTTATTCATTTGATAGTGATTTATATTAGAAGAGGGGCATCATTTTACCTGAGTAAACACAAGCTTAAGATAAGGAATGGCACAAAAGCTACTGATGAGAAAAGCATTGTGTAGTACTTCTTCATAGATTAAAGGAACCTTGAAAACCAACACAAATTAAAGGTGTTTCTACTTGGTAAGGTAAGTAATAATGGATATGGACATATTACAGAGCTATAATTATCATGCCTCAAGTGCACGTAGAGTCAATTTTATATAAAATAAATATTATTATTTATAATAATATATGATTTTATATAATAATATAATAATTATAATAACAAATAATTTGACATAAAAATAGGAGGAGAAAAAGATAGCGATATAATGTAGCATTTAGAAATGTGTTTAGCTACAAATAACAGAAACTCAAAAACAGCAGCTTAAATACTAAGTTTGCCGCATGCAACAAGAAGTCTGGGGCAGGCCAAGGCTGCTACGCAGGCTCAACAGGCTTTTTCTGTTTTTTGCTTGTCTTCATGCTGTCACCCCTTTGCTGCACTATGGCTGCTGTACCTCCAGGTATTACAACTGTATTCTAGACAAGGAGAAGAAGGAAAGGGGAGGTAGGAAGGGGTTGGAAAACAGGAAAACAAAAGCTTCCGCAGAAACCCTCCGCTTATATCTCATCGAACACTACAGGGTCCCATGGCTCCTGTAACTGCAACATAGATAGTCTAGTAAAGCAAGTAATTTTAGTTTGGCACACTGGATAAAATTAAGGCTCTTTTAGAAAGAGAGAGGGATGAGAATTGACATCAGCAGTTAGAGGGTCAGCCCTGGCCTCATGATATTATGACTATGTTGATTATTAAACACTGAGAAAGTTATAGACTATTCTAAGAAATCTTAGTATTGATAAACACCTATTCACATCAATTTTTGCTAAGTCCTTCCTACTTGCAGGCAAAAGGTGAACTAAAGTACTCCTAAAATTTCCTCTCATTTTCTTATTATAAACAGATCCGTCTTTCTTTATCCACAATTGCAAAATGTAAAAACAAGACAAACAAATAAAAACTATGAAAACAGGAAAAAAAAATGTAGCCAATTCTGTGGCAGAAACTTTATCTGACCTGAGGTGAAGATATTTAGAGCCTTTATTTATATGAATTAGTGTGACTGTTTATTTCATATATTGCAGAAATATTAATGTTTGATTAAGGGGTGCTGCCCCAGACCCTGCTTGGAATATTACATAATAAACAGTATCATCTAAATTTGAAAAGTTCTGAGTTCCTAACACCTCTATTCAGTGGTTTGAATTCGGGATTGTGGAACCATACTTAGAAAGATGACCTCAATATAAATACACAGCTTGTCAAGGGAATGGCATAAATAACTTTAAATTAAGGCAGGCAGAAATGAAAAAAAAAATCCTGAAATTTTGAGAAACTGGAATAAGGTCAAATTAATACGTTGCTTAAATTTGAGTAATTTGAACCATTTATATAGTCACTTAGGATGAAGGCATCAAGAATTACATATTTCTAAAACTCTAAATATTACGTACATTACGTACATCTAAACATTACGTACAAGTCCTAGGACTAGTCTCAGGAATATCACTGACAAGTATGACTCATTGTTAATATTTGCCTCCCTACATGACCACAGGATTCACAAGGGTAAAAGGTAAAGCAACTGCACAAGAAGTCTTTGCTCTTGTTTGTTACGCTGAGATTATCCTCCACCTGAAAATGCTTAAGCAGATGCTTCCTAGCAATGCAATACAATTGACATCTAATCATTCCCAACGAATACTTTAAGTGCTTATCAAACTCCTGCTAAAACACATTTATTGACATGATAAATGACAGCCAAACTAGTCAGTGTATTACCTTGTTCAATATCCATATTATATTGTACAAGCGCTATATTATACAAGTATTATATAAATACTATTGTAAGGTAAAGAATACAATGAATTAACCTCGCTTGAGCTCTTTGCAGGGCTGCTGAGGCAGAGCTGGGTACCAGGTAAGTGACTAGGCCAGGCGACTACCACAGTCACGCTTCTCCAATTTTAATGAGCACACAGATGGGGGAGGGGCGGGGGGGCAGTGTTACAACATGCATTCTGATTTAGTAGGCCTGGGGTTGGGCCTGAGATTCTGCATTTCTCCCAGACCTCCAGGTGACACAGATACTGAATTGTGCACCACATTTTCAATAACAAGGCCCTAAAGCTTCGTCCAACCCTGGGTTATCATAATCCTCTAAACAAGGATTCCTATACTCCATCTGTGAACTGGACTATGGAAACATAGGGTGATAATAATAATAGTTGACTACTGTTAGTTGCTTTGGAGGAAAACATGCATCTCAGAATCTACAAAGTCTTAGGGGAACTCCATGTGATTTAGAAATCAAGCCAGCTTGCCAAGAGGATAATGAAAAACATCACTGAGATGGGGGCGAAAATCTCCGAAGACTAGAAGCCTCTGCTCTGACATGCACCCTGAATATGGCTGTCCCTGTGCCAAGGTCTTACTCAAAGGTAATTAAGCCCAACCTTGAGAAAACATGTGTTCTTACGAGTCTCTGGAATTCCCAGCCTCCAGTGAAGTTAGGCAATTCTGGAGGACCCAGTTAACTTCTTAGGTCTATTACTTGCGAGGAACATTTAAGACCCCATAAAGAAACAAGATGTCAGCTAGATAATAGGCCATAAGAGAAGTCGAGCAGAGTGGAGAAGTCCATAATAACTAAGGACTGAAAGGAATTCAGAGTGAATAATTTCTACAGGGCTCTTATACTGGATTTCAACTGGTCTCCTAGTCTCCAGAATCTTTTCATACCAATTTCTGTTTCTTACCACAGTCATCCTCTCCAAAGAGAATTTTTTACGTGCTGCTCTGTTGCGAAGTCTAAGGCTCAGAGAGATAAGGAAATGCTCAGTCTTTTGAGTGTACAATTCCATAGGTTTTCATGACAGCATATGGTTGCATAACCACAACCACAAGCAAGATACTGAATGCTACCATCATCCCCAAAATACAAGTCCTATTAAAATCATTCTTCTTTTACTGGAAATTGGTGGCCAATTCAGAGCACTATCAAAATTTATTACAAATGACACTTTCTTACTTTCATGCTCACTTTCTGGTTTACCAGTTCATGAAAAGTCTAGCAATTTCCGGGTTTGTCTTCATATTTCAAAAGAGATTCTTTAGTTAACTCTGAATTTGATGATTGTTCTAATAATGTCGATATTTAGAGACTTGATTGCTTTCAATGGTTGAAAAGCTGTTTTCTAGCCAAACTTGTAACTTGTAACAAGTATAATTTAATCCATTTCTGCATGCATTCTTTCTTCTTTTCCTAAACACTGTACCACTTGGCTTTTTAGATGCCATATTTCTGAAAATTAATTTTTAGTATAAATTATAGTATATTTTTATTTTTTATAGTATATTTTTAATCAATACAAGGTTTAAATCAAGTAAATATAATGTACAGTGAATTAGAATTAATTTATATGAATTAGCTTAATTCATATAAATTATAATATTTAAAAATCAAATAGATGTACATAAAAGTTTGTATCAATAATATTAGGAAACCCCTTGTGCACTATTGTTGGAAATGTAAAATGATGCAGCTGCTATAGAAAACAGTATGGCAGTTCCTCAAAAAGTCAAAAATAGGATTATCACCCAGTAATTCCACTTCTGGGAATATACCTCAAAGAACTGAAAGCAGGGTCTCAAAGAGATGTTTGTACAACCACATTCATAGCACCATTATTCACAATAGCCAAAAGGTGGAAGCAACCCAAGCATCGTCCAATCAATGGATGAATGGATAAACAAAATGTGATATACACATACAGTAGGATATAATTCAGCCTTTAAAAGGAAGCAAATTCTGACACATACTACAACATGGATGAACCTTGGGGACATTGCGCTAAGCGAAATAAGCCAGTCACAAAAGAACATATATTTTATGATTCCTCTTATATGTGGTACCTCAAGTAGTCAAATTCACAGGGACAGAGAGTAGCATGATGGTTACCAGAGGCTGGGAGAAGGGGGAATAGAATACTTCATGTTCCTTTCCAGGCTCACAGAGGGGGAAAACCTTTCTCCATCTTTATCTGTTATTGTTTTGAAATCAGAGCTTCCAAGGAAAACAGTATCTCCTTAACACAGAAGCTAGCACAAAGCTTTGTCCAGGGTTGAAAGTGTGCACTAATGAATAGTTTTCAAATAATTTGTAAACCAGAGAGGTGAGCCTGCTTCTGCCCTGGGGTAGTCACATGGGTGAACTTTTTTGGCAAACACAGGGCAAGAAAGCAGGCATTGTCCTGGGATTAGGATGGAACCCAAATTTTGTGTCTCAGTCAAGGCTGAGAGCTTTGTTATATAAAACTGGGGAGACAGGGAGGAGACAGTGGGTCGATCTGAGTGAGTTCAGGGTCTTCTGGGAGGCAAGAAACTGAAGTTTTAACCATCCCCAGTTCCCTGATATGTGAAGATAGGAAGCTGTCAAGGTGGACCAGGATGCCTCTGAAATTAAATTAACTCTAGGCTAGCAGAGGTCCAAACAGGTGAGCTGAGCCTGCCCCAGAGTCAACAGGGGAAGGCTACATCAAACACTGGTCCTGTGCTGATCATTTTGTAATGATATAGAAATACTGAATCACTATGTTGTGTACTATGTTGTTTATCAATTATACTTCAAAAACGAACAAACAAACTGGTAGAAAAAGGGATCAGATTTGTGGTTACCGGAGGTGGGGTGGGTAATATGGGGGAAGCTGGATTGGATGAAGGTGTTTAAAAGTTACAAACTTTCAGTTATAAGTATGTACTAGGGATGCAATGTACCACACAATAAACATAATTAACACTGCTGTATGTTGTATATGAAAAGTACAAGAGTAAATCCTAAGAGTTCTCATCACAAGGGGAAAACCTTTTCTTCTTTTTCTTTCATTTTATATCTATATGATATCACAGACACTCACTAAACTTACTGTGGTCATCATTTCACAATGTATGTAAGTCAAATCTTGTACACCTTGAACTTATACAGTGCTGTGTGTCAATTACATCTCAATAAAACTGGAAGGGAAAAAAAAGCAGCCATTGCTAATGATATAAAAAAGAAGAAACTCATGACTGCTGAAATGAAATTGGGTGCTATGTCCACATTATCTTGGAAACTTAACAGTGGGATCCTAGGGTTCAACACCCTCTTGCCTTAGCATAGAAACAGATCTAAAAAATTACATCCATTAGAATATACCAAATGTAACTGGGAACTTACAATTCATGGTTACTTTTGTATTTTTGTTTTTAATTGTAAAACAATTTTTATTGAAAGATGCCATATGTATAGAAAAGGGCACACATTATAATTACATAGTTAGATGAATTTTTACAAAATGATCACACCCACATAGGCACCACCCAGATCAAGATAGACCAGCACCGCGAAGTCCTCTTTGAGCTCCCTCCTTGCTATGAATGTTTGCAAAGGTAACCACTATCTTGATCTTAAGTCATCTGAGATTGATTTTGTCTGTATATCTATTTAATAAAATGAAACCATACAGAACAAAAACAAACAATGTAGGTCCTGCAGTTGCTGGAATGCCTCCTGGCCAGGCAGCAGGACCTGGTGCTTTTGATCCAAGAAACAGGTGCTGAGAGTGGAGTTGTGAGGGGAGTGGTGGATGCACCTCCATGGAGGCCCAGAACTCTGGGAGGGGAGGTGAGGGGATGGGATGGGATGGGATGGGGTGGGATGGGATGGGATGGGATGGGATTGCCCACCCACCCTCAATGAACTGACTGCCAAGAGTTGCCCAGGAGGCACCATTTCAGAGTGGACCACCATCACCTGAAGATTAGGGACGATTTGGTTTTTTCTGTAACAGTGTGTGCATGGTGGGGAGAGTGGCAACAGCTGATACATCACTTGTGAAAGTTAAACAAAGGCGCTTTTCAGACTTTAGAAGTAACCATGGTGTTTGGGAGTTTTATTTCAACAACTCATAGAAAGGAACCTGAAAGGGGGACTATTAGACTTCTTGTTAATCTGGCAGCTGGGGTTCTGGAGCTGTCTTCAACTCAATATGAAAATCTAAAAGAATGTGACTAATTAAGTCCATGAGGCAGATAAATCCAGCTACACATATAACATAACCCTTATCCAAAAACAGTATTTGAAGCAATGTCAGAGGCATTATAATTTAGTGATTAAAGGCATAGACTTTGAAGCCAGACAGGCTGAGACCACGTTCTAGTTCTGCCACTTCTTTGCAAGGTAATCTCCATTATTCTGATGGGCAGATCATTTTCCATCCTTTTAAGCTCAATTTATACAATAGCTTGGTGTGGTTGATTAAAGAAATGGTGTTTGGAAACAGAAAATCTGAGTTCAAGTTCTTGTTGTGCCAATTAAGAGTGTGTCTTTGGCAAGTCATTTAACGTATCCTCAGTGTTATTCCTTGTAAAATGGGATAATAAAACCCTATCTTTCAGGTTTGTAGGGAAGGTGAAATGTGGCGATGTCTCTGTGAGAGCTTTCTGAACTATTCAGGGGTGAGCCTGGTTACCCTGTGTGGCTGATGTGGTCCACAGTCCACCACTGCATCCCCCTGGCGCTTTCATCTACGTGCTCAAGCCTGCTCACTACCCGAGGGCTTTGTTCTGGTCCTGGGAGAGTGACCAGCAGCGTGTGAGGCAAGCCATGGTGCTGGGAGCAGCCCTGAGCCAGCGGTGGGCAGAGTTTGGTGGATAAATACCCCCCCTTGTAGGGCTGCCAAAGAAGTGGAGTCCACATTAGAACAAGATGACAAGAAGCTATTTAGAGTCTAAGCTGGTATTATGTGTTGTGATAATGGATCATTAATTCCAGCGGGGGATCATAGAAGGGTTTTAGAAGTTGGGGGAGGGGGAGAAGGTGGGATAGAGGAAGGGGAAATAGAGGGAATACACAGAGCCCTGTGCAGTTCTCAGAGCTTCCTCCTCTCCTGTCACCTCCCCCTCTCACTCCACCCCCCACCATGCTGATGCCTCCACTCCAGCTGCCCTCCCCACAGCGGGCCTTCGCCCAGGTTGTTCCCCCTGCCTGGAATGCTTTACCCTCAGAGAGCCACTCGGTTGATTTCCTTACTTCCTTCAAGTCCTTGCTCAAATCTCTCCTACTCAAGGAGACCTAACTACCCTGGCCACCTTATCCAGGCCGTATCAAGTCCTGACCACACACCTACCCTCACACTCTTGATCCCGTTCTAATTTTTCTTTTTTTTCCATAACACTTAATCACCTCTGACTTCCTATACAGTTACTTATTTACTGTGGGTATTGTGTGTCTCTCCTTCCTAAAATGTAAGCTCTATAAGGACAAGCACCTTTGTGTCGTCCACTGATGTAGCCCAAGCACCTAGAACGGTACCCAGCCAGTGGTGAGCGCTCAATGAACATTCGCTTAAAAAATGAATGAATGGATGAATGAATGCCAACATTCATAAGCCCACAGGAACAATCAATGTGACACTCCACGCCTTCACTGTAACTTAGCGCCCTGTGCATCCAAGGAGAAAGAAAAGGCTTCATTTTCTCTGTTTCCTGTCCCCCACTTCCTACACATTCCCCACTCTCCTAGTCCCAGTCTTGTCTTTTTTTGGGTCTAGCAACCAGAGGCCTCTGCCTTGTGAAAGTAGTCATTTTCTTCTCAGTTTGATTTCAAATGTTAGTGCTTTTGCTTGCCTGTGAAGCCGATGGTAACAGTTTATTTAATAACTGGACTGTCTCCCTTCTCTCTTTTTGGACACAGTAGATGCCATGAACCATATTTTGCTCTTGGTTGTTTTTGTCAAAGAGAAGGTAGGATCTGCTCTGTGATCAGCATTAGGTCTGGACCCTGCCCTTAAATTGTCAACACTGTGTTTACTTGATATATTTATAGTGTCTGGAAACATTTGCTTTAGTTCCAACAGTCAAGTTTAAGAGATAAGGATCTGAAGAAGAGAAAAGGATGGGATGGAAATCAGCCCATGTGTCAAATGCTGGGAAAGGACAGAGCTACAGGCTGGAGAGTAACAGAATCTTACTCTACAGTGAAATCAGTAGTAAAAAAAAATATATATATATATATGTATATACCAAAGCATTTAAATAATTCTAATATGTAAGCTGAGAACTAAAAGTTGTACCTAAATTCAAAGAGTAGCATTTAAAATTCTGATGCACCCTGGTGAGTGTTGTAGGGCTGAGTTTAGGATTTGATTAACTAAAAAATAACTAGCTCCATTTGCTGAAACCTAAAAACATAAGCAATTAAGTGTATGAAGAACACAGAAAATACACAGAGAAAATTCCTCAGGAATGCTCACTTTCAGTCTTTTTTTTTTTTTTATCATCCACCATAATTTTTTTTCACACTTTTTTAAATTGTGGTATATAATTGACATATAGCAGTATATTAGTTTCAGGGGTACAATACAATGATTCAAGATCTGTATATATTGCAAAATGATCACTACCTAGTTCATATCCATCACCATACACCATTACAAAAATTTTTTTCTTGTGATGAAAATTTTTAAGATCTCTTAGCAGCTTTCAGATATATAATACAGTATTATTAACTATAGTCACTACGCTGTTCATTACATCTCCAGGACTTATTTATAACTGGAAGTCTGTACCTTTTGACCCCCTTCATCCATTTCAAACCCCCCCTCCCCAGTAACCACCAACCTGTTCTCTGCATCTATGAGCTTGGTTGTTTTTTGGGTTTTTGGTTTTTTTAGATTACACATATAAGTGGGATTGTACGGTATTTGTCTTTCTCTTTCTGACTTATTTCAATTAGCATAATATCCTCAAGGTCCATCCATGTTGTGGCACTTTCAGTCTGAAAGATAATAATCTGCTGTAGTGAGAACATGGGCTGAGAGGACTCCACGGCACACCAGGAAGTCACTGGCTGACTGTGTCAGCTGGTAACAATATGGACAGACTGCACAGCTAACAGAAGAGTCACCACGCTTTGCCCTTCAGACCCAAAAAACACTTAAGTATAGAACAGTTCAACATTAAATATTCTGTTTCCCCATCCATTCATCCATCCATCCATCCAGTAGATATCCAACACTTTGGATATCTACTGAAGGGCCAGGCAAATGAGCTTAAAATTATTGAAAAAGAAAAAAGAAAGAAGTAGTCCCTGGTGCCAGGAGTTTCCAGCAAAGTAAGAAAGATTAGTTGGAGAAAGTTTCAGGAAATGCAGCCCACGCTGAGAATGACTGGCTTGTCTGCAATGCACGGGCTGAAGTGAATGCAGGAATGAACACATCAGTATTTCTTCAGTGTTCTTGCTTTGTCACATCTATTTATTTACAGGGTTTCATATTTATATATTTATCTTAATCAAATTACTTTTTTTTTGGTGCTGGTTTTTTTTTTTTTTTTTTTTTTTTGCGGTATGCGGGCTTCTCACTGTTGTGGCCTCTCCCGCTGCGGAGCACAGGCTCCGGACGCGCAGGCCCAGCGGCCATGGCTCACGGGCCCAGCCGCTCCGCGGCACGCGGGATCCTCCCGGACCGGGGCACGAACCCGTGTCCCCTGCATCGGCAGGCGGACCCCCAACCACTGCGCCACCAGGGAAGCCCCTGGTGCTGGTTTTAAAATGTACCATTGGCAGAGTGAAAGAGGGTATGTCTTTTTTTTTCTTTATATTTTACTTTTTTTTTTTTTTTTGGCCGTGCCGTGCAGCATGCAGCATCTTAGTTCCCCGACCAGGGATCGAACCCATGCCCCGTGCATTGGGAGTGCAGAGGAAGTCCACTGGACCGCCAGGGAAGTCCCTGTATATTACTTTCTTTAATCCCCTCCATGAATCAATTCAGAGTCCAACCTTAGCTCTGAATTGCAACAATACCAAAATAGTCAAGAAACCAGTCCATTAATTAAATGCCTACTTCATAGATAAGAAAACTTATGTTTGGAAGCTTGCACAATGTCACCCACTGACATCTGTGGCAAGAATTTTTTTTACCTTTTTATTCCTACTTAATCTAGAAAAATTTATGGGAATTTTCATAATGCTGCATTATTCTGGAAATGGGTGATATATTAAACCATTAAAAATGACTCAGTCCGACCCTGTCTATAGGGTACACAGTCAGCTCCAGCAAGAAACTTGTGGGAACATGTAAAAAAGATCGAGGTGACAAGTGCAGAGCCTGATAGAAAAGTCTAGTTTAAGATGCAAGAAAGTCAGCCGGCAGCATTTGACCTGGTAATTTATGCTTAAAAAGATACTAGGTGCTTTTCTACTATAGACTCTAAAACAAGTAAGGAAAGGGTTATTACAATGCTTCATCCAAGACTTCCTTCTTTTTCTTTCCTTCCAGTTTCGTTAGAAAGAATTGACATACAGCACTGTATAAGCTTAAGGTGTACAGAATAATGATTTGACTCACATACATCATGAAATGATTAGCACAATAAGTTTAGTGAACGTCCATCATCTCATATAGATACAAAATCAAAGAAATAGAAAAACTTTACTCTCTTAACAACTTTCATATACAAGATACAGCAGTGTTAATTATATTTATCATGTTGCACATTACATCCCTAGTACTTATTTATCCTGTAACTGGGATTTTGTGCCTTTTGACTGCCTTCCTTCAATTCCCCCTTTCCCTACCCCCACCTTTGGTAACCACATATCTGATCTCTTTTTCTATGAGTTTGTTTGCTTGTTTTTGAAATATAATCGACCTATGACACTATGCTAGTTCCTGTTACACAACACAGTGATTCGATATTTCTATATATTTCAAAACAATCACCACAATAAGGCTACTTACCATACAAAGATATTACATAATGATTGACTATATTCCCCACACTGTACATTTCATACCTGTGACTCAGCTATTTTGTTACTGAAAGGTGGTACCTCTTAATCTGCCTCACCTGTTTCTCTCCTCCCCCAACCCCAACAGTTCCTTCTTATTTGGAGTTAGTCTGTCTGGAATTTCCCGGACAATGGGAACTTTATTGTATCACTACTTTTGAAATGGGTGAATGAGCAAACTCACGGAGAATTTGCAATAAGATCTAAGTCCTTATAATGACCGACCCTATGGTCCTTGATGCATGGCTCCGTCTTTCCTAG
Source organism: Lagenorhynchus albirostris (assembly GCF_949774975.1). NCBI lineage: Eukaryota > Metazoa > Chordata > Mammalia > Artiodactyla > Delphinidae > Lagenorhynchus > Lagenorhynchus albirostris. The sequence goes on from NC_083104.1 coordinate 63,167,064, forward strand.
TGCCCCCCCACCCCACCCTGGCCAATGACTGACCTCTAGCCATGCTGCTGTTCTTCCTATTTCTGGGCTGCATTAAGCACTAGCCCACCTGGGGCTGGGAGCCTTCCCACATGCTGATTCTCCCAAATGCTGGTTCTCAATCTCAGTACTACTGCCTGAAAATTGGGGACCTGAAAATTCTTTGCTGTGAGAGGTTGTCTTTTGCACTGCAGGAAGTTTAGCAGCATCTCTGGCCTCTACCCACTAGATGCCAGCAACGCCACCAACCCCCCTCCTACACCTTGCCCAGCTGTGACAACCAAAATATCTCTAGACATGGCCAAATGTCCCCTGGGGGCAACTGTACCCAGATGAGTACCACTACTCTAGCTGGTTCCAGCTCACCCTTCAGGTTTCAACTTAAATGTCCCCTCCTCTAAGAGGCCCTCCCTCGTCCCTTAATCTAAAGTAAAACCCCTTATCAATCTCCCTTTCATACCATCCCAGTCCTTTCCTTGATAGACATTTGCACAATTTGTAATTACATACATATTATCTTATTTACTTGTTTAATGCCTCTCTAACACCTGCTGTTGGAGGCTCAATGAGGGCCGTGACTGTGCATACTTCATTTGCTGTCATAAACTCAGCAGCTAGCACAGTGCCTGACACACACAAAAAAGATGCTCAGGTAATTGTCTAAGTACATTATACTAACATTTCAAAGGATTCTGAGGTCAGAGTTATTTTGTATCCAAAGTCCCTAGATAGACCCCAATCTTTGCTGGGGTAGGTATTTATATTCTAGGATGTATGATGAGTGACTGGCTTTTGATCCATTGCCCAGTTCTGCCACTTAGCTGCCCAAGTTGGGTTAATCACTTCACTTCATAGACTTACAGTTGTCTGCTCTGTAAAATAAGGCAGAGTTATAGTAAGGAGTAAGGATATTGTTTATAAGGTATCTGTCACATAGCAATTGCTCAATAAAATGGCACATGTCATCAAATATTCTTCTTAATATTGATAATGACAGTCCTGTCCATCCTGGGCCTTAGCAACCCAACCACACTCAGCTACTGCCATCCAGCCTTCAACCAACAAGCCCAGTTCCAACAGCCAGGCCAAGGCTACTAGAGACCCTGCAAATGAGCCGGGTGAGTAGTTCACTCTCCTGCCTGAGCCTGGTATGCAACATGCCCCACTGAGCCCGGAGCCCGACAAATGGCAATCTGTCTCTAACCCCAGGCATCTTTGTTCAGCCTGTGTAACCCGGCTTTTGCACAAATTTCTTGGCTTGCACATTATCTTCCTTTCCAGGACCAATTTTCCCCGAGACCCACCCATTTTTATTAGGGTTCAAACACGCTCCTAGATATTTCTAGCCCCCTCTGTATGTCGATAACCATAGTCGATGCATCAACACAGACCAACCAACACAACCCAAACCACAGCAACATCACCACTAGAAACTCCCCCGCTGCCCCCATCCAGTAATCACACCCAACGCTGGTCCTGCTATTGATGTGAGCCAGAAGTCCCCTCTGGAGAGTAGGAGATTAATAGCAGAAGCACTGCAAACTGGGACAGATTTGAGGAAAGCCATGTGGATTATCTGGAGAAGGAGGGATAGGGCTGGAAATTGCTGACTCACAGCCCCTGGCATCTACTCCCTGCTTTCTCCCCTCTCTCACCTGCTGCAAAGGTCCCAGGGGATCCGTTAGCCAACAGATGATGAAGAATCTGTGGCAAAGTCTTCGAAACACATCCACAACCTTTAGAATAGTTCAGCATAGCCATAACTCTTCCTATATTTCTGAAAAGTCGAGTTCCTTTCCCGACTGAGGTCAACGACCTGTGTGTGTCCTGACTTAGTGTTTCTGGCACAGCATTTCAGCAAACTCTTCCTTGTACTTAACTTCACTAGGTGGGGCTGACATAAGTCAGTAAAAAAGGTAAACCCTTTTCTGATTGAGCAACATGTAGTGCCAGTCAGAAGGAAGGCTGTTGACACACCTTCCTGGGCTAGAGAGCGAAGAAGAGCAACCATTACCCTTGGATTCCAGTTAGCTTTCTTTCCTCTATGGCTCCACAGCTTTCTTTCCTCTATGACCTCTTTTCTGTACAAGGTCAGATAGTAAATATTTTAAATTTTGCAGTCCACATATAGTCTCTGCTTCTTCTTCTTCTCCTCCTTCTTCTATTTTGTCTTACATCCTTTAAAAATATAAAAACCATTCTTAGCTCCCAGGACACACAGAAATAGTCCCACAGGCCATAGTACACTGACCCTGCTCCAAACTAACAATGCACAAATTTCTGAGTAACAGCCTTCAGTGTGACAATTCAAGCCAAAGTCCATTCATTTTATCTGGGATAGTGTGCTCATTAAGGAAATTTTACCAGTGAGCACACTATCCCAGATAAAATGAATGGACTTTGGCTTGAATTGTGAGTTTGAAGGCCCACTTATGAAAACTCCTAAGTAATTGGTAATTTGTTGAGCTTATACTTAATATTTGTACATTTTACTATATGAAAGTTTTATCTCAATTTTTTTGTTTTAAAGCATTTTTAGTACTCTTTTATTTAACCTCTATCTCATCTACCTTTTTATTTCCAGAACCATGCCCAGTTGAAAATAGGCACTCATTTATTGTGTTTTATGGAGAAAAGGAGAAGCAGGAGGCTGGATGGTGGTAGAGGGAGGAGGGGAGAAAGAGCATTATTGAATAACCCATGGCTAAAAACCAAGACAGCTCATAACTGAATGGCCAGATCTCTTGAAAATCACCTGTTACACAGGCAAAATGAAGCACCTATGGACATCCGGTTCTAATAAACAAGTAAAATTTCATAGTTGTTACATCTGTGGTTACAAGGGCTCATGCAAGTCCTCTGGGGCAGCATAACACATGGGTCCCCGACAGGTTTCTCAGGACTGTGACCCTGGAAGCTGTGACCAATTAGCCTATTAAGCCAGGAGAGAGTTCTAAAATTCAATTTGATATCATTTTAATACGCATAAGAGCTCTGTGAGATTCCATAAAATTTGAAGTGTTACAGAATTGTATGTAAAAGACACTTTTATAAACCTTAAGATTCAAGGAAAGAGGGATGGTAGACTTCCCTGCAGAGAATATTAGATGTTTGAGGGTTAAGGGACCCATTGGCTCTGGAAATCAGAGTCTGGAAATCACAAAGGTGCAAGTATTGGGCTGGCCAAAAAGTTCGTTCAGGTTTTTCTGTAACATTTAAGTTTGTTGCATTTAGGTCTAACATGTCAGATTTATAACAATTACTCAAACACTTGGGAAGGTTTATTAGTCAAACAACATTTTAGAGATAAAGAACTGAAATATATTAAATATTTAAATGCAGTGTAAAATATCTGAAGATGTTTAATTAACAAATCCATAAATAGAACCAAATATTAGTCAAAGACCCTTACAAGTGATTGCAAAACTTTGGTTTACAAACAAAATAAGATTTGTAAACTGAACTTTAAATTTTAAGGAAAAACTATGATTTTGAATCTGTAACTATAATAAATTTATCATTAACTCTTAAAGCTTAACCAACCTCTGAATAGTCTTTTCTGCACTTAAAACAGCCCTTAAGTACACTGAGAAATTCACACCTAACACCTCCATCACCAGCCTTAATTCTTTCTACAGTTCCCCTTATGACATGATTTATACACATCTCAGAATTTCAGTTACCTCTTCTGGACAGTCATTTATCACTGTGCCTATAGGCACTAATTGCAAAAATTCAAATTGAAACTTATCAATTTGACATCCAAGAGGTGCTTAGTAATTTAAAATCAAGTAGTAATTTAAAACCAAGATATCCTGGTGCAATAACGTAAGTTCTAAAATTGAGATAAAATGCAAAATAACTAAAATTTTGAGAAAACAGCTCAAATTAATCTGCTAATTTAGAGCTTCTTTGTGCCACAGAAATTTAGCCATACAAGTTGGGAATTTGACCAATCAGCATAATATACTGCCTTCTATAAGCATAGCCTGCTTATAGAATGCATATTGCTTTCTATAAGCATAGCCTGCCTCCAACTTCTGGAAGTTTAAATTTAGAGACCATTAGAAGAAACACCCCATCTAACATATTCTGACAAGAAGATATAGCAATAAAATAGAAACTAAATATATATTATATCTATAGGCAGTTTTGAGATCCTTTTTTTCTAATCTGAAAATGTTTTTTAGAATAGGAAAATAGTGCTGTTAGCTTTGAGTTATTTTCTAGTAATAATAGTTTTAAAAGGGTAAAATAAATACATAATGTTGCAATGGGTGTGAACATCTTCTGTAACTGGTAGTCATAAAATCTTTTTTTTCCCCAAAACAAAATTAAAGTGTGTGAATGGAAGATGTCTCCAATAACAAAGAACAAGGACAGAGGGATAGCCCAATTAGCAGTAAAGAAAAAGTCTTTACACCATTTATGTATAAATTTGTTTTTCCTTACTATAATTCAGGGTTTCTTAGCTATCTAAGTCATAATTGTATATAATAAAATTTAGGAATAAAAAAGGAATAAAGAGAAACTTCTGCCTTTTGCCACCTTCACAGCAACCAGTATTAAACTTGTCCTCCTGACATAAACAACTATAAATGACAAATAAATAAGGCAATTATTTTCAGACATTGAACATGAGGCAGCACAGGACTCAGAACCTTGAGACAAGGGAAGCCCACAAAATGAGTGACACATTCACCCTGGTTCTTTCCCTAGAAAATCCTTCCAAATGATAGGGGCCAAGAAGTGGAGCCCAAGCAGAGCATAGCAGTCGTCTGAGCAGAAGAGGCAGAGACTGAAGTTCAGGGCTGCTAAAGGTCTGAAATGTGTAGGGAATAATACCAGAGGGCAGAGAACCACAAAGATGAGTTCCTAGAAGTCTGCATGGGAGTTCCCAGCAGATCCTAGGCTGGGGACAGGGATGTACATATCAGGGTAAAACTCCACAAGGCCCCACAGAGAGAGGCTGCTGCTGGGCTGTGTGCTGAATGAAGGCACCAGAAAATAGCTCAGTGCTGGAAGGCTTTGGAGTTCTAGCCCTTGCCAGGCTCTTTGAGCACCTCCTGAGGCAACAGGAAGGCCATGTGATAGCAGGAAGTGTCGCGCCCTCAAGTGTGGGGCATTTTTTTAGAGCACACGTTAGCAAAACTTTTTACAAGCCTGGACAGTAAATATTTCAGGCTTATAAGTCATATAATCTCTTTCCCAACCTTTCAATACTGTCAATGTAGCATGAAAACAGCCACAGACAATATGCAAATAATGAGCATTGTTGTGTTCCTATAAAGCTTTATTTATAGACACAAAGATGACCTAAGTGTTAGAACTGGCAGACAAGGACATAAAAGTAGCCATTATAAATGTGTTTAAAGACTTAACAGGAAAAATAAACACAGTAAACAGGTAGGAAATGTCAGCATAGAAATGGAAATGATAAAAAATAACCAAATGGAGGGCTTCCCTGGTGGCGCAGTGGTTGAGAGTCCGCCTGCCGATGCAGGGGACACGGGTTTGTGCCCCAGTCTGGGAAGATCCCACATGCTGTGGGGTGGCTGGGCCCGTGAGCCATGGCCGCTGAGCCTGTGCGTCCGGAGCCTGCGCTCCACAACGGGAGAGGCCACAGCAATGAGAGGCCTGCGTACCAGAAAAAAAAAAAAAAAAAAAAAAAAAGGAAATTCTATAACTGAAAATTACATTACCTGAAATAAAATACTCATGAGATAGGTTTAACAAGCAGGCTAGAGACTGCATAAGAAAAAGTCAGTGAGTTTGAAGACAAATCAAAATAAATCATCCAATTTGAGGAACAAGAGAAAAAATGTTAATAGGGCAATACCAGTGATCTAACATATGTGTAATGGAAGTATCAGAATGAAAAGAGAAAGCGAACAGAGAAGGAAAAAAATATTTGAGAGAAAGATGGATGAAATATTTTCAAATTCAGATTTTTAAAAAGTCAATTTATAAACCCAAGAAGCTCAGTGAAACCCATGCAGGATAAACACAAAGAAAAATACACCGAGACATACTATCATCAACATGCAGAAAGATCAAAAAAATGAGGAGAAAAGTCTTAACTGAAGCAAGAGAAAAAGATGCATTACATTCAGGGAACTATAATACAAACTCAAAATGACTTCTCATCCAAAACAATGGTGACAAGAAGTCAGAAAATGAACCATTAAAGAGCTGCAAGAAAAAAAAAAAAACCCACCACCATCAACTCAAATTTCTAAATCCAGCAAAATTATCATTGAAAAGGGGGGGAGGGCATAAAATAAAAACATTTTCTGATCAATGAAAACTGAAAGAATTTGTTGTCAGCAGACTTACACTGTAAGAAATGCTAAAGAAACTCTTCAGACTAAAAGAAAAATGAAACCAAGTGGGATCTCAGATTTATAGGAGGGAATGAAGAGCGTGGAAAATAGTAAATATGTAAATATATTAGAAGGCTATTTTTTTTCTTAGTTTCTTTAATAGACAAATGTTTAAAGCAAAAGTAGTACTGCTGTAGTGTATGGGGTTTATAAAATCCAAAGAAGTAAAATACATTACAGCATTAGCACAAAGATGGAGTAAAAGAAATTATACTATTGTAAATTTCTTCCATTTTACATGAAGTGCTACAATATTAATTTAAAATGGACTGTAATTTTTCAAAAAAAGAAGAAATTTTTAAAAATAATGTTAAAATATTCAATTAAACAAAAAGTGGGAAAGTAGAACCGCAGGCAAATTCATTTCACCTGACTTCACTAATCAAGGTTGTTTTAAGACTTGCATGTCCTCCAAGCTGCATGATACCCAAACAATAAGATGTTTGCCTGAGTTGTTTTCCAGGAACTTGGAGTCAGCTGTGTCAAGTTCTAACTTAGCTGGTTAGGACTGGATGTAACCACTGACCCTCCAACTGGGCATGTGTATGTCCGCTTGGTGACATTTAACCATCAGTGGGCCAAAAACTCCACCCTCAGATTGTGCTAAGCACCTCCATTTTTGAACATGCAGAGGCCTGTAGCTTAGTACACCTGCGCAGAACAACGATTACCGTATCTTTTTCCAGTAACCTTTCTCTACATTCCCTGTGCTCCCTAAGCCTCAGACTGCCCTGCTTCTTTATTCTTTATTCCATAAATACCTTGACCCCTTGCCTTCAGGGAGGTGGGTCTGAAACTTGTTCTCCCAGCTCCTTGCTTGACTGCCTTGCAAATAAACCCTCTCTCCTGCAAATCTCAGCATCCCAGCATTTTGGTTTGCTGTGCATCAACCTGGTTTGGTAGCAAAAGGAGTAACAGAGTAACAAAAACCACATTACAAACAGAAAACAATACAAATTGATAGACCTTAATCCAACCATAACAACAACTACACAAAATGTCAATGGACAATATTCCCCAATTAAAGGGCAGACAGTCAGGCTGAATTTAAAATGCAAGACTGAATAATACGCTGTCTGTAAAAGATGCAATTTGAATACAAAGACATAAACACATTGAGGGAAAAAGATATATCATGCAAACAGTAAGTGTAAGAAAGCTGGAGTGGCCATATTAAAATCAGTCAAGATAGACTTCAAGGAAAAGAGGCATTTCATAATGATAAAAGAATCAGTCCACCAGGAATACATAATCCTAAATATGTATGCCTCTGATATTAGAGCTTCAAAATATATGAAGTGAAAATTGACAAAACTAAAGGGAGAAGTAGACAAATCCACAATAATAACTGGAAACTTTAATTACTTTCAGCAGTTGACAGAACAAGTAGAAAAAAAAAATCAGCCTGACCAACATCTATCAAATAATTATTGCACCTGGTCTTCTTTCTCTCAGAGGCACCTAGTGTAACCCAATATACACAGAATGAATTAGAAAATTTAAAATAATTCAGTACAATTTTTCCAATACAAATTTTTATAAAATACTATTTTCTTATCACATCTTTATTTTCATAAGGTTCTTGGAGCTGCTGATTTAGCTCACCCAATATACGGAGAGTGTTATGGACTGAATTGTGTTCTCCAAAATTCATATGTTGAAGCCCTAACCCTCGGTAAGTCAGAATGTGACCGTGTGTGGAGTTAGGGCCTTCAAAGAGGTGATTAAGTTAAAATGAGCCTGATAGGGTGGGCTATAATCCAATCTGACTGGTGTCCTTATAAGAGGAAATTTCGACACCCAAGAGTCACCAGGGATATGCATGTGTAGAGGAAAGACCGTGTGAGGACACAGTGAGAAGGCCACTCTGTGCAAGCTAAGGAGGGAGGCCTCAGAAGCAACTAAGCCTACCAACACCTTGATCTTGGAATTCTAGCCTCCAGAACTGTGAGAAATAAATGTCTGTTGTTTAGGCCATCTAGTGTGGTTCTTTGTCACAGCAGTCCTGGCAAACTAATACAGAGAGCCAATGGTTGTTGTCAAACTGAATAGCCAAATCAGAAAAAAATCAGACTTTGTTTATCAATTCAAGTTGATTGTTAGTACATGTCCTCAAGTCAACCATCTCCCCTCTGCATGAAGCCCTAAGTTTCTCACCTAGTGAAAACATTGCTCCCTCTGTAAGCCCCTCTTTCAGCATCTGCTTTGTTCTCACTGAATGCTCACCAGGAGAAGTGCAGTTGTTTTGTTTTTTGTTTTTGTTTTTGTTTTTTGCCGTACACGGGCCTCTCACTGTTGTGGCCTCTCCCGTTGCGGAGCACAGGCTCTGGACGTGCAGGCTCAGCAGCCATGGCTCACAGGCCCAACCGCTCCGCAGCATGTGGGATCCTCCCGGACCGGGGCACAAACCCATGTCCCCTGCATCGGCAGGCGGACTCTCAACCACTGCGCCACCAGGGAAGCCCCGAGAAGCGCAGTTTTTGACAGTGGAAGTGGACAAGAGAGGTCATTGGATGAAAATTGTCACCATGCTCACTCATGAAATACAGTACTACAGAGGAAGTCAGGACATTTGAACTTGGGCTGGAAGGCTCCATGTTTAATGTAGTCCATGAACAGGAATACACGGGGAAGACACATGGCATGTTTATAGTGCCTCGACTAAAGAAGGTCTTGACACGCAGGACAGTATGTCACATTAAGAGCTAGAGCAAAGTACTGGTATGATTTTCAAGCAAACAAAAGGAAGGAAGAAAGGAAGGAAGGGAGGGAGGAAGGAGAGGATAAGTGAGAATATAAGAAAGGAAGACACACTACTACCCATATCTTAACCCAGGTGTGTGCTCAGTCGACCTGAATGCAGACAGGAGACAGAATTTCAGAGAAGGTGGTGTATCTAGTCCAACAGTCACATTTATAAAAGTGGAAGCTTTTATAAATTAGGAATTAAGTGGCAGGAGCAGAACTGGGCCTAGACTGAGGTCCCTACACGCCCAGTCTTCTCTCCACATTTCCAAAGGTGTGACGTGAAGTCACTGATGTGATAATCTTGGGTTATAAAATGCAGATAAAGACAGCTTTCTCTGATACTACATTGACTCCAGTAATGTAATATTTAGCATCAAATGAAGAGCGAGGATATTTTAATGAATAACGATAATCCAATTACACTTTGTAATGTACAAAGAGAAGAGTTTTTATTCAGTGTTTCCTCTCATCTGTTAATGACAGGCTATTTCTGAGACTGAAAATAAGATAAAAGTCCAACATAGCAATAAACTAATTACAGATTATTTCTGGTGTCGCAAAGTAGTAGCTATAGAAGTATTGACAGAGAAGAGATTCCAGTGAGGGTGAAATTCTGAGTGGTGCTGGGGGCTGGGCTGGGGGAGCAGATCAAGGCTGCCCTCACTGGATTGGCACTATCAGGCTCTACAAATTTTCAAAAGCCCATCTAGACTGAGTGGCGCTTAAAATGGGACATAGGCAGGCAGGCCAAACCACACAGACCGAGGGATCAGAGTTGGCATGAACTTCTGGCAAGGTAGGGCCATGACTGAGGTCAGGTCAGGTGACTGAATTCAACAATCCTGCCGCCTCAATAAAGATTAAAAGATGAATTAGCAAAGAGCTCTCTCTAGAATCAGCAGCTTAGTCTAAAACACTCATTGCCTGTTCTCATGAGTCTAGCGATCTGTATAAATGACTTTTTACAAAGACAAGTATTCATTTATGTGGTAGTGGATGTGAGGTGTGAAAACATAAATCATGACTTATATTTAATGATTAAAGGTACTTAGTGCTTCCCACTTTAAATACACTTTCAAAATGTGTTCATTTTCATTTTATAAAGAGAATGCTGGAACTCAGAGATGTGAAGTGGTTCTGCAGTACGTAAAGCAGCCAAGACAAACGAGTCTCTCTAAGGCTTAATCTGAAGGAGGTAGGGTCAGAGGTTACAGTCGGGCTGCTGCATACAGTTGTACAAGCAGGCCTATGGTCAGTTCCCCCAAAGCAGAGCTTCAGACAATCAGTTACTCTATCCTGAGGAACCCTTTGACAACTCTTATGAAATGTGTCTCAGAAACTTCCATGGAGGCTTGTGGAGGCAGCAGAGCATTTATTCACTGAGCCCTGTCCCCACTGGTCAAAGGTTGCCTCACAGAGCATTAGTCCCTCCACCCTCCTGCCCCTGTGTTACTCCTCCCTGCCCTCAGTCCCACCCTTCAATCTTGCACACGCGTGAGTGCCAAAAAGGCTCCTATGGACGTCCCCATGAGGAGACTCACAAAAGCCCCCAAACAAGAAATGAGAGGCCTGGGTGGTAGAGGAGGCACTACTCAGGGGCACCTGCATGAAATTAGTTGACACCTGCACAGAACTGGTCACTGCAGCTGTGGCTGGAATAAAAGGTGAGGCCAAGAGGATGTGAGATAATATGCAAGTGTCCACTACCCAAGTACACTCAGTCGGGGGGTGAGAGGGGCTGAAATTCATCCTGTGCTCTGCTCTCCACGGCACGCACGCGGGTGCCGGCTGCAACTTCCTGGAGGCAGCGGCTGGCTTTTCTCATTCACACAAAGATGCCATGTGGGATAGCAAAAGTCCCGGTTGTTGTGCACCAGCTGTTGCATAGCAGACTAGAATCTTAATTTCAATGTTCAAAACTCTAAAACAAACAAGGAAAAGAAATAAAAGCCATCTAAATTGGAAAAGAAGAAGTAAAATGATCTCCGTTTGCAAATGACATGATCTTATATGTGAAAAATCCTAAACACTCCACACACCCATACACAAACAAAACTGTTACAACTAATAAAAGATTTTAGCAAAGTTGCAGGATAAAAAGTTAATATACAAAAATCACTTGCATTTCTATACACTAGCAGTAAACTTTCTGAAAAAGAAATTAAGAAAATAATCTCATTTATTATAGTAGCAAAATTTCTCATGGGTTGGAAGACTAAACATTGTTAAAATGTCCATACTACCCAAAGTGATCTACATATTCAATGCAATCCCTATCAAAATCCCAATGGCAGGGACTTCCCTGGTGGCACAGTGGTTAAGAATCCACCTGCTAATGCAGGGGACACCGGTTAGAGTCCTGGGCCAGGAAGATCCCACATGCTGCGGAGCAACTAAGCCCGTACATCACAACCACTAAGCCTGCGCTCTAGAGCCCACGAGCCACAACTACTGAAGCCCACGTGCTTAGAGCCCATGCACCACAACAAGAGAAGCCACCACAATGAGAAGCCTGTGCACCACAACAAAGAGTAGCCCCCACTCGCCGCAACTAGAGAAAGCCCGCATGCAGCAACAAAGACCCAAGGCAGCCAAAAGTAAAAATAAATAAAATTAAAAAAAAAAATCCCAATGGCACTCTTAGCAGATAAAGAAATAACCATCCAAAAATTCATAATGAATCTTAAGGGACTCTGAATAGCCAAAATAATCTTTAAAAAGAACAAAGCTTGAGGCCTCATACTTTCTGATTTCAAATCATGCTACACAGCAACAGTAATTAGGATGGTGTGGTACTAGCATAAAGACAGACATATAGACCAATGGAACAGAACAGAAAGCCCAGAAGTAAACCCTTACATATATGACCAAATAATTTTCAAGAAGATTACCCTAAGGAAAGGGTAGTCTCTTCAACAAATGATGTTGGAAAACCTGAATATCCACATGCAGAAAATGAAGTTGAACCCTTCCCTACACCAAATGCAAAAATTAATTCAAAATGGACTAAAAGGGTTGTGGAATCAAGATGGTGGACTAGGAGAATGCGGAATTCACGCCTCCGCACAACTAGGGCACCTACCAGGTACCGGTGGGGAACCATGGGCATCTAAGGGGATGGGAGGAACCCTCAGTAACCGGGTGTGGGGTGTGGGAGCAGTGAAGGGGAAAGAGAAGTGGAAGCAGGACGGGACTTGTGCCACTGTGGGGCGGCTGGGGGAGGGGAAGGGATCCCACGCCAGGAGGGGTTAACTGGGGGACCATTGGGAGGGCAGAGATCAAAAGGGAGCGTGGCCAGGTTTCCCCTGCCCACTTGGGCCCCCAGGAACCTGCTGAGCTCTCAGACCTGATCCTCTGCCCACTGAGGCCCCCTCCAGCCACGCAGGTCCTGAGGGAGTGGGAGGGAGGGAAGGGGGAGCAAAAGTAAAGGTCGGACTTCCGGTGGGGGGGTTGGGGAGAGGAGGAGTTCCTACACCCAGAAGAACCCACCCACCGGTAGGGGTCCAGCGGGGATGGCGGAGACCCTGGGGGGGCTGTGCAGAGGAACGGAAGGGACTGCAGCCAGCACTTGCCCTGTCCACTTAGGCACCAGGGTGCCTCCTGGGCTCCTGGGCCTAATCCTCTGCCCTGGGAGCCTCCCTCCTGCCGTGAAGAGCCCAAGTCCCACCCCTATGCCCCCTCACCTCTACACTCAGAGACCCCCTCTTAGACCCCCTCCAACGTGCTGGGCCTAAACCCCACCCACACACCCTCACCCAGGGCCTTACCTCCAAACTCTGGAACTCCACACTCCAGGCACCTTCCTTTGGACGTGCTGCCTCTCCCCTTCCGTGCAGGTCCTAAGCAGAGCCCCCACCCCATGCTTGAATGTCACCCAGCCTAGGCCCCGCCCCCAAGGCCTTTTCCAGCTGTAGTGGGTCCTGAGCCTAGGCCCTGCCCCAGGCTGAAACGTCACCCCCCCACCCGCCTATGTCCTGCCCCACCCTAAACCCCGGTTCTGCCTAAGTTCCACCCCCGCCTAAACTCTGCCCCCATAGCCAAGGCTTTTTTTCTTCTTCTTCTTTGTTCCTCTTTTAGATTGGGGTTCCATTTTACCTTGTTGATTCATTGTTGTTCATTCACTTATATTTTTATTTTTTCTAATAAATCTTTTATTTTTCTAATTTTATTTTATTCTCTATACTTTGTTATTGTTCTCTCCTTTTGGCTTGTTCCCCCCAACTTTTTTTTTCTTTCTTCTGTTGTGGTTTTATTTTACCTTGTTGCAGTTGTTTCAATTATATTTTTAATTTTCCTAAAATATTTTTTAATCTTTCTAATTTTATTTTGTTTTTTATTCTTTGTTATTGTATTGCTCCTTTTTTTCTTTCTTTCTTTCTTTTTTTTTTTTTCTTCTGCTGTTCCACACAGCTTTAGGGATCTTGGTTCCCAGGCCGGAGGTTGGGCCCAAGCTCCTGTGGTGGGAGCTCCAAGTCCAAACCACTGGACTAACAAAGAACCTCAGACCCCAGGGAACATTAATCGAAGGGAGGCCTCCCAGAGGTCCTCATCTCAACACCAAGACCCAGCTCTATCCAACTGCCTGCAAACTCCAGTGCTGGAAGCCTCAGGCCAAACAACAAGTAAGACAGGAATACAGCCCTACCCATCAAAAACAAAAAAGAAAACAAAAAAATATGTTACAGGTGATGGAGCAAGGTAAAAACCTAAAAGACCAAATAAATGAAGATGAAATAGGCAACCTACCTGAAAAGGAATTCAGAGTAATGATAGTAAATATGATCCAAAATCTCAGAAACAGAACAGAGGCACAGATGGAGAAAATACAAGAAACATTTAACAAAGATCTAGAAGAACTAAAGAGCAAACAAACAGTGATGAACAACGCAATAGCTGAAATTAAAAATACTCTAGAAGGAATCAATAGCAGAATAACTGAGGCAGAAGAACAGATAAGTGAGTTGGAAGATAAAATGGTGGAAATAACTGCCAGGGAGCAGAATAAAGAAAAAGACTGAAAAGAACGGAGGACAGTCTCAGAGACCTCTGGGGCAGCATTAAACGCACCAACATTCGAATTATAGGGGTCTCAGAAGACGAAGAGAAAAAGAAAGGGTCTGAGAAAATATTTTAAGAGATTATAGTTGAAACTTTCCCTAACATGAGAAAGGAAATAGTCACCCAAGTCCAGGAAGCACAGAGTCCCATACAGGATGAACCCTAGGAAAAACACACCAACACACATATTAATCAAACTAACAAAAATTAAATTCAAAGAAAAAATATTAAAAGCAGCCAGGGAAAAACAAAAAATAGCATACAAGGGAATCCCCATAAGGTTATCAACTGATTTTTCAGTGGAAACTCTGCAGGTCAGAAGGGAGTGGCCGGACATATTTAAAGTGATGAAAGGGAAAAACCTGCAACCAAGATTACTCTACCCAGGGGCTTCCTTGGTGGCGCAGTGGTCGAGAGTCCGCCTGCCGATGCAGGGGACACGGGTTCGTGCCCCGGTCTGGGAAGATCCCACATGCCGTGGAGTGGCTGGCCCCGTGAGCCATGGTTGCTGCGCCTGCGCATCCGGAGCCTGTGCTCTGCAATGGGAGAGGCCACAACAGTGAGAGGCCTGCATACCGGAAAAAAAAAAAAAGATTACTCTACCCAGCAGGGATCTCATTCAGATTCCATGGAGAAGTCAAAAGCTTTTCAGACAAGCCAAAGCTAAGAGAATGCAGCACCACCAAAACAGCTTTACAACAAATGCTAAAGGAACTTCTGTAAGCAGGAAACACAGGAGAAGAAAAAGACCCACAAAAACAAACGCAAATCAATTAAGAAAACGGTAATAGGAACATACATATCGATAATCACCCTGAATGTAAATGGATTAAATGCTCCAACCAAAAGACACAGACTGGCTGAATGGATACAAAAACAAGACCTTATATATGCTGTCTACAAGAAACCCACTTCAGACCTAGGGACACATACGGACTGAAAGTGAGGGGATGGAAAAAGATATTCCATGCAGATGGAAATCTCCAGAAAGCTGGAGTAGCAATACTCATATCAGATAAAATAGACTTTAAGATAAAAACTGTTACAAGAGATAAGGAAGGACACTAAATAATGATCAAGGGATCAATCAAACATAACAATTATAAATATTTATGCACCCAACATAGGAGCACCTCAATACATAAGGCAAATGCTAACAGCCATAAAAGGAGAAATCGACAGTACCACAATAATAGTGGGAGACTTTAACACCCCACTTACACCAATAGACAGATCATCCAGACAGAAAATAAATAAGGAAACACAAGCTTTAAATGACACAATAGACCAGATAGACTTAATTGATATTTTTAGGGCATTCCACCCAAAAGCAAAAGAATACGCATTCTTCTCAAGTGCACATGAAACGTTCTCCAGAATAGATCACATTTTGGGTCACAAATCAAACCTTGGGAAGTTTAAGAAAACTAAAATCATATCAAGCATTTTTCCCAACCACAATACTATGAGATTAGAAATCAATTACAGGAAAATAAAACAGTAAAAAACACAAATACATGGAGGCTAAACAGTGTGCTGCTATATAATTAAGAGATCACTGAAGAAATCAAAGAGGAAATCAAAAAATACCTAGAAACATATGACAATGAAAACACGATGATCCAAAACCTATGGGACTCAGCAAAAACTGTTCTAAGAGGGAAGTTCATACCAATTCAAGCTCACCTCAAGAAACAAGAAAAATCTCAAACAATCTAACCTTACACCTAAAGCAGCTAGAAAAGAAGAACAAAGAAAACCCAAAATTAGTAGAAGGAAAGAAATCATAAAGATCAGAGCAGAAATAAATGAAATAGAAACAAAGAAAACAATAGCAAAGATCAATAAAACTAAAAGCCAGTTTTTTGAGAAGATAAACAAAATTGATAAACCTTTAGCCAGACTCATCAAGACAAAAAGGGAGAGGACTCAAATCAATAAAATTAGAATTCAAAAAGGAGAGATTACAACTGACACTGCAGAAATACAAAAGATCATAAGAGACTACTACAGGTAACTATATGCCAATAAAATGGACAACCTGGAAGAAATGGACAAATTCCTGGAAAAGTACAACCTTCCCAGATTGAACCAGGAAGAATTAGAAAATATAAACAGACCAATCACAGGTAATTAAATTAAAACAGTAATTAAATTAAAACAGTAATTAAAAGTCTTCCAACAAACAGAAGTCCAGGACCAGATGGCTTCACAGGCTAATTCTATCAAACATTTAGAGAATAGTTAACACCTATCCTTCTCAAACTCTTCCAAAAAATTGCAGAGGGAAGAACACTCCTAAATTCGTTCAACGAGGCCAACATTACCCTGATACCAAAACCAGACAAAGATACGACAAAAAAAGAAAATTACAGACCAGTATCACTGATGAATATAGATGCAAAAATCCTCAACAAAATACTAGCAAACAGAATCCAACAACACATTAAAAGGATCATACACCATGATCAAGTGGGGTTTATCCCAGTAAGGCAAGGATTCTTCAATATACACAAAACAATCAATGTGATACACCATATTAACAAATTAAAGAATGAAAACCATATGACCATCTCAATAGATGCAGAAAAAGCTTTTGACAAAATTCAAAACCCATTTTTGGTAAAAACTCTCAAGAAAGTGGGCATAGAGGGAACCTACCTCAACATAATAAAAGCCATATACAACAAACACACAGCAGACATCATTTTCAATGGTAAAAAACTGAAATCATTTCCTCTAAGATCAGGAGAAAGACAAGGAAGTCCATGCTCACCATTCTTATTTAACATAGATTTGGAAGTCCTAGCCATGGCAATCAGAGAAGAAAAAGAAAAAAAAGAATACAAATTGGAAAAGAAGAAGTAAAACTGTCACTGTTTGCTCATGACAGGATACTATACATAGAAAATCCTAAAGATGCCATCAGAAAACTACTAGAACTAATCAATGAATTTCGTAAACTTACAGGATACAAAATTAATGCACACAAATCTCTTGCATTCCTATACACCAATGATGAAAAACCTGAAAGGGAAATTAAGGAAACACTCCCATTTATCATTGCAAAAAAAAAGAATAAAATACCTAGGAATAAACCTGCCTAAGGAGGCAAAAGACCTGTACTCAGAAAACTATAAAACACTGATGAAAGAAATCAAAGATAACATAAACAGGTGGAGAGATATACCATGCTCCTCAACTGGAAGAATCAATATTGTGAAAATGACTATACTACCCAAAGCAATATGCAGGTTCACTGCAATGCCTTTCAAATTACCAATGGCATTTTTCACAGAACTAGAACAAGAAATTTTACAATTTGTATGGAAACACAAAAGACCCCAAATAGCCAAAGCAATCTTGAGAAAGAAAAACACAGCTGGAGGAATCAGGTTCCCTGACTTCAGACTATACTACAAAGCTACAGTAATCAAGACAGTATAGTACTGGCACAAAAACAGAAATATAGATCTATGGAACAGGATAGAAAGCCCAGATAAACCCACACACATATGGTCACCTTATTTTTGATAAAGGAGGCAAGAATACACAATGGAGAAAAGACAGCCTGTTCAATAAGTGATGCTGGGAATACTGGACAGCTACATGTAAAAGAATGAAATTAGAACACTCCCTAACACCATACACAAAAATAAACTCAAAATGGATTAAAGATCTAAATGTAAGGCCAGACACTATGAAACTCTTAGAGGAAAACATAGGCAGAACACTCTATGACATAAATCACAGCAAGATCCTTTTTGACCCACCTCCTAGAGAAATGGAAATAAAAACAAAAATAAACAAATGGGACCTAATGAAACTTAAAAACCTTTTGCACAGCTAAGGAAACCATAAACAAGACGAAAAGACAACCCTCAGAATGGGAGAAAATATTTGCAAATGAAGCAACTGACAAAGGATTAATCTGCAAAATTTACAAGCAGCTCATGCAGCTCAATATCAAAAAACCAAACAACCCAATCCAAAAATGGGCAGAAGACCTAAACAGACATTTCTCCAAAGAAGACATACAGATGGCTAACAAATGCATGAAAAGATGCTCAACATCACTTATCATTAGAGAAATGCAAATCAAAACCACGATGACGTATCACCTCATCATCAGAATGGCCATCATCAAAAAATCTACAAACAATAAATGCTGGAGAGCGTGTGGAGAAAAGGGAACCCTCCTGCACTGTTGGTGGGAATGTTAATTGATACAGCCACTATGGAGAACAGTATGGAGATTCCTTAAGAAACTAAAAATAGAACTACCATATGACCCAGCAATCCCACTACTGGGCATATACCCTGAGAAAACCATAATTTGAAAAGAGACATGTACCACAATATTCATTGCAGCACTATTTACAATAGCCAGGACATGGAAGTAACCTAAATGTCCATCAACAGCTCTTTGGATAAAGAAGATGTGGCACATATATATAATAAAATATTACTCAGCCATAAAAAGGAACGAAATTGAGTTATTTGTAGTGAGGTGGATGGACCCAGAATCTGTCTTACAGTGAAGTAAGTCAGAAAGAGAAAAACAAATACAGTATGCTAACGCATACATGTGGAATTTTAAAAAGCGGTACTGATGAACCTAGTGGCAGGGCAGGAATAAAGACATAGATGTAGAGAACGGACTTGAGGTCATGGCGGGGGAAAGGGAAGCTGAGATGAAGTGAGAGAGTAGCACTGACGTATATACACTACCAAATGTAAAATGGATGGCTAGTGGGAAGCTGCTGCAGAGCACAGGGAGGTCAGCTCGGTGCTTTGTGACGACCTAGATAGGGAGGGTGGGAGGGAGGCTCAAGAGGGAGGGGATATGGGGATATATGTATACATATAGCTGATTCACTTTGTTGTACAGCAGAAACTAACACAACATTGTAAAGCATTTATACTCCAATAAAGATGTGGGGAAAAAATGGATTAAAGATCTAAACGTAAGACCTAGAACTATAAAACTCATAGAAGATAATATAGGCAGAAAGCTTCAGGACCTTGGAATTGGCAATGATTTCTTGGATATGACACCAAAAGCATAGGCAGAAAAAGCAAAAGTAGACAAATGTTATGATATCAAACTTAAAAACTCTGTGCATCAAAGGAAACAATCAACAGAATGAAGAGGCAACCTATCTGAATGGGAGAATATACTTGCAAATCATACATCTGACATATATAAGTTGATAACCGGAAAATGTAAGAAACAACAACAACAAAAAACAAATACCCTAAGTAAAAAATGGGGAAAGGACTTGAACAGACAATTTTCCAAAGAAAATATAAGAATGGTCAACATGAAAACATGCTCAACATCATTAATCATAAGACAACCCAAGATCAAAACCACAAGATTATCACCTCATACCCACTAGGATGGCCACTGTAAAAAGAACAGAAAATAATGTGCTGATGAGGATGCAGAGAAATTGGAACCCTTGTGCACTGTTGATGGGAATGTAAAATGGTGTAGCCATTATGAAAAACAGTATGAGGATCCTTCAAAAATTAAAAATAGGACTACCATATGATCCAGGAATTCTACTTCTGAATATATATCCAAAAGAATGCAAAGCAGAATCTTGAAGAGATATCTGCACCATGGCAGCACTACTCACAATGGTCAAGAGGTGGAAGCAACTCAAATGTCCATCAACAGCTGATTGGATAATGAAAATATGCTATAAACATACAATGGAAGATGATGCAGCCTTAAAAAAGAATGAAATCCTGTCACATGCTAAAACATGGATGAACCTTGAGGACATTATGCTAGGCGAAATAAGCCAATCATGAAAGGACAAATACTGTATGTTTCCACTCACATGAGGTATCTAAAGGAGTCAAAAATCACAGAAACAGAAAGCAGAAAGGCCGTTGCCAAGGGCTGGGAGGGAGGAATTAGTGGTTCGTGGGTATAGAATTTCAGTGTTGCAAGATGAAAAAATTCTAGAGAGCTGTTGCACAACAATGTGAGTATACTTAACACTTTCGAGCTGTACACTCAAAAATGGTTAAGATGGAACATTGAATGTTATATGTTTTTGACCACAATTTAAAAAAGACCAAAACACGAAAACAATACCTAAAATAATATAACTCAGAATTTTTAAAGAAATAAAACAATTGGTGAGGATGACGGAAATGACACCCAGTCATGAGACTTATACACAGTTCACTCTCCATAAACATGCACAACAAATTCTAAAAGACACAGAGCATGTTTCGATATCCTCTTTAGCTCCTCTTTCCGAAAATTCTTAGTGAAGAAACTAGTTAGGGTTCAGTCTGGTTTCTCCATATGACACACGAAATGCTTATGCCACTCAGTCATTGAGAAATCTGTTTCCTGCTTTGGGATCTTTAGGAGTGATTTCGGCGAGTTAGCTTTGCTTCTTCGCTTGTTCACAGAAAATCTTTGAAGTCTGAGTTTGTGTCAGCTGGTCATGAGGGAAGGCTTTGTCCATCCCTGGCTGTGAATCACTGAGCTCTGGCCCTGCATCTGTGGCATCTGGAGGCACGTCGTACTCCCTGCAGAGCATCATTTTGCAGCCAGGACTAAGTGGGTGTGGGGTTTCAAACCTATTTTGGTTATTGGAATCACTTCCTACTTGGAGTGAAAGCCAGAAATAACTTCCCTGTTGACTGTGTTACTATTAAAACATTTCTGTCCCTCTTGCTTCCTGCCCTCCTGCCAACAGTTGCTAGGAGTTGGGACAAGCCTATTTCCTCATCCAATGTTGTGCGAGTCGTCACAAATTGTCCAAAATGATGCAGATGGTCATAGCTGGGACCAGAACTAGAATCTAGGTTTTTCTGACTACACATAGGATATTATCTCAGCTATACTTCTTGGCTATAGTTATTGGTCTTTGGTTAGTATGAATTCCAATATTCCAAGAGTTTTAAGTTTAAAAGATTATTTTCTGGGACTTCCCTGGTGATCCAGTGGTTAAGACTCCATGCTCCCAATGCAGGGGGCCCAGGTTCGATCCCTGGTCAAGGGAACTAGATCCCGCAGGCCGTAACTAAGAGCCCACATGCCTCAACTAAAGATCCTGCATGCAGCAACGAAGATCCCGTATGCCACAACTAAGACCCAGGGCAGTCAAATAAATAAGTACTAATTTTTTTTAAAAAAGTTTATTTTCTTGGGACTTCTCTGGTGGTCCAGTGGTAAAGAATCCACCTTACAATGCAGGGGACATGGGTTCGATCCCTGGTCAGGGAACTAAGATCCCACATGCTGCAGGGCAACTAAGTCCACATGCCTCAGCTAGAGCCTGTGTGCCGCAAACTACAGAGCCCACGTGCTCTGGGACCCACGTGCCACAACTAGAGAAGAGAAAACCCGCACGCCACAACTAGAGAGAAGCCCAAGCACCACAACAAAGAGCCTGCACGCCGCAACGAAAGATCCCGCATGCCTCAGCGAAGATCCCGTGTGCTGCAACAAAGACCCAACGCAGCCAAAAATAAATTAAATAAATAAATAATAAATAAATCTTTTTAAAAAATAAAATAAATAAAGATTATTTTCTTTAAATTATTTTTAAAGACTAATAGGGAAAAAAAAAAACCTAACCAAAATAATAACACTCATTATCACTATTTTATACAGGTAGGAACAGAGAGGAAAATTAACATTTATTCAGCATCCTATTTGACAGACCTGTACACACTTTATCTTATTTAATCCTCACTACATTGAAGGATATTTATTATTATGTAAATACTTTTCCCTATACTTGACAGAATGAAAGAAGTCAAGTAAAGTACATTTATTCACAATTCACTCTGGCTCCCATCCCTCCGTGGTCAAAGACAGCCTCATGGAGCATCATTTTCTTGTATTTCAGTTGTGCATCTGTCACCATGTCTTGGTGAGCTCCTGGAGACCTCCCACACAGCAAGAACAGAGAGGTAACAGATGAGCCAAAGATACACAAGACAGCTGAGTCCAGGCACTGCCAGGTCACACCTACATCTCTTGTTGCCAATGCCAGATGGGGCACAAGAGGTGTCCCATATACCCACCAACTACAAACACATATCCGGACAGTCCATACTTCTTAATTCTAGCCTTCATCCAGCTATCAAATTGCACCACCCTCTTCTATGGGCCTATCAACACATGATACCCAATTCGTGTTTAAAAATGCATGAAAATAAGAAGAATCTTCAAGGTATTAATATTTCCATAACCTATCATTTTTCTCAGTCCAAAATATTAGTGATATCTAAACATGGATATTTTCAAAAGTGGTCCTCTTGATTTTAATTATCTTTTTGAGCAAAAAAAAAAAGAAATAGTAAAAATAAATAAGCACTTTTCAGAGTTAAAAAAAAAACTGTAGCCATGAGGAGTCAGCAAACAATTGAAAGGTTGATCTTTATTTTACTGAATCATAATTCTGCAGTGTACACTAGACAGCTTGGGGATAAAAAATGCCAAGCAAATATGGGGATGAAAAATTCCATCAGACTGGAAGAAATAGCTTTCAAGAATGTGTGAAAAATTAGGAAACAAACATTTGAGTTTCAACACAGGCAATTCAAAAGTAAAATTATGAAGAGAAAAAAGCAATCTATGCTATTAACTATAGCTATCCTATAGTTTACTACTACATATTAGTAGATTAAGTAGATGATGATTACTATTGGCTATGAAGTAGATATGGAACTCTAGAAAATAAATGGAGAAATCATTAAGCTCTAGAAATTACTACAGATGCAGCTGGATCATATTTTTAAATAAATAAGGTTTCACACACACTCACATTTCCATGCCCTCTGGTCTTTTCAGATTAAGTCATCCAGGGCATTTTTCTTTGCAGCTTCAGGGCAGGCACTATCTGGCAAAATGAAAAGGACAATGGAGTCAAGCGTTTGGCATTTCAGGCCTTGGCTGGCATAGAGACAGATGACTTGGGAACATGCATTCTCTGAACTGGAGAGAGAGAAAGCTAAAGAGAACTGAATTTACTCAAGAGCTATTGAGAGGGAGGAATGGGTAGGATTTGTTAATTAATTTAGGACTGCAGTAGAGGCCAGGGAGAAGTCATGGGTAGTTCCTGGGTTCCTCTCCTGGGTAACCAGATGGATGGTAGTGTCATTCACTGCAGTTTGGACCATGGAAGGAGCTGATGGATTGTGGGGCGGGGGTGGGGGGGGTGCAAAAAAGCAGTATGAGACCAGGGGAAGGAGAGAAGGATTCAGCCTTCAGTCTGGGACAGGTTGAGTTTGAGCCATCAGAGAGAAGCTGCTCAGTCGATGGCTTGATTTCTGATGCTCAGGAAAGAGATTTCAACTGGAGACATTAATTTGGAAGAGATTAATATAGAAGATAAGAACCTACGTAAGGGATGAAATTGCCCAGGAAAAGTGTATAGAATAAGAATAGAAGGTGACCCAAGACATACCCTGAAGGAACACCAATATTTAAAAGATGGAGAGATACAAAAGAGCCCTCAAAGGAGACTTCGGGGTATTCAGAGCAGTAGGAAGAAAACCAGAAGATGGCGGTGTGACAGAAGCTACAAGAACATACTTCAGGAAGAAATTGGTCATCAGTGTCACATTCTGCTAAGAGGTGAAAACGGAACTTGAAAAGTGTCCACTGGACTTAGCAATACAGAGTTGTGACCTTGATAAGAAGCACTTCGTTGGCATGGTAGAGCAGAAACCAGACGCCAGTGGGTTGAGGAGTAACAGGTGACAAAGACAGCACAGACACAACTGCTGCTTATATCCACTCGGCTTATATCCAGGGACAGTAACTACCACATCCTGGAACGCATCCCTTAGAGCAGGGGTCCCCAAACCACGGGCCATGGACCCTATTACCAACCAGGCCCCACAGCAGGAGGTGATCAACGACCGAGCAAAGCTTCATCTGCCGCTCCCCAACGCTCACATTACCGCCTGAACCATCCCCCCACCCACCCCCACCCCCACCCCCCACCCCCCGCCACCGTTCCCCACAACCAGTCCGTAGAAAAATTGTCTTCCACGAAAATGGTCCCTGGTGCCAAAAAGGTTGGGGACCGCTGCCTTAGAGCCATCGCATAGAGGGAATGAGTAGCTGAGTGATGAATAGACAGTGGGTATAACGCATCATGGTAATTTTCATATTAAAAACATAGCTTGTTGTTGAATTGAAAGGCAATAAATACCACTCATTAAGTAAACATTGACTTGCAGTGTATTAGGCAGAGCCAGAGTAAAAGCTGGGACAATCAGCTGTTCTTTTATTCCTCTATTAACTGTAAATCTTACCCCTAAACAATTTCATTTTCAGATCAGTACTAGAGATTAAAAAACAACAATCTCTACGCATTCCCAAACACGTCAAGTTGTACACACTAAATATCTCCAGCTTTTTGTATGTCGATCATACCTCAATAAAGTGTTTTTTAAAAAAAATTTCTCTACCAGTTATCTAAATCCTCAGGTAAAATTGTCAATAGAATTGATGGGCAGTCTTAAGAAATGTTACACTGTAAGAGTATAATACTCTGGGAACTTCCTCTTCATTCATTTAAAGGAATCATAAATATAATGAGTCATATACATGCCATATATTCAAAAGAGAAGCATTTTGCTGCTTCTTTCCTTTAGAGGTGCTGCTAAAGCACAGGGAAGGAAGGGTATTCTGGGGCTTTGAGCTCCTAAAGGACCAGGCCCATTATCTGCCTCTTTTCTGTATCCCCAACAATATGGTAACTTCATTTGAATGAATGAATGGCTTGTTTCGTAAATGTACTAACATTAAAACAGCAAGAAAAAAAAGCATAATAAGGACCACTGACTCTCACGGATCTTGAATTTAATGACTTTCTAAGAATAAAAAGGGAAAAATCCCATAAAATTAGAGTATACAATAATATACTGAGGCATTCTTTTCAGTTTAATTTTATTCGTTTCTAACGTTTATTCGTTTATAAGGTTTCACACACACTCACATTTCCATGCCCTCTGGTCTTTTCAGATTAAGTCATCCAGGGCATTTTTCTGTGTTGTTTATAAATTTTTCTGTGTTGTTTATAAATATAACAGAAAAAAGAACTAAAGAAAAAAAACAGCTGGTGCATTTTCTTTCAAGGCTCTACATGTTAGAAAGATATTTACTTGCAAGGCACATTCATTGTACGCTGATACTTGACAGCCCTTCACTGAAAGAGCTCAAGGAAATAGAACTTGGGGAAGGCAGAAACCTGACCTTCACAGAAGGCATTCCAGGTAGGGTTCGTCAGGTTCTGGCCCCAGCCAGAATCTTCTTTCATGATGGCGATTCTTCCTTTGTATCACCTGTGAGGCACTGAGTAACAATATGCTTGTAAATGATCCTTATTCCTCATGTATCAGTGGTTTAATACAATCTCCCAGGAAGGAGGAGACACGGAAGAGAGTAAAATAAACCTTTGTTGAAATACTGATTTGTTTCTGGGGACCTTTGACTGTTGCATTTTATCACAAGAAACAATTCCTAAGAAAAAACTTTGAAAGTGGACCCCTTCCAAAGAGAAAGAAAATGTACTGCCCCAAAATGTGTGGGATGAGGTAGGTTCATGCACTTGTCAATGAGCCATAAAATCATTCTTCTCTGGTCACAATCATAATGGGTCTTAGGAGAAATCAGTGAACCAAGGAAACTCAAGCCCACAGGGAGTGGCTTTTAGAGACGGGCTGTGTTCTGCCTCTTCTTCCTGGTCTCTTGTTTTGACTCTATGCTGTGGAGGAAACTTGAGAGGGAAGAGAAGGAGAATTCTCCGTGAACTTACAAAGGATTCAGACCACACTGGCCGTTTTTTTTACTGTGTTCAGACATGTCTCTCCATCCTCTCTATATCACACTCCCTTCCAGGTTCCTGCAACCCCAGATTTCCTTTTGATGCTAAGAAAAAGTGAGCCCCGTCTTAACCTTATGTCTTCCTTTACCTCCTTGCCATAACCACTGGGGTCACATCATTTCTTTGCCTCTAATCCTGCTCAGCTTTTCCCAGCCCAGTAAGGGAGCATCCAGTACAGTCTCCGGAGAAGCATAGCCTTCCAGCTCACACCCACGACTCCCAGGCTGTACCTAACTGCTGACCTCAGCCCCTCCCCTCCTCTCCTCATCTCTTCATGGACTGGAGTAAAGACAGCAGAAGAAGAAACAGCAATCACAGCCTCCTAATGGGACAGGGAGGGATGTCCTACAGAAGGCAGTGAGGATGTGGCCTCTGGGTGGAAGCTGGATGTCGGTGAAGACTTTGGGCGTTCATAAGGCATGCAACAGAGGAGGGAGGCCAAATAATGTGTCACGATGCCTGCCTCCGTCAGAGGGCTCTGCCGGGCCTTTTCCCGTTTGCATCCCAGACATAAAATGCTTTCAGAGCAACAGTGCTCATAGGCCTTTAATGCAGAACCACCCATCCACACAGGATCTAGTAGAAACCGCTGGATATTTCTGGCGCATGGACAGGGCCGACTTGGATTCTCCCTATTCATGCTGTTCTGGGTGCTAGAATAGATACAACAGTGCACAATACAAAGACACCCCTGTCCTCATGAACCTTCCATTCTTATAAAATCTATGTGAATTCTCTGACAGTTCACTTCCCACTCTCCTTCCTCCAAGCTTGCTAACCACTACTTTCCCTTTCAAAAATGACTCCTTTCTCTCTCAAACTATATCCTTCTCTGACCAAATTCCTCCACTTCTAAAGCACCAGTTGTCACCTCTAAACACGCAAAACTCCATCTTCTCTGCTGGGATCCTGGACAATCCTTCCAACTACCAAAACAAGAGACTGAAAGTTTCTCCTGAGTTCTTGGGTGAAGGACGTGGTCACACTCTCGCCACCCACGTCACTGCTCTTCCGTCTCACCAAGGCGGTTTGTTTTCCAAGATTCACACTGAAAACTCTAAACTCATGTTTGATATCAACAGGGGCATGAACATCTATGTTTGCTCATTGAGGGTCCAGTTTATGCTGCAAGCTTGATAAAGAAAATTATTCAATTGGATTTAACAAACATGTACTGAAAACCTAAAATGAGCAAAACACTGTGTTTGGTCTGGAGACATACAGGCAAAAGGTGGATTTAGGTTAATGAGAAGACAACTGAGTAGAAATCAGTGAAGAATGAGTAAATAATTTAGCACCACTTTGAAGTGAGGCCAGAGTATGAGCATAGAACCTCATACCGCTGGAGATATGGAAGGTTCAGGAAGTATCCAGGCAGAAGATAAACAGGCACGGGTTAAGAAGATGACTTTACAGATGATGAAAGAAGGCCGAATTTGAGAACTGCTGTGCAGAAAAAAAGTAATGGGGATTATGAAACCCCAGATGTGAGGGAGTAAAGGCGTGGCAGAAGTCAAAACCAAGGGGGTATGTTCCTTAGGAGGAATATTCATATCCCTTACCCCCAAAAGGAGGCTTTCACTGAGGATTTTTGGTTTGAAGGGTTAAAGGGACCATAAACACGATAGTTTGTGAGGGCCTTATGACCAATGAGATTTCTAGAAATTGATATATTCCAGAAAATTAACATTGTCACATGCACCATGTTGAAACTTGCTGGTCTTTTTTTTTTTTTTTTTCCAAGTGAAATATAAAAGATTGTTCTTGGTAAGTAGGGTAGAATAACTAAACCATTCCCATATCTAACTAGAATCTAGGTAATATTTTAAGCATCAGGCAATCTTTATTCTGAAAGAAAAAGGGCTTAGGAAACGGCTAAGTGTTTTTATTTGGATAATTGTTTGTTTATTTGATGTTGTTTAACTAGGTAGCATATTTTCAAAATCTGAGGTTCTTTTTAATCCAGTAAATTTATACTATTTTTATTTATCTCCATTCAATCATTTTATAATTCCAGAAGCTACAGTTTCTCTTAACCATTTTTAAACTTACAATTTATCATTACTAATAGGTCAACCTCACAGATTTCACAAGTCAATTTAACTCAAATATTCCCCTTGAAGCCCAGGAGAGCACCACACCCCATCCTACAAGAATGCCTTGCCTTTGTTCTATGGCACGTTACTACTGTCAAAGTACTTTCACACACATTAAATTATTTCATCCTCACAAAGACCCTGTGAGGAAAATAGAAGACACTCTAACCCCCATTTTACAGGTAAGGAAACTGAGGCTCACACAAACTAAGTAAATTGCCCCAAATCAAAGCCAGTAAGTCAAAAAATTCTTACTCTGAGTTTTCTAGTCTTTTGCTCTTTCCACCATCCCACTGTGTCTCCTATCTTTCTATGCACCCAGTTTCTGTACATTGGGCCAGAATAGAGCTGTCTCTATCAAAGAAGAATTATCAGCTGTGGCTTAAACACACCCTTCATACTACTCTCATTTCCCAGATAGGCCAGCCAAACTGTACCCAGATCTTGTGCATGCAGAAAAAGTGTGGAAGCAAAACACTACGCACCAGTGACACAGAGATATTTAAAAAAAAAAAAAGTCCAAAGTGTGTTTGTGAATAAATATGTCCACATCTCTTCTCCCAGCATACTTAGACTTGCTCCCAATGAGAACTACAGCTCTGGGGAGAATTGAATTTCAGGGTCACTAGACGTTGTTCTGGGCCTAATGAAAAGAATGGGAAGACATTTCCCTTTCTGCACATCTCTTATTAAAGGAGAGAAATAGATGGAAGGAATTGGCCTGGGCTTCTGCCTCTCTATCCTGTGTTCCCTCCACCCATCAAAGTGTCAAAGGGCATAAATATTTTTAAGATTCTTGATACTTGTTACAGAATCATGCTGTCAATCATGCTTTGATAGGAAGCTGGCTCCTTGCATAAGGCACATAACCTATTCTGAAGGTATCTGAAACTTTTTCACAGTAAAACGTGAATATCTGAGGAAACTTAATAACAGTATTACCCATGCCCAGCCTAAGGTTTAAAATGTTAAGGGTAAAACTTGAGGTATAGGAGAGACATTAGGGGGTATAGGGGCATATCTTACCCATATCAGTCCTCTGTGCAGAAAGCACCAAAAAGAACCTCCTTTTATAAACGCAGCCTGGATTTGAAAGGGCTGCAAGAAAAGTGCTATCTTCAGAAACAAGCCAAGCTACAGATAAGGCAAGGAGACGAAGTAAAAAAAATGGTAGAGAGCCTGAAAGAGAAGAGATTTTTAATAACCAATTAGTGAAGAATTCTAGAGGGAGCAACTGGAAGATGAGAACGGGATAAGAAAGTGGGGAGAAGAGGGAGGAGAGAATGGATCAGAGGAGAGAAATCATGGGGAACTATTAAGAGTAGGGAGAAAATTACTTAATGACTTAATTTTGGTGGAGACCAAGGCCAATGGGCATTCCAATTTAAATAAAAATATCTTGATAATACCTTAGTGTTGAAGGCTTGACTGGAAGTGAAACAGCATCTCTAAGAGTTCCTCTGGATGATGGGTAGAGAATGAGAATATGGCAGTGGTTCTCAACCCAAAGTGCCACTTAGAATCTCCTGAAGACCTTTTATAAAATATAGATATCCAGGCCCCCTCTCAACCATTAAACTAGAATCACTGGGAGTAGACATGAACACTGGCAGTTTCTGGCAACAGGATTCTTTTTAAGATCCCCAGGTATAGCCAGGATCAAGGACCATTGACATGTGGCGGTGGTCCTTAAAGTTGGTATTGGACTACCCGTGTCACTGTAACCTGGGAACTTGTTAGGAATGCAAATTCTCAGACATCACCCTAGACTCACTGAATCAGAAATCTGGGGGTGGGGCCCAGCAATCCAAGTCTTAACAAGCTCTCTGAGTGATTCTGAGGCACGCTAAAGTTTGAGAACCACTGAATATGGGATGTGGTGGAGGTGGTGTCCACCTGCTACACAGAGGCAGCTATAGCCATATCTACAAGTACCCTTCATGGTGAGCAGAAGTTATGTTCCCATCAGCATTCTATGAGAATTCTTACTGCCAAAATCTTTTTACATGTAATTTTTGGCAGTTTGATAGGCAAAAAAAAAAAAAAAGAAAAGAAAACTTTTCTCTCTTACTTAAGATTGAACACTTTTCATATGTTTATAGTTAACATAAATGTTGCATGCTACAGTTCAAACTGATTTCTTTGAGTTTAGTCTAAAATAAAAATACAGACTAGCCAGTTACTGTTGAGTGGAGTGGCAAACACACTGAATAGTTGCAAGGGGGTAACAAAAGCTCCATCTAGCCTGCCTATGAAGGATAAAGACAGTGTTCTAGTTACCAACTTTCAGCCCAATAATATGAACATACACAATAACATTTGTTCATAGTCTCTGTTTTTATGAAAAGAGAAAGGGAACCACTCTCAAAAAAAATTAAGGGAAAGAAAACGAAGAGGAAATTCCTCAGATTAAACAAGCTTAAATATTGGAAGTATCTGGAGTAAAACACAAGCAGAAGATGTGGTATATATTTCCTGAAACTGTTAGTCGTTAGGTGGAAGGAATGATGTTTCTGTATTTTCTTAAATAGAACTTGCCGCAGTCTGGGTGGTCCCTAAGTTTTAAATAATAGCAATTTGCTATCCAATCTGGCCTCATTTAGCTTCCTTTTTCACTTTAACATCTTGAATTTCTCCCAGTGCTTAGTTTACAATTCACTCCAAAAAAGATAAAAAAAAATCTAGCTAAGAACAAACATACTTAGGAAAAAAAAAAAAAAAGGCAAAATAAAACAATAGCGGGACTTCCCTGTTGGTCCAGTGGGTAAGACTCCACACTCCCAATGCAGGGGGCCCAGTTTCGATCCCTGGTCAGGGAACTAGGTCCCACGTGCATGCCACAACAAGAGTCCTCATGCCGCAACTAAGAGTCCTCATGCCACAACTAAGATGTCCACATGACGCAACTAAAGATCCCGCATGCCACAACTAAGACCCAGCGCAGCCAAAATAAATAAATAAATATTAAATAACCAACAACAACAAAAACCCCAATAGCTTCTTCAAGTTTGGGTTCAACTAACAAGTAAATTATTTATACAGAAAAAAAATCTTCTTACTTCAACATACAAATTATCAATTCAGACACTTGTTACTCCTTACTTAGACTCATAACTGTTTCCTTTCTCTTTTTATCGCACTCTGCTGCAAGATTAATTTTCTTACAGCGAAACTCAAAAGCTCTCAGTAACCTATCCCCCACTGCCACCCCATGCAGTACAGACAAGATGTTTAGCAGAGATAGGCCACAGGGAATCAGCTCTGGGGAGACTACAGAAGAGAGAGGAACGTGGTAATCTTCAAAACTGTGAGGAATTCTGGAGAGACTACAGACCATTGTCAGCTGTTGGTGGAGAGGCAAGCAGAGGCAGAGTAACAGGTGAGAGAGTGCTGTTAGTTTCTGCTCTGCCTCTCTCAGATTTCTTTTGAACCACTGCCCACCCAATTACCACTGGGAGTCAGAAGGCAGCAACAGGAGCCCACATAAAGGTGGGAACGCTGACCAGCTGCCCTGAGACCCACTCCTCCCAGCCTCCTTGCCAGCCCACACAAGGGATAGTAGGTCACATCTGAGAGAACTGTCTTCTCCCTTTAAAACTTTAGAGGAGAACCCTTACCCAAGGAATGCCTAGTTGGGGGGTGGGGGGAATGGCAACAGATGGGTGGTGGACTGCAGTTCTGGTGTCTAGGACTCTCTCCCTGGGGCTCATCTTCTAACCTCTTCTTAAAATCACAAGAAAGCCATAAACTAGGGCCTGAGCCTTGGTGTCTCATCCTGGTACTTGATAACTCTAGGGGGACATCAGCTCACAACCTAAATACCTGAGGTTAGAAACCCTAGAGAAGGAACACCACAAACTGCACAACATAGATCATATCAAGCAGAAATACTGGAATAAGCAGATTAAGAATTTAAAATAAGCACAACCAATGTTGTCTAAAGGTACTGGTAATATGAAACAGGAAAAAGTCAAAAAGATAGGCAAATTGAAAGATTAACTATTAAAAAAAAACACTCAAAGAAAGAATAGTAGATGGGATAAATAGCAAGCTGAATATAGCTAAAGAATAAACTGCAAAACTGAAAGAGCAGATTGAGGAAATTTCCTAGGAGGCAGAAAAAAAATAGGATAAAGAAATAAATATAGAAATAAAAAGTTAAGCAGGGACTTCCCTGCTGGTGCAGTGGTTAAGGATCCACCTGCCAATGCAGGGGACATGGGTTCTATCCCTGGTCCGGGAAGACCCCACATGCCACAGAGCAACAAAACCCATGCGTCACAACTATTGAACCTGCGCTCTAGAGCCCGTGAGCCACAACTACGGAGCCCACGCGCTGCAACTGCGGAAGCCTGCACGCTCTAGGGCCCACATGTCACAACTGCTGAGCCTGTGTGCTGCAACTACTGAAGCCCATGTGCCTAGAGCCTGTGCTCAGCAACAAGAGAAGCCACCACGATAAGAAGCCCGAGCACTGCAACAAAGAGTAGCCCCTGCTCAGCAACGAAGCTCCAAGGCAGCCAAAAGTAAATTAAAAAAAAAAAAGTTAAGCATCATGGAAAATAAAAAGCAGACATGCTGACATACTGAAAATAGGAATCCAAAGGAGATAGTTAAAGAGAGGAGAAAAAATATTTAAGGAAATAATAAAAATAAATAACCCTGAATTAAAGAAAGATGAAAGAACTCAGATGGAAGGAACTGAGTGCCAAATAAGATTAAGAACTCAGATATAATACTGGGAAATTTAAGCACATAAAAGATAAAGAAAATTCTAAGAGCTTCCAGAGAAAAAGAACATCTCCTATAAAACTACAAGAATTGGATTTCTTAACAGCAACACTGGATCCAAATATTTGCAGATTTTCCAGATATCATTCTGTTACTGATTTCTAATTTAACTCTACTGTGGTCTGAAATATACTTTGTATGATGTGAATCCTTTTAAATGCATTGAGAGTTGTCTTATAGCTCAAAATATGGTCTATCTTGAGCAGACAATTTACCAAAGAAGATATATAGATGGCAAATAAGCACACGGAAAGATGTTCAACACAATTAGTCCTTAGGGAAGTGCAAAATAAAACAATAATGAAATACCACCACACACCAACCATACCAAGTGTTGCCAAGGATATAGAGGAACTGGAACTCTCATGTACTGCTGGTTGGTTCAACAACTTTGAAAAGTAGTTCAGCAGTTTCTTAAAAAGTTCAATATACAAATTGTAAAATTTCTTGTTCTAATTCTGAGAATAATACCATTGGTAATTTGATAGGGATGGCACTGAACTTGCAGATTGCTTGCTTTGGGTATTATAGTCATTTTCACAATATTGACTCTTCCAATCCAGGAGCATGGCATATCTCTCCATCTGTTTATGTTATCTTTGATTTCTTTCATCAGTGTTTTATAGTTTTCTGAGTACAGGTCTTTTGCCTCCTTAGGTAGGTTTATTCCTAGGTATTTTATTCTGTTTGCTGTGATGGTAAATGGGATTGTTTCCTTAATTTCTCTTTCTGATCTTTCATTGTTAGTGTATAGGAATGCAAGATTTCTGTGCACTAACTTTGTATCCTGCAACCTTACCAAATTCATTGATTAGCTAAACACGAAAGACCCTGAATAGCCAAAGCAATCTTAAGAAAGAAAAAATGGAGCTGGACGAATCAGGTTCCCTGTCTTCAGACTATATTACAAAGCTACAATAATCAAGACAGTATAGTACTGGCACAAAAACAGAAATATAGATCAATGGAACAGGATAGAAAGCCCAGAGCTAAACCCACACACATAAGGTCACCTTAACTTTGATAAA
The DNA here is from genome assembly GCF_949774975.1 of Lagenorhynchus albirostris. Lineage (NCBI taxonomy): Eukaryota > Metazoa > Chordata > Mammalia > Artiodactyla > Delphinidae > Lagenorhynchus > Lagenorhynchus albirostris. Next base: position 63,201,065 of record NC_083104.1, read on the forward strand.
GGAGGCAAGAATATACAGTGGAGAAAAGACAGCCTCTTCAATAAGTGGTGCTGGGAAAACTGGACAGCTACATGTAAAAGAATGAAATTAGAACACTCCCTAACACCACACACAAAAATATACTCAAGATGGATTAAAGACCTAAATGTAAGGCCAGACACTATCAAACTCTTAGAGGAAAACATAGGCAGAACACTCTATGACATAAATCACAGCAAGATCCTTTTTGACCCACCTCCTAGAGAAATGGAAATAAAAACAAAAATAAACAAATGGGACCTAATGAAACTTAAAAACCTTTTGCACAACTAAGGAAACCATAAACAAGACGAAAAGACAACCCTCAGAATGGGAGAAAATATTTGCAAATGAAGCAACGGACAAAGGATTAATCTCCAAAATTTATAAGCAGCTCATGCAGCTTAATAACAAAAAAACAAACAACCCAATCCAAAAATGGGCAGAAGACCTAAATAGACATTTCTCCAAAGAAGATATACAGACTGCCAACAAACACATGAAAGAATGCTCAACATCACTAATCATTAGAGAAATGCAAATCAAAACTACAATGAGATATCGTCTCACACCAGTCAGAATGGCCATCATCAAAATATCTAGAAACAATAAATGCTGGAGAGGATGTGGAGAAAAGGGAACCCTCCTACACTGTTGGTGGGAATGTAAATTGATACAGCCACTGTGGAGAACAGTATGGAGATTCTCCAAACTACAAATAGAACTACCATATGACACAGCAATCCCACTACTGGGCATATACCCTGAGAAAACCATAATTCAAACAGAGTCATGTACCAAAATGTTCATTACAGCTCTATTTACAATAGCCCGGAGATGGAAACAACCTAAGTGTCCATCATTGGATGAATGGATAAAGAAGATGTGGCACATATATACAATGGAATATTACTCAGCCATAAAAAGAAACTAAACTGAGCTATTTGTAATGAGGTGGATAGACCTAGAGTCTGTCATACAGAGTGAAGTAAGTCAGAATGAGAGACAAATACCGTATGCTAACACATATATATGGAATTTAAGAAAAAAAATGTCATGAAGAACCTAGGAGTAAGACAGGAATAAAGACACAGACCTACTAGAGAATGGACTTGAGGAGGGGGAAGGGTAAGCTGTGACAAAGCGAGAGAGAGGCATGGACATATATACACTACCAAATGATAGCTAGTGGGAAGCAGCCGCATAGCACAGGTAATTCAGCTCAGGGCTTGTGATCGCCTGGAGGGGTGGGATAGGGAGGGTGGGAGGGAGGGAGATGCAAGAGGGAAGAGATATGGGAACACATGTATATATATAACTGATTCATTTTGTTGTAAAGCAGAAACTAACACACCATTGTAAAGCAATTATACTCCAATAAAGATGTTAAAAAAAAATCTACAAACAATAAATGCTGGAGAGGGTGTGGAGCAAAGGGAACCCTCCTGCACTGTTTGTGGGAATGTAAATTGATACAGCCACTATGGAGAAGAGTATGGAGGTTCCTAAAAAAAAACTGAAAATAGAACTACCATATGACGCAGCAATCCCACTACTGGGTGTATACGCTGAACAAACCATAATTCAAAATGAGACACGTACCACAATGTTCATAGCAGCACTCTTTACAATAGCCAGGACGTGGAAGCAACCTAAATGTCCATCCACCGATGAATGGATAAAGAAGATGTGGCACACGTATACAATAAAATATTACTCAGCCATAAAAAGGAACAAAATTGAGTTATTTGTAGTGAGGCTGATGAACCTAGAATCTGTCATACAGAGTGAAGTAAATCAGAAAGAGAAAAGCAAATACCGTATGCTAACACATATATATGGAATTTTAAAAAGTGGCACTGATGAACTTAGTGGCAGGGCAGGAATAAAGATGCAGACGTAGAGAACGGACTTGAGGGCACGGGGGAGATGGGGAAGCTGGGATGAAATGAGAGTAGCATTGACATATATACACTACCAAATGTAAAGTGGATGGTTAGTGGGAAGCAGCCACATAGCACAAGGAGATCAACTCGATGCTTTGTAATGACCTAGAGGGATGGGATAGGGAGAGTACGAGGGAGGCTGTAGAGGGAGGGGATATGGGGATATATGTATATGTATAGCTGATTCACTTTGTTGTACAGCAGAAACTAACACATTGTAAAGCATTTATACTCCAATAAAGATGTGGAAAAAAAGAAAATTTCAACATACACCTCCCATCTGACCCAGCCATTCCACTCCAATGAATTATCCAAGGAAAAAGAAAGTATATATATGTCCATACAAAGACTTATACGAGTGTTCACAGCAAATTTACTGGTAATAGCCAAAACCGGAAACAATCCAAATGTCCATTAACAAGTGAATGGATAAACAATCTGCCATACATTTATATAATGGAATAGTACTGAGCAATACAAAGGAATGAACTATTGATACATGCAGTAACATAAATGAACCTGAAAATACTTATGCTAAACAAGAAAAACAGAAACGAGTTCATAGTGTTTGATCGATTTATAGTAAATTCTAGAAAATGCAACCTAATCTACAGCGACAAAAAGCAGGTAAGTGGTTGCCTGGGGATGGGGAAGAAGGGTAGGGAGGGGTGGGAGCAGGGTTATAAAACAGCAGGAGAAAACTTTTGGGGGGCATGAATACGTTCATTATAGTGATATTATGATTACAGTAATGATTTTTAAGAGTGTATACATGTGCCAAGACTTATCAAAATGTACACTTTAAATATGTGCAGTTTCCTGTATGTCAATTATACCTTGATCAAGCTGTTAAAATGAAAAAAAATTAAAGTTACCAGAAAAATAAAATTGGTCTGAAAAAAATAGATGAGGGACTTTCCTGGTGGTCCAGTGGGTGAGACTCCGCATTCCCAATGCAGGGGGTCCGGGTTTGATCCCTGGTCAAGGAATTAGATCCCACATGCATGCCTCAACTAAGAGTCCACATGCCGCAACTAAAAAGCCCACATGCTGCAACTAAGAGTCCACATGCCACAACTAAAGATCTCGCATATTGCAACAAAGGATGCTGCATGCCACAACTAAGACCCAGCACAGCCTAAATAAATAAATAAATATTCAAAATCAACAAACTTAAAAAAAAAAGATAGATGAAATACAAACCCCAATTTTTTATTTTTAAAAAATGAGCAAATAAAAGAAGGAAAAATAAAAATACATATTTATAATAATCTAGAATTAAAACTCTAGATAATATCAACACAGCGGTGGAGAGGAGAAGCCAAAGGAAGATGAGATGACGTCTCTCAGTTGGAGTCCACTTGGGAGGCGGAAACACGCAGCCACTGTTAACAGTGAGTATTGAACATAATTAAGGAACTGCTAGACAGGTTGCAAAGAACTGGAAAATCAAAAAGGGAACCATTACCACCCCTCAAGCCTTCCTTTCCCCAACAGTGGAGTCCGTGCCAGTAGCAACCGTTGAGCCTGGTTTTCAGGGTTTCCGACATACCCCCAGCCAGCCTCAACATGATCCACTGAGAGCAACGCCACCTCCTCAGAACTGTTAGTCCCGCTCTGCAGGGCTCCTCCTCCAAATTTACAGATTTTAAAAATTTCCATCTCCTCTAATATTCTACAGAAATATTAGGGAAATACAAACACCACTTATTGAAGAAATAATTAAGGAATTTTCACTAATTTTTTAAGCAAGATAATAGCATTGAAGTTATGTTTCCCCCAAAAAAAGTTCTCATCCCTTAAGGATTCAGGCTGAAATAGTTACAGATGAAATAATATAATGTCTATGATTTTTTCAAAGTAATCTGACCAGAGGGATTGCTAAAGTAGGTGGGACTATAGATAAAATAAGATTTGACAGGAATTGATCATTATTACAAGTGGATGATGCGTAGTTCATTTACTTTTGAAATTTTCCACAATGAAGGGTATTTTAAAAAGCATGCACACAACCGTACTTATATAATAAAAACACATACAAAAAAATTATGACTATCAAGTGCATTAGCAAGGTTGCAATTGCTGGGAGTGGGAAATAAAAGGAAATAAAAATGAATGAATGAATGAAACAGAAGAGTCTAGCACAGACTAATGGCCAAACTTTGCTATAAACTGAGGGGTACCATTGGCTTAACTTTTAGCACAATATAGGACAAAACAAAACAAAGTCCCAAGTCTTTAGATTGCCATTTTATGTCTTCTAGATTTGGATCTACCTTTTAAAACATTTTTTATCATTCACCTTGAAAATCTAACATTCCATCAAAATAGAATATTCACTGTGGATTATGTCCTCTGATTCCATGATGTAGTTCCTAATGGTCCTACTGCCCAAAACTCTGTGTCCATGTCCCAATCTCTACATAACAACTTTTCACTTGTCCTTCAAAGTCTAGCCCATGTATCACCTCTCACTGATGCCTCCATAGTGCCCTTCTCTTCCAGTGGAGAGAAATCTATGTACAAAACAAAACAGAGGGCTTCCCTGGTGGCGCAGTGGTTGAGAGTCCACCTGTTGATGCAGAGGATACGGGTTCATGCCGCGGTCCGGGAGGATCCCACATGCCGCGGAGCGGCTGGGCCCGTGAGCCATGGCCGCTGATCCTGCGCGTCCGGAGCCTATGCTCCGCAACGGGAGAGGCCACGACAGTGAGAGGCCCGCATACCGAAAAAAAAAAAAAAAAAAAAAAAAAAACTAGCACTTCATCAGAATTTTGCTTAAATAATTATCCTTTTCTAATTTGCACTAAAGTTTTTTTGGTATTTACCGTCGTTCTCAAGATCCAGTTCTTTGCAATGTAGTATCCTAGGAAACGTACCAGCTATATTCATCTCTGTATCCCATTAGCACTGTCTCAAATATTGCAAGTGTCTCCTAAATGATCAATGAAGGAAGAAGAAAGAAAGGTGGGAGGGAGGGAATTAAAAGGTTGGAATGAATGAATGAACTGCATTTCAATTCACTGGTTCTTTCAAGGGAGAAAACTGATCACAAAAAAAAAAGCCAAACTCACTTAAAATCATAAGAACGATTTCATAACAAAAGATGTCATCACTTTTGTAACTATTTCTTCTCAGCTGTCTGGAGCTTTTTTTTTTTTTTTAAGCATATAAGTGCATATATCAAACGGGATTAAAAAAGAAAAATGCAAGGTAAAAGCTGAAACACATGTTCAGAAGCCTTTTTGTTAGGACACTGTCCCTGCTTTATGCCTGAAACAATGGCAGCAACATGAAAGGGGTGGGGTGGGGTGGGGGTTAAACCAGTTGCACTTGGAGGAGAGATGTGCTTCCCACTTCTTACTCCACCTCCCTCGGCTGATAGGCTCAGCAAGAGGCAAAAAGAAAAAAGCCAGGAGGACAAAGAAAACTCAGTCTTCTTATGGGCAGTGGCATAGAGAGTTCTGGGTTCTCCGCCTGTCCGTGGTTTTCCTAGTTCTGGGACCTTGGACAAATCATTCAACCTCAAATCTTCTCTGCTGAGTCTCTTAATTTTAAAATGGGGCAACAGCTATTGTAGTCTCCATTGTTCTTGCTGACTGCCTTTTCTGAATTTTCTTTTAAATGACTTGATGCCTTTTGGGGGAAAAGGAGGCCGCTGCAGTTTCCTTGTTCAGAGGGGAATGGGTTGGAAGCGCCAGGACACTCTTAAGGAGACTAGTCTCTGAAAGGAAGGTGGGCAAAAGGAGGGATGGGGGATCCAGGCGGCAATGAGGTAAGGAGGTGCCACAGAAGCGTCCCTCGGAGGCTTGGAGACCATCTGGCTTCCAGCAGAGCCGCCTCCAAACCAAGTGCAGTTCAGCCCTGGAGACATCTCTCCCGGCACTCTGAAGCCGCTGAGATTCTGACGACTGTACACAGGTGGAGGCAGCATCCGGGGACTTCCCTGTCTATACAGACCTGGGATGTCTGAAGAGACCGTCCTTGAGGCACCGGAAGTGCAGTGGGTGTGGCCCAGACAGAGCGGGAGAGAGAGCATGTGGGTCCATCGTGATGACAGGAGAGGCGGGGCTTATAAGCCTGGTGCAAGGCACCCCTTCCAGGACTCGCAGAAATACCTAGTGGGAAATGTGGGAAAGTGAGGGATGGGGGCAGGGGCTCAGGTCAATCAATCGCATTCTGGGGAGAAGAACCAGGGTAAATTGGATATTAAAAATTAATGATATTCACACACTACTATTATATAAAATAGATAAGGAATAAGGACCTACTGTATAGCACAGGGAACTCTACTCAATACTCTGTAATGACCTATATGGGAAAAGAATCTTTAAAAAGAGTGGATATATGTATATGTATAACTGATTCACTTTGCTGTACACCTGAAACTAACACAACATTATAAATCAACTGTACTCCAATAAAATTTTGTAAAAATTAATGACATTTCATTTTATACCCCAGGTGGAGGAAAGCAAGACTTGCTGCTGAAATCACTACGTACATCATGCCATATTTTGCCAATTCCAAGATCCATTACATTTGACCCTTGAATAAGGAAGGGGTTAGGGGTGCTGACCCTCTTCACAGTTTCACAGCTGAAAATCCGTGTATAGTGGACCCTCCATACCCCAGGATTCAACCAACAAAGGATTCTTGTAATACTGCAGTATTTACTACTGAAACAAATCCATATAAGTGGATCCAGCAGTTAAACCCCTTGTTGTTCGAGGGTCAACTGTAATTGTCAGCTGCACCATCAATTTAAATAAGAAGGGTTGGGGGAAAAAATTTATTTTACCCAGCCATAATGCTAATCATAAACAATGATCATAAAACAAATCGCGACTTCAGACTGTAACAAAGAAGAATCAGAACTGAGGAAATATATTTTTACCATTTAACAAGCTTTACTGTTATTCAGCAGTATTAACAGTTAAAAAATTAACAGTGCTTTTAATGGTTTGATAATTGTAAAATTTCTCACACACATTACTTTTACACTTTGAAATATACATACACCGTTTTACATGAAGGTTTTGCACAGAGGTAGGATGAAATATAGAAGATTTTGATCAATATTTCTTCCCACTAATTAAGATAACTTTATCTTTAATGTAAAATATTTAAGGAGTAACTTTCAATAGGCCATAAGGTGATAATTCATACTCAAAAGGAAGGGTGAGTGACTTCCCTGGTGGTGCAGTGGTTCAAAATCCTCCTGCTGATGCAGGGGACATGAGTTTGAGCCCTGCTCCAGGAAGAGCCCACATGCTGCAGAGCAACAAAGCCTGTGCATCACAACTCCTGAGCCTGTGCTCTAGAGCCCACGAGCCACAACTACTGAGCCCACGAGCCACAACTACTGAGCCCATGTGCCACAACTACTGAAGCCCGTGTGCCTAGAGCCCGTGCTCTGCAACAAGAGAAACCACCACAATGAGAAGGCCACGCACCACAAAGAAGAGTAGCCCCCACCCGCCACAACTAGAGAAAGCCCACGCGCAGCAAAGAAGAACCAGTGCAGCCAAAAATAAATAAATAGGTAAGAGAAAGACAAATATCCTAAAAATAAAAAGGTAGGGTGAAAGTACATATTTTATTGTATTTTTTTTTGGAAAAGCTTTCTAAATGTTTTATTTGGCCATTAACTGTTACTAAAATTTTATCAGTTTATTCTCTATGAAAATGTAGATGTATCCTAAACCAAATATTTAAGTAACATTTTACTGGAAACAAAACGCTATGTGGTTATATAAATAAGACTTAAAAATGAGATGTAGCCCACATACTGTAGAATATTAACATTAAAACAGATATATTAAATGGTGAGAAGATAATTTCTATTATATGTATAGAAGGAGTTAAACTTTGGTTAATTGGGGGATATGAGGAAAAGAGAAATCTCTTCACAAAACAATTGATATTTTATCTGTAAAAATCAATGATTATTATGTCTTATTCCAGGTAATACAAAGATAATAATAGTTCCTTAAAATTTATAATTATAGCAGATATAGAAATATTCACTTACAGCTGAAATTTACTTTCAAAAACTATAGTCTGCCTATGTAATAAAAATAAATGCATTTCCTACTATTACGCATAACTTCCATCAAAGGTTAATAGTTACATTATTCTAGAATCATCAATATACAAGTATTTCAGTATCAAACAGTCTATAAACATGTTTTCAATATCACTTTCTCAGAAGGGCCTTTTCTGAAACTATCTCCCATATGGGGATATATGTATATGTCTAGCTGGTTCACTTTGTTATAAAGCAGAAACTAACACACCATTGTAAAGCAATTATACTCCAATAAAGATGTTAAAAAAAATCTAAAAAGTTTTTTTAAAAATTAAAAATAAAAAAAAAAACTGTATCCTCCTCTCCTTATTTCTTTCCATAGCACTCTTCTACTGTCCTAAGACATCATAACTTAAAGTTATGCATTAATTCACACATCTCTTTATTTAACACCACTTTCTTTCTACCCAACCTGGCTGTAAACAGAGAAAGAACTAGTCTGCCTTTTGTTCACATCTTTGTCCCAGCACCTACCACAGTATTGGGCACCTAGTAGGCAATTAACTACTACTCATTAGATCTCTTCATATTTCCCTAGTACCCTTACTTTACTCCTTTTCCTGCCTCTTTTCCCTTTTTTAAAAAATTATTTTTTATTGAAGTATAGTTGATTTACAATGTTGTGTTAGTTTCAGCTGTAGAGCAAAGTGATTCAGTTACATATATATATATATATTCTTTTTCAGATTCTTTTCCCATATAATTTATATACAGTAGTATGTATGTTACTCCCAAATTCCTAATTTATCCCTCTTTCCCGTTTTTGAACCCTGACACTTCCCAGTTCCTCCATTAACCCCTGAAAAGTATTCACCAACCTCTGGAACTAGGAGAACATCACTGAGAAGCAAGCCATGGATGCCCTCAAGGATGGTGCCGCCACCCCAAGAGGGGATAAGGAACACAGACACCCTCCGGAAATGCTACAGGAAAGGGGGACGGGTAGGGGAAAAAGGTCTCTGATTCCACAGGGCCAACAGCAGACTTTGCAGGAGAGCCCTGGGCCCCTGGCCTTTGAGCCCCTACACACTGGGGAAGAGCAGGTGTCACAGGTATGCTTGGAGAGCTGAAGTGGAGAAGCAAGGTGGTGAACACCTGGACTTGGAATCGAACTCTGACGTTTACTAGATATGTAACTTGTAAATATGCTTAAATCCTTGAAGGTTGCTTTTTTCAGCTGCCATGTGGAGCTGTGGCCAGTTGCCATTGCTGGCCCCATAGAGTGGTTGTGAGAATTAAATGAGAGTATGCTTAAGAGTTTGAACACAGTGACGGACACATACTATGGCCTCAGTGAATGGAACACAGCCTCCATAATTATTGGATCCTGGCCTTGAATTGGATGAATCAGTTTCCTTCACCTTTTCCTGTCTTGTAGAATGAATCACCTACACAGTATCTTTTGGTTTCTTTGTTTTGTTTTGTTCGGGGGGGTTTGGGGTTTTTTGTTTGTTTTTTACAATAGGCACTAATCAAAGAGATACTGTTCTGTTCCTCCTGCACCCACATGCACCCACTTGAGTATTGAGACACTGCAAGTTTCCTCACAAGATAAAGGATGTTCATCTTACTCTCTGTGCCTGAGCCTGGCTTGGAGGCCCCTCGAAATACCTCAAATATAGTTTTAGAAATAAGATGGTAAATGGGCCTGTACCTTTTATTAATACAGGCACACCTCGTTTTATTGCACTTTGAAGACATTGCATTTTTTACAGATTGAAGGTTTGTGGCAACCCCGCATCAAGCAAGCTTATTCATGCCGTTTGTTCAATAGCATTTGCTCACTTTGTGCCTCTGTGTCACAGTCTGGTCATTCTCTCAACAGTTTACACTTTTTCATTATCATTATATTTATTACAGTGATCTGTGATCAGTGATCTTTTTTTTTAACATCTTTATTGGGGTATAATTGCTTTACAATGGTGTTTTAGTTTCTGCTTTATAACAAAGTGAATCAGTTATACATATACATATGTTCCCATATCTCTTCCCTCTTGCGTGTGATCAGTGATCTTTGATGTTATTACTAGGACTCGCTTAAGGCTCAGATGATGGTTAACAATTTTTTGGCAATAAAGTATTTTTTTAATTAAAAAGTTACATTTTTTAAGACATAGTACTAGACTACAGTATAATGTAAACATAACTTTTATATGTACTGGGAAACCAGAAAATTCACGTGACTCACTTTATTGACATTTGCTTTATTGTGGTGGTCTGAACCGCAGACTCTGAGGTCTGCCTGTAGTATCTGCAGAGAACTTTCTTCTGTAGAGAAGTTTTTCGAAGCACTTTCATATGTTATGCTGTTTAAACCTCACAATAACTCTGTGGCTGGAATTATCATTTTCAATTTCTTTTCTTATGTTTTTTCTTAATCTTGTTTTTTTGCCCCCAGAACCCAGGCTAAGATGTTAATGTATTTGCCCAGAGTCCTGTCACTAGCACACTAATATCTGAAAGAATGAGTTGGTCCGTAAGGAACCAAAGACACTGCTCCAGGCTGTCCCTGGTTTTTTTTTTCTTCTCTTTCTCCCTTTCTTCTTTCTTTCATTTTCCCCTCAATTCTTTCCTCCTCTCCCTTTTTCCAGTAACCCCTCATAATCTACACCAGTTTTCATGCCCTTCCTCTGGGAGTCTGGAATGCAATACTAATGCGATTACTAAACTGCAAGCCTCAGAGAAAACAAAACACAATAGTCTTTTTTTTAAAATTATTTCAACAGTCTTCTTTCTCAGTTAAAAGAAACCCAGCTTTCATTAATCATGCAACATGTTACCTGAATTGAGCTGTTAACAGACTTTTAAAAGTCGAAATAAATATTTGCAGGCTTACATTGGCACTTCTTTTTGCCTTTTAAATAAACTACCCTATAACCATCCGAATATAAAACAGCGCTAAAACTATATAAACTGGCCATAACTTGAAAATGAAAACTCAGAAACCTCAGAACATATTACCCTAGTTAAAATGGGATGACCTGAATCTCCATTTTACAACTAGAAAATACAAAAATGGATAAAAGAGAAAACTCTTGCTAGGGTTCCATCTTGAAGCAGAATTTATGTTTGTCTTTTATGAGGAGAGGAAAAAATAACAGGATTTATAAACAACCTTGGGTGTAATATAATATGGATTAAAATATTTATTTCTTACAAATTTGACCTCATCTAATGTACCAAATTTCAGTTTCCCCATCTCTAAAATGAAGTCAAATATCTGAAAAATGGGACAATTTGCACTTTTTCCCTCTGGTTTTACATTCTAGATGCCCTTCCCCACCCCGTGTTAGGAACTTTCTATCAATGTGGTCTCCATGCAGAAGAGCAGAGTCTAATGTTAGCAAAGGCAATATCACTAATTATCATTTTCAATCCAAGTAAATTTTGGAAAAAAAAAACCCTGACCCAAGTAACATGTCAAGTCAATTTAATGAACATCAAATCAAATATTCTTTGACATTTTGACACTATTTTGACTTACTGAATAAATCCCATCATAAATCTTTCTTAAATACTTGAGGTTTTAGAAGTTGTTAAATGTTGTTTCTAAGATCTAGAGATGCATAACAAACTATCAAAGGTAACTAAAGCATGTCTTTCAATAACAATTACAATGATTATCTCATTTGGAAGGATTTTAGGAAGGAAGCTATATGCCCTACCTGAAGGAAAAGAAGGAAAAAAATCTCTACTTCAACTAATAGATTTTTATCCCCAGCAGGAGCAAAGGAAAATACTCTAGAGCTGGTAGCTTTTTGGGGCTGCAGAATCACAGCTCTAGTAGTTAAATCATTAGCAAAACTAACCAGAAGAAGGTCTGACATACGCAAATCATCAAATAGTAATAACTTCTCTCTATTACTTTCTTCAAAATGGCACCTAAAATCACTGTGCTTATTCACTTGTTTATTTTTTGTCTTCTCCCTCTAGAAGGAAAGCTCATGAGAACAGAAATGTTGTCCTTCCCATTCACCCCAAGTCCCCAGTACCAAGAACAGGACCCACATAGAGTGGGTACCTAGCAAATATTTGTTAAATAAACAAGCACACATTTAATCCGACTGGCAGAGAATTGCCTTCATTATATAATCATGGAACTTTATGTATTGACTAAATTTCCAAAAGTTCTTTGTAGCCCAGATCAACATTGGTACTCATTTCATAGCCAGTTTATGGGCTTATTTAATCCATGTTCTTAAATATTAAAAGACATCTGTAAAAGATTTCTTAGTTATTTGTTTTGCAAAGTGAAAACAAGAAGATAGTGCCTAAATCTACTTCAGTAATAATCTTAACTTCAAGGACAAATTCTCACATTCAAGGTTTTAGCTATCACCCTTGCAATTTAATTATGACTCAGAAAACCCACTGAATTTCCCCAAAATGGTTCGTGAGCTCTCACAAAAGTTACATACGGTTTTCCTGGGCAGGAAAAAGGGCTGTGCTATGTGCTTGAGAGACATCTCTGGGCAGAGAATTTTATTTTCAATACCATGAGTTTTAGTGAATGATACTGAAAAGGAGTAGCCTGTTTTACATCTATGGGTTTACTTTAAGGAGTGTAGTTATTGAAGATTTTCCTTTAGAAAGAAATCATTTCTTGAGGGTCTTCTCAAGGTCATCCAGCCTTTCTATCTTCTTCCATCAGCACATGACTTAGGTAATTATTCTAATGCCCCAAAGTTCTGGACAAAGAAATTAAAAGGCATAGAGAAAGAAACAGAAATTTATAAAAAGAAAAAAATCAAGCTTAAGAATTTCTTTTGTACAGTCTTGAGCCAGCAAGGATGATTGTCTGATTCCGAAAGTCTGTACCGAATGAAATGACACCATCGTAATTAGGGCAAGGAGGGTCCTGATTTTTCTGTCAGAAGACCCGGGTTTAAGTGTAGGTTCTATCATTCAACTTTTCTCCAGCTCAGTTTCCCCATCTCTAAAATGAAGTCATAGTAAAACTCTACAAGATTATATAAACCAGTTGTGAAAGGGGGGGCGTATATATTAAGGCAGCGTATTATATGTTATATTAAGGCAGCCTATGTGTAAAGGCAGCCTGCAGGCAGGAGTCAGGTGAGGGTACTAGGAGGAAAGACTTTGGGAAAAGATGGAGTGAACCTGGGTGGTCAAGCTATCACCCGGATGAAGAGAGACACTGACCTTACTACCTGCCCCAGGCCAGCGGCTCCTTTATCCAGAGAAGAAAGCCATTTCCTGGGCCAGCCTTCTTTTTGTATTAGCTCTGAAAAGACAACTGATTGGGGACATTTTGTTTGTTTGGTTTGCTTTTGTGTTTTTTGTTCTGTTTTCTTTTTTTTTTTTTTTTTTTCCTGTTGATCGGGAATATTTTGAAAAAGAGGGGAGGAAAACCTATGTGCTAAACTTCAACTCTTGAAGAACTGGGTTGGTGATGAAATACTCATGAATCAATGCCCACGGCCAGGTGCTGGCAGGGTTGGAGAAATAATGTGTGTTCTAATCCCAGCCTGGCCTTATGCTAGTGGTGCCACTTTGGGGCAAGATAGGTAACCTCTCAGCCTCAGTTTCCTCCCTGTAAAATTGCCCTACTCCACACGTGTGTTATAAGAATCAAATGAGATAAACTATGTGAAAGCTACACTCTCATACACAAATATGAGTTATTAGTGTGCTTGTTCTTAGAACTCGTGAGGTACAGAGAGAAAATAATGAAAGGGCAACTTAAATTTGTAAAATAAACCAAGACCATCTACTATAAGTTTTGTGAATCAGAAATTCACACTGTTAAGAAGATTAAATAAAATGGTTGATGGAAAGCACCAGATGCAGTGTAGGTATATGAGAAATGTTCGTTCCCTCCCCTCTTAATTCTCCCTTTCTTCTGTCAAAGCACTTGGTAGGCCATAAAAGCCTAATCAAAATTTAGGTATTACTGTTTATATGGTTTGGTTTGGTTTTTAGCAGTGTGAAGAAGGTGGAATGAACTTGGACTTTGAAGGCAAACAGGCCTGGTATCAAATCCTGGTTTTGCTGTTCACTTGCTGTTTCTAAGTGTGGCCTTTGAGGATGGAATAATCTGTGAGCCTCAGCTTCCTCTTCTGTAAAATGGGCTCATACCTCACAGAAGTCTTTCCCAAACTTTTCCATAATATTGCACACCTTGAAAAGGAGAATATTTTTACTGCAAAGAATGTTGCTGCCCACAGTGAGATGTGACCATACCAGGTGGCAGTGATCACCCAGATCAGGTGCTGCTTTATTTGGTTTGTGGAGAGGAATAAATGTGAGCCTTCCTGGTCATAACAGATGTAGCACGATTTCTTAGATCCCTTTCCTTCCCTAGATCAAGGACAAATGGAGCAACCTACTTGGCTGACGCACATCTCTCTGGCTGAACACTCCTCGGAAGGGCAACGGTGGGCTGTACCAGGGCAGGGCTACCCATCCCAATGTGATGCTTTGTGGCGACTCTCTTTGTGAACTCACTGGCTCACGTGCCATGTGAGCTGTGGCCTGTCCTCCTTGAAGCCCCTACAACGCCCCTACCTGAGGCCATGGGGCAGCTGCTGTGTAGCAAGCTGTTCTCTACTTTGTCCAGGCTACTTCTTGGGGAGAAATAAGGTAGAAAACCCATAGAGATTTGCCTGAATGACACTTCCAGAAAAGACACTGGCAGAAGTCACAAAACCTTAAAAATGAAAGTCCCAGAGAGGCAGTTTTCAGTGGCCAGGGGGGAGTTTTAACCCCAGCTTTTACAGGTACTGAGCTTTTGAGTAACAAGGGAGTGTCATTCCAGAAAAATCTAAAACTTCTTACCATTCCAGCCATGGCTGGAAGATGCTTCGCGAGCTCACTGCTATTTGAGTGTAGTACTGTTTGTTACTCCTGAAATTCCTACCCTGCCTTGACTGATGCAAAAGAAGTACCGTTTCATGAGCCCCACTATGTATCAGCTGCTCTGCAGGTTATTTTCAATCTTTACAACTACTCAGCAAATTAGCACCCAAGCCTTCTTGCAGTATGCTGTCGGGCTGCACCCCGCAGTTTGCCCAGCTTCAAGACCGAAAAAAGAGCCCGGAGTCAGCAACAGAGACATCAGTGGCTTAATGGATTGGGGAGCTTACGCACCAGAAGCAAGGTCCTAGAGCAACACCCCACTATGTGGCAGTCTTTGCTGGGGCTGGGGGGTGGGGGGTAGGAGGATTATGTGTGCTGGGGGCAGGTTACCAGTTACAGGGGGAACTGACGTCAGCTTGGCCATGGATTACCAGGGAAACTAGCAGAGGGGCACCTCTCACCACCCCTTTGATAAGTATCATGGTAGAGATGTTCTTATCTAAAGTTAAAACAATCACTAGCTGGGGCAGGGCCAAGTATGTATCAATAGGAAGGTCAGTCACGGGAGTAGGTGTAGGTGAAGCAGGTATTGGTCGAGCAGGGGATGTACAGGGAACAAGAGAATAGCCATCTTGGATGCCCTGATCATACATATGACATATTCCCTGTCCGGTAGGAAAAGAGCTTTTAAGAAAGCTAATGAGTTTTCATTCCTTAAACTGAATTTTTAAGAAATCTAGACAGGGGACTAAGAACTCTGCAGTTTAATATTAATATTGGTACAAATATATAACTAGCCTCACATGGACAGGAAATAAGATGCTATGGAGAGGAGACGGGGATTGGATGACTAAGAGAACACGAGGAAAAGAAAAACAGGATAAAGTAGGGGCCCTAACCTCACCCTCCTATCATAAGCTCCAGAAGCGTACTACAGACTGAGTGTACTAGACAGCTGTATATATTTGTGTTCATGGTAACTGCAAATAAAGTGATACTAACCATTGTATATATCCAGTTCGTCTCAACTAATCATTCTGATGATCTTAGAAACCCTTGCAAGGATTTAAGGAAAGGCACCCACATAATACTTAGAATCAATCCTGATCCATGTAGACCAAGATTTCTCACCCTTGGCGCTGCTGACATTCTGAGATGGATGATTCTTCATGTGGATTGTAGGATAAGTTGCATGTAGGATAAGTTGCATTTTAGATGAGTTGATTTTTTTCCCCCAGAGGTACCTATTACATTTCAGCCTAAGTACTAAAATAAATGGCAGGGGTATTGTGTGTGGAAAAATACCTTCAGGAAGTAAAATTACATTATTCCTTTTTTTTTTTCTTTTAGGAACTGATCTTATCAAAGCAAAATTGCTCAATATTTAGTACAATTGCCTTTTCAAGTATATGTAACTACAGTTAGCACCTTTTCACATCTCATCATCCACAAATGATGGGCTGCTGTGTGCCAAAGGTGAATTATTTGATGCTATCTAATCTACAATGAAGTTTACATATGTCTGTGTGAACCAGTGTAAGCGAAATGGGAGGGAAGGGGTGTAGACTAACATTAGGGATCTTTAAAAGGGTAAATACATGCTTGAAAATCCTTATTCTCCTTTTGACAGTGGGCCTACTTTGACCATAATAATTATCCATGCCAGCTATTGTGAAACAGTTTATACTACATGTGACAAGCACAGTTTTTGGTTTTGTTTTTGGCTTTGTTTTTAAATGCAAGGTCCCATAATTTATAACAATAGCTAGAACATTTGGAATAAAAACCACTGGATAACGTCAAGCGTCTCCAATTTCTGCATGAAGGACACTGATTTCCAGTAAGGGATTAGCCTACTGCTCATTCCTTCCTGTCTTCCTGGATCGCCCCTCATCCCTACGTTCCTCTTTTTTTCTTTAGCACTCATTTAGAGCTAACCACTTGAGATCATACTCAGTAAGATTTGCTCTACACTAATAAGGGGGGGTGAATACCCAAAACAAGATTAGCCATGCAGTGATACTGAACATGGGTAAAAGGTATGTTACACTATGTTCTCCCTACTTCTGTGCTTGTTTGGAAATGTCCATCAAAAAAAGCTGTGTTTTGGGCTTCCCTGGTGGTGCAGTGGTTGAGAGTCTGCCTGCCGATGCAGGGGACACGGGTTCGTGCCCCGGTCCGGGAGGATCCCACACGCCGCGGAGCAGCTGGGCCCGTGAGCCACGGCCGCTGCGCCTGCGCGTCCAGAGCCTGTGCTCTGCAACGGGAGAGACCACAACAGTGAGAGGCCCGCGTACCGCAAAAAAAAAAAAAAAAAAAAAAAAAAGCTGTGTTTCTTTAACTATACTCCAGTGAAAAGAGTGAGTCTATGGAACTCAGCTACCACATTGCCCATCCCAATACATCTTCCCTAGCATCTCACAGGAAGACGATATTACTATTTAAAAAAGAAAAGAAGCTCACCTCTTTACGTGTGCTCTGGATCCCATCAAGTCATGTCTCCTGAGAGATCTTGCCTCTAAGGCATCCTTTCTCACTCCCACATCTTTAACCTCATCCCCAGCTGTCTCCTACCCGTTTTCTTTACACACTCTCGCTTCCCCAGCTTAATAAAGGGCTTCCCTTGACAAGCACATCTTTAGTAACTCTACATGAAAATGAACATGTTTATACTTTTTAAATCCATATAAACTAAAAATTGGCTTTTAGAAACTAAGTTAAAAGAGGTGTTTCTTGGGACTTCCATGGCAGTCTGGTGGTTAGGACTCTGCGCTTCCACTGCAGCGGGTGTGGGCTGGATCCCTGGTCAGGGAACTAAGACCCCGCATACAGCACAGTGCGGCCAAAAAAAAAGGTTTTGTTTTCTTTTTACTTAAAATAGCAATTGCGCGTCTCAGCATCATGCGTTAGAAATACTACACAATACAAAAAGGTTTGCACTTTTTTAACTAATCTAGTAGTATTAACATCAGAGAACGTTTAGGTTGGAAGAGAAACCACATTTCTTCCAGATTCTCATTGGAACAGGTGAAGAGGTAGGGGTCCCCTATGATACACACAACGTTGCTTAGCTCCACCCAGATGCTTACCCTCTGAGCTAACATGAAGACCCCAATCTCTCGGCTACTGCTCTTCTATCATAAGGTCCTGGAGGCCTTCTTTAGTATAATCAATTCAGATTCAAAGTACAGTGAAATTGTAGGGAGAAACACCTTTCCACAGCTTTTGGATTTTGTATTACATACACTCAAGTTAACTGTCTTTCTACCAATTAATGAAAATAAAAAGAAAGTCTTAAGCCCCTCACTAGCAGACCAGAGGTCTTTTGGGGGAAGGGTGTGTCAAAAGAGGAAGGCTGTAGGGCAGGAAGAACCAAGAGTCCCACTGCAGGAGGCCATCAGCTTCACGCAGGATGTGAAGTGCAGCAGAAAGTGCGCAGGCTTTGAAATCACACTGGAGTTCAAGTCCCTGTGTAGCAACTACCTGTCGCTATTACTGGATCTCAGTTGCCTCGTCCATAAAACGAGACAACAACCAGGACTGCCTCACAGATTTCCAAATCAAAGAGCGTGGCATTAAGCAGGTACGCCATAAAGAGTAAGGTACTGACACCACCTAAGAGACCATCTAGGGGATGCTCAGGCCAAACGGAGCAGTAAAGGCTGGTGCGGGTGACCGCAAGTAGCCTGAACCTCAGAGAGCCCTAGGCACAGCCCCTCTGCTGTCCTCATTCGCCCTGTGAAAGGCCAGCTCCGGGTTCTCCGCGGAGCCGCTGACTCAGGGGAAACTGGGAGCGGCGTGGCCACAGGGAAACATATTTTTTTCCTCTTTGACCGAAGGCCCGAAAACCGACGAGACTGAAATGGCTGCCGCAACATCAGCAGCAGCAGCCCCGGAGGCAGGAGTGCAGGACCACACTTCCAACTTGGCCAGCCTCTCCGGGATTGATTTCTACCTCTGAGCCGGCACAGAATGCTGAGTCACGGCGAGGCGGCGCTCTGCGCGGGGGCCGGACCCGCGCAGTCACGTGTCGGGGGCTGGACCACAACACCGTCTCGGCGTGCAGCGCCCGCGGCCGCACCGCTTCCTCGCGCGAACCGCCGGCTCTCCGAGCATGCTCAGAGCGGCGCCTGCTCCCCGCCCCTCGGCTCCACCGCCCGGATTTTCCGGGCGGCCCTGGGGGCGGAGCTTTCGGCCTCCCTGGATACCCCGAGCGCAGGATGCGGTGTTTGTACTGTCGCTGGGTTCCGGCCCAGTGGGTCTTGCTGTTTTCTGCAGAAGAACTGTCCGGGAATCCACCTTTGGTCAACGCTGATTCTGCACGATATGCGCGCCTTCTTTTCGCTTTAGCCATCATTAAGGTCTTAAACGTTCTCTGCGGGGCTGTCTGCAGAAAACCCTCTCCCACAAGTCGAAACCCAGTCTTGGGTGCAATCTACAGAATGAAATCGAGAAGTAAACCAAAGAAAATGCAAAACACTGTCAAATAGAGGGGAATGACTTGTTAAATATGACGTCTGTTGATCTGTAGTTGTTTTTTCCCCTTGTAACAGCAATTACAAGTCACCCTGGAGGTCAATTAATTTAAGTAATATACTATAACATATCCAAAATACTAGTATAGAAACATGTAATCAATATAAAATTACTAATGAGATATTTACATTCTTTGTGTGTGTGTACTAAGTCTTTGAATCTGGTGTGTGTATTACACTCAGCTCATTTCCAGTCCAATAACTTTTCTTTGGAAATACTTGATCCGTATTTAGAGTTCATAAAATTTACAGATGAAAAAGTGGATTCCACATTCCCAATCTGTTCCAGATTTACTTAGAAGCTTTCCAGTAGCCAAATGGAACATCAATTTTACAATTCCTATTTTACTGGATTAAAACAAAAGTAAAATTCACTTTCTCAAATTAGCCACATTTCAAATGGTCAACCACATGTGGCTGATGGCTATTGTATTGAACAATGCCAGGGTATGCAGATGTGAGATGAGATTATGAGAATTACAAAATGATCCTTTGGATGCCTCGCCTGGACGTGAATGCCTCGTGAAACAGTGACCAATACTATCCCTCCCTCCCCACCTCCACACTGCCTCTTTCCATTTATACAAAGCACTTTTCTAGATTTAAAGATACAAAAGGCGTGAATCATCTCTATCCCAGAGGAAGTCACTACCTAGTGTGGAAATATTTTTTAAATGATTCTATCATAACGTAGAAATAGTGACATGAACAAGTGCAACCAAAAGACAGAGAGGAGTAACTGGGACTCAAAGAATGAACAGGATTGTGTCAGGTGAAGAATTCCAAGCAGAAAAAACAGCAGAAAGCCAGGACCGCACAGGTCTAGTGAGGTTGGTGGGGAGGGTACAAGGAAGAGGGGGCTGTGGACAAAGTAGAATGAGGCTTGTTTTTTATCCTGGCTGTTGAAACAGATGATTGAAACCCCATCTACTGAGCTTCAAACCCCCTCACATCCCCACCCACACTCCAGACACATACGCATACACCCCTGTGGACATTACAGCCAGACCTTGGGTATCCATGTCCCCAAGCCCTGAGATGGGCACAGCCAACATGAAGGGTGTGGGAGAAGAGACTTCTACGATCATGTACCCATTTGTCAGTCATTAAGTGGTCACTAAATGTTAACTTTGTGGTGTGAGGGAAGAGGGCACAGTAAGTACACACTTTCTGGTCTCAGTATACATATGATTTAGTTGCTGTCACTTTTCCCCTGATCTGTCATCTCATTGCTCTTTTGACATATTTTTTGAACAACTACTTGGGGGCGAGGTACTTCGTTCCTTCCCTTTCCTGCCAGGATAAGGCTAACCCCAGCTGTTTCTAAAACCCACCCCGTGGTAAGCTCACATGAGCATCATTTTAATCACTTGATGGTTGAATCCTAGGTTTGGATGGGGGATATACTTTGGAGATGATTCCGTCT
This sequence comes from Lagenorhynchus albirostris, assembly GCF_949774975.1. Lineage (NCBI taxonomy): Eukaryota > Metazoa > Chordata > Mammalia > Artiodactyla > Delphinidae > Lagenorhynchus > Lagenorhynchus albirostris. The sequence goes on from NC_083104.1 coordinate 63,221,897, forward strand.
AACGATCCTTATGGAAATGTTGACAAAGCTCCTTTGGTTGCAGTGAACGGTGTCTGTGCCATCCAAAGAACATATGTCATCAAATAAATAGTTAGAGACTACACAAATACTTATAATATGTACACGTCTAAAAACCTGTAGACAAATTTTCTTGCCACACCCTGCTGCTCTCACCCTGGTTTTATAAGTGTGAGGCGCTTCTCTCCATAAAAAATAATATAGTGGATTCTTCATTTATTCGAATAATCAAACTTCTTCCCCAACGCAGAGTTTCTCTCTTTGGATTAGAGAAAACGGATTTTTACACATCGCGTTTGCTTAAAGCGAGGCCGACCCCGGCCTGGTGAGGCCCTCCCCTTGGACTCCGCCCTAACCACGCCTGCGCACGCCTACCCCACATCCTCTGAGTCTCTGCGGGTGCTCGGCCACGCCTTCTCGGCCGCACCGCCTCCTTTCCCCGCCCCAAGCCCGCAGTGTATAAAATCCGGAGCGGCGGATCAACCTGGGGAGCGGCGAGCGGTTGGGAGCACTGGGCATGCTCAGCGGCGCAGGTTTTGGTCACAAGTAGGAAGGAGGTAGTGCAGGACACCGGCAAAGAGAAGCGGGAGCCACCGCTGCGCCGGGGCTGTGGGGACCGCCGCCGCCGCCTCGCAGCAGGAACGGGGCGGGAGCCGGAGCGGGCGAGGGGCCAGGCCGTCGGGCAGAGGGCCGTCCAGCCCGCCCCCCCGGTCCGCAGCCTCCGTCCGCGCGGTACACCCAGCCCCTGGGTCGGTCCCCCGGGCGGCGAGGAACTCGCGCGGGGGAGCCGGAGCGGACCGGACCCTTCCTCCGCCGGCTGCGGCCCGAGGGCGCCCCCTCGGGGCTGAGCCGCCGCCGCCTTCCGCAGGGAGCTGAGTGTCCGGCCCGCGCCGCGCGCCGGGAGCCCGGAGCGGCCGCCGCCGGCCCAGAGGGCGAGGAGAGGGGGCGGCCATGGGGCTACTGTCCCAGGGCTCGCCACTGAGCTGGGAGGAGACCCAGCGCCACGCCGACCACGTGCGGCTGCACGGGATCCTCCAGTTCCTGCACATCTACCACGCCGTCAAGGACCGGCACAAGGACGTGCTCAAGTGGGGCGACGAGGTGAGCGCCCGGCCCCCGCCGCCCCGCGCCCCTTTGTTCGGCGAGGCCCCTGCGCCCTCGGTCCGCGCCCTGCGCTGCCCTGAGGGTCCCCGCCGCGCCCCCGAGGGTCCCCGCCGAGCCCGCGGGCGTCCAGCGCTGTCCAGGGCCGTGCTCCGAGCCTTTGGCCGGACTTCTCTCTCCCATTCATTCATTCGAGGTTCGTTTCCGTTCAGCAAGTGCGGAGTAGGCGCTGGGAGGGCGTGAGCGTGCAAAAGTGTGACACTGGGTGCCTGGAGGAGTTTTCAGGCTGGGGTGTCTGCCCGCCGCCTATCGACCCACGGTCCCGTCTCAAAATGCCATTAACGTGAAAGGGACTAAAGTTGTCCTAGAAGGCCGGTTGCTGTTAGGAATCAGGTCTTCAGGATTTCGCTTCCGCCCCACCTCATCCTGGTGCCTTTTAAACCTCCAGCTTCTCCTCATCAACCACCCCACGACCACCACTTTATAGATATAAATTTTAAAAATCATGGCTTGGTTTAATTCTAACTGGGAACTCTGAGAGCTTCAAAATTAGGATTTGTTAGTGTCTTTCCATGGCCCAGATCTAGTATATAAACTTTCCGAATCTGTGCTTCCACATGTGTGCTGCTTCGAGGTGAAATGCCTCTAGATTCTCAATATTGAACCATTGTTTATTGGAATGATTTGGAAAGCACTGCCTCCTGTTAGTTTTAAAGTCTTTTCTGCCAAAGCGTTTTATGCCTTTCCTTCCTGTTTTTTTAAAAAAGACGTGTATATACAGTTCAAATAATCAAATGACTTCTGGAAAGGTTCGTTTATATTTTTCGTGTTTTTACCTTTTGCCTTCCATGGCTTGCTCAGGTGTAAATAATTTATCTCCTTGTCAGTGTTATCACTCTTTACCTAAGTGTCAAGGTGCTGCTACACCAGTGCCGAATCTCTCTCCTTGCAAAAAGTTAGTTTTTCTATGATTGGAAAATAATTCTGCCTGTCATTTGAAGGAATTGTGCTCTTGTAAGCTAGAAAAGTATCATGACTAGTAATTCACATTTCTATCGTAAGTGGTTTGCCATACTTTATTGGACAGAAGAGGGGTACAGTATGTTTGGTGATGATTCTTCAGTTTTAGACTAAAACTTTTTTTTTTTACAGCATCCGACATTTTATATATTCGTGTATTGTGTTTATTTTATGATCTATCCTCTGTTCCCTCTAGATGTTTTTTTCTCTCCCACACCTCCCTTTCCTTTTTTTCCGCTAACAAACCCGTGTCCTTTGGAATGGGGAGTTTACTGTTTAACAGAAACCATGGAGTAGAAAAGTTATCTTAGATTTAAAAAATAACCCACTGATTATTTATTATTACTTTAAATTCTGCTTCAGTCATGTCTGGGTAGAGTGTAAGATTTTCAAAAAGAATAAAATTCCTGCCTGCCAGTATTGACAGTCCTCTTGGAAATAAGCAGCATGACCCAAGGGGAAGAATTGAGATTGTGAAGACTTCCCCGGTGGTTAAGGAAAAAGCCCCACTCTTCCTACTCCTGGAATAGGACTTCATTGAAAGCTTGGTCTCCCCCAGTTTGATTCTGTAAATCAAACAGGGGCTAACTCTCCGTTGTGGTACCTCTACATCTCTGGACAGCGATGTGACTTGGGTGGGGGAACGGGGGTTGTCTCACATCTAAGCATTTGCTGATGCTTCTGTTCCTCCAGCATCATGTAAAGGTAATCACTCTTATGTTACAGAAAATTACTTTTCAAACTGGAGATCATGATCCATTAGTGGGTTGAGAAATAAATTTAGAAGATTTTAGAAGTCTGAAATTCGTTGTTTCTTTACAGCATCTGACATTTTGACCCTTGAAAAACTAGAGTCTGAACTGCTCAGGTTTACTTATACGAGGTTTTTTTGTCGGATAGTGAATACAGCCTGATCCACAGTTGGCTGAATCCACAGATGCTGAATGGAAGGCCAACTATGGGACTTGAGCCTCTGCGGATTTTGGTGTCTCTGGCGGGTCCTGGCACCAGTCCCTTGTGGATACCGAGGGACTACTGTGTATTATTTGTGCATTGTGTGTATTTTATGATCTCTCCTCTCCCCCTAGATTTTTTTCTCTCCGAGACTTTAAAAATGGAAATGGGGTAGGATGAAGAGTATTGGTTTATCACACGTAGTGAGAATATTATGTCAAACTAGAGTTATTTGAGAGTGTGTGTAGGGGTGGTATATTGGGTGCATGTAAATTATTTCTTACTGTGGTTGCAGTTACGGGGTTTGAAAGTCAGAGTCCCACATTTATCATGGCAGGCCTCCCTGACGAGGTGAGCCTCTGAGAAAGAGCAGGCCGTTAACACTCTTAGCATTGATCCTTGCGCGTAGTGGGAACTCCCTGTCACGTCTACTGAGTAAAAGTCTGCAGGCAGAATCAGCCTGCAAGTGAGCTTGTTTGGATGCAGAAGCCTAGGAAACAACCAAGAATCAGGCTGGGCCGATAAAAGTGGAGAAGGGTGTGGTGGGTGCCGTGGCCCTGGAGATGAAGGATGGCCCCACCAGACAGAAAGGGGTGTTTGGGACGTGATATGTTGGGCTGGGTCAGCGTGATACCAAAATACTGCTCTTTGTGGAAGTTTTGATGTTGCGCTTACAGGACCATGGACTCGGATTAAAAAAGGAAAAAAAGCAGCCTAAACCTATCATTGTAGATCTGGTTGGAAGGAGAGCCTGCCACTTTGGAAATGCTTGGCGCTAGGACAGTATTTGTCTCTGGTGGTATTTATCAGGAAGAACTTGGATTTGGAGTTGCACTTGTATTGTATTCCAAGGCTTGCCAACCACCTTGGTGGTTGTGAACCTCAGTTTCCTCCTTTGGAAAATGAGAGGGTTGTTCCTCTTTGAAACTCGCCTGGGATCATCTTTAGACTGCTGAGTGAAGAGAAGGCTGCCACCAGTCACTGTGGTAAAAATGGTTGTATTGTACAAGTGTGTGTCTGCTGGCTTTTTGGAATTCAGAAGTATTTTCCTGTGAGAACCTTAGAAACAGGCAGATTCCCAGGTCAGCTTACAAATGCGAGTTTCGCCTTTAGTGTGGCTGGTCCCAACCCATTGATCATGCTGTTAACTGTGGGTAGTCGAAGTTCTAACTCCCAGGTACTGGGAAGATATTTCATGCTGCCCCAGATGGGGGTGAGGGGGAGGTGAGGTGGGTGTTCCTGGGGGCCCTGATTCCTGCTAAGCGTTCTTTTATGCAAAAAGGTAAGCACTTCTCTCTTCACAGCCCACACACAACTTTTTAGGTACAGATTTTGTAAGTTGGAGTATGCACATTAAAAGACAAACCTAGGAAGTTTATAAACACTGCAAATGTGGCAGTAAATTCGACTCTTGAATGCTTCCTAATATCCCTCTAGTGTCAGCTACCTGCCAGGCTCTTCAGCTACTTAGTGGCAGAGGCATTATCACAATTGAAATCTGTCTGACTCCACGGTCCACTTCTTAAATACATTACACCAGATTTTGGAATATTTACAATGTATGAGATTTCATCAAATCTCTTTTTACAGAGTTCAAACTCTCCAGGTTACAGAGGTGTCAGAAAAACATTTTAAAGGAAACATTTTTTCTGATTTTTCTTTTTTGGCTTTCAAAGGCAAGAAAGTCAATTGTGCTCTAATGAGCAGATAAATCTATGAGAACTTTGAGAGAAATATTCATCTTTAATATTTATAAGTGTGTTATTATCATGTGTAAAACCAATAAGAACTGAGATGGGATTTATAAAGGGCTGGCATATCATTCATAGTTTGAACTTCAAATTACCTGTGTAGGTTAAGAATGCTTACATGACTAATTAGAAAATGCATAGCTTGTTAATCAGTAAGCTTATGATCCTATAGCAAAAATAACATCCTGAGCTATAAATCTAGAATGGACAAAAGCATAGTCATTTGAGTCTAATTGAAGGTTCTGTGTAGCTTTGGACGAAGTGCTTATCTCAGTTTTGTCATCTGTAAAATGGGGAGAGTAATACCTTCCTTATAGAGTTAGTAAGATTAAATGAGATAATGTTGTTGGAATGGTTTACAAGTAAGTGCCTAGTCTTTTAAGTAAGACTCATAAATGTTCACTTGGGAATGTTTAAATACCCAGGATATCTCATTTAAAATATATCATTTAAATAGCCATGGTTATTGGGGAATGAGGCATTCCATGTTTGCCGGTTTTTAACTGAAATTTGCCCATTCAGATATAATTGTATTCCATTAGCTTAGTAATTGTTTATGGTATTTCTAAACTGCATTTCAGAATCTAAATTGTGTTCTTAAAATGCATTATTTGACAATGACTTCTTAGAATAAGGTACTGAGCAAAAATTACTCTGAGAATTCATGAAGATTCCGTAGGTCATTGTGTGCTCTCTGCACACGAAGCACAGTTGCTGCATCTTTCTGTCTCTTGCTGTCACTGTGGGCATCAGTTTATCCGCATTTACTGATGTGTCTAAAGCACGGTGGTGAAATCGAGGAAAAAGAGTGAAATATGGTTAGAGCTTTCTGGTGATTTTCTTTTTTTTTCAAAATTACCTTTTATAACCAAGAGGTTCATTTTTGAAGGTTAGGGAACCAGAAAACTGACTGTGTGTACAGTTGAGCTTTAAATAACATGGATTCGAGCTGCACTTGTCCACTTATACATGGATTTTTTTTCAATAAATAACGTACTAGAGTACCACATGATCCAGACCATAAAATTTATATGCAGATATTTGGCTGTGGGGAGAGTCAGCATCCCTAACCCTCTCATTGTTCAAGGGTCAACTGTGTATTAGGAATTGAGGCTAAGAATTTAAGCTTGGCTTAAATGTGAGCTTGACTATCACTTCTGGTGTCCACCTCAGTTTGGGATTTTTTCCCCCGTTCATTTCGTGTTATATAGTTTTATGTGGGCTTTCTTTTTAAACCAATTTCATTGAATTATAATTTACATACAATAATATGCACCCATTTTAAACATAGAGCTCAATGACTCCTAACAAGTGTATACAACCAGATATCTGCAACCACAGTCAAAACAAAGAAATAGGAAACATCTGTGTACATATGACACTTCCATCACCTCCAGATGTTCCCTTGTGCCCTTTGCAGACGTGTGAGACACACAGCACCCCAGGTGATTGTGATGCTTCAGACACCATCTTTGGGAAGCTGCCCTAGAGAATTAGGGTCGTTATTTATATGAAGAGAAGGAAAGAGAAGGGAAGGATTCCAGGCAAGTGAACAGTGTAATAAAGGCAGAAAGGTGAGAAATAGCATTGGTGTGTGAGCGTTCTGTGTCTGGTGGTGTTGTCAGTGCGGTGAACAGGTAGGATTAGTTTGTAGAGGTCTTTGGATACGTAGAGGTTTTGATGTACTTTAAATATGGCGAAAACACAATGGGAGGAAAATGTTTATTCCTTCTGCACACGTGGCTCCCCTAAGAACATGTTTCTGGACTCCTGAACAAGTTACTGTGACCCCACCACATCACTGTTGAATTCTTCTTTGTGAAGAGGAATGTCCAGGATATCACTTCTAAAGGTACCACTTCTAGGAATGTCTAGCAGTGGTGTTAGCAAATGTACTAAATAGAACTCTGTAGCTTCATTCTGAAGGAGAAACCTAGGTAATGTTCAGTGTAAGGCCCCATATCTTGAGAAAAGATGTCAGAATATTATCTGAGCCTCTAACATAGAATTTGTGTTTCTGTCTAGGAAATCTTTCATTATCTAAGGTTTTCTCCTGTGTTTTCCTCTAGAAGTTTTATGGTCTTAGGTTTACATTTAGGTCTATGATCCTTTTGGAGTTCACTTTTGTATATGATGCAGGGTATGGATTTTGGGGTTTGGTTGCTTTTGCACAGTGCCCCAGCACCACTTGTTGAAAAGACTATCTTTTCTCCACTGCCGAAGGCCCTTGCACATTTGTCTAATATCAGTTGTCTATGTGTGGTTTCATTTCTGGACTCTTTGTACTGTTCCATTGCTCTATTTGTCCTTATGCCAATACCACACTTTTTATTGCTATAATTTATAATAAACTGTGAGATCAGGTAGTCTTACCTCTCCAACTTTGCTCTTTTTCAACTCATTTTGACTCTTTTAGGTCCTTTGAATTTACACATGAATTTTAGAACATCTTGGCAGTTTCTACCCAAAACAAACCCTAGCGGGATGTTGACCGTGGTTGCGTTGAATCTGTAGATTGTTTGGGGAGAATTGACATCTTAACGATGCTTCCAGCCCATGAACAAGTATATCTCTCCACTTGTTTAATTTCTCTCATCAGTGTTTTGTAGTTTTCAGTGGACAAGTCTTTCATGTCTTTTGTCAGATGTATCACTGAGTGTTTCATATTTTTTTATTGTATATGGTATTATTCTTTAAGTTATAATTTCTGATTGTTGTTGCTAATATATTAAAATAAAATTGATTTTGTGTATTTATCTTGTATCCTGCAACCTTACTATACTGCTTTTGAACATAGGGAATACAGTTCTAGTAACTGTTTTAATGTCTTTGCTAATTCTATCATCGCTGTCATTTAAAGTCAGGTTCACTTGACTTTTTGTCTACATTTTGAGTAGGTTTCTCTGCTTCTTTACATGCCTGGTAGTCTTTGATTGGATGCCAGACATTGTGAATTTTACCTCGTTGGGTGCTTGATGTTTGCGTTTTCCTAAACGTATTCTTAAGCTTTGTTCTGGAATATAGTTATTTGGAGATGGTTTGATCCTTTCAGGTCTTGCTTTTACAATTTATTCAGCAGGTCCGGAAGAGTGTCACTTTAGGGCTAATTATTCTCTTCTGCCAAGGCAAGGCCTTCAGGGGTACCTTCCTCAATGCCCTGAACTAGGAGTTATTCCATTCTTGGAGGGGGAAGGCACCCTGTCCCAGCTTTGGGTCCTCACCTCTCACGTGTGGGTCGATTTACTACCGAGTCCTTAAGGGGGGACCCTCTGCAGATCTCCGGAATTGTCTGTGCAGCTCTCTTCTCTTTGGTACTTGGTCCTGTGACCTCAAAATTACTTGGTTTCCTCAGATACTCAGCTCTTATCTCTTCAATTCAGGGAGTCCTTCCCCCCACCAAACCCCCACTCCCACTGTGGGCTCTGCTTCACCTCCCTGCCCATGGTCTAGTGCCTCTCGCCAGGCAGGAAGCTGGGGCATTTGCAGGGCTCACTCACTTTAAAATTGTCCCTCCTGTCACGGGGATCTCTGCCCTTTGTTATCTGGTGTCCAGTGTCTTGAAAATTCTTTTATATATTTTCTCTCTTTCTCTTTTTTTTTTTCAGGGTGGGGGGTGTGAAATTGATCGCTATTACTCCATCTTGAACAGAAGTGGAAGTCTTTCTACCTTTTCTCTGAGCTCTGCTCTCCTTTGTCTGTAAACTTTGTCCAAAGGCTAGCTATCCTCATGGTTATATCTCCAGCAGCCTAGATATAGCCAAGTTTTTTAAGTCAGGATTTTCTTTGCCTTTATGCTATAATGTTCATCACTTAGTACCACTGTTATCATCCTATGACTGGGTATTTGGTGAAAACACAATTATTTTGAAGTTTGCATACATGTTTAAGAATGGACTAACTTGAAGATGGGAGTGCAGCCGCAAGTCTTCCTCCAAACGGTCGTGTGATCTTAGATACAGAACTTAAATTCTTTGGACCACAATTTCCTCATCTGCAAGAATAATCAAAAAATTCTATCATTTGGTTTTGAATTGCATGCTTTTATATGTTTCTAATTGTATCTTTTAACAATTTGACTGTTTCAGAATGCTTTAAATGCCACACAACTTACAAAAATCAGGAAATGTGTACAAGAGACAGTAGAATCCGTTTCCTTATCCCGTCACCTTTTGGGTTTTAGGATTTTTCAAAGAGAACGTACTTTACTGGCTACTGAAAAAGTAATCTAATTACAAACCCATAGATATTAGGTTTCTAAAACCTTTTCCTTAACTTCCTAAGTAAACCTGTTTGAACCCCATAATGTTTCTATTAAAAAAAAATAAAAACAAGATATTATCGCAGACTGTTTCCTTCAGAAAAACTGAGACTTAAGCTTCACTTACGTGTGGCAAACACTAAAGGCTTTATTTCCATGATGGATGACTTTTAAGTATTTATTGAGTGACTCCTGTTTATCAAGGACTTCCTGTGGTAGGTAATGGGGTTGAAGAGAGAAACCAAGAAAAGGGAGAAGCTCCCTGCCCTTGAAGAACTCCAGTGGCATGGCAGGGTCAGGGGACAGGCTGGAGAGAGGAGGGGAGGAGTTTACTCTCTGCCTGGAGATCCTGGGAGTCTTAGAGATGGGGGGCGGAGTGGGGGACCTTCTGGGAGGATCTCAAAGGGAGACAGCGCAAGGGAAGGGTGTGTGCAGACGTGCTACTGTGAAGTGCCTGAAGTTGAGGATCACTGCCGTGGTGTGGGACCAGAGCAGGGCAAGGGGAGTGGCTAGAGGCTGAGGCTGTCGAAGGTCCTTTGTTTTTGGGGGTTTTTTTGTTTTTGTAATTAATTTTTTTATATTGGACTATAGTTGATTTACAATATTGTTAGTTTTAGATGTACGACAAATTGATTCAGTTATACATATATCTTTTTTTAGAATTTTTGAATTTTATTTTTTTATACAGCAGGTTCTTATTAGTTATCCATTTTATACATATTAGTGTATATATGTCAAGGTCCTTTGTAATGGACCATGCCAGGAGACGTGGTATTGTCAGTCCAGGAATCGTACCGGGAGACTAATCCTGGGTGTCTTCGGCGGTGGTGGGGAAAACGGGCTGGGAGGGTAACTAGAGGCTGGCAGCTCCCACTGCAGAGGTTACCTCGATACTGAGGGAGGGGAGAGAGTGTAGCCTGTGGGGATAGTTCCTGGGGAACTGCTTGGATCTTCTGGTTTGGGACCTCCTAGGTGAAGGAGCCCAGTGCTCATACAGTGGAGATGCGGGGTAGACAGTGCAGAGGGAGCTGGAGCAACATCTGAGCTGGCTGTGTGTGTGGCAGGGCAGCCACGGGCCTGAAGATGGGGTTAAAACCAAGGAGGAGAGCGAGATGACTAACCCAGAGAGGAAGCATGGCCATCCCCTCCGAACCCTGGTGATACACACAGAAGGACCTGGACGTGTGTGGGATCTGGAGAAGGACCAATGGGGGCAGTAGGACTGCCCTGGGGGCAGGAAGGATGTCAGGCTTTCGAGAGGAGTGCAAGGATGGGAACGGAAGTGAAGCCGGAGTTGGCCGGTTAGGGGACTGTAGGCTTTGGCAGCAACCTATCTTGAACATACTAGAACTTGGGAAAAGAGCAAAAATTGGTTTCCAGCCAAAATAAATGGCTCAAAGCCCATGCATGTTTTCACAGCTTGTAGGGTCCTTGAAATCTTGGTACGATTTTCAGAAAGAAACAGAATTGAATTGGGAAAGCATATGCATTTTGGTTACTTAGTAGCCGCGGGGATTGTATACTGAAACTGATCATAAAGGACTGAGTAATTTAGAATGATGACCCTGCATCTCCTCCACTTAAGGGCTGGGTTTCTCAGACATTGTTTCAGATGTTTCAGAAGTTAAGGAAACATAAATAAGCGTCAGACTTCTAGCCAAAAGAGCACATCTTTTATAGGTGTCCAGAAAACTTGGTTATCTAGGTTGGTATATTTTTGCAGCATTCATATGGCCACGGCTCTACTCTGTTGGACACTGTTTGGAGAGCTTGCTGTGTTCTTAGATGTTTGCGTCTGTTATGATCAGGATTTAGTAATTAAACTTATTTCCACAACAAGATTACAAAAGAACCCCCAAACCAGATGTTCCTGATTACATAAATGTTCACACAAACCCACTGTCTTGTCTCCCATCCCCCAGGCCCTTTTTTCAGTCCTTTGGATTTAGTTAACACCTCCCTTTTTTTGTACTGGATGATGATTTAGCAGAGTTAAAACAAACCCTGAAGGCAAGAGCCTCCATGAAAGTTTACATTTTTTAATTTAAAAAGTTTTTTCGCTTGAAAGGATACACTGAGCACTGTAAGCCTCAGAGGAACGTTAAAGAGGTTATTTGGGAGCGCTTCCCTCATTTCCCGCTAAAGCGTTCACGTATTTACGCAAGTCGGGCACTTGGAAGGCATATCGTCCAACACACCATGCGGCAGCAGCCCTGCCTGTGGTCCTCCCTCCATGGCTGTGTGAGTGGTGTCCAGGGCTCAGGAGCTGCCGGCCCCAAAACACAGACAGCGAGAACTAGGAAGCAGGCAAAAGCCCTCTCGGTACAGAGTGCATGCACTTTACTCCTGGAAGCCTGTCTCAAGCCCTCACCCGGAGATTGCTCACTTTGTCCACAATTCCTGCAAGCTGGTCATTTCCTTCCACGGTTCAGGATGAACTACAAAAAATCAGTCGAGGCAGCAATCAGAGACCAAGTCGGAGAGCAGCTTGGAAAAGCAGATCTCGACACGGCAGCCTGTGCCTCCCAGGCACTGTTAAAGAAATGAAATTGCCCCGAGTCTGAAGCCTTAATAAAAAAGTGGAAGTATGTTTAGTATCTTCCTATTGTAGCAGAAGAGGATGTAATCAATTTTAGAAAGATTTCCACTGATGTATGCATACAATTTAAGAGATCATGTGCTTAGAAGGGGTGAGCTTTAGGTAGCAAGACGATGCATTTGAAAAAACTTCCCTTCCTGGCAATGCAGTGTGTGTACTGTCTTATCTTTGAGAGGGAAAGAAAAATGGATGGTTTTATACCACAAGAACTTCTGGAAGAGTTTAATGACATAGTAGTTTAGGGTTGGAAGGGACACTTTGTTAGATTAGGACATGTTCCAAATGTCCATAATTGTAATATTTGTGAGGAGAGAGGGGAAATTAAGACTGCTCTGGCCTGGGTAACCACTTCCACAACTCCACAAGGCACTAGTGTGGGTGGCACTCCTGGGCATGGGACAAGAGAGGTCCTAGTGTTGGGGGTTAGCCAAGGTTGCTCTGAAGAGGTAGCACGTGACTAGAGCCCATCAGGAGCCAGCTACTTGAGGGGCTGCGGTCAGAGCTTTCCAAGCAGAGAACAGCGGTGCTGTCCAGGCCCTGGAGTGGTTGACTGGCGGAGAAGCAGAAGGAAGGCCTGTATGGGTGCAGCCTGGGGGGCGGGGCTGGAGTGGAGGGGCGGCACACGTGGTGAGGGTGCTAAGATGTGCTGAGTTTGAGCCATTTGAAAGTGTCCGGGAGGGGGGGTGACTTGACCTGTGCCCACTGTTGCAGAGCTGGCGGTGTTCTGCATGAAGTCTTTCCTTTTACTGAGACCACGAGTGCCTGAAACAAACACAGCGCGAAACAGTATTTGGGTGAAATAGTACTTCTTTTCCATGAATGACATATTCTGGTATGTATTCTACTCATTTCAACGTCTTTTGGTAATGTTGATTACAGGCCACCATGGACCCATAAGAACACTTAAAAGACACTGTTCTGCCTCAATACGTGTGTCCCTGCCCGAGAGCTAGAAAATCATCACTAACACTTGAGGATATGTGTACTCAACTACCACTTTAGGCACTTGACACATTACTTTGTGTGCTCCTCCCCAGTGGCCCCTTGAGGTAGGCGTTATCCTCATTTTATAAAAGAAAAAAACACAGATGTTACTAAGATTCAAACTAGGCTCCAACCCGAGGCGAGGCTGGAGGTGGAAGGGAAAGGAGTAGAGTGTGGGGTGGGGTAACAAGGCAGGTGGGCTGCTTTGATAAAGGTCTCGAGCAACAAGTGCAAGCTTCGGTGTTTTGGGTTACCAGATGATCAGTGGTTCCCTCCTAGTGAAATGCCAGCTACACTTTCAGATCTGAAAAGTCGAGGATGGGTGGTCAGTTTCTCGGTCCGCAGGGCAAATGCTAACAGGTTTAGCAATGTGCCTGCGGCCTCTCCAGCTAATCTTCTGCTGGCAGCCTAGCCCTGTGAAAGGGCAGACAAGGATGAGCCTCTGTGGGGATGAGGCTGACCTCACTTGATAGCTATGCTGCCAGGCGGACCTTGTCCCGGGCCGCAGGTAGTGGGCCAGCATCAGAGCCCCAAGTCAGGAGCTCTGGTTTATCTCAAACAGAGATTGTAATCCTTTCCCGTGAATTGTAATCCTTTCCCGTGAATTCCAGGTATGGCAGGAAGGGGTTTGTCTTAGCACGTCTTGCATCCTGCAGACCCTGTCTTCAGCAGGTCAGAATTGCTCTCTTGGTGGGACCTGCCTCAGCATCCAGGCACCCTCAGATGCGGTTATGAAGGAGACCCTCACTGTGGTGGAATGGCATTGGACTTGGAGGTCTGAAATCGCTGTCACCTGCCCCTGGGGGCCCAAGGGCCCCTCTGAGCACAGCAGTGACTTAGGAGTTGCACGTCCTGTTTCGGCACTGGATCTAGGTCTCTTTAGAAAGCATCACCCTCCCTTTGTTGGGTGGGTTAATCTATCACCAGTTCCTAAGAACTAAAGCCCTGAATTTCTTATCTCTCGATGGTGGTCCCTGAATTTGGACCAACTTCATCTCTAAACACACTTACAGGGACCTAGCTTGCTTTGTCAGTCACCTGCTCCAGGAGTGCCTGGGGCCCTGAGCCAGCCCTGCTGAAGCCCTGAGTTCTCCTTTACCTCGTGGGAGTCCTTCAGGGGCCCTGACCTCTCACTCCCTCACCGCCCCCTCCCCACCTAAGCGCTGCAGAGCAGTTGGTCCAAGACACCCTCTCTTGTCAGCCGCGCGGTGACCAGGACCCTGTTCTCAGGAAAGAAGCAAAGAATTCACTTGTCCTCAGAACCCAGAAGCTATAGTACTAACCTGCAGGTGTTTTGAGGTAAATAAGAACTATTTATATTTACAGTATTATTTCTTTAGGAGGACGTGTCTTCTGGCTTAGGTTTCTAAGTTGCAGAGTGCCCGTGTTGGTGGCCACAGCAAACATCTCCTTTGGTAACTTCACGTGATGTGCTCTCTTTTGTGAGGTTAATTTGTGGGAGCAGACTGGTTGGGTTCTACTTTGGTTCAGAAATAAGGTAGGAGTGACTTAGCCTGGTCTTTGTAACCATCAGAAAATGAAAACTGACACACGCCTGAAGTATAGTGGCATGGTTAAAAAAAATCAGCCAGTGTCAATTCAGAGGCCCAGAAAGTAAATGTCTCACACCATTTGTAGGACATGAAAGAGCAGATTGGCATGCGGGGCTTTCCTTTGCACCAGCAGTAATGCATCAGTAAGTGTGTCCAGATATAATTCCAAGAGGTGATTTCTCTCAGGTTTAAGTCCAGTGCTGTCCAGTACAACTTCCTGCAGTAATTGAATTGTTTGCGGTATCGTTAGGGACTTGGGAACTGAAATTTTTATTTTACTTTTATTTTATTTTATTTTTTATAAATTTATTTATTTTATTTTTGTCTGCATTGGGTCTTCGTTGCTGTTTTCTCTAGTTGCAGCGAGCCGGGAGCTACTCTTCATGGCGGTGCACAGGCTTCTCATTGGGTGGCTTCTCTTGTTGCGGAGTACGGGCTCTAGGTGCACGGGTTCAGTAGATGTGGCACATGGGCTCAGTAATTGTGACTCACGGGCTCTAGAGTGCAAGCTCAGTAGTTGTGGCACACGGGCTTATTAGTTCCTCCATGGCAACTTCTTGGACCAGGGCTCCAACCCGTGTCCCCTGCATTGGCAGGCAGATTCTTAACCACTGCAACACCAGGGAAACCCTACTTTAATTTTAAATCTAAAAAGGTCACACGTGCCTAGTGTCTACCATAAAGGAGAGGGTGTTTTTTTTTCCTTTCCTTTATTGAAAGGTGTCATTGTCCCCTTTATGAGATTCATCACAATTTTCCCTGCTGTCTCCTGAATCTTAAAATTTTTCACTGAGGCTTCATATTACTAATCTTGGCATGTGAAGAATTTGTTTTGGTAATGATTCAAGGAAGTTACTTTACGTAATCGTATAGGAAATTCATCATTTTACGCAGTGTTAAAATTGAGATTGATGTATTATGCATAAAAACCTCCTGCTCTGTTAGCTGAAGTCCTGGTCTAGGACACTGGAGGAAGACCAGGCCAGGGCAAGGCCACATTTATTTTGTGTAAACTTCCCTGGTGTGCACCCTGTGTTATTCTGTGGTATGAAATGGCATTTCATAGTGGGGGAAAAGTCAGAATATAGCAGATATTATAAGAATTTGATGTAACTTTATTTTTGGCCTGTGTGTTTCTTTTTTTTTTTTTTTTGAAGTATAGTTGATTTACAATGTTGTGTTTCAGGTGTACAACAAAGTGATTCAGTTATACATACATATATATACACATACATATATATGTATACACATATATATATTCTTTTTCAGATTCTTTTCCCTTATGGGTTATCACAAAATATTGAGTATAGTTCCCTGATGTAACTTTAGAGTAAACTACGAAAACGTTTCCTTTTGGGGAAAAAAGAGCAGTTTAAAATAACATTTCAACAGTTATAGTCTAAAATGTCACCATATACAAAGGGTTCCTGGACCTGTGGTGGTCACCTCAAGTTCACCCACTGTTTCAGGCACAGCTGCTCTTCTGGTCTTGCCACGCAGGTCTTCCCTAAATCACTACAAGTGATTTTGAAACCAAGTAGCATCACCATTGGTTCTAGGACCCCTTTGGGTGCTCCAGGCTTGAGTATCTTGCTAGATGCGGAAATGGGTACCATCCAACTGGATGGTTGAAAGTGCTCAAAAATACTGGTCATTAGTATTTGGCTGTGTGAGGAAACCATCTTCTGGGCAGAAGGCACAGTCACTAGCTTTAAAACAGTTTACAGTCTAGAGGCGGGACTACTGTGACATGGTCTCCAGGGGTGGGCCCAGTTTATCTGCATCTCTGGGCAGCCAACCAGGTGATTACGCTGCAGTCAGGGTGGTGGTCAGGGGAAGCACAGGGGTCAGGAGTGGGGGCTGTATTTATGACAACCCTCTCCTTTGCCTGGCCACCCTCCTCCCGGGAAACCTTCTGATACCCCAGGTGGGACCAGACCCTCCTGTTACACGTGCCCCAGGCCATTTAGCTCCCTTGAGTTACTGGCTGTCATTTCAGCCACCTGTGAGCTTGACAGCAGGAGCCACATCCACCTGGCTCTGTACAGTGCTCCCAGCACCTGCCGACCACAGGACTTTGGGTGGAAGGACAGAGGGTGTGGAGGCAGCAGGACGCTGTGTTTCAGCACTGATGGGTCATCAGCTAGTTAGAGCCTTATCACAAGATGGCTGTGGGCTTGTTCAGGAGTCGGTGTAAGGAGAAAACCAGGTCTCTTAGATGCAATGGGTGGTTCCATCCGAAGTCAAGACTGCTTACTGCTTGGGCCGGTGGAATGGAGGAGCTGGCCCTGAATCCTGAATTGTGAATTTCTTTAGGGTGGCTGCAGACCCCGCCCTGCAGCCCAGTCCTCCTGGGCTGAGTTACCCCACACCTTCCCCCTCCTCGGCCTGACCACCTGGTTGCAACCCCTTCTCCAGGGTGTAAGGAGGCCAGAGTCTTCATCCCAGTGCCTGGGAAGCAATGTAGGACCTCACTGTCCCACAGGGACGCAGTGATGGGTTCCCTGTCTCCAGAGGTCAGACGCATGATAAGTTAAATACTTTAGAGAAGTGACCCAGAGACCTTTGTATAACATTGTTTCAAAGGAATTTGAAAATTCCTTTTTTCTAATGTACACAGAAATTGACAGGAGCTTTCTCAAAGTACAATCTCCCTAAATAGGGAACTGCCTGTAGCTGCTTCTGAGTCTTATGGAACTAGATTGTTACCAAATTAAGTGCTGTTTTCACCTCAGCGCTGATGACTTGAACTCATCAGTAAGACAACTCTCTCGGTCTATTCAGACTGCTGTAACAAATACCACAGACTGGGTGGCTTAAACAACAAACATTTACTTCTCACAGTTCTGGAGGTTGGAAAGTCCATGGTCAGAGGTGCTGGTAGATTTGGTTTCCAAGTGGGGTCCCTCTTCCTGGCTTACAAAGGGCTGCCTTCTCGCTGTGTTCTCACACAGTAGAGAGAAATCATCTTTCTCGTCTCTTCTTATAAGGGCACAAATCGCGTCACAAGGGCCCCACTCTCCTGATCTAATTACCTGCCCCCCCAAGGCCTCACTTCTAAATACCATCACATTGGGGGTTAAGGGCTTCAACATAAGAATGGTGTGGGGGGCACTAACATTCAGTCCATAACAACAACTAATAAAAATTCATCAAAAGTTTATTTTTGTTGTCATCTAAGCTGCCAGGCTATTTCCCTATGGTTACTAACATTTTTCCCCCTTTTATATTTGTTAACTGAAGGGCAAACCAGTCTCTTGAATGGTACTATTTCTGTGATAGGGAGGACTGACTCAGATGCCTTCCACCTGCGACGGTGGGTCTGCAGACCAGAGCCCCCCTCAAAGGGGGGCTGCCCAGCCCCAGCCCCTCTGGACCCAGGCCTCCTGCTGGGCTTCTGCGCTTTGATTTGTTTTTAAGGCTGGGATCTGGATTTACATGTGAAATGTCAGGTAGATAAGGTAGATAGTGGATGTATTGTTGCCTTTCTCTTTTATAATAAGCCAAACGATGTACTTTCTGGGGATTGGTCTGCCACGTGCCACAAGTTTGCCATCCGTGTCTTGGGGTCGTGTGCGAAGGGTGCTCTCAAGTGTTTGCCTGACTGATCCAGCTCCAGTCTTTGCACCTACCTATGGATGATGTGTGTCTATATTAACCGTGAATAGTGAGTCACAATCTTCGTTATTAACAGCAACTATCATGACTTAACAGCGTGCGATTTCAGGGAAAACAAATGCAGGTTCTATTTGTACTCTGCCCAGAAAAGTCTTACTTTGGTATTTCACTCTTGATTTTTTATCAGAATTCCACCAGGTATTGTTATGAATGCACTAGTGCACCTTGCATTGTAAATTCTGTATGAGTTCAGAGTGGGGAAGTGGTCTTAAATTATTCCTGAAAAACCAAAACAAAATTGCCGAAACTCCTAAACTAATACCTCTACATTGGTGTATTTGATTTTGATTTAACTGTCCAGTAGTGAGGCTCATAGTGGGATGATTAAATAACCTACCAGTGAGGAAGGATAATCTACCTTGATTAGAACGCTCAGGTAACCCCTTTCATAAACTTACAGTAAGCCCACCGAGGAAATACGTTGTAAAATGCGACTACTACGTGCAACTGCGATTTACAGAATCCTGGCTTTGAAATACTTCTTTCTCGAAGTACAATTTGTCAGAATGGGCATCCTGACCTTCCTATAAGGTGTTAAGTAGAACGAGGGAAGACGGAATCACGTAAGAGCCCTTGTCCTCCCACAAGGCCACTGTTGGCCATTCTCTCCAGGTTTTTGCATTATGCGAACCTCACTCAGTAAGCACCGTTGTGTAAGCAGATGTGACTCCTCAGGACACTGTCATCCTTTCCAACCTTCACGTTTCCCTACTTTTCCTAAAGGTCGCATCAAGCACGAGTCTGGAGGAATGTTCATCTTTCTCTCCTTTATTTTCAATAGGTGGAATACATGTTGGTATCTTTTGATCATGAAAATAGAAAAGCCCAACTGGTACTGTCTGGAGAGGAACTTCTTGAAACTCTGCAAGAAAAGGGGGAAAGGACAAACCCAAAGTAAGCTGATGTACTGAAGGCTTCTTTGAGAGTTTCTGAAACTGTTAGAACCACTGGAATATCATCTCTCCTCCCACATACAGGAGACAGGAGAGCACAGCAGTTTAGGGCTCTGGCTCTGGTTCCCAGTTGCCTGGGTTCAAATCCTGCTTCCTCTGCTTAATAGCTGGGTACCCTTAGGTGGGGTACTTAACTTCTCTGTGCCTCAGTTTCCTCAACTGTAAATCAGGGATAATAATACCTACCTCTTAGGGTGTAGACATTCGAAATACGTTAGTAAGCACTTAGAAGAGTAAACTCAATATAAAGTTTGTTTACTATTTAAATATTTTTTTAAAAAATTGGCAGTTACCAAGATCACAGACCATGGTGTCAGAGAAAACTTGCAGATGGGTTTTGCTTGGCTGGCAGGATATTTTTTAAATATTTCTTTATTTCAGTAGACAGAGGTGAAGGGGGCATGTACCTCCAGTTCATTTTTCTACCCACTGCATTTTGGGAGGCTGGGTTTGCATTTGGAACCCAGTCTTAAACTGAAGGAGGCCTTAAATCCCCACGTCCTTCCCCGCAGAGTGGACAGGCTTGCTTGCCTTGGACAGCGCATGCCCTGTGTGTGTCTCAGTTACTTATAAATATTTTAGACCCAGCACTTGTAACCCTTATGTAGTTGAAAAGCTGTGGAAGATTAACAGCCACTGGGAATTGTAAAGAGTTCTTGGCTTCTTGTATACCCAGTCGTTTCTAAATTTTTGGAAGCAACTTTTTCAAAACTAAAAATGGAGCAGACTGCAGCGAAGAATAAGATGGACTGAAACCTTTTCTCCTCTGTAGCCACCCTACCCTTTGGAGACCAGAGTATGGGAGCTACATGATCGAGGGGACACCTGGCCAGCCGTACGGAGGGACCATGTCTGAGTTCAACACCGTCGAGGACAACATGAGGAAGCGCCGCAAGGAAGCGACATCTCTGCTGGGGGAAAACCAGGCCCTCTGCACAATCACTTCGTTTCCCAGGTTAGTCCCTGTGTCAACGTGCATGGCTGGCATTTCAGAGCATCCGGGTATCAAGAGAGCAGATCACAACCCAGCACTTGACCCCACAGCTCTCATGCTTTGCAGACAGTTCATCCTCATCACACTGTGTCTGGTAGAATCTGTAACATTAGAGCTGCAGGCAGAGTCATATGCCAGCCTCTGCCGGTGGTGATTGTGGCCGGGGGGGACTGTGGAAGGACCCGAGGGCCACAGATTCCGCAGGCTGAGGGGAAGGAGCAGTGCACAAGGAAGGATGTGCGTTACCCCCAGATCAGATCAGAGGGCCCCCCGACGGGGGGATGGCATCAGCGCTCCCAGGGTCTGTTGATACATATTAACAAAGAACAAGGGAGTCACTGGGTCATGTTTGGATTGTGCTGAAAAGATTTAGGATTTGTCATCAAATCTAGTTATGGCTAAAATTTCATAAGAGTAAATATAAGGTAAATATGAACAGTGAAATTCTGTCCTTAGCTTAGTATGAGGTACGTAAATATCACACAGTTATACATAGGACCTGTATGCATTCTTGCATACAAATCGTAAATCTGGTTATCTCTGCTAGATATCTGTCAGACTGTGGCAAAGTATGCTTACCTCCCCAAAGTTCAAAAGCACTTTGGGGATTGGTATCCGTGGCCTGGAACACTCTGAACTATTTTTATGCTTTCTTTTTCTTTCCTGATAAATGTCCACGATGAACATAGGCATTCACAGTCACACCACTGGTCTTAGGACACTTGAAGGGAATTTTGTTTTTTAAAATCTCCATGGTCACATATAAATAGTTGAAACCTTATTTAAGCAACTCATCAGACATTTA
The DNA here is from genome assembly GCF_949774975.1 of Lagenorhynchus albirostris. NCBI lineage: Eukaryota > Metazoa > Chordata > Mammalia > Artiodactyla > Delphinidae > Lagenorhynchus > Lagenorhynchus albirostris. The sequence goes on from NC_083104.1 coordinate 63,242,565, forward strand.
GAGAAGTATCTTTTTCCTTCTCTTAAGTTATTATGAAGGGAAGAGAGTTGAGCTAGGAATAAGTTTTATTCTAAAAATCTAATTTTTTTTTAAAAGCCTAACCATATCTTTTATGGTGAGAGGGTATTTTTGGATTTGTAAACAAAACAAAGATAAAAATTATTTGTTTGTAGAAGCCTCACCTCACATCCACAGTTAAATGATAAGGGAAGTTTTATTTCGGGATCAAGAGGGAGAGCAAGACTCAGTTTCTTCAGTGTAAACAGGGTGATTCTCTTTCCGTAAACAGGTGCAACTGTAGTGTGGCCTAGCAACCCAAACAGTGGTCGTGTGACTGTTTACATTTAAATCAATCCGACTTGTATACAATGAGAAGTTCAGTTCCTCAGTCTCATTCGCCTCCTTCCACCTGCTCAGTACCCACCTGAGCAGTGCAGGTCGTGAGCATTTCCATCCCTGCAGAGGTTCCGTGGGACGGTGCTGGCCTGGAGGAAAAGTGGGGCTGGGGGTGCGGGTCTGAGTCCTGGCTGCCCGCTTCCTGCCAAGTACACACGTGCTTCTCCAGCCTGATTCCGGTCAGCAGAGAGACCCCCAGATCTCAGTTTGTCACTCTCTGCAAGGGCTTTTCCTAAGGCTGCAGGCTGTCAGTGAATAATGTACGGAGCTGCAGGAACTCTGAGGAGCCCCATCATAGCTGGGGCTGTTTTCCAGATAAGATCGGCAAGTTCAGTTTTTGTTCACAAGGCGAACATGGGCGGCCAGTTTTATAAAAGGTGAGGTTGAAAATAAGGCACCGGCTAGTCTTGGCCCCCAAGCCAGAAGTTTCCCACTGCCGATCTACACCCTGCTTTGTTTCTCTGTTGGAATTAAAGCTCTTCCTCAGGTCAAGTGAGATAATAGGGTTGGGTTTCAGCCTCCAGAGGGAGATCCTGGGGGTGGACAGGGGCACCGGCAGAGAACCTGCCTGATCTGGACGGAATCATGAGGTGCCTGGCAGAGGCAAGAAGCAGGAGGCCTGTCCCAAGTCGAACCAAGCTGATGGGGAGGTGGTGGTGTGCAGGGGTCAGAGCTGGTAAAGGAAGATGCCTCAGAAACCACGTGGGGGAAACAGCCAAGGCAGCCAGGACGTAAGTAAGCACTCTGCAGACCCTGAGTGGATGGAGGCTTCTGATAAAATCGGCAAAAGGGCTGCAGTCACAAGAGAAGAGCTTGGTGAGCAAGACAGACTGCAAAGGCGTGGCTGCGAGGGGCACAGTGTTTGCAGAACACCTGTGTGCCGGACCCGTGAAAAAGGCAACGTTACACATGCATGTTTTTAATCCCTGAAGACAGATTCTATCTCTTTAGTTCTTCAATTTCTTGTAGATTAGGCTGCCCTGGGTTCACACTGCCCGAGTTCAAGCCCAACCCAGTGGAAGGAGGAGCTTCCAAGTCCCTCTTCTTTCCTGATGAAGCGATAAACAAGCATCCGCGCTTCAGGTAAGTGTGTGGATGACTCAGATCCCTGGATCCCTGCCTTGGGGGTGCAGTGTCCCTCCCGGAGTCATTACTGAGCGGTTCCTGAACTCCAGCTCCTGTGGTAATTAACCAGAGGAGCCCACAGACCCACAGCTACGCCTGTTCTCGGTCCCCCAAGGCTGCTCGGTTGGTGCTGCTTGTTTCCAGGCTGGATCTGCCTGTTTTCCAAGTGACCCTAACGTTGTTCACTTAGCCACAGATGCATTTCAATCCTAGTTCTGTTAACACCTGTTTGGAGAAGCTTTCTTGTCATCATTTTTACCTTTTCCTCCTCTGAAAATGACCGCCAGTATCTGTGGTCTTCTCATCCCACTCCATATACCTTGACAATAAGGTAAAATGTGTACAATACCTGTGTATATAGTAGCCACGCTCTACCTTCTGTTCCACTAACTCCTAAGTCTGTTGGTCTGTAGTTTTAATTCTAGGGTTTCAAGTTGCTTCAGTCTGATCTCAGCTTTGGACCTTTGAGTCTCACCTGTCATCCTGAACCCGGGCTCCTGACCTAGAGTTAGGGACCTGTGACTTCTCAGTGTTGATTCCTGTAACAGGTCTGCACACCTGCTACGTGCAGAGTCCGTGGGGAAGATAAAGACATATAAACATAGTTTCCGACATCAAGTGTTTATAGTGTGCCAAGGGGAAGGTGGAGATATTCAGCTGCAAGAAAAGGTAGATTATGACAGGTGTCCAAAGATGATAACACCAGAGAGAGGAAGGTGCTTCTGACTGAGGGGGTCAAAAGCAGGCCTCCTGAGAGAGGTGGCATTTACACCGTTGACAGCACCACTGCCCAGTAAAACCATAGTGCAAGCCACACGTGTAATTTTAGTAGTAATTTTGTAGCCACCTTAAAAAAGTGAAAAAGGTGGACTTATAGTGTATTTTATTTAACTCTATAGATCCAACTTGTGACCAGTATTTTTTAATTATTAATAAGTTTTACTTTATTTCTGTACCAAGTCTTCAGAATGTGCTGTGTGTTCACCCTCAGAGCACATTTTAATTAGGACTGGCCGCACGTCCAGTGCTCACAGCCACAGCTTGCCTAGGGGCTTCTGGATCAGACATCGCAGGCTGGAGGATAGTATTAATGCTGCAGGATGGGTGGAGGGAGTGATGAGGTTCTGGGGTCCAGAGATGCCCGGGGAACATGAGTACCACAGTTTGGCTCAAGTCTTTGGACTTAGCATGGAAAATGTTAGAAACATACGGTGAGGCTAGACCACGGCAGACCTTGGACACTTGAGCTTGGTTTGGTGAGTCACACGGAGCCGGGGATCAGGGCTTGGGCAGGAGAGAGAATGACATTCTCAAACAAGAACCAGAGGACGTGGTATTAATGCAAAGCCTTCTTTCAGGAAATCCCCTCAGTCTCTCGGTCCACATGAATTTTTGGTAGGGATGTCTTAGAGGATTAGTTTGAGGGAGGATTTCATTCCATGTACTTGCATATTGTCAAATTCTTCTTTTGCATGATGGTTCTTAGGTGACCAACTTAGGACATTTGTTGTCTGTTTTTTAGTACCCTCACCAGGAACATCCGGCACAGAAGAGGAGAAAAGGTTGTCATCAACGTCCCAAGTGAGTCTACAGAGGTGGCGGGTGGGAGGGGACCCCCCCCATTGTTGTTAATCCTTGACTCTCACCCATTTCCTGCTCTTTTCTTTCTTTCTTTTTTTTTTCTTTTTTCAATTAATACTGCAGTATTTAAGGACAAGAATACACCATCTCCATTTGTAGAAACATTTCCTGAGGATGATGAGGCAGCAAAGGCTTCTAAGCCCGACCACATTTACATGGATGCTATGGGCTTTGGGATGGGCAATTGCTGTCTGCAGGTATCATTTCAAATATCCAGAGAGGCAAGCTGTCCTCATCCGTTTCTATTTATTAACTTCTTTTTTTTATATGTGCATGTTTCCTTTTTAAAAATCACATTTTAATCAGGTTGAAATAGTAGCTAGTACTTCTTTCTGAAAACCAATGAAGTTATCTTAGTAAATTCACTGGAAGTTGTCTCTGGACGGAATCTACAGTTCACTACGAAGACATAGTTGTTAATGAACTTAAAAGGTGAAATATTCCGCAGTCACTGTCTCTGTTCTCTCTGTGCCTCATTTTTGCTGCCATCTAGTGACTAGCTTTGAGATTGTAAACATTGCTCAAATCTTATCATTTCTGAAAATGAATTCTGGATGCACTCCAGTGAGCTTGTGATCCAAGGGAAGGATTATTTGGACTTTAAATTTTTATTTTCCTGCAAGGCCATCTAGTGTTATAAAAAGAATAAATATTTCGCAGCCCATGTTTGCCTTACCCCTGGCTAAGTTTCACAGGAGGTATTGTAGAATAGCCTTTCTCTCAATGACTTGGTTAAAACTTCCCCTGGATCTAATCAGATTACTGGCACCTGTGGCAGGGATGGTGTCCCACCACACAGGGGACCTGGAGCGGGGAGCAGGAACCCATCGGGCTGCCCACAAGCCTGTGTCTGGGCTTTAGCTGTGATTTCTCAGGTATTTGGGTAACTCTCCTTCTTCTGGTCTCGGTTTTCTCAACAGCTGAAAGAAGGATTTATATTAAGGCTGCTTCTAGGTCTGTCTCTGAGCTAATATTCTTTAATTGTTTTTATTAACAACAGTATTGGTTTTAACCTTTAATTTGTTTAAAATCATGTTAGAACAGAAGTAAAAGTGGCACAAAATTAGAAGTTTCAAACTGAAACTTTCAAAAGAAAAAAAGAGGGCCTCTTGTTATTATCCAAGGAGATTTTATCCAGTTCTGATTATTTGCTGATTGGAGCAGTGTGAAGTCTGACCCCACATGAGCACCCCCCAGCCCACCCCCAGCCCTCAGTCTGCCTGCCCTCCACACGGCTGGGGACCCAGCATCCCATCATTTCAGGCAGCTGCACACAGACACACACCTTCTTGCACATGTATCTTGGATGTGTTTATTTTACAACTACGTATAATCAAAATTGAATGCCAGAGTCAGATTTTTACATGCTAAGTGTGTTCAAATAACCATGGCCAAGGATACCATTTCCCCTGCTTTCCCTGAGTTATATAGGTGGCATGAAGCGTGTCTTCCAAACAAACCTAGGCTATGAGTTTCCTTCCAGATGGACACACTTCATAAAAAAGAGACCTGTTGACTTTTAACTGCCTTATCTGCTTCCCTATCTTAATTCCAAATATTTCTAAAGAGAACCATTAAGCTCTAGAACTTAAAGTGCACAGCTTTAAAATCTATCAGTGCTCTTGAAGGACCGATTGCCTCTTTTTCTTGGTTTAATATTAAACCAGGGTGTTTTGCCATGGACAGCACAGTTGCCCCATTCCAAAGGGATAGTCTTTCCCTTGAAACACTGTGTTTACACAAATAAATACGTCCTAATGGTAGGTAGTTTACATTTTTATTGCTTGTAGATACAGTTTTCCATCCAATTTAAGCTTTGTCATGGGTTTAAGGTTGTTTTCTTTTTCTCAGTGGTGTGTCCAGCCATCCCACTTTCAATACTCCACTTAAAAGTCTTTAGCACAGATAATGTAAGTATATGGTAAATGAGACAAATTCCATCAATCACCACAGAAATCTCTGCTTTATCTCTTAAGTGGAACACTAGAAACTACTTATTACAATAAGGCAAAAAAAAATGGTTTCAAAGTTTTTGTTTGTTTTTTAAGGTTACTGAGCATCTTACTGTACAGAACAAAAAGTACTTCAACTATATTCAAATTCTTGACTCTTGGTGGGGGACTTTGCAGGAATCATTTAATAAGTTCATGCATATTGTGATAGGCTTCCCCCCGCCCCCCAAGAAAATCCTATGGCTTCGACACTGGGTTCTGGACAAATTTTAGATATTTAGGTTTCTAACATCAATTTTTCATACTTTCTCTTTTTTTTTCCCTCATCAGTTTCCTGGTGACATTGCTTCTTTTGTTTAAAATCATGTTAGAACAGAAGTAAAAGTGGCACAAAATTAGAAGTTTCAAACTGAAACTTTCAAAAGAAAAAAAGAGGGCCTCTTGTTATTATCCAAGGAGATTTTATCCAGTTCTGATTATTTGCTGATTGGAGCAGTGTGAAGTCTGACCCCACATGAGCACCCCCCAGCCCACCCCCAGCCCTCAGTCTGCCTGCCCTCCACACGGCTGGGGACCCAGCATCCCATCATTTCAGGCAGCTGCACACAGACACACACCTTCTTGCACATGTATCTTGGATGTGTTTATTTTACAACTACGTATAATCAAAATTGAATGCCAGAGTCAGATTTTTACATGCTAAGTGTGTTCAAATAACCATGGCCAAGGATACCATTTCCCCTGCTTTCCCTGAGTTATATAGGTGGCATGAAGCGTGTCTTCCAAACAAACCTAGGCTATGAGTTTCCTTCCAGATGGACACACTTCATAAAAAAGAGACCTGTTGACTTTTAACTGCCTTATCTGCTTCCCTATCTTAATTCCAAATATTTCTAAAGAGAACCATTATATGGTTCTCTTTATATGATATGATACTTTATAAGGATATATGATACTTTATATGATACTTTAAAAGGATACCAGAATCCAAAACCGTTCATATATTCATATCTTTTTAAGGTGTTAAGAACTCTTTTTTTTCTTCCCCCATTAAAGCCTTTACCACAGTGATGTCTCAATGGCTCAATCAGCCCTGGGGTAAAGAAGCTAGTTACTAAATATACTTAGAATAACTAAGTCGTATCACTGTTCTAACTCGGCTATTGAATTCCAATTGCCAGTTTTCTTAAGCATATTTTTCTAGGGTTGACTTTTTCAGAATTTGCTTGTGAATTGTCTAGTATATACTAGGCCATCTAAGAGAAGCCAATCAAAAACCTGAAAAGAAAAAATGCTTGTCATAGGATCTTCTTAAAAACAAAAATAACAGACTCTAAAATAGCTAAGAGTAACTCAAAAAAGGACCTAAATAAACTAAGAGATGTATGTTCAAAAGCATTCAGCAGTCAAAACACTTGGGGGAACATTTAGGTATCCCTGATCTCAATCCATATAAGTTTGGGCTATAGGGTCAGCTTTTCAAGTATCCCACCATTTTATAAAAATAAAACTTATCTTTGCTCCTGTGTTCTCCTTTTTAGCACCCTCTTTCCTTCAAGATACTCTATTCACTTAATAAATATTAAGGACTAAGTGGGTGTCAGACCCTGTCCTACACACTGGGGATAGAGAACCGCAAGGCAGACCCCTGCCCTCCTAGGGCTTACACTTTAGGGGTGGGGTCACAGCAGATAAGCCTGTAAATACTCTGCTCGCCATCTCCCCCACTTCTCATTTAACTCTTACCCACAGACAAGCTGATTTCTGCATTCCCACCTCTTGGCAGAAACTGCCCTGGTTTGGGTTATTAGTGACCTGTCAGTTCTTCTCAATTTCTGTTTTCACCTTTGACATTCTTGCTCCTTTACACCTGTGACACAGCTCTTCTCCGTGTGTTGAATTAATTTGTAATGGCTGGGTACCTATCATTATGTTTTAATTAAAATATAGCACTGACTTAATAATTCACACAGAAATGGTAGGAAAGTCAGGACACAGTAAATGGTCTGAATCATCGTTTTCTGTAGTCAGTCACCACACTGACGTGAAATGCCATGAATTCAGCGGTTAGACCCTTGAGTCTCCAACAGAAGTCCTCTGCCATTTAAACAAAAGCCAAAACAAAACAAAAAAAACAAAGTTGAGACCTGGCTAAAACTACTGGAACTAACAGGTTGCGATTAGAATAGTAAACATTCACTCAGCTGCTAGTTCAACTATTAAGCACTTAAATTATTTACTGCACCAACACAAAATCCAAACTGTCATTATTAAATAACAGCAGAACATGAGAACTGTTCCCAGTTTGCAGTTATTACAAATGTGCCAACACAACCACAATTTGCATTCCCTGCCCCTTCCGCTGCCCCAGCCCTGCAGAGGGCAGCACTTTTTTTTTTTTTTTTTTTTGGTTTCTTTTGGGTAATTGCTTTAAGAGGATTTGCACTAATCAATTACGTGATCTCCTTCTCTGCCTAACTCTTAAGTCCTACTTACCCGTCTTGTGCGGGCTTCCTGGGCAATCTGCCCTTCTTAGTACATCATCTGGGCCTACTCCCCAAATACTTCTCCAGCTCGGATTTTTCTTCCTGGCCCCAGCCCTGGAGACCAAGCCGCTTACAGGGCTGTTCCGCTCTTCCTTGGCCTCATAAGCCCATTGTGTCTTGGCGCCGCTGCTTCCCATCTGTCCGAGGAGCACCCAGGCCAAAACCCAGGTCACTCCTCACTCCGCTGTGCCCACTGATCACCAGGCCTGCTTTGGCCCTGCTGTGCCTCTTCCCACCAGACTTCCTCAGTTTTTTCCTGGACAGTTGCAGTGTTTTAACTGCCCTCTCTTCCTTCCTCCAGTCCTGCCCCCTTCCGAGCTATCTCCCACTGTGCCACCAGTGAACTCTGAAACCCATCCTTCGCATCTCCAGATCCCCCTTTTGTACCAAAATGTATACAAGCCCACAGATGTGGATGGGCAGCTGTAGAAGGAAATAAGTCAGTGGAAGAGGAAACGCCTGGCTGAACTTCATTGTTAATCTAGTTCTTATTTATAGTAGATGTGAACAGGAATAAAGCCATTTTCTAGCAAAATTCATCCGAGACAGCTCTTAAAACTCCTGTGTTCAATGTTGTCATCAACGGAATGACCATCACATGCCATGACCAACCACCTTCCTTCTCAGACTTGGCTCCTTGTGGAGGATGGTACTGATTTTGTTTTGTTGTTTAATAACTTGGGATTCTTAAACAGGTAACGTTCCAAGCCTGCAGCATATCTGAGGCCAGATACCTTTATGATCAGTTGGCCACTATCTGCCCAATTGTCGTAAGTAGAAATCACACCTAATTTTAACTACTTCTTTGTATAAAATAAAGACTGCACGTGCAAAATTTGCTGACCATGTACTATTTAAGTCCAGTTAAGACTTCATTTAGAACTGAACTAACATGAATAATATGCAGACTTAGAGCTAATGGATAAGAGTCTAAGCTGTAGAGTTTACCGTTGCCAGTAAGGCATTTTTGTGTTGAAGTGTCAAGCTTGAGCGTAGCCGTTTTCCCCCTCCCATCCCGCCTGTCCTCACGGTATAGAGAAGATGATTTAAAAGAATCAGAGGCAAGGATTGGAGTCACTTCTGGTGTATTTCACCATGAGAAGGCAGGTGCAGTAGATGTAGTAGAAATCTGTAGGGGTTGCATAAACTGATTCTTCCAGACCAGAGGTAACTGCATGAAGCTTTTTTCAGCATGTAAATGACACTTTGAACTTGCAGGTGCTGACTTCTGTTTGTTTTTAGATGGCTTTGAGCGCTGCGTCTCCTTTTTACCGAGGCTATGTGTCAGACATTGATTGTCGCTGGGGCGTGATTTCTGCATCTGTAGATGATAGAACTCGGGAGGAGAGAGGACTGGAGGTGGGAGTGATTTTCCTTAATAGTCTTTTAAGTCCAGCAGGTAAAATGGGGATATTGTCACTGCTTACAGTTTTGAAGTCACCCTTAAATTTTTATCCTGAGTGGGTTAGTCACACATGGGAAGAAGCTGACAGGTTATCAACCTGTCTTTGGCTCCACAATGTGTGTTTGGGGTGAGAATGTAGGAAATGTGATTTGGTTGGCGGGGGGGGGGGGGGTGTTCAAGTTAATTTTCATCATTTGTTGGAACCAGTACTTGTTTTTACCTTCTAAAATTAGTAGTACAAGTTTTCTATATTTTGGGAGTCAGTGCTGATGGCTGTTTTTACCAGAAAGCTTTTTGGTGCTACGTGAGTGCTTTGTCTGTGGTGCTCTCTGTTGTGGAAAGTGTCATCTGTTGTCAGGTTCTTTGGCCTGTTACAGAGGGTTAGGTTTGCCTAATGAGGTAGGTTTGTGCCTCTTGTTTGCATGTTGAACTGCATCTCTCCAACCAAGACTGTGCCTCAGAACCACCTATAGAGATCTTTAAAAATAAGTACCCAGGCCCACCCTAGCCCAGTGAGTAAGTATGTCCAGAACTGGGACCTAGACATACATGTTACTAAAGGAGCCCTCACAGGTGATTCTGATGTTCTCGACTGGGCTGCCCTATTGATGCTCTGCTCTTTGTGTAATTGTTCATAAATTGTTGAACATGCCTTCTAAGTAGAAATAAACTTTAAAGCAGAAATCATTTTAATAGCTTTTTTTTACATTATAGTTTTATAGTTTTGCTTTCAACATTGGCATTTTCCTATCTTGATGAGAATGAAGGTGATCCACTTTAAAAAAAGAAAAAGAAATATATATATATTTAAGTCATGTCAGAAAACAGACTACTTAAATTGTCTCCAGATTTTTTTTTAATATAATTTTTCTAATACTTTTCAGGATTAACTAGCTTTTTTTCGGGATCTCATGTTCAGGTTGGACAGTTTTATGTAATTACATATATAGTATATAGGCTTTTAATATAATTATTTGGGGCGTTAGTTTGTTTCCACATCATTTTATATGGCATTCATTTGTATTTTTTTCAATTTTAGCCGCTGAAGAACAACCACTATAGGATCAGTAAGTCCCGATATGATTCAATAGACAGTTACTTATCTGAGTGCGGTGAGAAATATAATGACATCGACCTGACGAAACACAAAGAAATCTATGAACAGCTGTTGCAGGAAGGTGAGCCTCTGTTCCTTTTGTCTAGATTTGATTGTAAGCCTTTAGTTCTTCAAAGCCCTTTTAAATTCCTTTGCTGACTCCTGGCCTGGCTTCTATTTTTAGTGTGAAGTCTCTTAACTTTTCTCATGAGGCTGCTTGTTCTTAAAGTTTCAAGTTCCAGATACTTGTGAGATCTTGACTTTTAGCAAAAGGAGCTGACTTTGGGGGTCTGTCCCTTGGTCCACAGCTCTGCCCCCACGGGCGTTGTGTAAGGAGCGAACACACTCCATAGGATAAAATCCTGGGAGACATGAGAATCCTGCACAGCCCAGCCATTTCCTAAGCTTCTAGATGCCCTTTCTTCAGACTTCCCGAGCTGTCCTGCCGTCTTTCTGGGCATGGAGAACAGCTCTGATGTGAGTGGTGTGACCTCTCTCTGCAGGCATCGATCATCTCCTGGCCCAGCACGTGGCTCATCTCTTCATTAGAGACCCGCTGACTCTGTTTGAAGAGAAAATCCACCTGGACGATGCCAACGAGTCCGACCATTTTGAGGTATCTGCTCCGCTTTGAAGGTGTTGCACTTCACTATCCAGGGTGGAGGCCGTTGTCTGGAGGGGCAAAGAGTTGATGACAGTAGAAGCCTTCTATGACCTCCATGACCCAGTGCAGCAAAGACTTTAAATTGGTTCAAGTACCCTTATTTTATGATTCTTACTCTCCGGTTCTGCATTTTTCATCCAGTATTTTCTCTTATTTTCATAGCGATGAAAAATGCAAATATGCGGCACAGGAAAATAACACGACCGCTTCTTTCAGGACTGCTGTCGTGTCGCCTGACTTCCGTTAAGCACTTGCTGTTTTGTCTCCCTAGCAGGTCACGCTCCACGAAAATCTTAAATTGTACCTTTTTGTATTTGTAAATTGAAGAGTATTTGGTATGGACAGTAAACAGTCTGCTTCACGTATTAAATATCAAATCATCTTAATGCCTTACTGGAAAATTGGTTTTATTCTCTGCTTTTTGAATACAGAATATTCAGTCCACAAATTGGCAGACAATGCGATTTAAACCTCCTCCTCCAAACTCCGACATTGGATGGAGAGTGGAATTCCGGCCCATGGAGGTACGCAGCCCGTCGGCAGGAACCGACTTGGACGCACCCGTTCCCAGCCACCTGCCACCCACCCGCACCCTTGTCAGAAGCTCGGGTTACTTGGAAGGCAGCACAGATCACATGTGTGCGTGTTACATGCAAGTGCAGCAGCTCGGGAGGACTGCTTCTGAGAATAGATTGTGGGCAGAGGCTTCCAGACCCAGGTGGGAGGTTAGGAGATGCTTGGGAAAGACATGACCCTCAGGGGCCTCACAGGGAGGAGCTGTTTGCATGGTGGGCCCCTAATGTCTCGGGCCCCGTGTCCAGGTTCAGTTGACAGACTTCGAGAACTCCGCGTACGTGGTGTTCGTGGTGCTGCTTACCAGGGTGATCCTTTCCTACAAACTGGACTTTCTCATCCCGCTGTCAAAGGTAAGGACGAGTTTCAGTGTAGGGTTGGGTGTCTGTAGGTTATCATCCATTGCTCATTTATGTATAATAATTGTTTCAACTCTGACCTCACTTATGATTGTTCCTCCCTTAGAATAAAATGCTCTCCTTCCACCCTTTTTTTTTTTTTTTTCTTCTTTTTAAACCTAAGTTTATGCTATAGATTTTGGTACCGTTTTGGTGGAGACTCCTGGAAAAAAATGTTAATAGTAGCTCCTTACTCAGCCCATTTGGAAGACATTTAGGGTTGCATTTGAACAATCTCTAGTTTCTAGAGGCTTTTGACTCAAGATGATGGCGGGAGGGATTCCCACAAATGGGTTTTGTCCTGTCCAGTCCCAGGCCGATCACGATATTAGACTCAGGACGGAGGGACGCGTAACTTTGGTAGTGCAGGGAATGGAACCAAACTGGAGAGGTTTCTGAAGAACATAGTTGGCGCTGCACTACTGGAAAAACAAATCTGAATCAGCCTCAGCCCAACAAAAATCAAGAAGGAGCTTTCTGGAAGCAGTTTCCCGGCAGAGCCTTGGAACAGTTCCAGGCTGTGAGGCAGCAAGGCTGGGGGCCGCGGGGCAGTAGCCAAGTGAGTATAGAGACCTTTGGTTCCTGGCCGGTGGGTCTCTTGGCACAGAGAGTGGCTGGGAAAGGCTGCCGGGCAGAGTGAGGGTCTGCCGGGGCTCAGGGCTGGAGGGAAGAGAAGCAGAGCTGCCCTGTCCCAACACACACACACAGCCACTGGGGAGATGAACGCACGTAAGGAGGGTTCACGTGATCTGCCAGTTTATGAAATACACTTGACATGCGTGTAACTTATAGTCAGTTCCTCCGTATCTGAGAATTCAACCAGCAGCAGATCATGGAATACTGTAGTATTTACTGCTGGAAAAATCCTCATATAGGTGGACCCACATTGTTCTGGGGTCAGATATAGATGTCTGAAAGTCAGTATAAAATTGAAAACTTTTAAAGAGAAGAGCCCATGGGCCTGCAGAGTATATTATCCTCAGTGAAATACAGTTAATTTTTTTTTTTTTTTTGGCCGTGTAGCATGTGGGATCTTACTTGCCTGACCAGGGATCAAACCCGCACCCCCTGCAGTGGAAGTCCAGAGTCTTAACCCCTGGACCGCCAGGGAAGTCCCAAAACACAGTTAATGTAGAAACTGGAAAGAATTTTAAAATAAATTCTCATTAGTGCCCTCGAAGAAATTCTAGAGAAAGGTCACATCTTAAATAAACAAGCCCTGTGGACCAAAGAACATTTGGAAAGTAAGAGTTCTCAGAAACAAGGGACGTGGTAGCCACACTCAGTATGCTTACCAGTAAGCAGGTGTGGTTGAAGATCAAAGTCTGTGATTCAGGGGAACCAAACTGAGATTCATCCCAGCAGGATGGCAAAGAAACAGAGATTATGGGAAAAAGGATGAGAGGATTTCTCTGGAAAGTTCAGGGTTTGTATCAAAATTTAGAAGAAGAGAACAGTCTATACAAAAGAGATGTGAGATACAATAAAGAAAATAAAGAAATAGAATTTCCCCTGAGTGAGAGTCCACTGAGGATGAGACAGAATTATTCAAAGAAGAACCCAAGTCTAGGAATTTCTGAATCTCAAAGAGAAGATCAGTTGTCCAGACAGGAGAGGAAATTAGGATACCTAAACTTCCTGCCAAGAGGGAGAAGAAAGTCAATTGATATCATTTCTCATCTACAACATTAAACGCTAGAAGAGATGGCGAGAGGTCTACAGAATCCGAAGGGTAAAGAATTAGAACCATGCCAGCCAAACTAGTCTTTAAATTGCAAGTGATTCTAACAAAAAAGATCAAATTAGGGCTAAATTAAGCCAGAAATCTTATCTAGCAAGGGGATAGTGGAAGGAGGGGAATGGTAGATACTTCTTAATGCTTAACATTTGGAGAGAGAATTTCAAAACTACTTGTCTAAAAGTAAGAAAGACCACTAATAGTGTAGAAATAGGATTTGTCGCCTCTAATCTCCTAGCTAAAGAGGTGGGAAAAAAAACAAAGCTTCCTGGTACCACAAAAGTGGGTCTGGGGCCATGGGCGTGATAAGACATTATGGTCCAGAGAACATACAGTGGTAAAATAAGATGAAAACAAATTTGAATAGACTAAATTCTCCTATTCAAAAGCTAAAACGGGTGATATAAAATAGCAATGTAATGGTCCATGTTGTTTGCATAAGATATACTTAAAAGAAGGACAGATGTTGACAGTAAAGAGCTCCATATGACCTTTTAACAATTCAGGAAGGGCAAAGTCTTAACAGACAAAATGTGAGAAGGTCTTAAATGAGATACAGGAAACAATTTTATATACTCTTTTCAAGATAACATTAGAGCCATTTTCTTTTTTTTAACATAAAGTGTAGCAAACATTTCTTAGCAGCATAAGAAGAATTTAAAGGCACTGTAGTACGGTGGGTAAGATGTGGCTTCCGGGTGAGCACTCAATTCATAAATCACTTGCACTACTTACTAGCTTTTTCACCTGGACAAGTTAGTTGTCCTCTCAGTGCCCCAGTCCGCAGGTGTAGAACAGAGACACGGACTGTCGTAAGGCCATGTGGGGTTCGTGGAGTAAGTCACTTAGCAGAGTTTCTGGCGTGTTACTCAGTAACTGACAGGCCATATAATCAAAGGATGAGAAAGGCCACAGGGGAATTAAATGACACAGTTAATAAGCTTGGTTGTGTCGCCTGATCACAAATCTTATACCATGGCACACCTTTTTTAAATGCCCTGAGGAAGAATAACAAAAATTAATTAAGGAAAATTTTCACTTCTCAGAAGTAGACACTGTATAGGATACATTCCCACCAAAGTTGAACAAGAAAATGTTCAGGAAACATTTAACTATTGGAAATTTTAAATCGTTTTCCTAGTAGGTTCTAGATTAAGTCAAAACTAGAATTATAGATGCAAACTAGTATATATAGAATGGGTAAACAACAAGGTCCTACTGTATAGCACAGGGAACTATATTCAGTATCCTGTGATAAACCAGAATGGAAAAGAATACATATGTGTATAAGTAAGTCACTGCTGTACAGCACAAATTAACACAATATTGTAAATCAACTATACTTCAATAAAATTTTTTTTAAAAAACTAGAATTATAGATTGTTTAGGAAAATGATGCCAGCAAAGATAATTTCTAAGGGAAAATCACAGCTTTAAGTACTATAAACAGAAATATTAAAAATAAACCTAAGTAACTAAATAAGAATCTAAAGAGCTGTAGTAAAATTACAGCTTTTTAAAAGGAATTCATAAAAGCAGAAATTAAAACTGATGATCTTTGTGAGTTTTTGTCAAGACTAAGAAAAATACAAACGTTATTAGAAATGAAGCCAGATGTTCCTAGCCATGATAGAATTTGAGATTGCTTGAATATGTTCCTGTATCTAGATTAATCCGAAGGTCATATGTGCCTTAAAACAAACAAAATAATGATAGGAATTGATCAGTGTGAGGGGGCAAAGCTAAGTAACCAAAGACTCTGTACTGACCATCCCTCTTCAACATGACCTCTGACTTGTGTCTGTTTTGAATATGGAGAGTCCCCTAAGATTTCATTATAGAAATAAGGGACTACTACTAAAAAGTTTTAAAAGCTCTACTTTGAGGGTCTTAAAAAGTCATTGGAGAAATGGAGAATTCACAAATAGGGGTTGGGGTCTCCTGAGGGAGTGGGCACGGCAGAGCCGCAGGTGGGCAGGCAGCATCGGTGACCTGCCCTGGGAGGGGTCACCTTATTCCAGATCCCACAGCCCGCCTATGAGGCAGCAAAGCCCCAGAGGCAGGGAGGGCACAGCCCTCAACTCCAGGTGGCAGGAGAGGCAGGAGCGTGAGTCTGGGCTGTGAGGAGGGACCAGGCCCCTGACCTCCCAATGCCATAGATTCATCCCAGGGTGTCTCAAGGGACCTCGAGATGTGGGCGGCCTACATGAGTGTAAGTTTCGCATTGATTTTTAAGGTAAGCTTCTCTTAGAATTGCCCCATTGTTATTAAAAAGCACATCCCAGCAGTCTGGGGTTGAGGGACACAGCCCCACATGACAGTGCAAAGTCTTATCTGGCCGCCAGCAAGCGCTGGCTGTGGGAGGCTTCTTCCCAGATGGGTCCAGACCGCGAGGTGAGCGAGGCACCACAGCCCCCAAATGCGCCGGAGCGGGAGTGCCCTGACTTTGGCAATGTTCTCACTTGGCTGCGATGGTTTTCCTCCCTCAGGTTGATGAGAACATGAAAGTAGCACAGAAGCGAGATGCCGTCCTGCAGGGATTGTTTTATTTCAGAAAAGATATTTGCAAAGGTACTGCCTTCTCTTGCATTTTTAGCGTCCCTGTAGGCCACACGGGCCGCTAACACCCTCTGCGCCCCTCTGGCAGGTGGCAACGCCATGGTGGACGGCCGCAGCAAGACCACGGGCAGCACCGAGCCAGCAGCCGAGGAGTACGCACTCATGACCATCGACACC
The DNA here is from genome assembly GCF_949774975.1 of Lagenorhynchus albirostris. Taxonomy (NCBI): domain Eukaryota; kingdom Metazoa; phylum Chordata; class Mammalia; order Artiodactyla; family Delphinidae; genus Lagenorhynchus; species Lagenorhynchus albirostris. Next base: position 63,258,835 of record NC_083104.1, read on the forward strand.
ATCATCAACGGCAAGGTAGGGCCCGCGCCCCAGCTACCCCGCCCCTCCCCCACCCCACCCCCCGCCCCCGGGGAGTCGGCTGACAGCGCACCCCGCTTCTTGCAGGAAGGCATGTTCCCCGGGCTGATCCCCATCCTGAACTCTTACTTGGAAAACATGGAGGTGGACGTGGACACCAGATGCAGTATTCTGAACTACCTGAAGCTGATTAAGAAGAGAGCATCCGGTATGGCATTCTGCACTTTGCTTTTTTAAAAATCTCTTAACGTAGGCAGAACCTCACAATCTTACAATATTCAGTTTTTAAAGCAGTCTTTTATTAAAGTACATGGTATCCTAAATCAATGAACTTTCCCACATTGTACCGTCTCGGCGGTTGGATGCACCTTGTAATCTTTGACAGTCGCGGTTTGATTAGCAGTGCTTTTGTTCTTACTGGTTCATACAATAACGCTGCATCTTTAAGCCGATGACCTCTTAGGCAACGAAATACAGTATCTGGATTGCCTGTTCGACATTTATGCCCGACTGTGTGTGTCGTGAGGCACCCTGGGCTCTTTGCACAGTGAGTCTAAGCCAGTCCTCAGGTTAACTGATAGCACAGCTAAGACGGTGGCCCTCCAGCCTGCCTCCCTACAGGGGTGCCCTGGAACCCCACTTTCTCAGCTTTGAGATCATGGTGGCTGGGGAGCTGTCAGCCGTGACTAAGAGGACAGTAGCAGTGGCATCTGTATTTTGCTTGAGGCTTCTGTAAAATTTCCAGATCCACAAAGGATATACCCCACCCCCCAAATGCTGTATCTGCCAGTTTCTGTCTTCATGCATCTACTTCTCATTATTCTCTCCGCCTCTTTGATCAGATGGCTCTGGGGAACTCGGGGGCCCTCCTGTCCCGGGGCAGTCTCGTGACACCGGCATGGGCAGGACTTGGCCAGATGGGAGAACTCGGGCTCTAGTCCACACACATTGGCTCCCGTGTCTTAGAGCCGACAGCATCACCATGTGGGTGGCATCTAACAGGTCCCATAGCAGTGGGATGTGTGTGTTCTCACTGCCTGCCTACAACATGAAACCCTTCCCCAGGAGGAAGCCACGTAATACAGCTCGTTCCTGGCCCCTGCCATGTGGCTACACCAGAAGGCCACACTGATTCTTCTTCAGGATTGTATTATGTGGGCCAATAAATGTCAACTTACGAAAGAAAAAGACCAAACAAACAAAAAAAAAACACTACCATTAAGTTGTTACAAAAAAAAAATTTTTTTTCAGGAGAATTAATGACAGTTGCCAGATGGATGAGGGAGTTCATTGCAAACCATCCAGACTACAAGCAAGACAGTGTAATAACTGACGAGATGAACTACAGCCTTCTTTTAAAGTGTAACCAAATCGCAAATGAATTATGTGAATGCCCAGAGTTACTTGGACCAGCATTTAGGAAAGTAAGGTACAGTGGAAGTAAAACTGACTCTTCCAACTAGACGTCCTGCAGAAGGAGAAATGCTTCACCGTGTTAGTGAAGGACTGACCGCAGGATCAGCCCGTGTGCATGGTGTGAGGACCAGATAATAGCACTGCACTGTTTCTTGCGCTGCTCGGCAGAAGTGGGTTTAGGCAAATCTAGAGTTTATACAGTGTACATGTACATAGTAAAGTATTTTTATGATTAACAATGTATTTTAATAACACTGTATCTAAAGTCATTTGTGAGCTGGCTTGTACATTTTTCAGTTCTGACTCTGGAGCAACTACTGTGGAAACGGTTTTGTAAATGTAACTTACTGATAACTATATCTGCATTCCAGAGTTTAAAATGTTTACTGTAAATTTTGGGGGTTTTTTTAAAAGACTTTACCTGGACCTGATTCACTGAAATCTATCACTTCACCTTGAAAACAGTTTGTCCTGCTAATTTTCTTTGAGTCATCTCCTTTGGCATATACATGAAATCACTATTGAATCCACCAAAATGCTTTGAGGGGAAGCTTAGATTTCCGGCACCTTATCCATGACGATTCTTTTGTAATTGGAATAGCTAACCCCTCGGTAACCCTGTCCCAAGCTTTTCCCACTAAACAGAACCCACTGAACTGACAGTACTTTCTGTCGACGTTTGCTAATTTTGGCATCAAGTTTGAAGACAACTCTGGAGAAAGACTCTGAGTTCACGTGTAGTGATTATTGGGGGTAATTTTTTTATGGAAAAAGGGGAGAATTGTTTTTCTTCTTGTACATACCAAGAGTAATGTCAAAAATGCCACCAGCCCTTCTGTTGTGGTCACCTGTTTATTCTGATTGCGGCTATCTACTTAAATTTTCAAATCAAACGCAGCTGCTGAAGTTTCTGTTTTGCTACTTTTTCTCTAGTTTCCAGTAAGCATATTACAGACATTCTTCTAAAAGCCATTCATTCTAGATTTTACCTGGGGATTATTCTACATACTACTTACCTTCTCTGTGAAACTCATAAATTAATCATGATATGCACTAAGTTTTGTGAATCAGGACCCTAAATGTTTAATTGTAAATAATTTAAGTTTCACAGAATTGTTAGAGCTTTTTGTTGAAGTTTTTTTTCCCCAATTAGTTAAAAGTCTTAAAACTGCTTCTGAAAAAACTATGTATAGTAGATTATGCAAACTTTACAGGCATAAATATCTAAACTGTCATGCTAATTTTAAGAAATGGCCATAAGCTTCAGCTAAACCTGTTTGTGTATAGATACTAGGGTTTGTGCTATATTTCATACATTCATTTTGGAGGATTAAAGAACACCTGGTTTTCCTTTGCAATTTGCTTGTGTAAATTCAGTTTGTAAAAAGGCAGTAAAGTGTTTGTGGTATGAGGAAATAAAAGAATGGAATTGGCATTGTGAAAACTCTTGAATGTGTGAGTTCTACAACTAAACGGATGGTGGTGAGGGTGGTTTTTTTTTAATTAGCCCAGATATGCCAGGAAATAATTTCTTCATCATGATCCTCAGCTCCTTCTAGAAAGACTCATAGTGATGAAAACAGATGCCTCACCTCCCTACTAGCTGTCAACCCCTGTGGGGAGAGGAGAAATGACCACTGGAAGTGAATTTTTCTTCTACTCCAAACTGTCGCTGTGCCAAGTCAGTGGTCACATGGTGAGTTACAGGTAAATCGGGCTGTGTGCGCACTGGGGTGCTGTCCTGCTCAGACTGGCTCAGCAGGCCCTGCAGAGAACTGTTTCCAACCCATGTCTTTGGACTCACATCCCTCTACTACCCCCAACCCCTAGTTCATCTTGTCCACCCACTTTTCTCAGCTTCATCTGCTTGTCTACTTTTAACTGAACGATCCTAGGGCAGGGTCATTGTCAAATTAATCTGCATACATGTCTCTTACTGAAGTGCACCTCTGGCTCTGTGGGCCTGACATGGGGGCCCACGTTCCTGCATTTCTAAGAGGCCCCCAGGTAATGCTGACGCTGCTGGTGTGTGGGCCACGTCAAGTAACAAGGACTTAGATCACTTCTGTACCTCAGACACAAATCAATTCTAAGTCTCAAATGACACTGGTCTTCAATTCGAATGTGTGTTTATCTGAAAACCAAATAACGGCACCCTATCTATATCCAAGACAGAAAGTACCACCTTTCATAAGCTTTCCTGCCTGAACTCAGCTGAGGGTTCAGGGCTTTGGGAACAGAACGATGAACACTGAGATAAGCAAAGAGGGCCTTTTCCTTGGTGGAAATAGCTGCGGCTGAGCCCAGACCCTCACTTAGAACACAACTGGCCCTAACTTAACCCATCCAGTCTCCTGGATTAACAAGCGGTTTCCTCCTGGTCCCAGGCTGCCTCTGCCCCTGCCACCAGCTCCTCCCTGAGGCTGTTTGTGAGCCTTCTGTCCCTCAGTGGAGGGAGCTGGCCTTAGCCGCCGCCTTCTAAACCACCTACATGAAAGTTAACTAAGAGTGGAAAGTGTGGAAACCCAGGATGTGGTGAGAGGCCATGTCTCAGGAGGTTTCTTGGGGATCTTGCAGAACAAAATGTGACAGTATCCTTCAAGCAGCTGGTGGTGTCTGACGTGGGGGAAGGGACGTGCGATGTGTGCCTGGGATGCCTGGGCATCAAGGCTTTCGGCTAGGAAGGGGCCCCTTTCAGAACTGTACATAGGCTGCGTCACTGCAAGGTTCTTGGGGCTGCTGCTAATGAATTTTCCATTTAGGTTAAGGCTCCCCCTGGCTTTCCCTGAAGATAAGCCACTGAGATCTACCAGCTGCTCTCTCCTCTCCATTATGCTTTTGTGTAAATATTTAACATTCCCTGTAAAAACTTCGGAACATACATGCCAAGTGATATTTAGGAAAGTGTAAATTGGAAGGAAACTCATGAGGTCTGGACTGGATGTGAGGAGGCCTTGGTGGGTGACCTTGGCTGGGAAAGATACACTCCTCCGACTATTTGCATTTTCTTGGTAAGTGGTGGCTGAAATTGGCTGGGAAGTCCCTAAAGCCCCTTTCATGCTTAACATTTTATGAAATGAAACATTATAAAGTTAATTATGGAAAATGCATTAAGAGTAATGGTGCCTCCAGCTTTGATTTCAAACCATATTAAAAAGCTGTGGTAATCAAATCCGTACGGAATTTGGAAGAACAGATCAATGGAACAGAATAGAGAGCCCAGAAATAAACTCACATATACTTGGTCAATTAATTTACAACAAAAGAGCCAATATACAGTGGGGAAAGGACAGTCTCTTCAATATATGGTGTTGGGAAAACTGGACAACCACATGCAAAAGAATGAAATTAGACTACTATCAATATTCACATTGTACACAAAAATTAAAATGGGTTAAAGACTTGAATGTAAGACCTGAAACCATAGCCTCCTAGAAGACAACATAGGGTGTTAAGCTTCTTGACATAGGTCTTGATGATTTTTTGAATCTGACACCAAAAGCAACAAAAGTAAAAATAAACAAGTAGGACTACATCAAACTACAAAAATTCCTTTGCAGCCTTCAGAAAATGAAAAAGCAACCTACTGAATGGGAGGAAATATTTGCAAATCATGTATCTGATAAAGGGGTTAATATACAAAATATATACAAAAATTCATACAACTCAATAGTAAAAAAAAAATCCCCTTATGGGCACAGGACATTTTCCATGAGCTTCCCATTTTATTTACTCCAATGCTACCCTGAAAGATGCCCTGGGTACCCCATCCTCATCAGTACCTTCCTCCTAGAACCCAAGGCATTCGGCCTGATCATTGGCAGCCTCATTCTTTAAAAAACAGTCCCGTGATGTCATCCTCCCACCCCACCCCCACCAGCTGCCCCCTTGCTCCCGGGGTCCAGAGGAACAGGAAGCCGGGGTCACGGAGTGGCTGGTGGGCAGGCTGCATCCACCATTGGCCCCAACAAAGATCCGGGTAGGCTCCAGTGCTGGGTCAAATCAGGCCAAACAACCAACAGGGAGGAAACGCAGCCCCACCCATCATCAGACAAGCAGATTAAAGTTTTACTGGGCTGTGCCCACCAAAGCAACATGCAGCTCTACCCACCACAAGTCCCTCCCATCAGGAAGCTTGCACAAGACTCTTAGATAGCCTCATCCACCAGAGGGCAGACAGCAGAAGCAAGAAGAACTACAATTCTGCAGACTATGAAAGGAAAACCACATTCACAGAAATATAGACAAAATGAAAATGCAGAGGACTTTGTACCTGATAAAGGAACAAGATTAAAAAAACCAGAAAAACAACTAAATGAAGTGGAGATAGGCAACCTTCCAGAAAAAGAATTCAGAAAAATGATAGTGAAGATGATCCAGAACCTCAGAAAAAGAATGGAGGCAAAGATCGAGAAGATACAAGAAATGTTTAACAAAGACCTAGAAGAATTAAAGAATAAACCCCTAGAAGAATTAAAGAACAAACAAACAGAGATGAACAATACAATAACTGAAATGAAAACTACACTAGAAGGATTCAATAGCAGAATAACTGAAGCAGAAGAACGGATAAGTGACCTGGAAGACAGAATGGTGGAATTCACTGCTGTGTAACAGAATAAAGAAAAAAGAATGAAAAGAAATGAAGACAGCCTAAGAGACCTCTGGGACAACATTAAAGGCAACAACATTTGCATTATAGGGGTCCCAGAAGGAGAAGAGAGACAGAAAGGACCTGAGAAAATATTTGAAGAGATTATAGTTGAAAACTTCCCTAACATGGGAAAGGAAATAGCCACCCAAGTCCAGGAAGCACAGAGAGTCCCAGGCAGGATAAACCCAAGGAGAAGCATGCCAAGACACATAGTAATCAAATTGGCAAAAATTAAAGACAAAGAAAAATTATTGAAAGCATCAAGGGAAAAACAACATACAAGGGAACTCCCATAAAGTTAACAGCTGATTTCCCAGCAGAAACTCTACAAGCCAGAATGGAGTGGCACAATATATTTAAGTGATGAAAGGGAAGAACCTACAACCAAGATTACTCTACCTGGCAAGGATCTCATTCAGATTTGATGGGGAAATCAAAAGCTTTACAGACAAGCAAAAGCTAAGAGAATTCAGCACCACCAAACCAGCTCTACAAAAACTGCTAAAATCACTTCTCTAAGTGGGAAACACAAGAGGAGAAAAGGACCTACAAAAACAAACCCAAAACAATTAACAAAATGGTCATAGGAACATACATATCGGTAATTACCTTAAACGTGAATGGGTTAAGTGCTCCAACCAAAAGACACAGGCTGGCTGAATGGATACAAAAATAAGCCCCATATATATGCTGTCTACAAGAGACCCACTTCAGACCTAGGGACACATACAGACTGAAAGTGAGGGAATGGAAAAAGATATTCCATACAAATGGAAATCAAAAGAAAGCTGGAGTAGCAGTACTCATATCGGATAAAATAGACTTTAAAATAAAGAATGTTACAAGAGACAAGGAAGGACACTATATAATGATCAAGGGATCAATCCAAGAAGATATAACAATTATAAATATATATGCACACAACATAGGAGCACCTCAATACATAAGGCAACGGCTAACAGCTATAAAAGAGGAAATGGACAGTAACACAATAATACTGGGGGACTTACACCTCACTTACATCAATGGACAGGTCATCCGGACAGAAAGTTAATAAGGAAACACAAGCTTTAAATGACACAATAGACCAAATTGATTTAATTGATATTTATAGGGCATTCCATCCAAAAACAGCAGATTATACTTTCTTCTCAAGTGCACATGGAACATTCTCCAGGATAGATCACATCTTGGGTCACAAATCAAGCCTCGGTAAATTTAAGAACATTGAAATCATATCAAGCATCTTTTCCGACCACAATGCTATGAGATTAGAAATAAATTACAGGGAAAAAAAAGTTAAAAAACACAAACACATGGAGACTAAGCAATACGTTACTAAATAACCAAGAGATCACTGAAGAAATCAAAGAGGAAATCAAAAAATACCTAGAGACAAATTACAACGAAAATATGATGATCCAAACCTATGGGATGCAGCAAAAGCAGTTCTAAAAGGGAAGTTTATAGCAATACAAGCCTACCTCAAGAAACAAGAAAAATCTCAAATAAACAATTTAACCTTACACCTGAAGGAACTAGAAAAAGAAGAACAAAAAAAACCCAAAGTTAGTAGAAGGAAAGAAATCAAAAAGATCAGAGCAGAAATAAATGAAATAGAAACAAAGAAAACAATAGAAATGTCAATAAAACTAAAGCTGATTGTTTGAAAAGATAAACAAAATTGATAAACCTTTAGCCAGACTCATTAAGAAAAAGGAGAGGACTCAAATCAGTAAAAGTAAAATGAAAAAGGAGAAGTCACAACGGACACTGCAGAAATACAAAGCATCATAAGACACTACTACAAGCAACTGTATGCCAATAAAATGGACAACCTGGAAGAAATGGACAAATTCTTAGAAAGGTACAATTTTCTAAGGCTGAACCAGGAAGAAATAGAAAATATGAACAGACCAATCACAAGTAATGAAATTGAAACTGTAATTAAATATCTTCCAACAGCTCTCTTGGTAGGAACCAAGATGGCGGAGTAGAAGGACGTGCTCTTACTCCCTCTTGTGAGAGCACCAGAATCACAACTAGCTGCCGGACAATCATCAACAGGAAGACACTGGAACTCACCAAAAAATATACCCCACATCCAAAGACAAAGGAGAAGCCACAGTGAGATGGTAGGAGGGCCACAATCACAGTAAAATCATATCCCATAACGGTGGGTGGGTGACTCACAGACTGGAGAACACTTATACCAAAGAAGTCCACCCACTGGAGTGAAGCTTCTGAGACCCACATCAGGCTTCCCAACCTGGGGGTCTGGCAATGGGAGGAAGAATTCCTAGAGAATCAGATTTTGAAACCTAGTGGGATTTGATTGCAGGACTTTGACAGGACTGGGGGAAACAGAGACTCCACTCTTGGAGGGTACACACAAAGTAGTGTGCACATTGGGACCCATGGGAAGGAGCAGTGACCCCAGGAGAGACTGAACCAGACCTACCTGCTAGTGTTGGAGGGTCGCCTGCAGAGGCCAGGGGTGGCTGTGAATCACCTTGGAGACAAGGACACTGGCAGCAGAAGTTCTAGGAAGTACTCCTTGACATGAGCCCTCCCAGAATCTGTCATTAGCCCCAAAAAAGAGCCCAGGTGGGCTCCAGTGCTGGGTTGCCTCAGGCCAAACAACCAACAGGGAGGGAACCCAGCCCCACCCATCATCAGACAAGCAGATTAAAGTTTTACTGAGCTCTGCCCACCAGAGCAACACCCAGCTCTACCCACCACAAGTCCCTCCCATCAGGAAGCTTGCACAAGACTCTTAGATAGCCTCATCCACCAGAGGGCAGACAGCAGAAGCAAGAACTACCATTCTGCAGCCTGTGAAAGGAAAACCACATTCACAGAAATATAGACAAAATGAAAATGCAGAGGACTTTGTACCCGATGAAGGACAAGATTAAAAAACCCAGAAAAACAACTACATGAAGTGGAGATAGGCAACCTTCCAGAAAAAGAATTCAGAAAAATGATAGTGAAGATGATCCAGAACCTCAGAAAAAGAATGGAGGCAAAGATCGAGAAGATACAAGAAATGTTTAACAAAGACCTAGAAGAATTAAAGGATAAACCCCTAGAAGAATTAAAGAACAAACAAACAGAGATGAACAATACAATAACTGAAATGAAAACTACACTAGAAGGAATCAATAGCAGAATAACTGAAGCAGAAGAACAGATAAGTGACCTGGAAGGCAGAATGGTGGAATTCACTGCTGTGTAACAGAATAAAGAAAAAAGAATGAAAAGAAATGAAGACAGCCTAAGAGACCTCTGGGACAACATTAAAGGCAACAACATTTGCATTATAGGGGTCCCAGAAGGAGAAGAGAGACAGAAAGGACCTGAGAAAATATTTGAAGAGATTATAGTTGAAAACTTCCCTAACATGGGAAAGGAAATAGCCACCCAAGTCCAGGAAGTGCAGAGAGTCCCATACAGGATAAACCCAAGGAGAAAGACGCCGAGACACATAGTAATCAAATTGGCAAAAGTTAAAGACAAAGAAAAATTATTGAAAACATCAAGGGAAAAACAACAAATAATATACAAGGGACCTCCCATAATGTTAACAGCTGATTTCTCAACAGAAACTCTACAAGCCAGAAGGGAGTGGCATGATATACTTAAAGTGATGAAAGGGAAGAACCTACAATCAAGATTACTCTACCTGGCAAGGATCTTATTCAGATTCGATGGAGAAATCAAAAGCTATACAGACAAACAAAAGCTAAGAGAACTCAGCACCACCAAACCAGCTCTATAACAAATGCTAAAGGAGCTTCTCTAAGTGGGAAACACAAGAGGAGAAAAGGACCAACGAAAACAAACCCAAAACAATTAACAAAATGGTCATAGGAACATACATATCGATAATTACCTTAAATGTGAATGGATTAAATGCTCCAACCAAAAGACACAGGCTGGCTGAATGGATACAAAACCAAGCCCCATATATATGCTGTCTACAAGAGACCCACTTCAGACCTAGGGACACATACAGACTGAAAGTGAGGGAATGGAAAAAGATATTCCATGCAAATGGAAATCAAAAGAAAGCTGGAGTAGCAATACTCATATCAGATAAAATAGACTTTAAAATAAAGAATGTTACAAGAGACAAGGAAGGACACTACATAATGATCAAGGGATCAATCCAAGAAGATATAACAATTACAAATATATATGCACCCAACATAGGAGCACCTCAATACATAAGGCAACGGCTAACAGCTATAAAAGAGGAAAACGACAGTAACACAATAATGCTGGGGGGCTTACACCTCAGTTACACCAATGGACAGATCATCCAAAATGAAAATAAATAAGGAAACAGAAGCTTTAAATGACACAATAGACCAGATAGATTTAATTGATATTTATAGGACATTCCATCCAAAAACAGCAGATTACACTTTCTTCTCAAGTGCGCACGGAACATTCTCCAGGATAGATCACATCTTGGGTCACAAATCAAGCCTCAGTTAATTTAAGAAAATTGAAATCATATCAAGCATCTTCTCCGACCACAATGCTATGAGATTAGAAATTAATCACAGGGAAAAAAAAGTAAAAAACACAAACACATGGAGGCTAAACAATACGTTGCTAAATAGCCAAGAGATCACTGAAGAAATCAAAGAGGAAATCAAAAAATGCCTAGAGACAAATGACAATGAAAACACGACGATCCAAAACCTATGGGATGCAGCTAAATCAGTTCTAAGAGGGAAGTTTATAGCTATACAAGCCTACCTCAAGAAACTAGAAAAATCTCAAATAAACAATGTAATCTTACACCTAAAGGAACTAGACAAAGAAGAACAAACAAAACCCAAAGTTGGCAGAAGGAAAGAAATCAAAAAGATCAGAGCAGAAATAAATGAAATAGAAACAAAGAAAACAATAGCAATGTCAATAAAACTAAAAGCTGATTGTTTGAGAAGATAAAATTGATAAACCATTAGCCAGACTCATGAAAAAACAGAGGGAGAGGACTCAAATCAATAAAATTAGAAATGAAAAAGGAGAAGTTACAACAGACACTGCAGAAATACAAAGCATTCTAAGAGACTACTACAAGCAACTCTATGCCAGTAAAATGGACAACCTGGAAGAAATGGACAAATTCTTAAAAAGGTATAACCTTCCAAGACTGAACCAGGAAGAAATAGAAAATATGAACAATAGGGAGGGTGGGAGGGAGGGAGACACAAGAGGGAAGAGATACGGGAACATATGTATATGTATAACTGATTCACTTTGTTATAAAGCAGAAATTAACACACCATTGTAAAGCAATTATACCCCAATAAAGATGTTTAAAAAAAAAAAAAGAAAGAAAATATGAACAGACCAATCACAAGTAATGAAATTGAAACTGTGATTAAAAATCTTCCAACAAACAAAAGTCCAGGACCAGATGGCTGCACAGGTGAATTCTATCAGACATTTAGAGAAGAGCTAACACCCATCCTTCTCAAACTCTTCCAAAAAATTGCAGAGGAAGAAACACTCCCAAACTCATTCTATAAGGCCACCATCACCCTGATACCTAAACCAGACAAAGATACTACAAAAAAAGAAAATTACAGACCAATATCACTCATGAATATACATGCAAAAATCCTCAAGAAAATACTAGCAAACAGAATCCAACAACACATTAAAGGGATCATACACCATGATCAAGTGGGGTTTATCCAAGGGATGCAAGGATTCTTCAGTATATGCAAATCAATCAATGTGATACACCATATTAACAAATTGAAGAATAAAAACCACATGATCATCTCAATAGATGCAGAAAAAGATTTTGACAAAATTCAACATCCATTTATGATAAAAACCCTCCAGAAAGTGGGCATAGAGGGAACTTACCTCAACATAATAAAGGCCATATATGACAAACCCACAGCCAACATCATTCTCAATGGTGAGAAACTGAATGCATTTCCTCTAAGATTAAGAACAAGACAAGGATGTCCACTCTCACCACTATTATTCAACATAATTTTGGAAGTCCTAGCCACGTCAATCAGAGAAGAGAAAGAAATAAAAGGAATACAAATTGGAAAAGAAGAAGTGAAACTGTCACTGTTTGCAGATGACATGATACTATACATAGGGAATCCTAAAAATGCCACCAGAAAACTACTAGAGCTAATCAATGAATTTGGTAAAGTTGCAGGATACAAAATTAATGCACAGAGATCTCTTGCATTCCTATACACTAACAACGAAAGATCAGAAAGAGAAATTAAGGAAACAATCCCATTCACCACTGCAACAAAAAGAATCAAATACCTAGGAATAAACCTACCTAAAGAGGTAAAAGACCTGTACTCAGAAAACAATAAGACACTGATGAAAGAAATCAAACATGACACAAACAGATGGAGAGAGATATACCATGTTCTTGGACTGCAAGAATCAATATTGTGAAAATGACTATACTACCCAAAGCAATCTACAGATTCAATGCAATCCCTATCAAATTACCAATGGCATTTTTTACAGAACTAGAATAAAAAATCTTAAAATTTGTATGGAGACACAAAAGACCCCGAATAGCCAAAGCAATATTGAGGGAAAAAAAAACAGAGCTGGAGGAATCAGACTCCCTGACTTCAGACTATACTACAAAGCTACAGTAATCAAGACAATATGGTACTGGCACAAAAACAGAAATATAGATCACTGATACAGGATAGAAAGCCCAGAGATAAACCCATGCACCTATGGTCAACTAAGCTATGACAAAGGAGGCAAGGATATACAATGCAGAAAAGACAGCCTCTTCAATAAGTGGTGTTGGGAAAACTGGACAGTTACATGTAAAAGAATGAAATCAGAACACTCCCTAACACCATACACAAAAATAAGCTCAAACTGGATTAGAGACCTAAATGTAAGACCAGACACTATAAAACTCTTAGAGGAAAACATAGGAAGAACACTCTTTGACATAAATCACAGCAAGATATTTTTTGATCCACTTCCTAGAGTAATGGAAATAAAAACAAAATAAACAAGTGAAACCTAATGAAACTTTTGCAAAGCAAAGGAAACTACAGTCAAGACGAAAAGACAACCCTTAAAATGGGAGAAAATATTTGCAAATGAATTAACGGACAAAGGATTAATCTCCAACATATATAAACAGCTCATGCAGCTCAATATTAAGAAAACAAACAACCCAATCAAAAAATGGACAGAACACATAAATAGACATTTCTCCAAAGACATACAGATGGCCAAGAAGCACATGAAAAGCTGCTCAACATCACTAGTTATTAGAGAAATGCAAATCAAAACTACAATGAGGTATCACCTCACACCAGTTAGAATGGGCATCATCAGAAAATCTACAAACAACAAACGCTGGAGAGGGTGTGGAGAAAAGGGATCCCTCTTGCACTGTTGGTGGGAATGTAAATTGATACAGCCACTATGGAGAACAGTATGGAGATTCCTTAAAAAACTAAAAATAGAATTACCATATGACCCAGCAATTCCATTACTGGGTGTATACCCAGAGAAAACCATAATTCAAAAAGAAACATGCACCCCAATATTCGTTGCAGCACTGTTTACAAGAGCTAGGTCATGGAAGCAACCTAAATGCCCATCAACAGACAAATGGATAAAGAAGATGTGGTACATATATACAATGGAATATTACTCAGCCATAAAAAGGAACGAAATTGGGTCATTTGTAGAGACGTGGATGGATCTAGAGACTGTCACACAGAGTGAAGTAAGTCAGAAAGAGAAAAACAAATATCGTATATTAACGCATACATGTGGAACCTAGAAAAATGGTACAGATGAGCAGGTTTGCAGGGCTAAAATAGAGTCACAGATGTAGAGAACAAACATATGAACACCAAGGGGGGAAACTGATGGTGGGGGGTGGTGATGGTGGGATGAATGGGGAGATTGGGGTTGACATATATACACTAATATGTATAAAATAGATAACTAGTAAGAACCTGCTGTATAAAAAATAAATGAAATAAAATTAAAATTTTTTTAAAAGAGAAAGAAAGGGAAATATCCCCAATTAAATGAGGAAGTCAAAAAGGGAACTAGGAGGAATGGATTGATCACTTTTTCACATAAAATATTAATTATTCTAAAGCAGAGTTGCTGTGCCAAAGGCTGATTTGAGTCCTTTATCAATCTCTCAGCCCCCTGTAGAATGTGATTTAGACATTGACCCTATTACATTGTTAGTTACATGCCCTACAAAGGTACCTTCAAGAACCTCCATTCCACATGGAGGGTCTTGTAGAATGTGATTTGGACATTGACCCTATTACATTGTTATTTACATGCTCTACAAAGGTACCTTCAAGACCCCCCATTCCACAAGGATTGCCCCCGATAAGCCGCTTTCTCTATGTGTATCCTGGAGGTCCCACTAAACTCAGTGACAGTATCTGGAGACAATCCTGAAAAACTTGGGTGACCATCGCTGACCAGCACAGAGCTGGCTCACAATAGGGCCCCAGTTAAAATGTTACAAATACAACCGGATCAAACCTTTAAAGCACGAAATTAAAACAATCCTCCTAACGAAGGAAATCTGAGTTTCAAAAGAGGAACTTCATATTGAGTATCTAACCAGCAACTGATGATGATATTCACAGATGAATCTGATTGGTTCTCCAAAACTGAGACGACCCAATCCAGGAACAAAGAAATGAGTTCCTTGGTTGGTAATGTTTGAGATGTGGGTTGGAGGAGGGTCCTAGTCCTCACTGAGATTTGTCTGCTCCCCTGCACCCTGTCTTCTTCTCTTCTTCTGCATGGTGTGCCTTTGGTTCCCCGCAGGCTCCTGGACAGTAATACTGACAGTGATACTGATGGTGCTGAGCCCGCTCCTGGCTTGGGCTGGAGAGGTAAGCGCACACCTTGGATGGTGAGCTATTTTGGGGTGTGGGGGAAGGGAGGGAGTTAGCTTTGTCTGGGTCCAGGCCATGTCACTTAAAACACCGACATCTTCTTCAGTGACTACTTACCTTTATCACATGGATCCTCAATTCCTTCCACAAACAAAAGGAGCCTGGATACTTGCCCTCTTTATAAGACCAGCATAAGGTGCCTTCGTATATATACATATAGGCTATTTCTTGTCAACTCTCTTCTAATAAAACCTCTCCAGCCTTATATCCCATTCCCTCGGGGTTTTGAGAGGATTTAGAAATGCTTTCAAAAATAATCTAAAATGATTATTAATGATTTCAAAACAATTCCCATCCGTGGTTCCCTTTATTCTGTTGAGTTATGCCAGAAAATGGGAATAATCCTCTGAAAATTTTATGGGGACTCAAAAGGAATTAGAAAGATCTCTCCTAGAAGATCCTGTGTTATGTCCATGGGATCTGTGATGCGGCTACCTCTCACTAATACGTGAGGATGTATCAAGAGACCTCACCATTGTCTCCTTTTCTTTTCTTTTTTTTAAGTTGAAGTATAGTTGATTTACAATATCAAGTTAGTTTCAGGTATACAGCACAGCACTTCAGTTATATATATATATTATATATTATACATATATATATTCTTTTACAGATTTTTTTCCCTTATAGGTTATTACAAAATATTGAGTAGAGTTCCCTGTGCTGTACAGTAAGTCCTTGTTGGTTATTTATTGTCTCCTTTTCTTTCTCCCTAAACCCCACTGTTCATAAGGCCTGTATGCCTGTACTGGAGGTACTCTGACAAAAGCTGGGGTTAGTTTTCTCCCTATTTCTCCTGCATAAAGCACTCTGGACCTGAAGCAGGGATCCTTAGTACTAAGAATGACCCTGTAGTTAAGGAGCATCTAAGGGGCATTCTGTGATGCCTTAAAGAACTCGTAAGAACTGAAAACCTGACACAGGTTAGTTCTTATTAGTGCTTATTCTATTTTGAACCTTTCTATCCTATCAGTTTCTCCTATATCTCCTCTTTCTGTGGCCTGAACCCACAAGAAGAGATTCAACTAGTATAGAATAAATTATGAAATTATATTTTTATAAACTCCAAATAGTCAAATATCAGCAATTTCATATGGTTCAAACCATACACCCTGAGCAGGATACAGAGCATGTGAAGGCTGTTTCCATCCCATAGGGCTGAAAGCCACTAAGGAAATCAAGGGAACTCATTGACCTCTTGGAGTCTTGGGCCCAAATTTCATAGGTTCATTCATCATGCCATCTATTTTCCATAATTAGCCGTCTTTGGTTACCTCTCCTTCCAGTTTTTCCCTATTCTTTCCCCTACTATGTCGTCACCGTTACTAAAAATCCCCGGTTTGCACAAACCCTCAGCACTATAACAGACGCATTGGATGAAATGAAACTTCATGAAATGTTCCCTATCTCTTAAAAATCACCTTTTCCTTACCTGTGAATGTTTCTTCCAAGTAGTAAGAGGAGAAAGAGGAAGTTAGTCTGAATTTCTCACAGGAAAGTAGAAGAGACATAGGTGTCATGATTACAAAAGTGTGTTGGAACTGGAGCCCCTTCTTGCTTTACCAGGAGTCCCACAAAGATCCATTCCCAAAACTATGGCTTTATTCATTTAGATGACAAATACTTCTTTGAGCAACTATTATATACTGGGCTCTGTCCTAGGCACAGGGGATTCTATTTGAATAACAGAAAAAAAAGTCCCTTATGATCATGGAAGTTACCTAATGACAAGAGAGAAAGACAACAACCCAATAAACATTGAACCAAGAAGAACATTTCAAACAGCAATAAATGTTCTGAAAAAAAATATAAGGGTTAAGGGACTGAGAAAATTGTATTCACCTGACTTCAGTGCAAGTGTCTACAGGGCTCTTCCTGTGACATTCAATTGAGACATAAATGATGAGAATAAGCCAGACATGGGAAGGATCTAAGGGACAAATGCTCCAGGGAGAGGAACCAGGGGAAAGGTCAAAGTGTGGGAAGATGTTTGCTGTGTTTAAGGGATGGAAAGAAGGTTAGAGGAGCTGAAGCAGAGAAAGCAAGTTGGGGAGTGGAATAAGATGAGGTTAGAGAGAAAGTCAGGAGTCAAATCATGTTAGGCCCTGATGGCCATAGTGAGAAATTTGACTTTTATTTACAGAGCTATGTGAAGCTACTAAGGGGTTACAAGGAGAGTCCATTTATATTTATTTTAAAAACTAATTCTAGCTACCACATGGAGATTGGATTGCAGGGGTTCCAAGTGAAGTTACAGAGACCAGTTAGGGGAGAGTAGAAGGGTTCTCCAGGGAAGATGTGCCTGTGACTTCATTTAGTGTAGTAGCGATGAAGTGAACAGATTTGGGATAGATTGTTGAGTGACTTGTTAATGAATTAAATGGTGGGAGTTGGAAGATAGAAAATCAAAAGCTTATCCCTCAGGATTTTGTCTTGCATGATAACTAGGTGGATGGTGGCGCTGTTTATTGAGATAGGGAGGACTATGGACCAGTACATCTCCTTAGACTGGATCCAAAAGTCACCTAATTAATATAAAAGACTCATTTATTGATTTTACCCCTTAGGAAATTTCCAGGGTTTTAGGAGACCTGTGGCAGAAACGGGGATGAAGAACAAATACATGTTTCTTATCATAAATCACAATATCACAGTGACTAATTGCCAAGGCAAAGAAATCAGTCAACTTTGGTTGGACTGAACAAATTTATTTTATTGGATAAAACAGCTCTTCACTGGGACCGGCTTCCCAAAAAACATATTTCATGTAGGACCAAGATTTTCAACAGAAATAATATTGGCAAATTTTTCTATGTCACTCTCAGCTGCTCCATACTTGAGAGTGGTTTCTCCAGGACAGTTTTTTCATATGATTTACACCCATGGTTCTCACCCAACGACAGCTCAGCACTCTTTCTCCCCGTTCCTTCACCCGCCGCAGAACACTGGCTCCAGATAGCGCCATTTTTAGTTGTCACACAGGGGGTTTCTTTTGACAACTAGTGGGTAGAGGCCAGGAAAGCTGATAGACAGGCTACTATGCACAGAACAGCTCCCTCTCCCCAGCCACAAAGAACCACCTGGTCCAAAATGTCTATAGTGCTGAGGTTGAAAACACCGCTTTATATACACTATGCTGCTTCTAGAAATTCTAGACTTACACTTTCTACACACATTCACCTTCCAGTTCAACTCTTCATGGTTTTATTTAGCTTGTTTCATTACCCCCAAAACTAGACAGTTGAACAAATTCATTACTTTCTTGTTGAATCCATTCAATCAAAGCAAGTTCAAGATCTTCATTTTTATTTTTTGCCTTACGCCATGTTTTTCAAAATGTCACGAGTTCTTGGTCATCACATCTCTATTTGATTTCAACAACTTGTCTTTTTAAGTCATAAATAGTGGTGGCTGTTACAATATTTTTCAGTAAAATGCCTCAAATTTCTGCAGCAATGCTACTTTCCACACTATTAATGATATCAGAAACTTCCATTTATTCTTCTTACCTTTAACCACAGGGTTATTCTTTAACTCTTTTTGACATTTTCACAATTCAACTAAATCTAAACACAAAAATATTTTCATTTTTGAAAGAAACAAAAACATTCATTTGAAAACATACATGCAACCCAATGTTCACTGCAGCATTATTTACAAATATCCAAGATGCAGAAGCAACCTAAGTGTCCATCAACAAATGAATGGGTAAAGATGTGGTTTGTGTGTATATATATATATATATATACACACACACACACACACACACACACAGAGTGGACTATTACTCAGCCATAAAAAAGAATGAAATTCTGCCATTTGCAACAATGTGGATGGACCTACAGAGTATTATGGTTAGTGGAATAAGTCATATAGAGAAAGTCAAATACTCTATGTTATCACTTATAAGTGGAATCTAAAAAATAAAACAAATGTATATGACAAAACAGAAACAGACTCACAAAGAGTAAACTAGTGGCTACAAGTGTGGAAATGGAAGGGGAGAGGGGCAAGATAAAGGTATGGGATTAAGAGATACAAACTACTGTGAATAAAATAAATAAGCAACAAGATATACTGTACAACACAGGGAAATATAACCATTATTTTGTAATAACTTTAAATGGAGTATAACTTTTAACAATATTGAATCATTATGTTGTACACTTGGAACTAACATAATGTTAATGATACTGTAATTTAATACCAAAAAATCAAAAATATGTGCATTCATATGATATATATGTGTATATTTATGTCTATATGTATCTTTACACACAGTGAAGCTACAGAACCATATGTAACCAATAAGAGCTCTGAGACACGTTTGACCCCTTCCCTCAGCAGGTCAGATTTGCCAAACGAATTTTTGCAGCAAATTTTTAGAAAATCTGATTTTCTGAGCTATCCAGATTTGGAAATGCAGAAAAGGCATTGTGGACCTGTATTGGGGTTATGGTTTTAATCGCCTAAAACTCTTCAATAGTTCTCATTACGTTTAGCATAAAGTCAAAATCCTAATGTCACCTACAAGGAATTTAAGTGCCTGGTTCCATGTGATTTTTCCAGTCTAATCTTTTCCCCTCCTTCCTCTCACTCTCTGTGCTTCAGTGAACTTTCTAGAGGAAGTTCATCAATTCTTTCAGCTTTCCACACAGTATTACCATTACCTAAAATGTGTCTCTTTTTCCCCTAAACACACACACACACACACACACACACACACACACACACATTTCCTCTAGCTCACATCCACGTAACCTTTTATGTTACCACTTAAAGTGGTCTTCAGAGACCACTTCTCTGGCACCCTAACCTAATTTAGGTCATCCTATCATTCTCTGCTATAGAACGCCACACTTTTATCCTGACTTTTCTCACTTCTGTATAAATTCTTGCGTGTTTGGCTTTTGTCCATCACTTTCACTAAATTTTAAGCTCCACAAGTAGAGGGGAGACGGCTGTGTTCCCTTCCTCGGAGTCCCAAGGGACAGCGAAATTTGGACACAAGCACAGCCCTAACCAAGTACTTACAGAATGAAGGAGGCTCCTAAGAGGAGATGGTGATGGGGCAAATCCCAGTCCAGTTCACACTTGGAGATGTCCAGGCGAGCATGGAAGCCAAGTGGAGCCCGAATGGCTCAGGAGCAGAGGGGTCTCTTCCGCCCAGCACGTCCTTCCTCCACCTCTGGCAGGTGGAAGATGAACCCGTGGGGTGCCGGTAGAGCCTCCGAGGGAGTCCTAGCGCCCCCCGCCTGCGCTCGGGCGCCTGTCATCGGTGGGCGTCACCGCCAGTCTCTTCCCATGCGCGCGGGTGACAACATCATTTCTGTCCCCACAGCACTTTTCATGGTGCAGGTAAAGTCCGAGTGTCATTTCTCCAACAGCACGCGCGGCAGGTGCACTTCCTGGACAGGTACCTCTATAACCGGGAGGAGCTGATGCGCTTCGACAGCCACGTGGGGGAGGACCCGGCGGTGAGCGAGCTGGGGCGGCCGGCCGCGGAGCTCTGGAACCGCCAGAAGGATGCCCTGCAGCGGGCGCGGGCCGCCGTGCACACCTTCTGCAGGATCAACTACAAGTTCTTGGAGAGAAGCAGCGTGCGGCGGCGAGGTCGTGGGGGGGCGGGGGGGCGGTGACAGAGACAGAGAGACACAGAGACAGAGGGACTGAGTCCAGGGTGAGTGTGTAGGATTGTGGACAAGTGCAAGTTACGAGGGTACACGTGAGAGCCTTCTGTGGGAAAACTAAAGTGAGATTTTGTCGACGTGTGCTGGTGAGAGGGGAGAGAGTGTATGTATGGTGGGGGGAGTGGGCCTGGGGTCTGAGAGGACCGGGTGGGAGGGGGGTATGGGGAGAGGGATGCAGGAGCGAGGGCTCCAGGCAGCCTCCGCTGCCGCCCTGGGAGAGTCTGGGGGAGGGGAGACGAAGGAAAAGGCTGACTGGGGTGGGTGGTCAGAGATGCGGGAAGGAACCTCCAGGTGTCTCTGCTTGGGGGAGGGTAGGGGAGGAGAGGTGAGGAATGTAAGAGGTTTAGGAGAACGTGAGAGGAGCCCCAGTCTGCTCTGGTCACACACCCTCTTACTCCTGAAACCCCTGAAATTAAATGTGCCGGCGTGGCGTCTGTGTGCAGGCGCGTTTCTTTGAGAATGAAATTTGTGAGGGAGACTAATCTCTAGGGGTGCAACGGAGAAGAACCTTCCACTCACCTCCGACCTTTCTGAGGCTACTTTTAGGTCTAAATTTCCAACTACTCTTTTGTTTTCTTAGTGTGTATATTTTTACATACTTGAAATTATTGTGAAGCTAGCTTTTCAGATATAATTTTGTTACTTAATAATACCATACTGATGTTACTATTTTTATAATGCTAATAGTACTTAGGTAGTTGTGTTTTCCCTTTGTATGGCTGTAAGCAATTTACCTCACATTCCCCATTGTTAGATTTTATTTTCCATATTGCCACTTAGTTAGAAATTTATATCTTATTATTTTTAACTTACATTTCTTTTATTTCTAAAATTCTTCTCTCTTTTTTTCCCCCCCAATTTTAATGACTGCCCAAAGCATTATCTATTAATCTGTTGCCACTAGGGTCCTAGTGTTTTTCTCAGTAATTTTATGGGTTGTCTATGCAGTAAGATTATTAACACTTTGCTGATACTTGATTCAACATTTTCTCCAGTTTGTGGTTTCTACTAGATTCTGTTCAATATTTTCCATGTTGAGAATTTAACGTTTTTTACTTACTGAAATAGAAACTGAAAAATTGTGACTAATGATTTACCATCGATCTTAAATCTGCTATTTTGTGGTACTGTACAAATGTGTCCCCCATTTCTCCTTTCTTTTTTTTTTAAATTAATTTATTTATTTATTTATTTTATTTTGACTGTGCTGGGTCTAGTTGCCACACGACGGCTTCTCTAGTTGTGGCACGCAGGCTTAGTTGCAGTATGTGGGATCTTAGTTCCCCAACCAGGGATCAAACCGAGGCCCTGAGCATTGGGAGGGCGGAGTCTTAACCACTGGACCTCCAAGGAAGTCCCTCTCCTTTCTTTTAAAATAATTGTATTTATTGAGGGCCTGAGAGTGCTAGAGGCTGTCTCAGACGTGAAGAGTCCCAGACCCTGCCCTGATCTCAAATGTCAGTTTAGAAGGAGAGAGAATTCTAAAATGATAACAATTGAAAAACTAGATGTGGCTTTTTTGGGGGAAAAAAAAAAAAGAGCGAGAGAGAGAGAGATCCATCAGCTGAGTATAAAACAATAAAAACTTTTTAAATGATTAACTTTCCTTGTTCCTTTTCCTCTGCAGGACTCATGCTTTCCTTGAGACACAACTCATAGAGTTAGAGAATGACCTCTGTTTATTTCTGCTTCTCAGGGGAAGAACCATTTCTGTGCTGTTCTAAGATGTGAGTCCATTGAGGCAGTGTAACCAGGATTTCACACTCTACACCTCTATCTACCCCACTACTGTTCCCTAATTTACCCTTAAGCTGTGAATCACACTTTCTTTCACAGTAAAAACATTCAATAAGTAACTGACGTATACTGAAGGCTAAGTTCTGGTCATTTCTTTTTTTTCTTTTTTGGCCCTCCCTGTGCGGCTTGTGGGACTTTACTTCCCTGACCAGGGACTGAACCTGGGCCTTCAGCAGTGAGAGCGCAGAGTCCTAACCACTGGACCGCCAGGGAATTCCCCCAACCATTTCCTTACATAGTTTAAGTCCATTAACTCTTTTTTTTTAATATGATGATCAATATTTTTTATTGAAGTATAGTTGATTTACAATGTTGTGTTAATCTCTGCTGTACAGCAAAGTGATTCAGTTATACATATATACATCCTTTTTAAAATATTCTTTTCCATTATGGTTTATCATAGGATATTGAATATAGTTCTCTGGGCTATACAGTAGGACCTTGTTGTTTATCCATTCCATATACAGTATAATAGCTTACATCTGCTAACCCCAGCCTCCCACTCCATCCCTCCCCCAGCCCCACCCTCCTTGGCAACCACAAGTCTGTTCTCTATGTTCGTGAGTCTGTTTCTCTTTCGTAGATAAGTTCATTTGTGTCATATTTTAGATTTCACATATAAGTGATATCATATGGTATTTGTCTTTCTCTTTCTGACTTACTTCACTTAGTATGATCATCTCTAGGTCCATCCATGTTGCTGCAAATGGCATTATTTTGTTCTTTTTTATGGCTGAGTAGTATTCCATTGTATATATGACTCATTTAACTTGAAGAGGTAAATTCATATCATTATCCTCCTTTATAGGAGAGAAACTGAGGCACAGAGGGATTTAAAAACTCTCGCAGGATTAACCAGTTAGAAGTAAAGCCTGGATTTGAACACAGGCAGCCTAGTTACAGAAATCACCCTTTTATTGAATGCACCCTGTGTCTTGCAAAATTTGTAAACACTTCAACAATAGGTAACTGTTTCAAATTATGAAAAGAAACCCCACAATTTTGCTCAACATCTCTCAACTCTAATAGGCCCTGTTATAGGGGTTAAATTCAAGACCCATGACACTGACTTCTCCTAAGCCACATGGCAGTCTGGTCTGCCCAAGGCTACATCTGGTCAGGAGGCTTACTGTCTCCCTCACTATTCCCTCTACATTTTCTCTCCTACTGGAGCCTACAGTGACTGTGTATCCTGCAAAGACCCAGCCCCTGTGGCACCACAGCCTCCTGGTCTGCTCTGTGAATGGTTTCTATCCAGGCCACACTGAAGTCAGGTGCTTCCAGAATGGCCAGGAAGAGGAGGCGGGGGGTGGTCTCCACAGGCCTGATCCCTAATGGAGACTGGACCTTCCAGACCATGGTGATACTTGAAATAGTTCCTCAGAGTGGAGGGGTCTACACCTGCCACGTGGAGCACCCCAGCTGGACGAGCCCTGTCACAGTGGAATGGAGTGAGAAGCTTTCTGACCTTGAAAATTCCTTACCCATCAGGGAGGAGACTTGCTTACCCCCGAGTGTCAGGTTTCTCCTCTCCCCACAGCATATGTGCATTTTCTCCATGTTCTTCTCTCCTTCAGCTTAGGTTATTGGGGCAGCCCTGTGATATCCTGTGATAGAAATCCCCTGATTGTTTACAGACATCCCGTGATGGTTTCTACAAATACCTATACTCCCTGGGGAGGCAGTTCTGCCTGACAAGCAGAATAGAGGATGTCCCTGTTTTGAGCCTCCCATGACATCACAGGTCGTGGTCACCCCTTGGCCCTGGGCACCAGTCCCCTGCGTCGGGCTGGGCTTGTGCTTCTGACACTGAGTTGTTATTGTGACCTGAGAAGGGGCACATCCTCTACAGGGATGTTCCTGTCCTGAGGGGAGTTCAATCTCAACCAGTCCCAGGCTCCTCGTCCATCAGATGTTGAGGACGTGTGGCCTTATGCCAGGGCTGTGATATTTAAGCGATTCACTGCCTGAACCTTGTAGCCATTCCTTTTCTAGGAATGGCCAATTATTCTAGTTCTTTCATATCAGGCTTCTCCCCCCAGTCAAAGCTCTCAGAGTCTCAGAGAAGTTGGATTCAGGGTAAAAATCACCCAAACTAGCTTCTTTTCTCAGGGACACGGTATGAGCCTTCACGAGGCAAGATGCTGAGTAGAATCCGGGCCTGTGTCATGGGTCTGCTCTTCCTTGGGGTGGGGCTGCTCTTAATCAGGAATTAAAATGGTAAGGAAGCTGTTAGCAGCTGAGATGCCCCGCAGGTTTCTTGGAGGAAGAAATATGGCTTTGCTCAGTGAGTTCTCTGAATATCAATGACCCTATCCTACAGGGTCATCGTACAGGGTCATCGATATTCAGAGAACACATCGAGCAACACTTACCTAGTCAATCTCAAATTTCCTGGAAATCCAGAAATCAACAGTCCGCGGTTATTTATGAGTGAAATATAAGAGGTGATGGCCTGTACAGATAAGAGAAGGGTTATCATGCATGGAGATCTCAGATGGAGATCCTGGGGCAAATGCAGGAAGAACCGCTAAGCCTGATGAAATGATGCTGGATTTGCGTGACGGAAGCTTCCTAGGTCACATGCTCTCAGGGTCTGCTCTCCTCTCCACCCTGGCATCAGGTGATATGGATGGTGATGTAGAGAAATCTCAGGTGAGGGGGGAAGTCAGGGGCTGGGGACATTGTATCTGGGAACAGACTTGCCTCCGTATCTTTTAAGTATACATCCTCCCTTCCCTTTCCTAGGATACTCTGGACTTCAGCCAACAGGTAATGCCCCTTCAGCCTCTTTTAGAGATGGATTTGGTCTCCTAGAAACGGTGGTGGAGATGACAAGACAGGAGACAGACAAAATGAGAAAGACTTTGAATTCTGATTAGGTGGTTTGCAATAAAGCTTTGCACCAGCTAGTAAGAGAACAGACTTGTGTTTGCCAAGGGGGAGGGGGTGGGGGAGGGATGGATTGGGAGTTTGGGGTTAGCAGATGCAAACTATTACATATAGGATGGATAAACAACAAGGTCCTACTGTATAGCACAGGGAACTATATTCAGTATCTTGGGATAAACCATAAGGGAAAAGAAAATGTGTGTGTGTGTGTGTGTGTGTGTGTGTGTGTGTGTGTGTGTGTAACTGAATCACTTTGCTATACAGCAGAAATGAACACAGCATTGTAAATCAACTATACTTCAGTTAAAAATAAATAAATAAATAATATAAGAGGCTGTGCTCTAAAGTATCTTTGGCTCAGGGAGGCTTAAGAATGATTTCCCGGGCTTCCCTGGTGGCGCAGTGGTTGAGAGTCCGCCTGCCGATGCAGGGGACACGGGTTCATGCCCCGGTCCGGGAAGATCCCACATGCCGCGGAGCGGCTGGGCCCGTGAGCCATGGCCCTGAGCCTGCGCGTCCGGAGCCTGTACTCCACAACGGGAGAGGCCACAACAGTGAGAGGCCCGCGTACCGCCAAAAAAAAGAGAATGATTTCCCCCTTCTTACTACAGGGCTTTAACGTGAGGCCCCCCAAAAGAGGGAACGAAGCAGCATGAAGAGGTAGGTCTGGAAAAAACCCTCTCCTCTGTCTCCTGTAGGACTCCTGAGCTGAAGCGAAGATGGTGACACTCAAGCAAGAACCTTCTGTCCCATCAACTAGAGGTGATCACACTAAGTGAAGTAAGTCGGAAAGAGACAAATACCATATGATGTCACTTATATGTGGAATCTAAAATATGGCACAAATGAACCTATCTACAAAAGATAAACTGACTCATAGACATAGAGAACAGATTTGTGGTTGTCAAGGGGGAGGGGAGGTGGGGGAAGAATGAAGTGGGAGTTTGGGATTAGCAGATGCAAACTATTATATATAGGATGGATAAACAACAAGGTCCTAATGTATAGTGCAGGGAACTATATCCAGTCTCCTGTGATGAAGCATAATGGAAAAGAATATAAAAAAGAATGTCTATATGTGTATAACTGAGTCCCTTTGCTGTACAGCAGAGATTGGCACAGCACTGTAAATCAACTCTACTTCAATAAAAAAAAATTTTAAAAACAAAGAAGAACCTTCTGTCCCAGCTTCTTCACAGCACGAAAAGTTTTCCTGCTTAGCACTCATTCTTCACAACAAGAGTACTTTCTCAGGATCTGGTTTGCTCAGGATCTGGTTGAATGACCCTGCAGGAAATGTCCTGGATGGCTTCCTCAGCCCTAACCTGGACCTGGAAGTTCCCAGTGTTGATTCCAGTACCTTATTTCATTCTTTCCTGATCCTCTTTGCTTTCTACCCTTGCTGCCTCCTTTGGCCCTCATTTCCTTATATTTATTTTCTGAAATACACAGGGAGTGAATCTTCTGCTTCATACAGCATCAAGGACAAGAAACAGAAGGAAAAGAGAAAGGAAGAGTTGCATCACAAAACAAAGATCGTTTTCATTTACATTCCGGAATTTTGGACACATGTGATCTGGAAGGTTTCCTTGCTTCCTTCCCTGTTTTATCTCGGGGGTTTTCTGCATTCTGTATTTAGGCGTGTTGCCCTGAGCTAGGAGAAAGCCCTTACTGAACCCACTTCCTGGTCTCCTACATCTTTGCATTCTCAAAGACAAACACACAAGTCCCTTCACACCATGGGATACAGAAAGGGGACAACAAATACAAGACATGCAGGTAACTTGTAAGTATATGATGCCTTCAATCACATTCTTTTGTCTCTTTTCCCTGATTTTTTTAAAAGAAAATATCTAAACCTGGGTACTTCTAGAACTTTCCTTTTATTATTAAGGGTAGACTTCAACACCTCAATTTTTTTTTCTATCTCTTGAATAAAAATCAGTGGCATGCTGACTCTGACTTGGGATGTGCTCTTTTCAGAAAGCTATCAGGACAAAGCCACTGTAGTGGAAAAAGATGTATTTCTGAGGCCCCCCACCAGATAGTGTGACAAACTGTCTGTCATGAGAGAATCCTGTGTGGACCTTACCTTAGCAGAAAACAGAAAATGCTGGGAAACAAAAGGGAATGCATGAATACACTGATATAAACGATGAAGTACCCTGCAGCTAGAAAAAAATGAGAAGCTCTCTGTACCCTGCTATGGAATAATCTCCAAAATATATTTGGAGCAAGGTACAGGAGAGTATGTGTAGTATACAACATTTTGCTTAATAAATTAGAGGAGGAGAATAAGAATATCTAGCTATACCCATTCTATTCCATTATATTCTACTCACATGTGTATATAGAAACAATGGAAGGTTTGTAAAAGTGGTTGCCTAAATGACAATGAGAAAATACGTTGTAACGGACAGATTTGAAAGCTTGACTTGTCTGAATATCTTATTTAATCATTTTAAATTGAAGAACATTCAAATATTTTATGTAATCAAAATTTTATTTTTTTATATCACTAAACACTAAATATAGTGTGCACCAATAAATTAATTAGTTGATTAATTTATTCAGCAAACATATATTAAAAACCCCTTTTATATTAGGTACAACTTTATTTTTTTTTCTTATTAGTCATCTATTTTATACACATCAGTGTATACATGTCAATCCCAATTGCCCAATTCATCACACCCCCACCCCCACCCCCCACCGCTTTCCCCCCTTGGTGTCCATACGTCTTTTCTCTACATCTGTGTCTCAATTTCTGCTCTGCAAACCAGTTCATCTGTACCATTTTCTAGGTTCCATATATATGCATTAATATACGATATTTGTTTTTCTCTTTCTGACTTACTTCACTCTGTATGATAGTCTCTAGATCCATCCATGTCCCTACAAATGACCCAATTTCATTCCTTTTCATGGCTGAGTAATATTCCATTGTATATATGTACCACATCTTCTTTATCCATTCATTTGTCGATGGGCGTTTAGGTTGCTCCCAAGACCTGGCTATTGTAAATAGTACTGCAATGAACATTGGGGTGCATGTTTCTTTTTGAATTATGGTTTCCTCTGGGTATATGCCCAGTAGTGGGATTGCTGGGTCATATGGTAATTCTATTTTTAGTTCTTTAAGGAACCTCCATACTGTTCTCCATAGTGGCTGTATCAATTTACATTCCCACCAACAGTGCAAGAGGGATCCCTTTTCTCCACACCCTCTCCAGCATTTGTTGTTTGTAGATTTTCTGATGATGCCCATTCTAACTGGTGTGGGGTGATACCACATTGTAGTTTTGATTTGCATTTCTCTAATAATTAGTGATGTTGAGCAGCTTTTCATGTGCTTCTTGGCCATCTGTATGTCTTCTTTGGAGAAATGTCTATTTAGGTCTTCTGCCCATTTTTGGATTGGCTTGGTTTTTTTTTTTTTAATATTGAACTGCATGATCTGTTTATATATTTTGGAGATTAATCCTTTGTCCAATGATTCATTTACAAATATTTTCTCCCATTCTGAGGGTTGTCTTTTCATCTTGTTTATGGTTTCTTTTGCTGTGCAAAAGCTTTCAAGTTTCATTAGGTCCACTTGTTTATTTTTGTTTTTATTTCCATTACTCTAAGAAGTGGATCAAAAAATATGTTGCTGTGATTTATGTCAAAGAGTATTCTTCCTATGTTTTCCTCTAAGAGTTTTATAGTGCCCGGTCTTACATTTAGGTCTTTAATCCATTTGGAGTTTATTTTTGTTTATGGTGTTAGGGAGTGTTCTAATTTCATTCTTTTACATGTAGCAGTCCAGTTTTCCCAGGACCACTTATTGAAGAGGCTGTCTTTTCTCCATTGTATATCCTTGCCTCCTTTGTCATAGATTAGTTGACCATAGGTGCATGGGTTTACCTCTGGGTTTTCTATCTTGTTCCATTGATCTTTGTTTCTGTTTTTGTGCCAGTACCATATTGTCTTGATTACTGTAGCTTTGTAGTATAGTCTGAAGTCAGAGAGTCTGAGTCCTCCAGCTCCGTTTTTTTCCCTCAAGACTGCTTTGGCTCTTTGGGGTCTTTTGTGTCTCCATACAAATTTTAAGATTTTTTGTTCTAGTTCTGTAAAAAATGCCATTGGTAATTTGATAGGGATTGCATTGAATCTGTAGATTGCTTTGGGTAGTAGAGTCATTTTCACAATATGATTCTTCCAATCCAAGAACATGGTATATCTCTCCATCTGTTGGCATCATCTTTAATTTCTTTCATCAGTGTCTTATAATTTTCTGCATGCAGGTCTTTTGTCTCCCTATGTAGGTTTATTCCTAGGTATTTTATTCTTTTTGTTGCAATGGTCAATTGGATTGGTAAATGGTAAATTTAATCCAAAAGATTAAAAAGGAGTTACATAAACTGAAAACAGACGATAAGAATGGAAACAAACTTGACAAAAAGTATGTGATTAGAAACAAGCTAGAAAAGTAAATCAAAGAAATATTCTACCCTTGTATAAAACATTGTGCAACTATTAAATCATTATATAATTCTAAATTCCATAGACTTTGGGAATATAAGTAAATTATTATACTAGAAGTAATTATAAGTAATATAGATTATATAAAGTTGTTGGACAAGTCTCAGAGAAAGAAATTGGTTGAGAAAATAGAGGATTCTGCTATTTTATTCCATTTGAAGAGTCAGTGTCAAATAGAAGGAAATCCTAAATGTAAGTGATTGATTTAGAAGTTTATTTCAAAGTAATAATCATTTGAGCACAATTCCTCCAGTGTCAGAGACTATTATTCTATTTTTAAGCAAATTCAGTCATTTTTTGGACATCTTAGTTGCATTGTATATTATTTACACTAAATAAGTCCTCATGCTATAGGAACTTAATAAGGAGATAGTCATGTCTGCAATAGACATACAGTTGAGATAAGTTTTATTTGATCCCAAGGTTGCAGCTTTACTCTTGCTTTGTTATCTGAGATGAAGAAATGATTCCTCTCATTTTATTTGAAACCTGGTGTGAAATTATAAGGTTGAATTAAAATGTATGGCATGACTATTTCAATGAAGACACTTTCTGCTGCTAGTAGTAGAGAAAACCCAATCCATTTGGCTTTGATTTGTTTTTTACTTATTTTACATAGCAGATGGGCCCCAGGTAGGGCACCTCCAGAGCTGATCAATGTAGCTGTCCAATAGCTAAATATATCCATCACCTCCAAAAATTTCCCTGTGTTCCCCACCTTTATTGTCATAAGAATCCTTTCCATGAGACTTATCATCTTAACAAATTTTTAATTACACAAGAGGCAACTTAATTTTTCCCAGGGTGTGATATTGGGTTTCATAAAATGAAATCTATATTTGGTCATTTTCCCCATTCCTGGCACAGTTCTCCTAAAACGCTTGGAATTTCCAAAGTGATGAGAGCCACAAAGGTGTCTCGTTATATTAATGAGGTGACAGTTGGACCCCACTTAGGGGTGGGGGCTGGTTGCGGGGAGAACCAACCCTGTGATCAGACCCACTCCCTGACCTCTGGGAAAGAGAAAGTACTTGGAGGTTGAAACAACAGCCAATGGCAACTCAGGGGACCCCAGACACAGCAGAAGAGCCCCCATCTCAGAGCCTCAGGTGGCAACACCAGCAACACGGGCAGCAGCAAAGCACCAATGACTCCAGAGGCACAAGAAGTGACAGTGAGAGCACCTTGCAACACCTCTGACAGAAGAACTAAATATAACCAGAGGCAGCTCAGGTAAGAGAAACCAAAACCGTGTGCTCTAGTGCCACCTACTGGAAAACAAAAGAAAAGCCTCTAACTTCTAAACCCACGATTCATCAGACCAGAAGTGTGCTCGCTACTTCAAATGTGCTGGCAGAGGACAACTCATCAAGCACCATGAAGAACCACAGCAATAGTGTACCACAAAAGTAAATAATTCTCCAGAAAACAATCATAAGGTCATGGGATATGGTGCTCTAACTGACAGAGAATTCAAAACAACTGTCAGGAAGAAACTCAACGAGCAACGAAACTCACAAAGGCAGAACAGAAGGAATACTTTCCCAAAGAGATTGAAACACTAAAAAAAAAAAAAAAGAACCAAATAGAAATTCTGGAGCTAAAGAACTAATAAACGAGATGAAGAATTCTTTAGAAAGCACTGGAAATAGAGCAGACCGTATGGAAGAGAGAATTTGTGAGCTCAAAGACAGAAATGTAGAAATGATACTAGTAGAAGAGGAAAGAGAAAGATCTTTTTATTTATTTTTTTAACATCTTGATTGGAGTATAATTGCTTTACAATAGTGTGTTAGTTTCTGCTTTATAACAAAGTGAATCAGCTATACATATACATATATCCCCATATCTCCTCCCTCTTTCGTCTCCCTCCCACCCTCCCTATTCCACCCCTCTAGGTGGTCACAAAGCATCAAGCTGATCTCCCTGTTGCTATGTGGCTGCTTCCCACTAGCTATCTATAAAAATATGGAATGCTTCACGAATTTGCGTGTCATCCTTGCGCGGGGGCCATGCTAGTCTCTCTCTTTATGGTTCCAATTTTAGTATATGTACTGTCAAAGCAAGCACGGAAATCTTTTTAGAATGCGGAAATTCTGTGAGAGCCATTTGACTCTTTCAGGAAGGGCAACATTAGGGTGATGGGTATCTCAGAAGAAGAGAGCGAGAAGGGATGAGAGAAGTTTATTTAAAGAAATAATGGCTGAGGGCTTCCCTGGTGGCGCAGTGGTTAAGAATCCACCTGCCAATGCAGGGGACACAGCTTCGAGCCCTGGTCCGGGAAGATCCCACATGCCGCGGAGTAACTAAGCCCGTGAGCCACAACTACTGAGCTTGCGCTCTAGAGCCCACGAGTTACTACTGAAGTCCCTGTGCCTACAGCCCATGCTCCACAACAGGAGAAGCCACCGCAATGAGAAGCCCGCTCACCGCAAGGAAGAGTAGCCCCCATTCGCCTCAACTAGAGAAAGCCCACACGCAGCAACGAAGACCCAACGCAGCCAAAAAAAAAAGAATAAATAAAATAAATAATTTCTTTTAAAATATAATAAAAAAGAAAGAATGGCTGAGAACTTACCAACCAGGGGAAGGAACTGAATCTACAAGTCAATGAAGCAAATAGAGCCCCTCATTAACTCAATGCAAAAAGACCATCTCCAAGACACATTATATTAAAATTGTCAAAAGTCAATGACAGGGACTTCCCTGGTGGTCCAGTGATTAGGACTTCGTGCTTCCACTGCAGGGGGCTCGGGTTCAATCCCTGGTCAGGGAACTAAGATTCCACATGTTGCACAGCACAGCCAAAAAAAGAAAAAAAAAAAAGTCAATGACAGAGAATTTTTTAAAGGCATCCAGGGAAAAAAGGATAGTAACCTGCAAAGGAACCCCCATTAGTTTATCAGCAGAGTTCTTAGCAGAAATTCTACAGGTCAAGAGGGAGTGGAATGACATTCTCAAAATACTGAAAGATAACTCTTAGCCAAGAATACTCTATCCAACAAGGTTGTCATTCAGAGATGAAGGAGAAATAAAGACTTTCTCAGACAAACGAAAGCTGAGAGAGCTCATCAACATATACCTTCCTTACAAAAGATGTAAGAAGGAGCTCTTCTACCAGAAATAAAAATGTAACTGAACCCAGGTTCAGTTGCTCGCCATTCATAAGCCAATAATTTGAGAGGCAAGTGTCAGTAGGAAGGAAACGTGCTTTAATCAGAAAAGCCAGAAATCTGGGGAGAAGGTGGACTTGTTTCCCAAACCAACTCCAAAGATTCTGCTCAGCCATGACAGTTTTTAAAGGGAAAAATGGAAGGAAAGAATCTCAGTGAATCACCAAGGCAGGAGGCTGGGTTCTGCATCATTCTCCATTGAGTGCAGACTGGCTGACTCTCTCTTCAGATGTTATCTTGCCTGCGTGATCTCCTGCAGGATTGCTTGGTGGGGGGGGGCGGGCGGGGGTTGAGCTGCTGGGGGTAGAGAGCTAGTCATTTTTTAAAAAAGAATCAACAGGTTAGACGAGGCATGGTGTGCATTCAAGAGAGCATAAGTCGGGAGTTAGTTTCAATTGCCTAGTGATCTCATTCCTATAATTAGGTTCTTTTAAGGTTAGAGAGGAAAAGAAATGGGCAAATAGGAAAGGGGCAAAAGAGCTGCTTTCAAAAAGGTAAAAAGTACACACAACTTTGAGTAAGGTGATACACAGACAGAATCAGAAAATTGCAGCTCTATATCAGAATAGGTTTTCAAACATTTATTGTAGCGTAAAGGTAAAAGGGGGGCGAGGCATAAAAATAACTATAGCTACTTCAATTTGAGAACAAACACAACATAAGGGATAATTTGAGACAACAAAAACATAAAAAGGGAAGAGGAAAAATACAGAAGTCATATAGGTAAATGAAGATAAGATGCTATCAGCAGAAAAAAAGACTATTTTATATATGAGATGTTTTATACAAATCTCATGGTAACAACAAAACATAAACCTAGAGCAGAGACATGAAACATTAAAAAAGAGGAAACTGAGAAAAACGTCCTTTAACACCACCAAACTAAAATGGCAGACAGAAACACAAGGAAAAAAGGAGCAATAGAGACATAAAACAACCAGAAAACGGGCTTCCCTGGTGGCGCAGTGGTTGAGAGTCCGCCTGCCGATGCAGGGGACACGGGTTCGTGCCCCGGTCCGGGAAGATCCCACATACCCCGGGGTGGCTGGGCCCGTGAGCCATGGCCGCTGAGCCTGCGTGTCCAGAGCCTGTGCTCCGCAATGGGAGAGGCCACAACAGTGAGAAGCCCGCATACCGCAAAAAAAAAAAAAAAAAAAAAACCAGAAAACAAAAGATAGAACGGCAGTACCATGTCCTCATCTATCAATATTCACCCTAAATGTAAATAGATTGAATTAACGAATCAAAAGACACCACTGTAACCACTACTCTGTTCTCTGTATCTAAGCATTTATTTTTGTTTGATCTGTCTTGTTTATTTTGTTTTTATTTACTTGTTTTTGCAGTCCACGTATCAGTAAAATCATACAGATTTCTCTATCTGATTTATTTTACTTAGGGTCATACACTCAAGGTCCATCCATGTGGTTGCGAATGGCAAGACTTCATCTTTTTTTATGCTGATAGTATTCCATTGTGTGTGTGTGTGTGTGTGTGTGTGTGTGTGTGTGTGTATACATATATATATATATATATATGTATGTATATATATATACCACATCTTTTTTTTATCCGTTCATCTGTTGGTGGGCACTTAGGTTGTTTCCATATCTTGGCTACTGCAAATAATGCTGTGATAAACATGGGGACGCATACATCTTTTCGAGTTAGAGTTTTCATAGTCTTTGGATAAATACCCAGAAGTGGGAGGAGGGTGAAATGGGTAAAGGGGATAAACTCTATGAAGATGAATGGAAACTAATCTGGCAGTGAGCATGCTCTAGTGTGTACAAAAATAGAAATATAAGGTTGTAACATAAAACTTATATAGTGTTATAAACCAATGTTACCTCAATAAAAAATAAAAGAAAAAAACTATAATTCACTGAAAGCATTAAATTTTACAAGTACAAAGAGTGAATTTGTGGTAAGTAAATTATACCTCAAGAAGCCTGTTAAAATAATCTTTCTTAAAAGAAAGAGTCTTCCTAAGCAAGACAGAAAGTGTAGAAGACATAAAGAAAAATATGTATTTGAATAAAAATTTTAAATTTATTTGCATGGATTAAATAAATTTTAAAGAAATATATAAAGCTCAGAAAACTTTGCAACACACAAGGCTGACAATGGGCTAACTTTCTTATTATGTAAAATTGCCAACAAATCAACAAATAAATGAACAAAAATAAACAACAGAAAAGTGGGCAAAGATACAGACTATTTACAGAATCAAATACACCAAAAGCCAATAAACATAAAATATTTACTCAAACACACCAATAATCAGAAACAAATTCAAATAGCAATGTGATGAAATATTTCTCCCCCAAATTGGCAAATATAATAGTCTGGGTTTTTTAAATAAAGGATTTACAAGAGTCTGTGGGAATAGATTCTCTCGTATATTATTAGTAGCATCATGAATGAGTGGGAGCTTGGTGGTATCTATTAAAATATTAAAGTGCAAATGTTACATGATTGACACAACAATAAAATCCACATCCATATATCTGCAATGTTCTGTGCCTCTACAAAATGTATCTGCTGAAACCTAGTCCCTAATGTGATGGTATTAAGACGTAGAGATTTGGGGGGTGATTAAGTCCTGAAGGTGGATCCCTTATGAATGGGATTTGTGCCCTTATAAAGGGCCAAAAAGACCAGGGTCTTCCCTTCCACCATGTGAGGCCATAGTGAGATATTGACAGTCTGCAAACCTAGAAGAGGGTTTTCACCAGAACTCGACCTTGCTGGTATCCTGATCTCAGACTTCCCACCTCCAGAACTGTGAGATATAAATTTCTGCTGTTTATAAGCTACTCAGTTTATGGTATTTGGTTGTAGTATCCTGAATGGACTAAGACAATATCTGTCTAAAAGAAACAATCCTACATGAGCTTAAAGAGACTTGTAATTGAATGTTTGTTGCACCAGGTTAGGAATAACAAAATTATTTCCAAATTCAAAAAGAAAAACTGACAACTTTGTCTTGATTATGAAAATTCTGTACATCAAAAAATTATAAAATATGTTAAATATTGGTGTATATCCCTTTGGGTAGTTGGATAATCCCAGACTTCCATCCTAGATAAAAACATTCTAAATAAATTCTCATACATGTGCCAAGATGACATATAAAAAAAGTAACTGAAGAGAAAAGAAACAGTCTTAATTTTAAGAGAGAGAATGGATGAATTGTGGTATAGCCATGCAAAGGACTAATATACCAAGTTTTAAGTGAATGATGTAGGACTAGCAACCTGTCTAGCAAAAAAATCATAAACTACAAAAGACCCAGAATACCCAAAGCAACCCTGAGAAGGAAGAACAAAGCCAGAGGTATCGTACTTCCTGGTTTTAAACTATAGTAATAAAAACAGTATAGTACTGACATTAAAATGGACACATAGACCAGTGGAACAGAAAAGAGAGCCCAGAATTAAACCCTTCCATATATATTCAACTAATATTTGACAAGGGAGCCAAGAATATCCAATGGGGAAAGGATAGGGTCTTCAACAAATGGTGCTGTGTAAACTGGAGAAACACACGCCAAAAAAAAGTAGAAGAAAGGAAATAATGAAGATAAGAGAGGAAATAGAATGGACAATAGATGTATAATAAAGAAAATCACAAAGCTAGAGTTTTCTTTTTTTCTTCTTTTTTTTTTTTGATAAACCACCTGCAAGACTGATAAGGAAGAAAAATCCAAATTACAAATTATTAACGTCTGTAACAAAAAGATGCAATTGCTACAGATTCTACAAACATTAAAAGATACTAACAGGATATAAAGAATTTTGTGCCGGTAGATTTGTCGTTTTGATAAAATTCTTTGAAAAACAACATTTCATGATCTATTTCTGTATAACAAATTACACCCAAAAACAGCATTTCATGATCTATTTCTGTATAACAAATTACACCCAAATTTAGTGGCTTAAAACTACAGCCATTTAATGATTTTTCACAGTTCTGGAAGTTGACTGAGCTTAGAAGGTGGTATTCACAGAGGGTCTCTCATGTGGTTGCAGGCAGATGGTAGCTGGGGCTGGGGTCCTCTGGAGGCTCAACTGGGACACAGAGACACTCTCTCCCTCAGCAATTCCAGTGCCTCTAACGTGGCCTATGTGGTCCCATCAGCAATAAAGGCAAACTTCTTTCCTGATGGCTCAGGAC
Source organism: Lagenorhynchus albirostris (assembly GCF_949774975.1). Lineage (NCBI taxonomy): Eukaryota > Metazoa > Chordata > Mammalia > Artiodactyla > Delphinidae > Lagenorhynchus > Lagenorhynchus albirostris. The sequence continues at coordinate 63,296,159 of NC_083104.1, forward strand.
CTCCAATAGGAAAGTAAAAGCTGTAAGCCTTCTTTAGACGTACTCTCAGAATGGTCTAAGTCCAGGGCCAGCTACATCTCCATGAGATGAATGACAAATACTTTGTACCCTAATCAATCTACCCCACAAAATTTACCAAAGCTGACCCCGAAACTAGACAATCTGTATAGTCCTACAGATGATTTTTTAAAAATTGTTAAGTGTAATAAAATCATCCCTCAAAGGAAATTCAAGGCCCAAATAGTTTGCAAGGATATGACTACTTTTGAGAGGAGGGAGTGGGCTTTGATTGGCCTGCAGCAGGGAGACTTATGCAGCAGCAGGAAAAGTTCTATTTCTTGAACTGAGCATTGATTACAGGGGTTTTGCCTTAAGTCATGTATTGAATTATACATTTTATGTGGTAATCTCTATCTCAGTTTTATTTTAAAGGAAAAAGTCTTTTAAAAAACAATGAAAAGGGAGCAGTGACTATCTGAACGTTTGTCTTCTGAAGACTGTGGGGCTGCCTTTGGAAGAGAGAAAGATGGAGATCACGACTTAGAGGGTTAGGGCTGGACCACAGAAAAGTAAAAAGTTTGGGATTGGAAGGAGCTAGGTCTTAGGGGAATTTCTGGTCCTTGGAAATGGGGACTATTATAGACAAGGAGGAGGAAGAAGGGCACAAAGATGAGAGATGCGTGATCTCAGAACACAAGACTCTAGAATCAGTTCAGGACTCCGCCAAGCTCTCATGGAAACGAGTCATCCAGAACATTGACCTCATGAATGTCCTTCACTTAATCCAGGGCCACTCAATCCCTCTTCAGGCTCCAGGGGGAGAAGCTTCTATTAGGACCTTAATGTGGCTGTGGACGAAGAACTGCTCTTGGGACCTGCAGGGACAGTGATAAAGTCCCGTGAGTCCCCCACCCTCCAGCACAGGGACTCAGCAGACAGCGCACCCAGCCAGAGTCACTTACATCTTATCCCAGTGATCCCTGAGAGGTATGATCAGCCCTCCCTGCCTTGCATCTTAGACGTTAGGAAAAGTGGGAAGCGGGGAAAGCCGGGGGGCAGGTGGCAGGGGTACTCCTCAGAGCTCATTACCTTTCCGAGCCCTGGTGTGGATGACGATCCCCACCAGAAGGAAGACTAGCCCAACCAGGAAGGCTGCAATTCCACTCAGCATCTTTCTCCAAGGATATTCAGACTGAGCTCCTATGGAAAACATGTATTAAAGTGAGCCAAAAGCTCCCAGTATTTGGTGTACCTTCCTGAAATCCCAGAACCTGTGCTGGACACCAATCCAATGCTATCTAGGGAAGGACTACATCTTGGAAGCCAAGGTTTGTACTCATGGAGTTTCTGTTAATGATTCTTATAATGCCCCCCTAAATGCCAAGACCAAAGCATTAGAGGACAGTAGTTCCCAAAGTTGGAAGTAAGTGACAAGGTGATTACACCTCCATATTTCTTGGAAGATCCAAGGATAGCCATGTTTTTTCCCACCCCAACCCAAAGACCCCAATTTCTATGACTCCCTCAGATCAGAGGGAAGAAGAACTAGTGTTGAAGCCAAGATGAACACAGAGGTAACACAGGTCTTGAGTCAGATTGAGCCGAGTTTTGTCCAGAAAGTATAAGCTGATTCTCACTCCACTCCACAGAAACAGGGCTCAGCAGGCTGGGATGATCAACAAGGCAGGTGTAGACCTCTCCAAGTTCAGGAGTCATTGCCAGCATCACCATTGTCTGAAAGGTCCAGTCTCCATTCCTAATGAGGCCAGTGGACATGACCCCCTCTCTCTGTTCCTGCCCATTCCGGAACCACGTGATCTTGATGTCCCCTGGATAGAAACCTGTCACAGAGCAAAGCAGCAGATTGTGGTGCTGCAAGGCTGGGATCCTCTCTGGATACACTGTCACCTCTGGTTGCACTAGCGGGGGAGAGAAGACATGAGACATGGTGAAGGAAATCCACAAAGCCAACACAGGAGTTTCATTAAAGGTTATCTCAGCCCCATATTTCTTTCCCAAATCACCCAAGTAGAAACTGGAAATGTGGGAAAATCTCACCCCCAAAGACTCAAACACTGGATATGTTAGTGTCGCAAGGAGGATTTAGGCTTTATCACATGCCCACAATTGCCCCTTGTATTTGGGAAGACACTAGCCCTTAAAGTCCCTGAGAACTGGGGGTCTGGGACCCAAGACCACCATGAACTAACCCCTGAGGATAGTGAGTGAGTCACAATTGAGGACAGAATGTATACAGACTCCCCTTCTCCTGACCCATCTATCCTGAAGCAGGAAACTGCCCAGTACAAGGAAGAAGAGCCACAGCCAGGCTCACACGGGGGAGATTCCTGAATCCCTGCAGTCCCCACCTTACACCTCACCTTTTCTCCCCACAGTGAAGGGTGCACCCAGCTTGTAGTTGTGTCTGCAGAGCGCATCCACAGAGGCTCTACTCCTTGCCAGTATATCGGGCCGATTGTTCCACAGCTCAGCGTCAGGCTGGCCCAGCTCCGTCAAGGCCACAAACATCCCCAAATTGCTGTCAAAACGTGCATACTCCTCCAGGTTAAAGATGAATCTGACCACAAACTGCACATTTTCTGTCCCATTGGTGAAGTAACAGTCAGCCTTTGCCTGAATCACAAAATCTTCTAGAAAACCAAAAAAAAGACTATGAACCAGCCCCAATTAGGAAACCCATACCTGGTTTATTATGCCAGACCACATTGATTGGAGAAGAGGCCTTTGACCTCAGTAAATCGGCCAAAGTAGCCTCTGCTCCCCTGGGCCCCACCCTGGTTCCTCTTAGCAAAGAGACATCCATTCTTCTTTGAAAGAAGCCTGAGGTCCAGCCTACCAGGCCAGCCAAACAGGAGACCTGTAACCCAAAGAAGCAAGTCAGAATGTGTCCAGAGACATAAACTTTCATTCAACAAATATTCATTCCTTTGACCAATATTTATAGACTGTTTGCATTTTGCCAGACACTGTGCTAAGTTTCTCCAAGCCAAGCTTTCAGAAGCCCAAGAATGCCCAGCCCTGTATGGAATAGTTCAATAGTATTCTTGCCGTTAGTAGGTTAATTCTACATATTCCTTCTGGAGTAAAGTGAAAGGAGGATGGAGGTGGGGTAAAGAAATGCAGAGTAGGTTCATAGTAGGTGTGAAATAAACTACCCTTCTGCTTTCCACTCACTATGGGTTTTCTCAAGAATTTTCTTCTGTGGACTTCCCTGGTGGTCCAGTGGTTAAGACTCTGTGCTTCCACTGCAGGAGGCACAGGTTCAATCCCTGATTGGGGAACTAAGATTCCAGGTGGCACAGCCAAAAAAAAATTTTTTTTTAATGAATTTTCTTCTGGACATTTTCCTTTGCACGATTACTCAGAGACCTCATCCCCTCTGTTGGCTCTAGTAAGGTAATGACCTCATTACCTCTATCTATGTTGGGTAAAATAGTATTAACTCATGACTTGAAGATGCCTTTTATCATCATCATCATTGGCCCTGTATGCACAGTTCTAGTGGTTGTAATAATATGGTGAATATAGGGTTAACTTAAACCTTTTCTGGAAACTTTTATATTAAACACTTCCACTGAAGAATGAATTAAAAAATCCAAATCCTTCAATATCCTGTGATAAACCATAATGGAAAAGAATATGAAAAAGGATGTATAACTGAGTCACTTTGCTGTACAGCAGTAATGAACACAACATTGTGATTCAACCATACTTCAATACAAAATAAATTTTAGGGACTTCCCTGGTGACATAGTGGTTAAGAATCTCTCTGCCAATGCAGGGGACATGGGTTTGAGCCCTGTTCCAGGAAGATCCCACATGCCACGGAGCAACTAAGCCTGTGCGCCACAACTACTGAGCCTGCACTCTAGATCCCAAGAGCCATAACTACTGAGCCCGTGTGCTACAACTACTGAAGCCCGCACACCTAGAGCCTGTGCTCCGCAGCAGGAGAAGCCACCACAATGAGAAGTCCGCGCGCTGCAACTAGAAAAAGCCCGTGTGCAGCAACAAAGACCCAACACAGACCAAAATAAATAAATATTTTTAAAAATAAATTTTAAATAAATAAGTAAAAATGCAAATCCATTCTCCATTATGATTTTCCACTTTCAAAGTACCTTATTAGTATTGATAGTGATTAGTTTGAAATCTATACTGACTTTCATACAATGTAACTCTTTTCTAATTGGCATGTTCTCCAAAACAATTTAATTTCCCAAAGCTATTTAATCAGTCTTCATAGGTAAGAAAAAGTATGATTGTGTATTGTGGTCTGGATGTTTGTGTTCCCTCCATTCACATGTTGAAACCCCAACCCCCAAGGGTAATGGTATTAGTCGGCAGTGTTGGGGGAGGTACTTAGGTCAGGAGCATGGATTCCTGATGAAAGGGATTAGTGTCCCTAGAAAAGAGGTTCCAGAGAGCTCCCTAGCCCCTTCCACCATGTGATGGCACAGAGAGAAGGTGCCCGCTCTGAACCAGAAAGAAAGCCTTTCCCAGAACACAACCATGCTGCAGCCTTGATCTCGGACTTCCCAGCCTCCAGAACTTTGAGAAATAAATTTCTGTTGTTTATAAGCAACGCGATCTGTGGCATTTGTCATAGCAACCCAAACAAACTAAGGTGGTGATAGTTGTCTTAGATTTGAAGATCTGGACAATTTTAAGAGACAAACTGGTAAATGGACCTGGATTGGTCTCAATTCACTTAAGTTCTAGTTCATTTTACATAGAAACAGACACTTCCCCTCCCTGATCTGCTTCCCTATCAATAAAGACAGGTTTGGATTCACGAACACCAACACCGAGGTAGAGCTCAAAAGCATTGTGTTAGGTAAGAAAAGAAACAGAATGTGATTCATCGCACAATGACATTCATTAAAATTTAAAAATACAGGAGGGAGCGGAGTCAAGATGGCGGACTAGGAGGATGTGGAGATCGTGTCTCCCCACAACTAGGGCACCTACCAGAGGCTTATGGGGGACCTTGACACCCAAGGGGATAGAAGGAACCCCCAAGTGACTGGGGAGGACATGGGGGAGAGCGAGGGGGAAAGAGAAGTGGAGGTTGGAGGGAACCAGTGCCCCTGAGGGGTGGCTGGGGGAGGGGAGGGGTTCCTGTGCCTGGAGGGACCCTTGGAGTTTCAGAGGACTCGGGGGAACGTGGATAGCATTTCTCCTGCCCACTCGGGCCCTGAGTCCTCCACCATCCGGGGACCCCTCCTGCCATGTGGGTCCTAAGGGTGTGGGAGAGAGGGGGTAGGGGAAGAAGAGTAAAGGTGAATGGGGAGCCTGCTAAGGTCTCAGGCCTGATCATCCCTACTCTGAGTCCAGAGGCACATCAGGGCCCCTCCAACAGCACTGAACCTAATTCCCACCCCCCACCCCAAGGGCTTAAGCATAAGGCCCCGCCCCCACCTAAACGATGCCCATGCCTAAGCCCCACCCCACATAGCCAAGGCCTTTTCCGGCCTTTTTTTCCCTATATTTTTGCTACTGTGATTCTGTTTTACCTTCTGGTTGTTGTTTCATTTATATTTTATTTTTTCTAACATATCTGTTAGTTTTCTAATCTTTTATTATTGTTTACTCTTTGTTACTTTCTGCCCTTTTTTATTTTTTTGCCACCCTGTGCAGCTTGCAGGATCTTGGTTCCCAGGCCAGGGGTCAGGGGTCAGCTCCTATGGTGGGAGCACTGAGTCCAAATCGCTGGATGAACAGACAGCCTCAGACCTCAGGGAATATTAATCAGAGTGAGGTCTCCCAGAGGTCCTCATCTCAGCACCAAGACCCAGCTCTACCCAACAGCCTACAAACTCCAGGGCTGGAAGCCTCAGGCCAAACCACCAATAAGACAGGAACACAGTCCCACCCATCCAAAAAAAAAAAAAAAAAAATGAGACAATAAAAAAATATCTTACAGATGAAGGAGCAAGATAAAAACCGACAAGACCAACTAAATGAAGAAGAAATAGGCAACCTACCTGAAAAAGAATTCAGAGTAATGATAGTAAAGATGATTCAGAATCTTGGAAATAGAATTCAGGCATGGATCGAGAAAATACAAGAAATGTTTAACAAAGACCCAGAAGAACTAAAGAATAAACAAAGATGAACAACACAGTAACTGAAATAAAAAATACAATAGAAGGAATCAATAACACAAAAACTGAGGCAGAAGAACAAATACGTGAGCTTGAAGATAGAATGGTGGAAATAACTGCCAAGGAGCATAATAAAGGAAAAAGAATGAAGAGAATTGAAAACAGTCTCAGAGACCTCTAGGACAACATGAAATACACCAACGTAAGAATTATAAAAGTCTCAGAAGGGGCTTCCCTGGTGGCGTAGTGGTTGGGGGTCCGCCTGCCGATGTGGGGGACGTGGGTTCGTGCCCCAGTCCGGGGGGATCCCGCGTGCCGCGGAGCGGTTGGGCCCATGGGCCATGGCCACTGGGCCTGCACATCCGGGGCCTGTGCTCCGCGGCGGGGGAGGCCGCAGCAGTGAGAGGCCCGCGTACCGCAAAAAAAAAAAAAAAGTCTCAGAAGAAAACAAAAAGAAAGGGTCTGAGAAAATATTTGAAGAGATTATAGTCAAAAACTTCCCTAACATGGGAAAGGAAATAGCCACCCAAGTTCAGAAAACACAGAGAGTCCCATACAGGAGAAACCCTAGGAGAAACACACCAAGACACATATTAATCAAACTAACAAAAATTAAATAAAAAGAAAAAATTTTAAAGCAGCAAGGGAAAACAAAAAATAACATACGGGGAATCCCCATAAGGTTATCAGCTGATTTTTCATCAGAAAGTCTGCAGGCCAGAAGGAAGTGGCAGGACATATTTAAAGTGATGAAAGGGAAATACCTACAACAAAGATCACTCTACCCAGCAAGGATCTCATTCAGATTCGATGGAGAAGTCAAAAGCTTTTCAGACAAGCAAAAGCTAAGAGAATTCAACACCACCAAACCAGCTTTACAACAAATGCTAAAGGAACTTCTCGAGGCGGAAAACACGAGAGAAGAAAAAGACCCACAAAAACAAACCCAAGACAATTAAGAAAATTGCAGTAGGAACATACATATTGATAATTACCTTGAATGTAAATGGATTAAATGCCCTAACCAAAAGACTCAGACTGGCTGAATGGATACTAAAACAAGATCCATATATGTGCTGTCTACAAGAGACCCACTTCAGATCTAGGGACACATACAGACTGAAAGTGAGGGGATGGAAAAGGATATCCCATGCAAATGGAAATCAAAAGAAAGCTGGAGTAGCAATACTCATATCAGATAAAATAGACTTTAAAATAAAGACTGTTACAAGAGATAATGAAGGACACTACATAATGACCAAGGGATCAATCCAAGAAGAAGATATAACAATTATAAATATTTATGATTTAAATAAAATAAATATGATTTAAATATCCTCCCAACATAGGAGCACCTCAATACATAAGGCAAATGCTAACAGCCATAAAAGAGGAAGTCAACAGGAACACAGTAATAGTGGGGGACTTTAACACCCCACTTACACCAATGGACAGATCATCCAGACAGGAAATAAATAAGGAAACACAAGCTTTAAATGACATAATAGACCAGATAGATTTGATTGATACTTATAGGACATTCCACCTAAAGCGGCAGAATACACTTTCTTCTCAGGTTCACGTGGAACATTCTCCAGGGTAGGTCATATCTTGGGTCACAAGTCAAGCCTCAAAAATTTAAGAAAACTGAAATCGTATCAAGCATCTTTTCCGACCACAACACTATGAGATTAGAAATCAATTACAGGAAAAAAAAACTGTAAAAAACACAAATAGATGGAGACTAAATAGTGCACTACTAAATAACCAAGAGATCACTGCAGAAATCACAGAGGAAATTAAAAAATACATAGAAAGGGCTTCCCTGGTGGCGCAGTGGTTGAGCGTCCACCTGCCGATGCAGGGGACACGGGTTCATGCCCCGGTCCGGGAAGATCCCACATGCCGTGGAGCGGCTGGGCCCGTGAGCAATGGCCACTGAGCCTGCGTGTCCCGAGCCTGTGCTCCGCAGCGGGAGAGGCCACAACAGTGAGAGGCCCGCGTACCGAAAAAAAAAAATACATAGAAATAAATGACAACGAAAACACGACGACCCAAAACCTATGGGACACAGCAAAAGGCTTCCTAAGAGAAAAGTTTATAGCAATTCAATCTCACCTCAAGAAACAAGAAAAACCTCAAATGAAAAATCTAACCTTACACCTAAAGCAACTAGAGACAGAAGAACAAAGAAAACCCAAGTCAGTAGAAGGAAAGAAATCATAAAGATCAGAGCAGAAATAAATGAAATAGAAACGAAGAAAACAATAGCAATGTCAATAAAACTAAAAGTTGGTTCTTTGAGAAGATAAACAAAATTGATACACCTTTAGCCAGACTCATCAAGAAAAAAAAAGGAGAGGATGCAAATCAATAAAATTAGAAATGAAAAAGGAGAATTACAACTGACACCACAGAAATTCAAAGGATTATAAGAGACTACTACAAACAACTATATGCCAATAAAATGGACAACCTGGAAGAAATGGACAAATTCTTAGAAAGGTACAATTTTCTAAGACTGAACCAGGAAGAATTAGAAAATATAAACGGACCTATCACAAGTAATGAAATTAAAACTGTGATTAAAAGTCTTCCAATAAACAAAAGTCCAGGACGAGTTGGCTTCACAGGCGAATTCTATCAAACATTTAGAGAAGAGCTGACACCTATACTTCTCAAACTCTTCCAAAAGATTTCAGAGGGAGGAACACTCCTAAATTCGTTCTATGAGGCCACCATCACCCTGATACCAAAACCAGACAAAGATATCACACACACAAAAAGAAACTTACAGACCAATATCTCTGATGAACATAGTCACAAAAATCGTCAACAAAATACTAGCGAACAGAATCCAACAACACATTAAAAGGATCATACACCATGATCAAGTGGGATTTGTCCCAGGAATGCAAGGATTCTTCAATATACGCAAATCAATAAACATGATACACCATATTAACAAATTAAGGAATAAAAACCATCAGGCTTCCCTGGATGCTCAGTGGTTAAGAATCCACCTGCCAATGCAGGAGACATGTGTTCGAGCCCTGGTCCAGGAAGATCCCACATGCCGCAGAGTAACTAAGCCCGTGATCCACAACTACAGAGCCTGCATGCCACAACTACTGAAGCCTGTGTGCCTAGAGCCCGTGCTCTGCAACAAGAGAAGCCACCACAATGAGAAGCCCACACACCGCAATGAAGAGTAGCCCCCACTCACCACAACTAGAGAAAGCCTGCATGCAGCAACAAAGACCCAATGCAGCCAAAAATAAACAAACAAACAAATAAATAAATAAACCATATGATCATCTCAGTAGATGCAGAAAAATCTTTTGACAAAATTTAACACACATTTATGATAAAAAAAAAAATTCTCCAGAAAATGGGCATAGAGGGAACCTACCTCAACATATTGGGTGGGCCAAAAGGTTTGTGTGTTTTTTTCTGTTATATGGCTCTAGTAGAACTTAGTTGTCTTTAAATTCATTCAAAACAACTTTGTTAGATTGTATACGACAGCTGTCATATCGGCATACATTTTTTAAAAATTATCAAAATTGGTGAATATTTGTGTAGCCATTTTAATATTGAAGATGGAAGAAAAAAGCAACATTTTCAACATATTAGGCTTTACTATTTCAAGAAAGGTAAAAACGCAACTGAAACGCACAAAAATGATTTGTGCAATGTATGGAGAAGGTGCTGTGACTGATCAAACGTGTCAAAAGTGGTTCACGAAGTTTTGTACTGGAGATTTCTCGCTGGACAATGCTCCACTGTCGGGTAGACCAGTTGAAGTTGATAGCGATCAAATTAAAACAGTAATTGAGAACAGTCAGCGTTATACCATGCAGGAGACAGCCGACATACTCAAAATATCCAAATCAAGCACTGAAAATCATTTGCACCAGTTTGATTATGTTAATGGCTTTGATGTTTGGGTTCTCTGTAAGTTAAGCAGAAAAAACGTTCTTGGCCATATTTCCGCATGTGATTCTCTACTGAAACATAATGAAAGAGTTCCATTTTTAAAACAAATTGTGATTGGCGAAGAAAAGTGGTTACTATACAATAATGTGGAAAGGAAGAGATCGTGGGGCAAGCGAAATGAACATCCAACAACCACACCAAAGGCCGGTCTTCATCCAAAGAAGGTGATGCTGTGTATATGGTGGGATTGGAAGGGAGTCCTCTATTATGAGCTCCTTGCAGAAAACCAAACGATTAATTCCAACAAGTACTGCTCCCAATTAGACCAACTGAAAGCAGCACTCGATGAAAAGCTTCCAGAATTATCAACAGAAAATGCATAATCTTCCATCAGGATAATGCAGGACCTCATGTTTCTTTGATGACCAGGCAGAAACTGTTACAGCTTCACTGGGAAGTTCTGATTCATCTGCTGTATTGACCAGATATTGCACCTTTGGATTTCCATGTATTTTGGTTTTCACAATATTCTCTTAATGGAAAAAAATTCAATTCCCTGGAAGACCATACAAGGCACCCGAAACAGCTCTTTGCTCAAAAATATAAAAAGTTTTGAGAAGATGGAATTATGAATTTGCCTGAAAACTGGCAGAAGGTAGTGTAAAAGAAATGGTGAATAAGTTGTTCAATAAAGTTCTTGGTGAAAATGAAAAATGTGCCTTTTATTTTTACTTAAAAAATGAAAGGCACTTTTTGGCTCACTGAATAATAAAGGCCATATATGACAAACCCACAGCAAACATCATTCTCAATGGTGAAAAACTGAAAGCCTTTCCACTAAGATCAGAAACCAGACAAGGATGTCCACTCTCACCACTATTATTCAACATAGTTTTGGAAGTCCTAACCATGGCAATCAGAGAAGAAAAAGAAATAAAAGGAATACAAAATGGAAAAGAAGTAAAACTGTCACTGTTTGCAGATGACATGATACTATACATAGAAAATCCTAAAGTTGCCACCAGAAAACTACTAGGGCTAATCAATGAATTTGGTAACGTTGCAGGATACAAAATTAATGCACAGAAATCTCTTGCATTCCTATTCATTAACAATGAAAAATCAGAAAGAGAAATTAAGGAAACAAACTCATTTACCATCACAACACAAAGAATAAAATACATAGGGATAAACCTATCTAAGGAGGCAAGAGACCTGTACTCAGAATACTATAAAACACTGATGAAAGAAATCAAACATGACACAAACAGATGGAGAGATATGCCATGTTCTTGGATGGGAAGAATCACTATTGTGAAAATGACCATACTACCCAAAGCGATCTACAGATTCAATGCAATCCCTATCAAATTACCAATGGCATTTTTCACAGAATTAGAACAAAAGATTTTACAATTTGTGTGGAAAACAAAAGACCCTGAATAGCCAAAGCAATCTTGAGAAAGAAAAGCAGAGCTGGAGGAATCAGGCTCTCCAACTTCAAACTATACTACAAAGCTACATTAATTAAGACAGTATCGTATTGGCACAAAAACAGAAATATAGATCAGTGGAACAGGATAGAAAGCCCAGAGATTAAACCCACGCACCTATGGTCACCTAAACTATGGCAAAGGAGGTAAGAACATACAGTGGAGGAAAGACAATCTCTTCAATAAGTGGTGCTGGGAAAACAGGACAGCTACATGTAAAAGAATGAAATTAGAACACTCCCTAACACCATATCCAAAAATACACTCCAAATGGACTAAAGACCTAAATGTAAGACTGGACACTAGAAAACTCTTAGAGGAAAACATAGGAAAAACACTCTTTGACATAAACCACAGCAAGATCTTTTCTGACTCCACCTCCTAGAGTAAGGAAAATAAAAACAAATGGGACCTGATAAAACTTAAAAGCTTTTGCAGAGCAAAGGAAACCATAAACAAGATGAAAAGACAATCTTCAGAATGGGAGAAAATATTTGCAAACAAAGCAACAGACGAAGGATTAATCTCCAAAATACACAAACATCTCATGCAACTCAATATCAAAAAAAACAAACAACCCAATCAAAAATGGCAGAAGACCTAAATAGATATTTCACCAAAGTAGACATTTCACCAAAGTAGACATACAGATGGCCAAGAGGCACATGAAAGGCTGATCAATATCACTAATTATTGGAGAAATGCATATCAAAACTACAATGAGGTATCACCTCACACCTGTCAGAATGGCCATCATCAAAAAATCTACAAACAATAAATGCTGAAGAGGGTGTGGAGAAAAGGAACCTCCTTGCACTGCTGGTGGGAATGTAAATTGATACAGCCTCTATGGAGAACAGGATGGAGGTTCCTTAAAAAACTAAAACTAGAACTACCATATGACCCAGCAATCCCACTACTGGGCATATACCCTGAGAAAACCATAATTCAAAAGGACACGTGTACCCCAATGTTCATTGCAGCACTATTTACAATAGCCAGGACATGGAAACAACCTAAGTGTCCATCGACAGATGAATGGATAAAGAAGATGTGGTACGTATATACAATGGAATATTACTCAGCCATGAAAAGGAACGAAATTGGATCATTTGCAGAGATGTAGATGGACCTAGAGTTTGTCATACAGAGTGAAGTAAGCCAGAAAGAGAAAAATAAATATCATATTAACACATGTACATGGAATCTAGAAAAATGGTACAGATGAACCTATTTGCAGGGCAGGAGTAGAGATGCAGACGTAGAGAACAGATATGTGGAAAGGGAGGCGAAGGAGAGGATGGGACGAATTGGGAGATTAGGAATAACATATATACACAACCATGTGTAAAATAGATAGCTAGTGGGAACATGCTATAACACACAAGAAGATCAGCTCAGTGCTCTGTGATGACCTAGATGGGTGGGATCGGGGGTGGGAGGGAGGCCTAAGAGGAAGGGGATATATGTATACATATAGCTGACTCATTTCATTGTACAGGAGAAACTATCACAATATTGTAAAGCAGTTACACTCCAATAAAAAAATATTTTTTAAAATACAGGAAAACAATGCTACATCTTCCTAAAAGCCACCCTCATACTTAAAGACATACCAGACACATTAGAATGGAAGGGAGGGAGTGAGAATGTAGACAAGGGAAGAGAGGAGAGCGTCCTTGCTCTGATCAGTGATTACAAGGTGCTGTGAAGTCACTGGGGAAGATTAACTCCATTCTGTGCACTTGAGAACAATATAAAAGGACATTCAAATGGGTTAATAATGTAAGTTGATCAGGAAAGATCTCCCTGAAGAAATGGCATTTCAGTTGAGACTTGAAGGATAATTGTTACTGATCTCGAGTAGTAGATTTTCCTTCATTTCTACGTTCAGAGGAACTATTGGACTGAGTGTCAGGACAGCAGCATCCTTCCTGGGTCAGCCAGACTCATCTCGAACTCAGCTAATTTCAAACAATGCTCTAACCTCCAAATCTCTATTTTGTCTTACATTCTAAATAAAAATATTTTAAAAGTTAGTTTTCAGTCAGATCTGTGTCAGAGTTTAGATCTTACTGATTGTGCATGTGTTGTTGTTGTTCAATGGATATCATAAGCTCAGAGAGGTTTCTGTTCTCCAAGAATAATGATCTCCTCACACCCACCCTCCACACCCCTAGGTTTGTTCCTCTTTTGTGTTTAATGAGACTTTGACGTTCAAAGGGGTTCTGTTTTTTAGCATGTTATATCCTGTTTTCTTCTGATAAATGTTTTCAGAATGTAATATCACTTCATGTTTGCATAGCTTAACTCCTCAGCTAGAAAAATAACAGCAGTAAATACATGTACCTGGTAACACGAGGACAGGCATTCAATTTCTAATACATTCTAATACATCTAATACATGTATACCCTCCCTATAACCCCAGTTAATAATAAAAATTTACAGAAGATTATTCAAATACCTGAGTTTTTTTTTAATACTTGTACAGAGGAGTACACAGGATGATGAGTGCATTAAAATGTAATCCAAAGTAGCCATATGATTGACTGATACCATGTATACTGTATCTTTTTCTGATTTAATAAAAAGTACATTTACATCTGAAAAAAAAAAGGTGGGGGATTTCCCTGGTGGCACAGTGGTTAGGAATCTGCCTGCCAGTGCAGGGGACACGGGTTTGAGCCATGTCTTAATACAATTTCTAATACATTCAATTTCTCTCATTTCTCAAGATCGCTTCGTACAATCTGACCATATTATAGGGGCTTAAAAATGTCAAATGAAGCAACCTTCGTTTCCAAGTTCTTTTATTCACATATACCTCAATTGGATACATATGGAAACAGTCACAATCATCAAACTCCTGGCTGAAGGATAGCAGCTATTCTCAGACTGCCTCCATTTATTACAGCTCTCCAGACTGACATTAATACCATAAGGACCCTAAGCAAGCAATGTTTCCCTTTTTCCTGCCTCCGGACTCCTTGAATCCGTGGCTGTGGGACAGGAAGACCCTTTTCCTGCCGGTCCATTGCATGTGGTAAAGAGGGAAGGAATAATTTCCTGTCAAAGGGAAGAAGACTCTCTTTGAACCTAGAAGCCCCTTCCGGTCTGGACTGGAGCCTGGACCTGTAGGGAAAGGCCTTCCTCCCCCACGCCAGTTTTTGCATGTACACATGAAAGAAATCACTGTGTCCTTACCTGGAGCATCTCTGCCTTGAGTCATGGAGGAATCCAGCCTGACTACCGTCACTAACAAAGCCACCACCCAGGGAACCCAGCTAGAACCCATTCTGGAAGAAAACAAGCGAGACAGAAAAATCGTCCACCTCTTCAGAATGGGGCTTGCCCACACACAACTCAGTCAAAAATATTCATGAAGAATAGAGATACCTTTCTGGCCTCCCCAGGATTGGAAACTCCTCACATGGATAACCAATCAAGACAGAGGGGCTTTGTGTCATTAGGTGCTGGGTAGAATACTTTCATAAAGTAGTTACCACTCAAGAACTCTTGACCTGCAGAATCACTGGCAGCAGTCTAGGTACATGGAAACCGGCTAGGAGAAAAAGGTCTTAGAAGAACTGGGCAGATTGTTTATCATGGATCTTACTATCCTCATATAGCACTGTCCCTGGCCTGCTGTGACTAATAGATCTCCATGCCGATGGGGTCGTTCACATTGCCTACAGAGAGTGTGTAAATAAAGAAGATAGTAGACAGCATTTTGAAGCATGGACCTTATAAGGAGTTAGGGAAAGGATTATCAGAGAAGAAATTGAAGAGACTGAGAATTACCTGAAGAGGATTTCCTGTAAACCAAGACAGGGGGAAGAAAAAAACAAACAAAACATGGAGACAGGATTCTCAAAAGAATAAAATGCTGCAAGAAATGGCTAAAAGGATAAAAGAAAAGAAAGCATTATTGTGTTTTATAAGTAATGGGGCACCAAAAACCTTCAATGGAACAGAGTGTTAAAGGTAGAAGCAATATTTCAAAAAGGTAAAGAGTGAATGAAAATGAGAAAATGAAGGCAGCAGATGTAAGCAGTCCTTCGAGAATTTTGGAAGTGAAAACAAGGGAAAAGATGAGACTCTCTCTTGAGAGAAAAGCAACACTAAGGAAAAATAGCTTTTAAGCTAGAAAAGATCTTCCTAAGTTTCTGAGTCAAGTGAAAGTCAACTGTACTTAGGATAAATTGAAGATAAAAAGGAGAAGAAAAGAGAAATTACTCTCCAAATGTTGATTGGAATCCAAATAATTGTCACACATGGCAATAAAAAGAGAAAGACTTTTTCAGATACATGAATGAAATAGGAAGGTTTGGGGTGATAGAGGGGAATGAGGAAGTTCCAGTTGTGTGGCTTCAATAAACTCAGTTTAGAACAAGGCAAGATCTTCTGCTAAAAGGAAACTGGAAAAAAAAATTTGATAACTAAGGAGAGCAAGACTCCTTTTTTGCCAAAGTGGTCTGTAAGTGCATTATCATTTAATTAGCATCACGCTCTATGGCCCAATATTGTGGACAGTGCAAGGTGAAACAGACATGTTTCTTGTCCTCAAGAAATGTAAAACCTGGGTGGAGTGACAGGGAAACAATCCACTGTAATGTCAGGAAGAATCAAATCAACATTGTAATGCTTGAGCACACAAGAAGAGAAAATTCTAACCATCTAAGAAAGAGTTCATGATGAAATTGATAAAGTTGATATTTGATACATGTGGCCAAGAGAGAATTTTATAATTCCACATATGTGCATGTGGACAAAAGAGAGGAAATAAACAGTTAAACAAAAAGTGTATCTGGAATTCCTTAAAAATTACTGATTAGCCAAAATAAATATGTATATATATTTTATACACACACACACACACACACACACACACACACACACACTACTTCATAGAATGAGAAGATACAATAGAATTTTTTTCTCCTTCATTTCCCTAAAGGAACACATGCTTTGATGGACGCGTAATATGGGATTATGATGGTAATTGACCAGGTGAGCCTGGAATACTTGAATTATGCCTTACCAAATATGCTGAGATGCCCTCAGGACAGCTCTACCCATAAATGTAATAGCAAATTGTAAATCAAAGGCTTTATTAGCTGGTCAAATCCCTGATACTCTAATAGAGAGTTTTATGCTAAGCTTCTGTGAAGCATGAGACCCCAAGCAAGGTCTCATGTTCCCACTTTTACTGCTAGCCAGCTGTAAATCCTGAAGGATTAGAACTTGCAAGCATATGAAGTGTGGGAAGAAGAAAGATGACAGGGGGAGTCAAGATGGCAGAGTAGGAGGACACAGAGTTCACGTCTCCTCACAACTAGGGCACCTACCAGGCACTGGTGGGGGACCTTGGACACCTAAGGGGATAAGAGGAACCCCCGCACAACTGGGTAGGACTCGGGAGGGAGGGAGGGGAGGAGGAGAAGTGGAGGTGGGACAGGACCAGCACCCCTGAGGGGTGAATGGGGGAGGGAAGGGGTTCCCACGCTCAGAGGGGCCCACTTACAGCAAGAGAATTAGCAGAGATGGGGTAGACTTTTGGGGGATTGGAGGATGGGAAAGGAACGGGTCCAGCATTTCCCCCCATGTAGTTGGGCCCCAAGGAGTCTGCTGGAGTCCCAGGCCTGAACCTCCACCCTCCGAGGCCACCTCCAGGCATGCTGAGCCTAAGCCCTGCCCCTGCCACTCCTCACAAGATTTGCATGGGTCCTGAGCATAAGCCCCACCCCCGCCTAAGCCCCTCCCCACTCCCCCAGCCAAGGACTTTTCTGGACCCTCTTTCTTTTTTTTTTTTTTTGCTGTTGTGGTTTTGTTTTGCCTTGTTGTTGTTTCATTTATTTTTTTCTAATGTATTTTTTACTTTTCTAATTTAATTTTATTTTTTATTCTTTGTTATTCTGCTTTTTTTTTTTTTTTTTTTGCTGTGCCACACAGCTTATGGATTCTTGGTTCCCAGGACACCAGGGGTCAGGCCTGAGCTCCTGTGGTGGGAGCACCGAATCCAAATCTCTGGACTAACAGACAGCCTCAGACCCCAGGGAATATTAATCAGAGTGAGGTCTCCTGGAGGTCCTCATCTCGGCACCAAGACCCTGCTCTACCCAATGGCCTGCAAACTCCAGAGCTGGAAGCCAAAGGCCAAACAACCAGTAAGACAGGAACACAGCCCCACCCATCAAAAAAATGAGATGACAAAAACATATGTTACAGATGAAGGAGGGAGGTAAAACCTATAAGACCAAATAAATGAAGAGGAAATAGGCAACCTACCTGAAAAAGAATTCATCTTTACTGGTGATAGTAAAGATGATCCAAAATCTCAGAAATAGAATGGAGGTACGGATCAAGAAAATACAAGAAATGTTTAACAAGGACCTAGAAGAACTAAAGAACAAAGAAACAAAGATGAACAACACAATAACTGAAATGAAAGATACACTGGAAGGAATCAATAGCAGAATAACTGAGGCAGAAGAACAAGTAAGTGAGCTGGAAGATAGAATGGTGGAAGTAACTGCCAAAGAGCAGAATAAAGAAAAAAGAATGAAAAGAATTGAGGACAGTCTCAGAGACCTCTGGGGCAACACTAAACACACCAACATTTGAATCAAAAGGGCCCCGGAAGAAGAAGAGAAAGAGAAAGGGTCTGAGAAAATATTTGAAGAGATTATAGTCAAAAAGTTCCCTAACATGGGAAAGGAAACTACCACCCAAGTCCAGGAAGTGCAGAGAGTCCCATACAGGAGAAATCCTAGGAGAAACCCACCAAGACACATATTAATCAAGCTAACAAAAATTAAATAAAAAGAAAAAAAATTTAAAGCAGCAAGGGAAAACAAAAAATAACATACAGGGGAATTACCAAAAGGCTATCAGCTGATTTTTCATCAGAAAGTCTGCAGGCCAGAAGGAAGTGACAGGACATATTTAAAGTGATGAAAGGGAAATACCTACAACAAAGATCACTCTACCCAGCAAGGATCTCATTCAGGTTCAACGGAAAAATCAAAAGCTTTACAGATAAGCAAAAGCTAAGAGAATTCAGCACCACCAAACCAGCTTTACAACAAATGCTAAAGGAACTTCTCGAGGCGGAAAACACGAGAGAAGAAAAAGACCCACAAAAACAAACCCAAGACAATTAAGAAAATCGCAGTAGGAACATACATATTGATAATTACCTTGAATGTAAATGGATTAAATGCTCCAACCAAGACTCAGACTGGCTGAATGGATACTAAAACAAGATCCATATATGTGCTGTCTACAAGAGACCCACTTCAGATCTAGGGACACATACAGACTGAAAGTGAGGGGATGGAAAAGGATATCCCATGCAAATGGAAATCAAAAGAAAGCTGGAGTAGCAATACTCATATCAGATAAAATAGACTTTAAAATAAAGACTGTTACAAGAGATAATGGGGCTTCCCTGGTGGCGCAGTGGTTGGGAGTCCGCCTGCCGATGCAGGGGACATGGGTTTGTGCCCCGGTCCGGAAGGATCCCACATGCCATGGAGCGGCTGGGCCCGTGGGCTGAGCCTACGTGTCCAGCTGAGCCTGCGTGTCCAGAGCCTGTGCTCTGCAATGGGAGAGGCCACAACAGTGAGAGGCCCGCGTACCGCAAAAAAAAAAAAAAAAAAAAAAGAGATAATGAAGGACATTACATAATGACCAAGGGATCAATCCAAGAAGAAGATATAACAATTATAAATATTTATGATTTAAATAAAATAAATATGATTTAAATATCCTCCCAACATAGGAGCACCTCAATACATAAGGCAAATGCTAACAGCCATAAAAGAGGAAGTCAACAGTAACACACAGTAATAGTGGGGGACTTTAACACCCCACTTACACCAATGGACAGATCATCCAGACAGAAAATAAATAAGGAAACACAAGCTTTAAATGACACAATAGACCAGATAAATTTGATTGATACTTATAGGACATTCCACCTAAAGCGGCAGAATACACTTTCTTCTCAGGTTCACATGGAACATTCTCCAGGATAGATGACATCTTGGGTCACAAGTCAAGCCTCAAAAATTTAAGAAAATTGAAATTGTATCAAGCATCTTTTCCGACCACAACACTATGAGATTAGAAATCAATTACAGGAAAAAAACTGTAAAAAACACAAATAGATGGAGACTAAATAGTGCACTACTAAATAACCAAGAGATCACTGCAGAAATCACAGAGGAAATTAAAACATACATAGAAATAAATGACAATGAAAATATGACAACCCAAAACCTATGGGACGCAGCAGAAGACTTCCTAAGAGTAAAGTTTATAGCAATTCAATCTCACCTCAAGAAACAAGAAAAACCTCAAATGAAAAATCTAACCTTACACCTAAAGCAACTAGAGACAGAAGAACAAAGAAAACCCAATGTCAGTAGAAGCAAAGAAATCATAAAGAATCAGAAATAAATGAAATAGAAACAAAGAAAACAATAGCAATGTCAATAAAACTAAAAGTTGGTTCTTTGAGAAGATAAACCAAATTGATACACATTTAGCCAGACTCATCAAGGAAAAAAAGGAGAGGATGCAAATCAATAAAATGAGAAGTGAAAAAGGAGAATTACAACTGACACCACAGAAATACAAAGGATTATAAGAGACTACTACAAACAACTATATGCCAATAAAATGGACAACCTGGAAGAAATGGACAAATTCTTAGAAAGGTACAACTTTCCAAGGCTGACTTAGAAAATATAAATAGACCTATCACAAGTAATGAAATTGAAACTGTGATTAAAAACCTTCCAACAAACAAAAGACCAGACCCAGATGGCTTCACAGGCAAATTCTATCAAACATTTAGAGAAGAGCTGACACCTATACTTCTCAAACTCTTCCAAAAGACTGTAGAGGGAGGAACACTCCCAAATTCATTCTATGAGGCCACCATCACCCTGATACCAAAACCAGACAAAGATATCACAAAGACGAGAAAATTACAGACCAATATCACTGATGACCATAGATGCAAAAATCCTCAACAAAATACTTGCAAACAGAATCCAACAACACATTAAAAGGATCGTACACCATGATCAAGTGGGATTTGTCCCAGGAATGCAAGGATTCTTCAATATATGCAAATCAATGTGATACACCATATTAACAAATTAAGGAAATAAAACCATATGATCATCTCAATAGGTGTAGAAAAATCTTTTGACAAAATTCAAAACCCATTTATGATAAAAACTCTCCAGAAAATGAGCATAGAGGGAACCTACCTCAATATAATAAAGGCCATATATAACAAACCCACGGCAAACGTCATTCTCAATGGTGAAAAACTGAAAGCCTTTCCACTAAGATCAGAAACCAGACAAGGATGTCCACTCTCACCACTATTATTCAACATAGTTTTGGAAGTCCTAGCCATGGCAATCAGAGAAGAAAAAGAAATTAAAGGAATACAAAATGGAAAAGAAGAAGTAAAACTGTCACTGTTTGCAGATGACATGATACTATACATAGAAAATCCTAAAGTTGCCACCAGAAAACTACTAGGGCTAATCAATGAATTTGGTAACGTTGCAGGATACAAAATTAATGCACAGAAATCTCTTGCATTCCTATTCACTAACAATGAAAAATCAGAAAGAGAAATTAAGGAAACAATCTCATTTACCATCGCAACACAAAGAATAAAATACATAGGGATAAACCTACCTAAGGAGGCAAGAGACCTGTACTCAGAATACTGTCCTCTGCCTGCCTTTGGTCTTAGAAAAACTTTAGTCAAAGAATAAATTTAATCAGAGAAGTGAGAAAATGCAGGGAAAAAAGGAAGATAGTCAAGCAAGACAAAACAATAATATTTTAGCCATTAAACGAAGTGAAGGACCTTTAGTTCTTCCTCAAGGGCTATAAATAATATTCTAAGCCGTGTCCTTTGAGCTGTTTTGCAGATACTGAAATCCCCACCTTGTGGAAGAAGTTAACTGTACACTGCCCAGAAGCATATAGACCCCAGACCAGTTGGAACCAGAAGGTTGATGATGCTGACTTCCAATTACCTCACCACCAATCAATCAGAAGAATGTCCACGAGCTGACCACGCCCTGCTCCTTGAACACTGTAAGACTCCTCACCACCCCCTCCAAGGCAGGACACGCAGGCTTGAGGGCACTAGCCCGCTGTCTCCCCCTTTGCCTGGCAAAGAAATAAAGCTATTTCTTTCTACTTCATCCAAAACTCTGTCCCCGAGATTTAATCCAGCACCGGTGTGCAGAGGTCGAATTTCGGCAACACTACCAAGTCAACTAAGACAGCCTTGTGTTATATAAAATGTTGAAACCAGAATATAAAAGCTGTCTAATTAGATGAGTCATCAGGGAAAGAAGGTGCGCTAGAGAGTCACCTGAACCTACAAGAGACACTGCATGAATGAGAAATAACTTGCTTAATTAAGCAAGTTAATTAATAATTGGTAGTGGGAATTTCGTGGCAGTCCAATGGTTAGGGCTCCGTGCTTCCACTGCAGGGGTTCCAGGTTCAATCCCTGTTCAGGGAACTGGGATCCTGCAAGCCACGCGATGAGGCCAAAAAAAAAAAAAAAAGGCACTGGTGGTGGTTGTTACTACAGCCTCACTTAACCTAATAGGACAGGAGCCAGAATGTACCCCCCTCCCCATATCCCTCAGGTAGATTAGAATATTCATGAATTAGAAGCCTGACCACAGGCCAGAAATTCAACTCTGTGTACAGATGCATGAGCCATGGTTGTGAGTGCTTTTTCTAGAAGTGGATGGTTGTGTTGCTCCCAATTGGAAGGGTGTGTGTGACGCTGAGTAGAAAGGTGGCAATCAGAAGGAACGCAAGCCACTGAATTTTAATTTCCTTCTTTCTTCATACAAACACTTACCTCAGTCTTTCCTGTGTAGCTCATCTCATCTGGAAATAGAGAAAAATGTTTTACTTGAGGCTAAGTGAATGAGGACATGATATGGGGGTGATCAGAAGCAGTAAAAGCAGATGACAAGGCTGCTTATGCCTAAGCCTGTCTCCGCTCCTCTGCAGGCAGTACCCCGGCTGGCCTTCTGCAGATTCTCTCGGAGATGAACGAGAGCCCATGAGGAGAAGAGAACTCTGGGGCCCAGAGAACACAGATTAAATTGGGGCTTGTGCTTGGATTTAGAGGGAAGAGGAGTTATTAGATGGCAAGTGGTGGTGAGGGAAGATTGGAAGATACGGATGCTGAACCAGAAATTTAGGAGGGCTCCTTTTACTTCTTCCGGTGTGAATGTACCTAAAGCCCATGAACTCTGAAATCTGACTTGACTACATCGTAACAGTAAGAGCTAATACTTTTTGATTGCTTGTTATGAGTCAATTTTCTAAGCACTATATGACTGTGTGGGGTAGGAGGAGGGAGAGAGAGAGAAAGAGAGACAGAATCATCAGAACAACGCTTCACTGTAGATACCATTATGACCTCCCTTTTACAGGTGAAGTAATGAAAGAATGAACCAAAGGTCACAAGTAGTAAATCCATAGGCTGTGCTATTTCCATTGCACTACATTTCTTACTTGAGAACCCAGGAAACTTTATTTCTACACCTTTAACATCCCTGTAATGATAAGATGCACAGAAGGTCAAAATAACTGAAGAATTGTACTATAACTTTGGTACCAGGACAGATTTCCATCCCCATCTCTTCAAAAGAAGTCAGTGGTTTTGTATATCACAAGCAAGGAATGACATGGAGACCATCTGTAGGAAGAGGTAGCAATGTCAACCAAGAAGAGGAAGCAATACCAACCTGGGAATCTCCCTTGTCAATGGCCTCTGATACATCTTGAATAAATCGAAGCCTCTGATTGGTCCAGTTGGAAACTTTGTTGAGTCATTTTCTGTGCTTCTTGTCAATGTCTACAGTGGAAGGATCTGAGCTTCAGAGGCTCATCAGAGAAAATAGACATTTCTGGGGAGACAACTAATAAAGGGAAAAGTCATGCCCTGGTTGCTTTCTCCCACCTTTTTGTTTTTGTGTTCTACTTGTATGAGTTTGAAAAATAAAGTGGGGCATTTTCATCTATCTCTTCCTGTCTGACTTCAGCCAAGAGCCCTACCTAATAGAGACATGGGCTTTTCTGTGATTTTTCCCCAAAACTCATATTTTGCATCCCTCTTTCTCATTCCCTCCCCATTCCCTAGGGAGTGAGAGAAGTTGGGTGTGGTAGATGTGGTTATTCACTGAGGTGGTAAAAAATCATTCTCCTTATTACCTGACAAAAATATCTCTTCCAGCGGGGTGGGGCTTCCCTGGTGGCGCAGTGGTTGAGAGTACCCCTGCCGATGCAGGGGACACGGGTTCGTGCCCCGGTCCGGGAAGATCCCACATGCCGCAGAGCGGCTGGACCCGTGAGCCATGGCCGCTGAGCCTGCGCGTCCGGAGCCTGTGCTCCGCAACGGGAGAGGCCACAATAGTGAGAGGCCCGCGTACCGCAAAAAAAAAAAAAGAAAAAAAAAAATATCTTCCACTGCTATCTTGGTGACTTTATTAATTTTTATTGAGATATAATTAACCTACAACACTCTGTTAGTTCCAGATATACAACATAGCGATTTGATATTTCTATACATTACAAAGTAATCACCATGATAAGTCTAGTTACCAACTGTCACCATACAAAGTTATTACAATATTATTGACTGTATTCCCCACCCTGTACATTTCATTCCTGTAACTCATTTATTTTGTAACTGGAGGTTTATACCTCTGAATCTCCCTCACCTATTTCACTTACTCTCCCCAGCCTCCTCTCCTTTGGCAACCACTCTGTAACTATGAGTCTTTCTGCTTTGTAATTGTTTGTTCACTTGTTTTGTTTTCAGATACCCACTAGGTCCATCCATGTTGTTGTTAATGTCACGATTTTATTTCTTTTTTATGGCTGGATAATATTCCATTGTATATACGTACCACATCTTTATCCATTCATCTATCGATAGACACTTAAGTTGTTTCCCTTTGTTTGATTTTGTTTTCCTTTCACTTAATTCACTTCATTTCATTCTTTCCTTTCATGGATGTAAGTAACTGAGGTCATGAATTCTCCTCTGAACACTGAGGAACTATATCCCAAAAGTTTGATATGTGATTTAATTGTAACAGGGAAGAGCAAAGTCGGACTCCATGTGGGATCTGTTTCTTTGATTTTAAACTTTGTTTTTCGTTGCTTTTGTTATTATAATCATATATAACGGCCTGCCTCAGGGAACCCTGCCCATCTGCCTGAATGTTATAATAAAGTGCCTTTGTTCAGCTCCCAGGGAGACAATCGGACTCTGCCCACCTGTGAATGGCTGCAGAAAAGAAGAAATTAACATATCCCCTTCCCGATGCTGGCCAAGCCAGGCAAAACTAATGGCCTTTTTACTTTACTTCCTCACCTCCTCCCCCTCTCTGTTCTACAAAAGAAACTGCCCTGATAAGATGGTTTTTGGGGGACCTAGTCCCCCATCTTCTCGGTCTGCCGGCTTTCTGAATAAAGTCGCTATTCCTTGCCTCAACACCTTGTCTCCCGATTTATTGGCCTGTTGTGCGGCAAGCAGAGTGACTTGGTAACAATTTTTAATTGTCATTTTTCTAGAAAATCTTCAGTTGTTTGTTTGTTTGTTTTCTCACTCTCTGGCCCAAGAGAAAGACCATTTCTTTAAGTTCCTATGTGGAAGGGCATTTACCTTTTCTGACCTGATTATTATCAAGCTTGCTCCATTATAGTCAGAGAATAGTACCTGTATCATTCCTATTTTGGGGAAATGATTGAGTGCCAGAATGTGGGGTCTATTTTCATTAATATTTTGCTGAAACTTGAAAAATTATGTTCTCAATTTTCAAGGAAGAAATTTCAGTATAGAGCCATCAGATCTAATTTTTGACTATGTTAGTAATATTTTCTGTGTTCATATTTATCTTTTGTCTACTTGATTTGTTAGTCCTAAGAAAAGTGAATTAAAATCACCTATAACTACATTTCTGAATATTTTCCTGGTATCTACCTTCATTTCTGCTTTGTGAGGGTTACTTATATGCTATTTAGAACTTATATATTTCTTAGATATGCATTTTGAGTTTTACACTTTACATTATAAAGTGTCTTCTTATCTCAACCAATCTGGGGAGATTGGTCTGAATTTCACCTTGTTTAATAAGATTGTGACCTCTGCTTTCTTTATGTTTGCACTCTCTTTTTATGCCTTTGTCCATCATTTTATTTATTGAATAAATGAACGAATCTATTTGAGTCACTTTATTTTTAGGCATATCTTTTGTATATTGCAAGCAGCAGAGTTTTTCTTTTAATCTAATCTGAAAATATTTTTAATTTTAATATTTTAATGAGTTAAGTTCATTTACAATTATTAATATGGCAAATAGTTCAGTGTAATTTGGAGATTATTATTTTCTGTTAAATATGATGTTTATATGAGTATTTCTTTTTTATTTCTTTTTTTTTATTTTTTTGGCTGCGTTGGGTCTTCATTGCTGCATGCAGGCTTTTCTCTAGTTGAGGCGGGTGGGGGCTACTCTTCGTTGCAGTGCGCGGGCTTCTCATCATGGTGGCTTCTCTTGTTGCAGAGCACGGGCTCTAGGTGCACAGGCTTCAGTATTTGTGGCTCACGGGCTCTAAAGTGCAGGCTCAGTAGATGTGGCACACAGGCTTAGCTGCTCTGCGGCATGTGGGATCTTCCTGGACCAGGGCTTGAACCTGTGTCCCCTGAATTGGCAGGTGGATTCTCAACCACTGCACTACCAGGGAAGCCCCGACTATTTCATTTTTAAAATCTTTCACTTTGTCTTTTTGTGGTTTTCTAAATTGCAGTTTTTCAGATATTTAGGAAAGTGTATATGTTGGGATTGTCTTGATAATTTTATTTTTATATACTTCAGTTAGTTCCTCTCTTCTTTAGATAGTTCCTATTAGTTTTCTACTATAAGCATCAGAAAACAAGCTTATATTCTCTCCCTTTCTCTTCCATTGTCTTTGTGTATAACTTTGTACTCTTACATATGTTCTAAATACAACTACTTGATTTATCAGTCTTAGGGCTATCTTTTGACTCTCAGACATTAAAGACTAGGCCATCAGCAAGCTTATTCTATGTCCTTACTCATTTTTCCACTTAATCTGTAATTATTAAGAAATGTGTTTCTATTTGTCAATTTCTTCTATAATTTGGCATACAGATATAGATATAGATATTTTTTTGCGCACGCTGCTCGGCTTGTGGGACCTTAGTTCCCCTACCAGGGATTTAACCCCAGCCCTCAGAAGTGAAAACCGGGGAGCCCTAACCACTGGACCACCAGGGAATACCTGTGGTCTATATTTTCTTACCTATATCTGACTTTACTACTAGGTGCAGACTCATTCAGTTTTAGTATAATGTCCTGGTGACTTCTTGCTATCATTATGCATATTTTAATTTATTTATTTTGTAATATTTACTTATTTATTTATTTTGGCTGTGCCAGGTCTTAGTTGTGGTGTGCAAACTCTTAGTTGCAACAAGCATGCGGGATCTAGTTCCCCGACCAGGAATCACACCTGGGCCCCCTGCGCTGGGAGAGCTCGGTCTTACCCACTGGACCACCAGGGAAGTCCCATTATGCATATTTTTAGATGTCAATGTACATGAACTATCTTCTATTAGTGTTAGCTTTACACATCGTATTACACATTTTGATTTTAACCTTTTCAAGTATTTAAGTTTTCTTTGTGACTCATGTGAAGGGCTTATAACTAGATTTTGTGATAGTATTAATCCAATCTGAGAATTTCTTTCTTTTAACTTCTAAATTTAAGCTATTTACATTTCTGTGACTACTAAGCTGTCTGGATTTGTTTCTATTATCACATATTGTGCTATGTTATTTGCTTCCTTTATTGTCCTTTCATCACTTACATTAAACTAATTAAATATTCTAAGTAATCTCTAATTTCCCCCTACTGGTTTAGGAGTTTTAATTTTTATTAATTAAGATTTACCCCTACATTTTTAACATGACTGCCTAATTTAGCAACATCCGAAGTTAATCAATATCTCTGCCCTCCTGCCAAATACGACCAAGACTTTAGAATTCTTTTACTTTATCTGCCCTCACTCTCATGTTATTTCTGATTATTCCATCATGTTCTTAAATTTAATTGTCATTATTGCCAGTGATTTTCGTAGTTATAGTCATTTTTCATTCCTCAGTCTGATTTACCAATATTTTAGACAGGTTTCAGTTAATGATGGTTGTGGTGGTGTGTGCGCACGTGTGTGTGTTTACTCATCTTTGCTTATTGCATCCCAATTTTTCTTTCTGGGTTCAGTATCCTTCTTCCTTAAGTGGTAACAAAAATAAACCAAATGACAACTTCAGTACGATGCCACTTTTTATCTATAAGAGTCACAAAATCTAAAAATTTTACAACATTCTGTGTTGATGAGAATGCGGGGAAAGAGATAAACTCATATACTGCTGATGGAATTCTACATTCATACAATCTCCATGACGGTAATTTTCCAATATCTATCAATATTAATAATACATAAACATTTAGACTTGGCAACATCCTCTTTCGGATTTTATCCTAGTCCTAGTCTCGCACATGTGTATAACAATGTCTAGACAAGACATTGCTTATAATAGCAAAAGACTTCTGACAGCCTATACTCATCAATAAAAGGAGACAGGTTAAATGAAATATGGTACTTCCATAAAATAGCATACATTAGAGCCATATATTTCTAAAGTTTAAAAAGTAAATTTCAGGACTTCCCTGGTGGTGCAGTGGTTAAGAATCCACCTGCCAATGCAGGAGACACGGGTTCGAACCCTGGTCAGGGAAAATCCCACATGCCAAGGAGCAACTAAGCCCACGTGCCACAACTACTGAGCCCACATGCCACAACTACTGAAGCCCGCATGCCTAGAGCCCACGCTCCGCAACAAAAGAAGCTACCGCAATGAGAAGCCCGCGCACCGCAACGAAGAGTAGCCCCCGCTCGCTGCAACTAGAGAAAGCCCGCATGCTGCAACGAAGACCCAAAGCAGTCAAAAATAGATAAAATAAATACATTTATTTTAAAAAAGTAAATTTCAGAACTGGGAATTTAGGGAGCTGCTATTTGTAATAATAGGGAGCGAGAATATATACATATATATGCTTAAATATACAGTACATTGTTTCTCTGGAAGGATAAAGCTTGAAGTATGCATCGCCAAAGCAAGGGGTACTGGCAAACTGTGGGGAAGGATGGGAGTGAAGCTTTCCTCCACAGACCATGTTGTGCTTTTTGAATTGTAAACCACATTAATTAACGTATTGCTTATTCACATGAATTGTATCTTTAAAAAAGAGAATAGTAAGAGGGTAAGTGGATACAGGCAGTATAGCAAACTCTTTTGAGGAGTTCTGTTGTAAAGTTAAGCAAAGTCCACCTTTTCCTAGCTCTGTGTCCCAGGCAAGTGAGTAAATGTTTCTAAATCTTCACTCTCATTCTTAGAATTGGGATAGTAACACCTGCCACATGGGATTATCTTAAAGATAAAGTAAGATGGTATATGGCAGGCACTTAGCACAGCAGAAGCACACAGAGGGCACTCCGTGAATGATTATCATTGATACTGAATTATTACAATTCATAAAAGCCCTTGAAACTCTAGGTTGAAGACTCAGTCTTTCCTAGGGCCAGCAGGTGGCATCGGACCCAAGTGAACGGATGCTCCTTTCACTCAGCGCCCAGAACAGATTTTTGTTTTCCTTATTCCCTTGTCCTTTCCCCCCCCAAATTCTGACTCCACACTTCCTTCTTCTGAACCACGACTGCCGTGCAGACTACAGGTGGCTGCCCCACTCGGCTGGAGTGTAAAGTACTTTAAGTTCAATGTTATTCCCACACTGGGCAGAGCAGACGGGGCGGGAGGTTGTTTGGGGCTCCAAAGTAATCTGAGAGTTTCCTAAGGTTCCTCCTCTCCATTCATACCTCGCTTTGGAAAGAGTAGTACATGGCTGAGCAGGAAAGGCACTGAAGGTAAGTGACAGAAGAAGGGGAAATTAAGGGGCGGAAGTCAAATGGTGATGGGTAGTAGGAGGAGGAAATGAAAAGAACTCTGGACAAATCAGAATTACTAATGTCTGTGGTTACCAGGCAGACCACACTTGTAAGGATTTGTTGAACACTCTGTCGGGGAACATTGTTCTGTGTCCCTGAAATAAGGCGTACCTGGAAGTTTCCCTGAGATAACAAGTTTTCACGACCGCTTATGATCCTAAGTTCTGCTGTATCTTCCCATACTGCCCATCAGGATGCCTGAGTTTTCCTCCCAGCTCTGTCACTGATTAGCTGTGTGATTTCAGGCCACTTTCCCTATCTGTAAAGTAAGATTTGACAGCTATACTATTTTTAAGATGTCTTCCAAGTTTAAAGTATTTTGAGTCAATGGGTATAATTTGTACTGAGGACATCAAAGATTAATAGATCTTCTTCTGTGAGGACTATAGTTTCCATAAGGTAGGGAGATACAGAAATTATCATTCCTACTTTATAAATAGAAGGAGGACATTTGGTGGGGAGGGGAAGGAATCAGGCCAGCCTTCTCTCTCTCCCAATGCTTATTTCACCCTTGGTGAAATTTGAGAGATAAACAGGTGTGGAGAAGTAGGACAGCAGCAGGATGAAGCAAAGGTTTATCTGCATCAGAAGTTCCTTACTCTGGCCTCACCTTGCTCCCAACAGTGGCCAGGCAGAAAAACAAAAACAAAAACAAAAATATCTGGTGAGTTCATTGCTAGCCGGGAAAGTACCTGCTATTTCTGGGAAAGTGAAAGTTTCAATTTCCTAGAATAGGATCCGTCCACTTTAAGACCCTTCCAATAACCAGTGACGTGCACAGCTTTGGACTTTCCATGATTTGTATGTGTAGGGAGGATTAAGTTGGAAGACAGTAGAGGAAGGAGATTTATTCATTTACCCAACAAACATTTATTTATTGTCCACTATGAATGGAGCCCTGTGCCAGGTAGTAGATATAAAGCTTAATAAGATAGACAGCCTCCCCCGCAAGGGCTCATGGTCTCGTGGAAAGACAGAGGTCTACAGTGGGCAGTGGAGAGTTTAATAGGGACTGTGAGAGAGGTAAGCCCCAGCAGCAGAGCAACAAGAGCACGTAGAAAGGGCACTTTCTCCAGACTGAGAAGATAAAGCAAGGCTTCTTGGGAGACTTGAATCCTGAGTTGAATCTTAAAGAACTGGGGCAAATCCAGGAGCATTGTTCACCGAATGGCAGGAAACAACATATTCAGAGGCACAAAGGCATCAGGAGGGCAGGAAGTTTGTTGTGGACAGAACTTAATCCAACAAGAAAGGGTGAGACAAACGAGCTAGAAAAACTGTCTCTGAGGAAGATGTGAGCAGAAAAAGGGGTGAAGACACAGGGAGGATTTTACAGGAGTGACATCGTCTTATGCGTCTTTTAGAAAGAAGAATGACTTTGTGAACAATGGCTGGAAGAGGTGCACCAACGGTAGGGGAACCTCTCTGAATATGAGATCATCTCACACTATGAATGAAAGTTACAAGAACGAGATCAGAGAGAAGATAAGGGATTCAGAGCTTTTTGGAGCTAGAAGTGAAAAAGCTTTACTTGATCTGATTATAAAGTAGATTATGACACAAGATGCAACATAATGTATTAGTTGAGTGCGTGGACTCTGGGGTCAGGCCTGGATTCCAAGTCCAAATCCACCACTGTGCAACCTTGGGAAAGTCTTTTAATCTCTTTGAGACTCAGTATTCTCATCCATAAAATGGGGATAATAACTAACAATCTCAAAGGGCTGAGGATAAGGATTAAAAATGATAATACATGAAAAAGGCTTAGCATAGTTCCTACTCTGTACACAGTACACAGTACAGTACACAGTACACAGTAACTCATCAATATTTTATTCATACTGTTAATTAGGGAATAGTCCTCTGTCCCACCATACCCTAGCTCCCCAACAAAATATCAGGTCCTGGTGGGAATGGGGAAGGATACAGAAAGGCAAACTCATGAATATTTATGTCATACTGGTTAATATGTATCTCAAAGAACAATTCAAAGGCTAAGACAGCCAGCAAAATAGTCCCTGTGATTATCTCTGGGATGTGTAGCTTTACTTTACTCCTTCCTACCTGTCTCTATTTTCTACATTTCCTATACGAATGTGTGCTATTTATATAAGGAAAAAATATTTTGAAATGTACTTATGATGCCACAGTACAGTACTCAGCACCAGGCAAAGCTCTGTTCATCAAGGAAATAAGGTCCCTGGATACAGAAAGCAACCTCCTGCCCTCCCATGGCCCCAACAAAAGGACACATGGTCTAAATCTCCATCATCGTGCCTCCAGCTCCAAAAACCACCACCCAGGGGAACACCCCCAGGGAAAGCCAAAGCAGGAGCTACTCTGGGTCACTGAGATGGCCCTGAGAAGGCTCCAGCATCTCTGGGGTCTCAGTCCTCCTGTTCTGCTGCACCAGGCGGGAGTAGAGGTCCTGCCCCTCCATGAGCTGCTCATGCTCCTGCAGCTCTCCCTGCCTCAGCACCAGGATCTGGTCGGCGTTCAGAACCGTGTGCAGCTTGTGGGCGATCACCAGCACCGTGCGGTCCCCGTGAGCTTTCCAGTCCTGCAGCTGAAGGGGGAGGATCGTAACACCTCAGAAAGATAAGAATGAGATGGACGCCACGGCCCCACTGGGCACCATCTCTAGCGACTTAGGGTAGAGAAGGCATGAAACACGAGAAGATAAGACAGAACGGGAGGGAAAGGTCTGCGCTGCCCTCCTCTCTCAGAGGGGCTGTGGCAGCTGGAGGATGGGACAGGAGACATGGCGGCATCAGGGATGTCCCCACACCACCCCCACGTAGCCTCCATTCCATCCCAGCCCTAAGAAAGGTCCCACCGCCCCTGCCCCTCCGAGCCCAGTACTCACAGCCTGCTCACACTCCACGTCCAGGGCACTGGTGGCTTCATCCAGGATGAGGACCCGGGGGTCCCTCACAAGGGCCCGGGCAATGGCCAGACGTTGCTTCTGTCCCACAGCCAACTGGTTCCCTTTCTCTCCCACCTCTGAGGAAACCGAGAAATCCCTCTCCTCACACACAGGTGACCATGAAAACATCCTCCTCACAAGCACAGCCGGTATTTCCACAGCCAACAATTAGGCGGATGAGGGCCCGGAGTAGGGGAGGGACCTCTAGGGCTGCCCGTGTAGATAGAGCATCATCACCCTGCCCTGCTCTCCAGGAACAAAGGCTCCTGAGCTGGACAGGCAGCTACAGAACTCATGATGCTGGGGAGGGAGGTGAGTGGGTTTGGCTGAAGGTACCTGTATCCCTAAAGCAATTAGAGGAAGAAGAACAAAAAACCCCAAAGTTAGCAGAAGGAAAGAAATCATAAAGTTCAGATCAGAAATAAATGAAAAAGAAATGAAGAAAGCGATAACAAAGATCAATAAAACTAAAAGCTGGTTCTTTGAGAAGATATACAAAATTGATAAACCATCAGCAAGAATCATCAAGAAAAAAAGGAAGAGGACGCATATCAATAGAATTAGAAATGAAAAAGGAGAAGTAACAACTGACACTGCAGAAATACAAAGGATCACTAGAGATTACTACAGGCAACTCTATGCCAATAAAATGGACAACCTGGAAGAAATGGACAAATTCTCAGAAAAGCACAACCTTCCGAGACTGAACCAGGAAGAAATAGAAAATATAAACAGACCAATCACAAGCACTGAAATTGAAACTGTGATTTAAAATCTTCCAACAAACAAAAGCCCAAGCCCAGATGGCTTCACAGGCGAATTTTATCAAATATTTAGAGAAGAGCTAACACCTATCCTTCTCAAACTCTTCCAAAATATAGCAGAGGGAGGAACACTCCCAAACTCATTCTACGAGGCCACCATCACCCTGATACCAAAACCAAAGATGTCACCTTTGCTGATGTTGACAGAAAAGAAAGAAAACTACAGGCCAATATCACTGATGAACATAGATGCAAAAATCCTCAACAAAATACTAGCAAACAGAATCCAACAGCACATTAAAAGGATCATACACCATGATCAAGTGGGGTTTATTCCAGGAATGCAAGGATTCTTCAATATATACAAATCAATCAACGTGATACACCATATTAACAAATTGAAGGAGAAAAAGCATATGTTCATCTCAATAGATGCAGAAAAAGTTTTCGACAAAATTCAGCACCCATTTATGATAAAAACCCTCCAGAGAGTAGGCATAGAGGGAACTTACCTCAACATAATAAAGGCCATATATGACAAACCCACAGCCAACATCATTCTCAATGGTGAAAAACTGAAACCATTTCCACTAAGATCAGGAATAAGACAAGGTTGCCCACTCTCACCACTATTATTCAACATACTTTCGGAAGTTTTAGTGACAGCAATCAGAGAAGAAAAAGAAATAAAGGGAATATAAATCAGAAAAGATGAAGTAAAACTGTCACTGTTTGCAGATGACATGATACTATGCATAGAGAATCCTAATGATGCTACCAGAAAACTACTAGAGCTAATCAATGAATCTGGTAATGTAGCAGGATACAAAATTAATGCACAGAAATCTCTTGCACTCCTATACACTAATGATGAAAAATCTGAAAGAGAAATTAAGGAAACACTCCCATTTACCATTGCAACAAAAAGAATAAAATACCTAGGAATAAACCTACCTAAGGAGACGAAAGACCTGTACTCAGAAAACTATAAGACACTGACGAAAGAAATTAAAGATGATAAAGACAGATGGAGAGATATACCATGTTCTTGGATTGGAAGAATCAACATTGTGAAAATGACTATATCACCCAAAGCAATCTACAGATTCAATGCAATCCCTATCAAACTATGAATGGCATTTTTCACAGAACAAAAAAAAAAAATTGCACAATTTGTATGGAAACACAAAAGACCCCGAATAGCCAAAGCAATCTTGAGAAAGAAAAACACAGCTGGAGGAATCAGGCTCCCTGACTTCAGACTATACTACAAAGCTACAGTAATCAAGACAGTACGGTACTGGCACAAAAAAAGAAATATAGATCAGTGAAACAGGACAGAAAGCCCAGAGATAAACCCACGCACATATGGTCACCTTAACTTTGATAAAGGAGGCAAGAGTATACAATGGAGAAAAGACAGCCTCTTCAATAAGTGGTGCTGGGAAAACTGGACAGCTACATGTAAAAGAATGAAATTAGAACACTCCCTAACACCACACACAAAAATAAAATCAAAATGGATTAAAGACCTAAATGTAAGGCCAGACACTATAAAACTCTTGGAGGTAAACATAGAACACTCTATGACATAAATCACAACAAGATCCTTTTTGACCCACCTCCAAGAGAAAGGGAAATAAAAACAAAAATAAACAAATGGGACCTAATGAAACTTAAAAACTTTTGCACAGCAAAGGAAACCATAAACAAGACCAAAAGACAACCCTCAGAATGGGAGAAAATATATGCAAATGAAGCAAATGACAAAGGATTAATCTCCCAAATT
The DNA here is from genome assembly GCF_949774975.1 of Lagenorhynchus albirostris. Taxonomy (NCBI): domain Eukaryota; kingdom Metazoa; phylum Chordata; class Mammalia; order Artiodactyla; family Delphinidae; genus Lagenorhynchus; species Lagenorhynchus albirostris. The sequence goes on from NC_083104.1 coordinate 63,331,368, forward strand.
TACAAGCAGCTCAGGCAGCTCATTATCAAAAAAACAAACAACCCAATCCAAAAATGGGCAGAAGACCTAAATAGACATTTCTTCGAAGATATACAGATTGCCAACAAACACATGAAAGGATGCTCAACATCACTAATCATTAGAGAAATGCAAGTCAAAACTACAATGAGGTATCACCTCACACCGGTCAGAATGGCCATCATCAAAAAATCTACAAACAATAAATGCTGGAGAGGGTGTGGAGAAAAGGGAACCCTCTTGCACTGTTGGTGGGAATGTAAATTGATACAGCCACTATGGAGAACAGGATGGAGGTTCCTTAAAAAACTGAAAATAGAACTATCATATGACCCAGCAATCCCACTACTGGGCATATACCCTGAGAAAACCATAATTCAAGAAGAGTCATGTACCACAATGTTCACTGCAGCTCTATTTACAATAGCCAGGACATGGAAGCAATCTAAGTGTCCTTTGACAGATGAATGGATAAAGAAGATGTGGCACATCTATACAATGGAATATCACTCAGCCATAAAAAGAAATGAAATTGATTTATTTGTAGTGAGGTGGATGGACCTAGAGTCTGTCATACAGAGTGAAGTAAGTCAGAAAGAGAAAAACAAATACCGTATGCTAACACATATATATGGAATCTAAAACAAAGGTTCTGAAGAACCTAGGGGCAGGACAGGAATAAAGACACAGATGTAGAGAACGGACTTGAGGACACGGGGAGGGGTAAGGTTAAGGTGGGACAAAGTGAGAGAGTGGCATGGACATATAAACACTACCAAATGTAAACAGATAGCTAGTGGGAAGCAGCAGCATAGCACAGGGAGATCAGCTCGGTGCTTTGTGTCCACATAGAGGGGTGGGATAGGGAGGGTGGGAGGGAGACGCAAGAGGGAGGAGATATGGGGATATATGTATACGTATAGCTGATTCACTTTGTTATACAGCAGAAACCAACACACCATTGTAAAGCAATTATACTCCAATAGAGATGTTTAAAAAAAAGAAGGTACCTGTATCAAGTCCGTGCTTCATTTCCTTTATGAACTCCTCCACTCTGGCCGCCCGTGCAGCAGCCAGCACCTTCTCATCGCTGCAGCCCTTCAGCCCATAAGTGATGTTGTCCCTCACCGAACCCGAAAACAGCACAGGCTCCTGCCCGACCAAAACCACCTGGGCAGAGGCAACAGGAGCAGAGGACCATGTGGAAACCCCCATGGCAGGGACCCTCCTTTCCTCCTCGCCTACCTACCTCACAATGGATCCCTTGTGTTTCTTCCCCCGTCTCCACCCCCTGCTCTCCACACATACTTCTTCCATCCAATCTGCAATCCCTCTCCTTCCTCCCCACCCACCTGTTGGTGTAGGTAGTGGCGCTCATACTGGGAGATGGGCTCCCCATCCAGCAGCACCTGCCCCTCGGTGGGCTGGTACAGATTCTGCAGCAGAGCAGCTACTGTGCTCTTTCCAGATCCACTGGGCCCCACCAGTGCGGTCATCTTCCCAGGAGGCAGGGTGAATGTCAGACCCTAGAAAAGCCAGGAAAGAGTTAGAGGCCTGCCTGTTTGCCCTCCCTCTCCTCTTCTTTCTATCAGAGAAGGATAAGCTTCTCATCACTCAGGGTGTGAGGGGCCCAGATTCCCTCCCTGGGGTCTCCGTTGGGCACCTTGAGCACAGGCTGGTCAGGGCGATTGGGATACACAAAGGAGACGTTCTGGAACTCCATCAGGCCCTGCAGAGTGGGCGGGGCCAGTGTCCCAGTTGGAGGCAGATTTGGCTTTCGGTCCAGGTAGCAGAACACCTTCTCTGCAGCCCCCACATTGCTCAGCATGTCCCCAAACGTGTACACCAGGGTCTGCAAAACAGGAAGGCAGGGGTCAGCCAAGCAAAGGAAGCTCCACCAGGAACCAACTTCCCAACTCCTCACACCCTCCCTGTCACACTCCACCCCAGCCATGCTTCTCCCCTCATCCAAAAAAGATTCCCTACCTTTTATATATACATAGATAGATATAGATATAGATATATACACATATATATAGATATGTATATTTATTTATTTTTGGCTGCATTGGGTCTTCGTTGCTGCGTGGACTTTCTCTAGTTGCGGCAAGTGAGGACTACTCTTGGTTGCGGTGCACAGGCTTCTCATTGCAGTGGCTGCTCTTGTTGCAGAGCGCGGGCTCTAGGCACGCGGGCTTCAGTAGTTGTGGCACGTGGGCTCAGTAGTTGTGGCTCGTGGGCTCTAGAGCGCAGGCTCAGTAGTTGTGGAGCACGGGCTTAGTTGCTCCGTGGCATGTGCGATCTTCCCGGACCAGAGATCAAACCCGTGTCCCCTGCATTGGCAGGCGGATTCTTAACCACTGCGCCACCAGGGAAGTCCCGATTCCCTACTGTTAATGTGCGATTTTTTTTTTTTTTTGGCCGTGCCACAGGGCATGTGGGATCCTGTTTCCCTGACCAGCGATCAAACCCGTGCCCCCTGCAGTGGAAGCATGGAGTACTAACCACTGGACCGCCAGGGAAGTCCCCTTAATGTGCAATTTGCTTGAATTTCAAAGGGGCACCAATACCCCATTATTCCAATTTGCCAGGTAAAGGATGGAGGCCAGAGTCCTTCCATCCCCAGACCTTTCCAGTTACTCGTACACAGTTCTGTCTGGCCGAGTTACACAGGGAACTCCTTAAAAGCGGGTGCTGTGCCCACCTCCTCTTTGCAGATGCCAGACTGCTTTGCACAGCTCTCCACCCATAAAAGATGTTTAATCCGTGTCTACGAAACTTATAAAGCCCAAGATCCAGTAACTAATTATTTTTGAAAACTGGTAAATATAGGAAGGAACTAAACACTTACTGTGCCTTTCCTAATCAAACTGTACCATTTGGCAACCAAACAGTACATGAGGAGACATCTCCCTTGAGACATGCATCTAATAAATAAGGAATGGGGGAGTGTCACCGTTTTGCCACCGCAAATGATTTAATGGATCTAAGCTTTACTGGTTGCTGTCACCACAGATGTATATGAGAGAGAGAAAGAGATCAGTGTAATATATACCTCTATGAAAAATGTGAAAATCTGATCATTGACTTGCATTTGGTGAAGTTGTTGTTAATTCTCTTGCTGTGGCCATGGCTTTGTGGTTACATGTATTTTAATGTTTACATGTAGTGATACATATTTACAGATGAAACCGTATCTTGGATTGCTTCAAAATAATATGGGGGGAGGGAAGTGGGTGGGGTTACAGATTAAATAAGATTGGCCATGAATTGGTAATTGTTAAAACAGATGCTGGGGGATAAACAACAAGGTCCTACCGTATAGCAGAGAGGACTATATTCAATATCCTATGATATATACACACTACTGTATATAAAATAGATAACTAATAAGGACCTACCGTGTAGCACAGGGAACTCTACTCAGTACTCTGTAAAGACCTACATGGGAAAAGAATCTAAAAAAGAGTGGATATATGTATAACTGATTCACTTTGCTGTACACCTGAAACTAACACAACACTGTAAATCAACTATACCCCAATATAAAACAAAAATTTTAAATAAAATAAAGAAAAAAAAAGTTAAAAAAAAAAACAGATGTTGGGTACATGGGGGTTCACATTATAGTTTTTTTCTCTTTTATTGCCCATGTTTGAAATTCTCTATCACAATGAGTTGGGGTTATTTCAGTTTGTTGTTTTTTTTTAAGGGGAACAAATAGAAGACAAAGCGGGAAAAGAGAGCGTGCACAGCTCCTGACTCACTTCCACGTGGCAGCCCACGTCCTCCTGGTAGAGCAGAAAGGAGATCAGCCCGCCCCGGGTGAGGTCCCCAGCCAGGATCTGCTGCAGCCCACGTCTCAGCAATATAACCTTCATTGCCAAGTACAGCATCTGGAGGGAGAAGGAAAGAGAGCCTGAGAATCTTCCATTCTTTGGCCTCCCTGCCCCTATGACACTGAGCGACCCCCAGACCAGCTGTAGGAAGAGGACCATCACTTTCCCTGCCCCCTCCCTGAGCCCTTCCTCCAGCCACTCAGCCTCCTCACCCTCCTTAAGAGGCAGTAGAGGGCCCTTTCCAGATCTCGTCGCCACCACAGCTGCCGGCATCGGTCAAGAGCCTCCTTATAGCGACGGACCTCTTGCTCCTCCGCCCCAAAACTGCGCACAGTCTGCAGCCCTCCAACTGCCTCACGTACCACCTGTCCTGCTTTCGCCACAGCATCCTGGATCTCCTGAAGGACTGCCTGGAAAAGTGGGGCAGGAGATAGGAGGGGCTGATTCGGCAGAAGACAGCCGACCCCCACGTCTCATTCCAGCCCTTGGAACGCTCTCTTCACGCTAAGTGAAGTAAGTCAGACAGAGAAAGACAAATATTATATGATATCACTTATATGTGGAATCTAAAAAAATAATACAAATGAATCTGCATACAAACAGAAACAGACTCACAGACGTAGAAAACAAACTTATGGTTACCAAAATTGGGGGAAGGGGGGAGTGGATAAATTAAGAGTTTGAGATGGAACAGATACAAACTACTAACACAAAATAGATAAGCAACAAGGATTTACTATATAGCACAGGGAACTACATTCAACATCTTTTAGTAACCTATAATGAAAAATAACCTGAAAATCTCTCTCTCTCTCTCTCTCTCTCTCTCTCTTCCCCGCCACCTCTCTTCCCACCCCCCCTCTCTGTCACACACACACACAAAGTCCCAGAGGGTCATGGACCTTCTGAAGCCTCTAAGGGCCTGGAGAAGGCCTCTAGGAGAACTTTCTTCTTCCCTGAGGATTCCGTACCATCCACACATACCTGATGGCGAGCACTGTACATCTTTTCAGCCACTGTCATTAGAGGCACCTCAAGCAGAGAAAGGAGGGTGAGTCGAGGTGACAGGTTGAGCATGAAGCTGTAAACTCCCAGCACTTTCACCAGGCTTCGAGACAGCACGTTGGCATTAAGAGGAAGCCAGTTACTCATCAGTTTGGTATCCGAGCTCAGCCGGGAATTCAGCTCCCCTGGGCAGGACAAAGCAGGTGAGGAAACCACGTGTTGTAATGCAGAACCCCCAGAAACTCCCTCCTGAGCTCCCAATCTCACACAGCCCTCCCTCCCTGCAGACTGCCTCTCTACATGGTCCCCAAAGAGAGAAAAACAGCTCCAGGCCTTGGCACCAGGGATGCAGGGGGAGGGCAGTGGAGGGGAAAGGAAGTCCTGGGGGACCCCAGACCTGGACTCCAGGCCCTACCTGTCTTAGTCTCCTGGAAGAAAGCAGGGTCCTGGCACAGGAGGGAGGAGAAAAGCAGCTCCCGGACCCGCAGGTTGATTCTGGACATGATGAAGGTGAAGGTGCTTCCTCGGCAGCCTGCAGACAGTGAACTGCGGGGAAGGAGGGCGGCAGAGGATGAAGAGGAGAGATGCAGAGAAGGACGGAGGGAGAGAGAGAAGCAAAGGAGAAAGCATGCGAAGAAAAGAAATACAAAGTTGGGGGCAGTATATCGTGAGAGCAGAAGAGAAACAAATAAGAGAGAGGGAGACACAAGGGGCAGGAATCAACAGACGAAGAGAAAAGAGGACACAGTGAGCCAGCTGTGGGAACCACATCATAACACAGACAGATTCACCAACATCACTAGTTCATTCTGTTCTAGACAGGAGGGAACAGTACAATAGAAATGGAAAGATGCTGTGAAGGGAAAGAGCCTATGGCTTGCTTCTGACCTGGTCTCTCTCAGGGCCATCCCTCCAGCTTTCCCCTTGGTCTTGGTGTCCTTCCTCCACCCCCAACGTCCTTCTTCCTACTTCCAGATATTGATACTTTCTTGTGGGAACTGTAGCAATGCCCTCCCATCTCCAAAGCCCTGGGATCCTGCTGTTCTCCCTCTCCACTGTCCTTGGGATTGGAAAATTCCTCTTAGACCAAATGAATTTTTACAGTCAAACTCAAAGGAAAACTGTGAAAGCGCAAAAGCAGGAACTGTACAAAATATGGGTTTCTAATACAAATCTAATGACCATGTTGAGAGGGCTGTTGGCATACTCAGACATCAAATGGTGAGGGTTTGGACTTTGGTGATCCCAGTGAGAACGGAGAGAAAGGAGCCATAGGAGCACGTTTTGAGTGTGGCAAATGCAAGAACGTGAGAAAGGCAGCGACGACGCTGGTGCTTGGAGCTGAGGACACTGATGGTTTCATGACTGGGAATAAGAAGAGGGAGGCATTTTCAAGGAGACCAGGAGGGAGTGGGATGCACTTGGAGTTCTGGGTGCATGGAGTCTGAGGTGACAGGGCGTCATCCAATGGGAACGTCAAGGAGGCCTCTGGATTACAAGACTGGAGCTGGATGTGGGAATGTGGATGTGGGAATGTCCTGCAGACGTGAGCTGCATTAGCTCAACAGGAAAAATGTTCTTAAAGATCAAAGAACTGAGTCCTGAGAAAAGTCCATAATTAAGGATCCAGAGGAGGACGGTTCTCCAGAAGAGGGAGAGTGGACTGGAAAGTAGAAAGGAAGTTCATAAAAGCTACCTGAAGAACAAGATCAATCATAAGAGATTGTTCTGGGACTTCCCTGGTGGTCCAGTGGTTAAGACTCCGAGCTCCCAATGCAGGGGGCCCAGGTTCGATCCCTGGTCAGGAAACTAGATCCCGCGTGCTGCAGCTGAGAGACCATATGCCGCAACTAAGACCCAGCACAGACAAATAAATAAGATACATAAGTAAATAATTTTTTTAAAAAAGAGAAATTGTTCTGATGCCAGATGCTACAGACACATAGAGAACTGAGGGCTGATTTTTTTTTTTAAAGCAGCAGCTTGATCATTAAGAAGTTCACTTTTAAGTAGTTTCAGCAAAGAGTAGTAAGCATGAAATAATGAAGAACTGGTTTTTGAGGGATTCTAAATGAAGTATGACCATATCAAAGGAGCAGGATCAAGCAGCCGGCTGGTATTTGGGGAAGGCTAGTGAGGTACTCGCACGACCCTGAGAATGAGCACCTTCTTAAATTCTGCAGCCTAGGTGCCTGACTCACCTGATCCTAGTCCCAGCCCTATCAAGCAGTTAGTTAATTAGTTACTTAGTTTGTAGACAGCGGACTCCTGGCTACGTCTTAAAACAGAAGGAAAAGTAAATGAAGTGGAAAAGAGTAAAGATGCTGGAAAGAAAGGTGACAAGCCTCAGAGTAAGATCTTCCAGGATAGACAAGATGACTTAAGGACGAAGAGTCAGGAGGAAGAAACATGCCCACCCTGACAACTGGATAACTGTGGAAACAAACACAGGGTGGGAGGTTGGAGACAGAAAAGAGAAATGGAACTTCATGGAGATAAAAGTGTTGAGAGGTAACTGAGAGACATTCCATTCGACACATAAACACCTTCTGTACTACATTCACTCCTATCCGTAACTATAATAAGTAATATAAACTTTGAAGATGTTGGAGCCACGTGGTGAACGGAGGAATAAATGAGTGGATGCATGACACAGAATGGTGAATGAACAAATACAGATTTTTTAGTTTAAGTATTTTGTGCTTTGGGCACAAGAGGGTCTGAAAACAGTTAGGAAAGTGAGGGCCCCTGTAAAAACTGGGGGCTAGCAAATCACCATCACCTACCTCCCAACAGAGAAGAGACACATGAAAAAGATGGCGCTGGCAAAGGCATCAGGATCAAAATCACCTCCCAGGATGTCAATCACAAGACCAGAATAGTAAGAGATTAATGTCTCACCTGCGGGAGGACAACAGTGAATGTGCTGGTGCCCAGGGCCTTTTCCCACCTCCAAGTCACAGCGCCCTCTCCCGACTCACCCAACACGGCAACAGCGAGGAAGAAGAAGGCCACACCGAGGAAAGGCAGGTCTGGCCTTGAGAGCTTCAGCAACCTCCACATCAAGGCTCTGTTGTTCTCCTGGCCCTGCTCCCTCTCCCGGGCTCCTGGAGGGCTCAGCACAGCCCACACGCCCCAGCTCAGCCCTGCCGCTCCGTAACCCAGCAGCAGCCAGCTCCACGGGGCTGAAGCCGCCCTGGCTGGGGGAGCACTCAAGGTCCCCGGGACCAGGGCCCGCAGGGAGAGAAACAGAGGGGTCACCAGGCAGAGGGGGGGCAGCAGTGCTCCCGCAAACCTCAGCAGCCCTCCCAGCCTCAAAAGCCACCAAAGCCCTCCCAGTCGCAAGGTGCCTTCTAGCCACAGGCCTGGAAGCCCGCGGGGAAGCAGAGCCCCCAGCGTCCCCTGCAGCAGCCAGAGTAACGCCCAGTCGGCCAGCAGCAGGAAGGCCCAGGGTCTCAGGTCAGGGAGCCGCATGGCGAGATCTAGGGGTAGAAGGTGAGAAACGACAGAGGTGAGTCCCAATCCTTGTCCCCACTCCTCCCCACTCGCACTCCGCCGAACGCGTCCACGGGCTTCCCATTTTATTTACCCAGTGCTACCCTGAAAGATGCCTGAAAAGTGCTTGGTCCTCTCCCTCCTAGGATCCCAGGCATTCGGCCTGACAGAGGGAGCTGGGAAGCCTGACCACCTGCAGCCTCATCCTCTAAAAAAAGACCCGTGACCCCCTCCCCCCACCCCGCCCCCGCCAGCCGCCCCCGCCGAGTTCCAAAGGGCCAGGCGGTCCCGCCCCGCTCCCTTGCTCCCGGGGTCCAGAAGGGCTGGAAGCCTGGGACGCGGAGTGGCTGGTGGATGGGCTGCGTCCCAGTTAGAGCTCCAGGTTCCCACGCGCACCAACTCACCGGAGGGGACTTCTGGGCTGCAGCTCGGAGGTCTTTCCTTTACGTGCTAGGGGCCGAGCTCTGAAGTGCCCTCGCGCCGCCTCCGCTTCGTTTCCCCTCTGTCGGCGGGCGAGGATCCCCGAGCCAGGGCGGCCGGGCTCCCTCGGCTTTCGCTTTCGCTTCCGCAGCCGGTGCCCGGTGCTGGGCCCGGCGGCCAGCAGGCGGCGCGCGACACCTGCAGCCCGCGGAACAGACCCCTGAGTCCTGCTCCACGTGCCAGGCCCCGGTTAGTCTCCACCCTCAGCAACAGTTACTCTGTCATAGGAAACGGCTGCAGTTTTTTAAATTGCCACTAAGTAAAATAGAGCTGTTTCGAGGATTGGGATGCTTTGTAATTGGAGAACCGCTGGATTTTCAGACCTCAGCTCTGAACCTATTTTGAGAACTGCCCTCTTTCCCAATCCAAGTGCCAGATGTAGGATCTTGGGGTTTAAAACAACAACAACTAACAAACAAACAAAACACACACACACACACACACACACACACACACACACACGAAACAGAGCCAGAGTCCAAGCGAGAAACACACAGGACTTCTATACAGAAGGCCCAGCTACTCTCACCAGGACCTAAGTGAGTTTCCACTTACAGATTCTGAGCTGAGAAGGCCCCCCACCACTGCACATCTTCCCTGTCTTTCTCAACACAGCTCCTGAGCAGAGAAAGTGTTCAGACGCCTCTAGATTTATGCTTCAGATTATGGTGGAACCACCTTCCTCATATGAGGGAAGTAGATTTTGTTTCTTAGTTTAACACTGATCAGCACAGTAGTCAGGTTTCTATAGGTCCTGCCAGACCCAGAGCCCATCTATGGGGCAGGTAGATTGGTTTATTCCAGAAATAACTCTTCTGGTTGAAACCACCTCCCAGACTCAACATATTCCCCAAGGGAGGGCCACGTGGATTCCAATGCACCCTTTTGAAATGTTATTGGCACGACTTCCATGGGTCACTTCAAATTTAGATTTGAAGTTAGAGGATTACTAAAACTTCTCCAACCCCGTCCATTCTGGGATTTTAAGGATCTCTCTCTAACGAAAAAGCTCCATGTTCAGCTGCTTCCTACTTACAAGCTCTTCCTTTGACGAACTCTCCTTGGAGAGGTGACAGTGTCCTGCTCCTTCCTGAAATCCCAGCGTGATTCAGAAAATCTCATTCTGTCTCATCTTTCTAACCTGGTTACCTTTTCCTCATATTTCCAACTTCAGCGAGTCCTCCTTATCTCCTCTTCCACTTCAATCACAGTCGTGTCATCTTGCAATGGAGTGTGACCCATCATGAAATGGAACCCCTAACGTCCATCTTTCCATGTAATATCCAATCTCTCCACGGGGTTATTTGAGATAAATGGGACCGTGTTTACGATTACCGCACACACGTGAGGAGGAAGCTTGTTCATCCTACTTTACCAAGTCAAAAACAGTTGTTCTAAGCACACTACACCCAGATACCCAAACCATTAACAACTGACTACACAGGAGCCTTCAGGCTGTGTGCCTAACCTGAATTAAATTGCACCTAAGTGTCCACAGACAATGTTGAACCTTCCCGAGGTCCTGGAGAGATGAAAGTGGAAGGAAAGCCCAGAGGAGTATTTGATGAGACCCCATTTCTTAGGTAGGGGTTTGAGTCTCTTTTCTCAGGAAAAGTCTGTCTTTATTTCCTGATCCCTCCTCCCAACAAGCCCAGCCCAGAGCCCTCACAAGGCCACAACACAGAGGCTTTTATAACCGTTTTCCTTTATTGTGCTCGGTGGGACACCCAGAAGGTTGGGCTGGGGGTGATACTCACAGAGACAGAGAACACACAAAAGGATAAACTACACGCTGCCTCCCAGTGGCCCCTGGTTCTCTATCTCTGGGTCAGGTCAGGCCCCCCTTTCTCCTGGGGTGTAACCTGGCCCAGGTCCCCAAGTCCACCACTGCCACCATTACTGACTGGCCTCACGGTACTGGTACATCAGGTCACTGACGTCTGTACTTTCCACTTTCAACCAACCGTCCTCCTTCACGTGGTACACTGCAGGCAAAGGAGAAAGAACAGAGTCGGGCTTCCCTGGTGGCGCAGTGGTTGAGAGTCCGCCTGCCGATGCAGGGGACACGGGTTCGTGTCCCGGTCTGGGAAGATCCCACATGCCGCGGAGCGGCTGGGCCCGTGAGGTACCACAAAAAAAAAAAAAAAAAAAAAAAAAAAACAGAGTCACCTTCCCTTCAGCAAGATCCTGCTAATGATGTTACGTTGAGGGCGACAACAGCAACACACACTCTCAAAGCCCTTATTACGGGGATTGCAATGCCCCCTTCAGGCTCTGAAAACCCGCTCCCTGCCACTCAGCCTCCCCCATGTCTCCCAATCTCAACCCCCCTCCTTCTTCCTCACTCCCCAGGGGCGTGGCAGGGGAGGAGGGCATTGGTCTCTTACTATTGACAACGCCTCCAGAATAGCTGTCTCGGTGGGTGGCATGAACAATTGCCCTTCGGCCCAGGTCACAGGCCTCTTCAATGCTAAGGTCAGGTCTATAGCCAGTATCCATGACCCCATAGGCATGGGAGCACCCACTACCGGTGGAGAACATATTTCCCGAGAGCCGAGTCCCAACTGCATCCACGTAGTAGAGTCCAGGCCCCTATAGGATGCAAGAAGGGTCTAGGTTGGAAGTGGAAAGGAAGTTGTTGGTAACATCCAGATTCAAGTGTGAGCCATGAGAAGTGGACCAAAGACTTAGGCTGACCCCAGGAACATCTGAACCAGGAGCACACTGTGGGAACAATCATAGAACTTAAGGGAGGAAAAACAAACTTGGAATCAGCTATTTGATCCAAAGGGACAAGCTTATGGAACAATGGTCCACGTCCAGACCCAGAAATTGCCAGTGGGTAACAGTTCTATAACCGAGTGTTCTCTGCGCCACGTACCCTGTAGGGGAGGGAGTGGGAGTGTAAGGTGGGGAAACTGACCTCTCATCCACGTGTGGGAATATGGAGAAGGGAGGGGACTCACTTTCTTGTCCCAGCCACAGATCATGCTGCCCATGGAGAGGCCCATGCCCCGGTACTGGCACAGCATGTTGGAGAGCAGTTTGGAGGCTGCAGACACAGAGATACGCTCACCATTCCGCAGATAGTACAGCCTGGGTGAGAACAGGAAGGTTCCAGGAGAGGACTTAGAGGTGACAGGAGAAGGCTAGCCCTCCTAGCAGCCCACTTGATGGGCAGAAAATGATTGAAGAGAGAAGCATTTGAAAGGAGTGGTTTTGTAGGATCTAAGGATGGGGAAAGATTTGGAATGTATATAGAATTAACTTTTCTTTAGTTTTTGGCTATGTGGCATGTGAAGCATAGTTCCCTACCAGGGATGGAACCTGCGTCCTCTGCATTGGAAGGCGGAGTCTTAACCACTGGACCACCAGGGAAGTCGTCAAAACCACACAAAGAGGGCTTCCCTGGTGGCGCAGTGGTTAAGAATCTGCCTGCCAATGCAGGGGACATGGGTTCAAGCCCTGGTCCAGTAAGATCCCACATGCAGCGAAGCAACTAAGCCCGTGCGCCACAACTACTGAGCCTGCGTGCCACAACTACAGAAGTCCGCTCACCTAGAGCCCGTGCTCTGCAACAAGAGAAGCCACCGCAATGAGAGAAGCCCACGCACTGCAGCGAAGACCCAATGCAGCCAAAATAAATAAATAAATAAATAAATTTTAAAAAAGAAATCCCAGTAAATGATAGGATCCCACCAGGGTCGATGCTATTGGTGCTAAATATTGATAATTGACAAATGATCTGGCTTCTTGGCAGGAGCACAGGCTGAGATTTGGGAGAAGGTTTTTAACCACCAAAAGGCTGTTTTGTGAAATATGACATTAGCACTAAGATGCTGGGGGCAGTTAGGAGCAGTGATCTGGAAGATGAAGAATCCAGGCTTAGAAGGGAGGTAAGGGGCTAGGCCTACCTGCACTCCTTCGCCAGCAGACGCTCCCAGTACTGACAGTCAGCTGCACAGCCAGACATGGTGCCAAGCAGGTAAGGGTTCATCTCAATCACCTTGTTCACCGTTAATGTGCCTGGAAGAAGATGGAGTTTGGGGAGAGGAGGAATGACCCCACAGCTCTCCCTGTGTGTCCTAAAACAATATCTGGTCCCACTTTGGTGTAGATGCTGGGCTCCTGCTGAGAGGAGGACCCAGCTCCCCAGAGTCTGCCAGCTGGAGAACACACACTCACCAATGTAATTCCCGGCCGAGGCCCGAGAATCCACAGCCACAATCAGCCCGTGCTGGAACTTGAAGGCCAGCGTGGTCGTGCCATGAGCCATCTCGATCTGAATGTTCCTTTCTCCATTCCCACCCAGGGACCGGAAGAATTCAGTGGGCTAAGGAGATAGAAAAGGCAGAGAAAGGGCCACTGAAAACTTCTGAAGCTGGACACTCCAGGAAAAGAATGTAGAGGAAGGAGATACCCAGAAATTCTCCAACCACCAATAAATGAAACAGTTAATAACCTAGCTCTACAAGGAAATGGTTTGGGAGAAGGGAAAGAAGAGGCCATGACACCAACCTTTTCCATATGCCAGCACAATAGACTAAGTGCTACACTAGATTAACTTAGAACAATGGCTTTCAACTCTCATTTTGTATTAGAATTATCTGGGCAATTTTAAAACATCCTGAGATTCTGATTCAGTTGGTCTTGGGTGGGACCTGGACACTGGTATTTTTTTTAATTGCCCTATAATTGATGTTAATGTGTAGCCGAGATATAGATGCATTTATTTAGGGCAGACTGTGTCTTGTAAGACAGCAGCATTCAGTGGAAATACTTCAAGTTTGTTTCAAGTTTAATTTTTAATATATTTGAACTATTAATTAATTAAAATAAAATATACAATCAGTTGTATTAACTACAAACGTTAAATCTCAGGATGAGCCAAGCTCATTTTAGCCTCAGGGTCTTTGCTGTTGGCCTGCAATACTTTGAAGCTTTGCCTGGATGCCTTCTTCTCTTTATTAAGGTTTCCACTCTGTTGCTCCTTTAGAGAGACCATCTGTGAGTGTCTCCCAAAATACCTCCCCCGATTTCTTATCTCATTGTTTTTAAAGGTTTTCATTAAAACACTTTAATTTCCTGAAATTGTCTTATTTTCATTTGTTTTTTGTTGGCTTCCTTGCAAAATGTAAACAGAGATCTTGTCTGTCTTGTTTTAACATGTGTCTATCCCTAGCACAAGGAGTGGAGTTTGGCATATAGTAAGTACTCAATGAATATCTGTTGAATGAATGAATGAACGGCGAAAATTTAGCATAGATTTTTGGTTAGTCCATCTGTTTATAAGCTAAACTGACTCTCCCAACTTTGAACACAAATTCTGTGTACCTTACTTCCTAGAAAACTGGAAAAAGAACACACCTGGTACACAGGTAGAGGTATTCTGAATTCAGTTTAAAATAAAGGTGATTTGATAAAGCCTTCATTCGTAGCTGGGATTGTGACTCTTACTTGATGATAAAACCATGTTTCTGGAAAGTATTAATTGTGTTTTACAATAAATTGACATCTCTGATACATAAAAAAAAATAGTGCTACCATAACTAAACATTTTAAGGGTGACTGTAATGGTTTTCCATTCATAGGTCATTTAACTCTCAGGAAAAACGTTTTATAAATATTATCCCCATTTTACAGAAGAGAGACCCAAGACCTAGACTAAGGGACTTGATCCAAGGCACACAACTGTGAGTGGCTGAGCCCAGGCTAAACGCTCGAGTTCATAGGTTTTGCAAGACACTACACAGCCCCTGTATCATAGGATAGGCCCATGAGAAAAGCTTCGTGATTTGTTTGTGATGGAGAACAGGCAGGAAAGCTCTCTGGTCTCCCGATGGGAGCCCCCTTCCCGCTCACCTCTCCTTCTTTGTCCTAATCTGCACCTCCTAACCCTCAGGCGGCCAGCCCCCAAGTCCCACGTGGCCTCTTCCCTGGCTCCGGCCCTAGACCCTGGACGTGGCTCTGCTAGACTAAAGGATGGCCCCCTCCGCATTTCCCCGCCTCCGGACAGTCTCAAGGAAGACCCTCCATTACTCTGCTCCCTCCTGCCCGCCTCCCACGGGATTTTCTTACAGCCCTGACCTGCATTCCCAGGGGGAGGGCGAGCTCCGGAGATCGCAGAGAGAAACTGTAGTGACCGGGGTCCGAGCGCTGCCGGCTTCCCGCGTGAGGGAAAGCCCAGTCCTCCCGCTGCCCGCGCGGGGCTCCGCACACGTCCAGCAGCGCCATGACCGCCCAGCACCCGGAGATCTGGCGGCTCTCGGAGGAGGAAGTGAAAGCGAAAGCCCGAAGCCTTAAGGGGAGGGAACCAGAATTTTTTCCACATCCCCCTGCCCTTCTCGAGAAGTGTCCAGTGGGCGTATGGGGACCAGGAGTATTATGCTGGGGACACGCTTCTCTGATCCGCCTTCATGGAAATTAGGGAAACGGGGGTGATAGACTGCCAGAAGAAAGGAAGAAAGAGAGCGAGCAGCTCGAAAGCTCCCTGGGCGATGAGGTTACTGTAAGAGACACCGACAGGCTGGGGCATCCTCCGGGGACAGTTATGGGGTAGGCAGGGGTCATAGCATCAAAAGCGTAGCCTTAACCAGAAATCTGGAAGTCAGTGAGAACCTGGGAGCAGTTTCAAACCGGGAATGGGGGAGGGGTGTGCCTAGGAGCATCGCTTTATAGAAGTAGGGGAGGGATAGGAGTACGTGGGGGCACTGAGTCTTGAGGACAGACAGGTCTTGGGGAGACAGGCAATAGAATACACCTGCAGCGTTTGGGGGAAGGGAGCACCAAGGAGAGGGTGCAGCCTCTGAATCCTTCGACCTAGGGCCTCTCCCAGTTCGACGGTCTCCCTGACCTGTAGCCACCCACAAGAACTGCCCTTTCTGACCGCACCTACTTGCGTAATTCTTGCTTGACTGAGCACTGTCTTGTTCTAAGTCTCTAAAACCCGCCTCTCCTTGCAACCTGAGTTGGCCTAATCTGCCCGGCAACTGTTGACGTCACATGACCACGGCCCTCCCTGAATGGAAGAGATCTACTAGACCACCCCGCCCACTACGCTGAGTTACCGGGGCAGGTGCCACTGCAGAACCCGGCGAGCCCTGCTGTAACGGACCGGGGTGGGCAAGCGAAGGAGGTGGTGAACTTCCTCTAGACGTGCTCATCCTCCATCCTCCATCTCCGGGCTCTGAGGCACTGCAGCTGCTGGTGCCTGCTGGAGGACACCGTATCCCCGTTTGGCTCATCCTTGGGGGTGGGCACAGGGGGATGGAGAAGTGAAGGGGGCAACCATAGGAAATAGAAGACTTAAGGGAAAAGATGGCACACTTAGGGCTGGGAAACACTGAGGATGTTGAAGGAGGGAGGGACCCAGCTCCTGAAAATGGCGCTGCAATGGTCGGTGGGCCATTTGGTCCACTGAAAACACGAGAAACCACAGTACAAGACACCAATTTTATTATAAATATCAAGAAACCAGAGGGTATTTATGGGCCAGCATATGCCTCGGGTCAGGTTGAAAAGGAGCTGACCTTCCATTTCTGTGTATTCTAAATATTTCTCATGCTAGCCACACCAACCCTGGCTCCAAACCCAGTTACACTAAGAAGTTCTGAAGCCTGTTTTTTTCCAGGAAATCTGTATAACCAAGAGGAGCTTGGAGAGCAGTTAACACTCATGGCAAAATTTCAG
The DNA here is from genome assembly GCF_949774975.1 of Lagenorhynchus albirostris. NCBI lineage: Eukaryota > Metazoa > Chordata > Mammalia > Artiodactyla > Delphinidae > Lagenorhynchus > Lagenorhynchus albirostris. The sequence goes on from NC_083104.1 coordinate 63,347,894, forward strand.
GCATCACCTCAGGGGTTACGTTTTAGAATGTCACCCCTCCCAGTAGCAGCTGCCCACTCTGCAACTCTGGTAAGACCTTTGTTCTCAAACTCTCCACTATAGAGAGGAGGGAAAAAGGGAAGGAGATGGAGTGTGCAGATCTGAGGAGTCTTTCATTCTGGAGCACCTGACCCACCAGGAGCCTGAACCATGGTGCAATAGCGTCCCTTATTCGCCATGAGCTGCTGGTGGGTTCCCGCCTCAATGATGGTGCCTCCTTCCAGAAAGAGGATGTGGTGAGCCTGCTTCACCAAGCTGAGGCGCTGGGTGATGAGAAGCACAGACCGAGAGCACCGCTCAGGGCTTTTATACAGGAGCTCCTCCACCTGAGAAAAAAACATACACTCTGTCAGACCAGGGGACCACTCCCAGCTCAGGGAGACATCTGTGTTTCCAGAGCTGGGACAGACCTCGCCAGGATCATTGCCACCTCTGCCAATAACCCAAAGGAAACTGAAGATTCTCCTTCTGGGTGCTTCTCTGTCAAACCTTTGATTTGTGAAGGGCTGTTTACATGAGGTGGCAACGGTGGAATAAAAGAAAGAGGCCTAAACTGGGAGATTGGGATTCACACACTACTGTATATAAAATAGATAACTAATAAGAACTTACTCTATAGCACAGCGAACTCTACTCAGTACCCTGTAATGGTCTATATGGGAAAAAAAATCTAAAAAAAAAAAAAATCACTTTGTTGTACACCTGAAACGAATACAACATTGTAAATCAACTATACTCCAACAAAAAAATTTTTTTTAAAGTAATGAAAGAAAGAGCCCTAGGGTGAAACCCATAAGAAAAGAGTGAAAGGTATTGAATAGTCTCTCCTCTCTAATTTTTAAATTCTCTTTTAAGGAAATATAACTTACTAGTAAAGAGCATGAGCACTCAAGTCAGGCAGACTTGAATTGGGGTCCAGGCTCTGCTATTCAATAGCTGAATGACAGTGAGCATGTTATTCAACCTCTCTTAGCCTCTGTTTTATCATCTGTTGGATGAGGGTAACAACACCCAGCTCACAAGCATTCATGATGAATAAGTGAGCAAGAGACTACATCCAGCACGTCCAGCACATAGTAAAAGTTCAATTCATATTAGTATTATGAGGGCGGTCTTTTGCTTATGTTTGGCTTCACAGATTCAGGGTCTATAGATCATCTCTTTTAACTGGTTTTAGGCATCTTGGGGAGAAGCTAACGGGAACTGAGAATTGCAAGGACCAGTTTGGAGAATTATGATGTTAATATAATAACAAAGGATGAGTGAAGGAAGGAGGACTGGATGGGAAATAGGCATTAAGAAGATGACTCTCGGGCTTCCCTGGTGGCGCAGTGGTTGAGAGTCCGCCTGCCGATGCAGGGGACACGGGTTTGTGCCCTGGTCCGGGAGGATCCCACATGCCGCGGAGCGGCTGGGCCTGTGAGCCATGACCGCTGGGCCTGCACGTCCGGAGCCTGTGCTCCACAACGGGAGAGGCCACAACAGTGAGAGGCCCGCGTACCGCAAAAAAAAAAAGAAGAAGATGACTCTCTTACACAGGACTGGCTGTTTATATCCAGGGCACTGGTAACGTCATCCAGGATGAGTACACACGGTTTCCGGATCAAGGCTCGAGCCAAGGCCACTCTCTGTCGCTGACCCCCTGACAGCTGGCCCCCAGCCTCACCTACTTCTGCAGAGACAAGGGCCAAGGTGAGAGCTGAATAAGCACACGCACGCACACGCACACGTACACGCACACCAAGGACTGATGGATGCAGCAAGATAGAGAAGGTTCTGGGAAGGTAAAGGAGTTCTGAGGACATGAGGATAAAAGAGCCATAGGAACAAGATCTTACAACTTCAAATTGATGTCAGTGGGGTGGGGGGAGCTAAGGAATCAAGGCAAGACTACTGGGGTTACAAGGAAGGTAAAGATGTCTGGGTGGTGATGTGAGTGGAGAGAGCACCTGTGTCGTAGCCTTGAGGGAGTACAGAGATGAACCCGTGGGCTCCGGACTCCACTGCAGCAGCTGTGATGTCCTCCATGGTTGGCTTCTGGACCAGGCCATAGGCAATATTTTCTTTAAAGCTTCTTCCAAATAGCTGTGGCTCTTGTCCCACAGCAGCCACCTGGGACAAAATACGATGCAGAGTCATAGAACAAGGAACACAGGAGTGTGGTTCTCTAGAGACTGAAGACTGAGAATCTCTACTGGAAGCATACCACAAAATTACACAGCCTCTCTCCTGACCACGCGCTCACCTCCACCTAAGGTCTCCTAACGCTCTGTTCAGAGTGCTCGGTAAGAATGCTCTTCTGACTTGAGGCTCCCTGCCCTCCCCCATGCCATCTTCTAGCTCACCTGTCTGTGCAGGTAGCAGTGCTCATATTTGGGAAGGGGCTCCCCGTCCAGGAGCACCTGCCCCTCGGTGGGCTGGTACAGATTTTGCAGCAGGGCAGCCACTGTGCTCTTCCCAGACCCATTGGGCCCCACCAGCGCCGTCACCTCACCAGGACGAAGGGTGAACGTCAGCCCCTGGAAGCCAGAGAATCACACACACTAAGAGGCAGCCGGAGGCCCCTAAGCTTGAGACCTGTCAGTCATTGTCTTGTTACGTTGTCTTGTCAATGTCTTCCCCCAGAGAAGAGAGGAGGAAAATGGTGAAGTACAGCAACTACTCCCCTTCCACATGCACAGACACCTCCCCATGGAGTAGAGACGGAAGATGAAACAAAGACAAAGGCAAACACTAAGACCACTGTGCCACACACGCAATCTCAGAGAGCATGAGAAAAACGAAAACAATCACATTCCAAACCACAGATGGAAAGAAAAAGGAAGACTGGAGACACAGCTTTTGCTTCCATGATGCCTTAGGACAGGAGAGCCTTCTCCCTGAGAGCCTCCTCTTCCATTCTTCTTGGAAATCCAGCCTGGTCCTTGAGCTCAGGGGCAGTTTTATGGAACGCGTGAGCTTGTCTTTGCCTCTGAAGGGTGAGGGAGGCTCTACCTAAACCTGGTGCTAAGCAGGTTGAAGGCAGGGAGAAAATTTAAGGTGGTCGAGTTGAGGGTGAGGTTGGTAGAATACAGGGATTGGTAGGTTGTACCTGCAGCACTGGGACATCTAGACGGTTTGGGTAGGCGAAGGAGACACCCTGGAACTGGACGAGGCCCTGCAACTTTAAGGAAGTGAACACACCACTGGCTGGGCAGTGAGGGATCTGGTCCAGGTATTCAAATATTTTCTCTGAAGAGCCCACAGCCTTCTGTAGCCTGGGATAGGTGGACAGCAGTACCTGGAGGGGAGGTATGAATAGTGAGGCGGGGGATGGGAGGGACCCAATCTGTTACCAGGGTTATGTGATGTGAGAAGGGCAAAGGAGGGAAGGAAAGTGATTCAGATGGTGACGGCACAGGGGAAGGAAAAGCACTGGGGAGTGGGAACGGAAGGACCTCACCTCAACAGCTGTGGTGAACTGGTTCTGGTAAAGAACAAAGGCGACCAGGTGCCCACTGCTTACAGACCCACTTGTCACCAGCTGCCCACCAAAATACAGGATTCCCACCTTCAGCAGCAATCCTGAGATCTGTGGAGACCACAGAGAAAAGGGACTGTGGGAGGAAAACCTAAAATTCTGGTGCAAAGATCCAGAATCATTAACAGTAAGGAGAGAGAGCGTCCCATTTCCGCAAGTAACTCAGGGGGTTCAATAGGTATTAAAGAATGAACCATAGCGTGCCATGGAGTCTCACTCGGTTACCCACGATAGAAGTCAATTATCACCATCACCATCACCAGTAATGCCTTGCTTGGGGAGCGTCTTGCTCTTCACAAAAGGCTTTTATGAATGTAATGTCATCTAGTATTCATATCAACAGCCCTATAAACTAGGTTATATTACTCCCATTTTTTTAAAATGAGAAAAAAGTCTCAGAGAAAGTAAGTTACTAGCCCGTGGTCCCAGCGCTAGTAAATGGCAGCATCAAGGCAGGAACTTCTGATCGCTGATCTAGTTCTCTGTCAATTATATCACAGGATGCCCCGCATCCTTGGCTTCCGCTGTTCCCATGGCTCTCAGGAGTACATCCGCATAGTTCAGGCATGAAGCAGGCCCAGGTGCAGGAATGTATAGCTCCCTGAGCACCCCCCATGAGGCAAAGGAAGGCCCTGGGACTGGAAGACTTGGTACTTTCCTATAAAGGGGGTCGGGGAGATTTTGTGCACCCTTCGGAAACGAAGCCATCTAGCATGCCTAAAGAGGGAGGGGGTTAGGAACACTGAGTGGGGTCATGGAGCCTCTGGTTGCTGGGATACAGACACTGAACCCACCATTGCCCAGCGGAGGAAGAGTGTGGAGCAGGGTCATGGGACAGGGAATGGCACTGAAGCAGTCCCCTGCCAAGGGGACCAGGGAATAGGCATTCATCCCCAGGTGCTCACACGGGTGGTCCAGAGGTTGACCGCGTAGGCCAGGGCCTCCTTCTGGTTAAGTGTCTTCATTTCATGCAGCTTTTGCCTGAACTTCTGGGCCTCACCCTCTTCGTTGGCAAAGCTCCGGACTGTAGGCATGGCTGACAGCACCTCAATGGCCACCTGGCTGGATTTTGCCAGAGATTCCTGCACCTGTGCTGCCAGCACCTGTGGAGACATGGACAAGAGATGTCACACGTGGTTGGCAAACCATAAGGGACGCTAGGACCTGAGTCATCCAATTGTAGATTAAAGGTGAGAAAGGGCAGAGAGACAGAAGAGAAAGGGACACAGCTATATCCCCCACGGATACTAAAGAGATACAGAGAAGAGGAAAGTGACTCAGAAGGGTCATAGAGGATCATATTCTTGAGACTGGTGATCATATTCCTTTTTTTAGTTTTCATTTTATATTGGAGTACAGTTGATTTACAATATTATATTAGTTTCAGGTATACCGCGAAGTGATTTAGTTATACATACATACGTATCTATTCTCTTCCAGAGTTCTTTCGTATATATGCTATTACAGAGTATTAGGTAGAGTTCCTTGTGCTATACAGTAGGTCCTTGTTACTTATCTATCTTATATATAGTAGTGTGTATATGTTAATCCCAACCTCGGTGATCATATGCTTAAAGACAGACGGTAGGCAGACATTAGAAGACACAGAGAAGGTGAAGATCGACACTGAGCAATCCAGGAACGTGGACAAGGAGTTTCAAAAAGATGAAGAATCAGCGAAGGTGCCAGGAAAGAAATCTGTGAGGAGAGCCCACCAAGTCTGGGTGATGAGGGTCAGTATAGGTTGAGGCAACTCCCTGGACATACCTCGTGCCATTTTCCCAGCTTCTCAGGCAGAAGGAAAAGTAGTGGCAGGGCGAGCAGGGTGACCATGGTGAGGGACGGGGACCCCCAGAGCATGAGCCCCAAGAGACACAGTCCACGGCAGAGGTACCACAGAAAGAGGCTCAGGTCCGAACTCAGAGACTCACTCACGGTGGACGTGTCCTCTGTGACCCGAGATGTGATGGCACCTGCCAAGGGTTGAGGAGAAAAGAGAGTGAGTGAGTGAGAAACTCAGAGTGATGGGAGGGACTGGCAATGAGCCAGGGTGCCAGGGGGAGGGGTTCTAAGCAGGTCTGGAAAACAAGGTCAGTGGTTTAGGGAGGCTTGGACTCTCAACTCAAGGAGAATGGGTTCCAGAGGAAAAGCCTGGTCAAAGACCTTCCTTTTAACTCTAAAGAAATTGATGCCCTTGTGAATTTCTAATTCTCTGACAGATTTCTGTTCTCTAAAGAACTTGTATATCCCCTGCACATAGGCAGGAAAAACTTAAACTGATCATATAACAGAGCTGGAGAAAAACGAAGGTGCTGCTAGAAAGCAGTCCAGGAAACTGTAGCAAGTCCTGGATTGGGAATCAAGAGATGGCTTCTATTCCCAAGTTCATCTCTATCCATACGTGTCTATGCAAGTGTTGGCATTTAGGGTCTGGGCCTCAGTTCCCGTCTCTGTAAAACGAGGTGGTTGGACTCTGTGATCTCAAAATTTCCAGGTTTGAGATTCCTGTCGTTTCTATCTAAATACACACAGAGGGATATATTTGTGGGAAAATCTTGGATGGAAACACTAGGTTTTTCTGCAAATAGGAAGTATATGTATTTTGCTCTTGAGGTACGTCAAGAATAAGACATGACGACGTTTTTGTGTGAGAGGAGGATCAAGGTTATAAGTAAAAATATGTATGGGGATATAAACAGTAAGTGGATGGATAGTGAAAAGAGTTTCATGAGAAACCTGTTTGGTTCTTTTGAAAAAACTCTGTTTTCTGGCACAGGACAGCCCGAAACACCTCTCCCTGCAGGTGGCAGTGCACACGGCCCATGGTGCTGTTGTAGATTCCATCAGCCGTGAACTCCAGCACTGCACTAGAAGGAGACAGAGAAGGAGGGCCAGGCACGGTCAGGGGGCCCCCCAGAAATGCACTCCAGACGGTAGCCCCAACTTTCAACTCCCTCTTTTTCAGGGTTCCCCCATCCCCAGCCTTCCAACTTCAGCCCCCAGACCTGGCTATGGTGAGGACAGACATGAGAGTTATGTTTCGCGCAAAGGCAGCGCCTGTCCTGTCTTGTAGAATCCAGTCCGTGAAACGGCCCGTGAAGAATGGAACAGCCATCTCCCCTGGGGAGGGAGAGAAATATCAAGTCTAAGAAGGTCAGCTCTAACCAGACGACCCCCGGCCCACCCTCCTTTCACCTTTGCCCATAATCCTGGAGGGCAGTGGCAGAAAGACACAATCTACACCTAAATGGGCCACCTGGGAACTCAAAACCCTGTGGCCCCACAAGACCTTTAGAGGTTGGATGAGGAAGGCTAGGGATCATAGGATGGTCTGCCCCAGAGGAAAGGCCTTGTCCAAGGTGGCCAGTGAAGCAACGCCCGGGGCAGCCCTGGAGTCCAGGACTCCTGACTCCTACCCAGTACAGGGCTCTTCCCTCTCCACGGGGGTGGGGAGTGGGGGCTCTTCTCAAGACCTGAGCTGGGTCCCCTTCCTCTCATCCACATTTCTGAGAACTCATACCAATCGATCTCACTGACCATTACTCTCGATTCCTTCCCAGTCCTCTAGCCTCGTCCCTCTCCCCCTGCATCCCCCTTACCAAGACAGGAGAGTACCACCAGGGCCAGAAGGAGCGGCAGGCGTTGTATCTCTGGGCCCAGGAAGCCTAGAAGCCGTCTCACCGCCACTCCAGAAGCGCCGTGAGCTCCTTGCACCCAAAGGCTCCTGATCTTATGCCACAGGGCGGCCGCGGGCAGTGCCGCCGTGTAGCTGAGCGCAAAGGCGTCCAGGCGACTCCCCCAGTGCAGTGGCCGGGTGCTGTGAGCGTCCCCGGGGGCTCCCCACGAGCGCAGCTCTCGGAACGAGGCAAGTCCCGGCAGAGCCAAGCCCAGCGCCGCCGCCAGCGGCTCCAAAGCAGCCAGCCATCCCCGGACTCCTGCGCTTTCTCTCCGGAAGCCCAGCGCTGCCCCGAGGACGCCTCGGGCTCCCAGCCACAGTACCGCCCAGCGGCTCAGGCCCGCCACCCAGACACTGAGCAGCGGCAGCGCAGGGGGTACCAGCAGGGAGGCTATTCGAGGCAGCGCCAGCCGGAGCAGCATCCAGTCGGCGAGGAGCAGCAGCGCTGTCCCCAGGCACGCGAGGGAGGCTCGGGAGAGGCGGAGACACCCGCAGGGAGCGGGGGACTCCGAGCAGGCCATGGGCGCGCGCGGTTCGAGGCCGGCCCAGGTCCTGGGACTCTCGCCGTCCTCGCCAGGACGGAGTCTAGTCTCTGGACGCAGTTGGAGTCGTAGCAGGGCGGGTCCCCGGACCGCGCCGGGGAGGGAGCAGGGCGAGCCGGGTCGGGGCTTCGGAAAGTCCCGGGAACCCGCCGAGCCCGCGGGCGCTGGCCTGAAGTGAGCAGTTTACAGTAAAGGGAAAACGAAAGCGTCTCCGGCTCCCCAGACCCACCCACTCCGAAGGCGGCCCGCCCGGACTATGTGGGGGGAGGGCGTCGACATCAGATCCGAGATTTAGGGGAGCAGCCCTGGTGCTCCACCTTCTCCATTCCCAACACCCGACCCTGCTGTCCTCGCCTCCACTTGCGGGACCCACTTGCCGCGACTTTCTCACTCCAGCCTCTGGGCGGGGTGCCTACGTCATCTGTCTCCGGGCAGTTCTGCCCCGCGCAAGTTAGCGCCCGGATGCGAAGCCTCACGGCATGGACCCGGGCGCCCCCTGGCGGGCGTGGAGAAGGGGAGGAGCTGTAGGCAGCGAGTGGCGCGCTGTCCCAGGTCGCAAACCAGTGCACCAGGCGGCGAGGAGCGCGGCGCAGGGATGCTGCGAGCGGGAGCACCCACCGGAGACTTACCCCGGGCCAGAGAAGTCCACACCGGGGTAATGAGTCTGGGCTTGAGGGTTAGCGGAGGGGTGGAGGAAGTAGAGCGATAGGGGGACCCTGGAAGCGCCAAAGAGTAAATTTGGAGACTAACAAGAGTGGGGAGATAGCTTGTAGCAGCCAGTGCTCACATCCCGAAATGAACACGGGCGTCTGTATTCTGAAGGGGTCGTCTAGGGGTCCGCGAAGGGACTGGGCACGGGAGGCAGGCAGAGAAGGTGTACTTTGGCTCTGAGCTGGAAGCGTTAAGGGGAAGCTGCCCTAAAGCGCTTTCGCTTTCACTCTGGGCTAGAGAGAGCGGCTGGTTAAATCAAGGGAGGGGGTTGGAGAAGGTGCACAGAGAAAAGGAAACGGTGCCCTGGGTTAAGTAGGACAGCACTTGAGAGAGGGGAGTATGGGCACTGATTGAGAAGGGACGCATCACACAGACCTTTGATAAACTAGCCCGTGGGTAACATAGCCCCAGCACTGATAATGGGGGTTCCATGTGAGCTGGAGGGGCCCTTCCCCAGCCTGGCCCAGGAAGGCTCCTACTTGGCCCAGGTGCCACCGTGCTCCCTTCCCTATGTCTTCCCCACCCACCTCCACAACCTGCTGGACGACTTTTGCCCAGGCTGGACCCGTGGGGCAGATGGCAGCCCAAGGCAGGCTGGCTTCTGCTCTCAAACTTCTACCACCAAGCTTAGCTTTGGGGCAGCTTTGTTATATAGGAATAACCTCTTGGATGGGGTTGCCTCTGTTCTCTGCTGTGCTATTCATGATGAATCAGTATGTCAAAATGAACACTCGGCCAGCATCCCTGGAAGCCAGAGTAATTTATGGAGTGGTGAGAAGTATAGCCGTAAAACCATTTATAAATTAGAAAATCTCTCCTCACTGCCAGATGAGCAGTGAAAAATAAGAAGTAGAAGTTAAAACAAAGCATGGGAGGTAGACATGGGTTTTAGTCCTGTGTGACCTTCGACAAGTCATTTGCGTTCTCTGTGACTCAGTTTCTTCATTTGTAGGATCTTTAAGGCTTTTTCCAGTTCAACAGGAGTTTTAAAATGTAGCTTTATCCTCCTTCACTCTTCCTTAATTCTTTTGTTTAATTTCTTTTCTTGACCTGAAAAAGTCAGCTCAAACTCCCCAATCAAATCCTCTTTTGGTGCAGATCTCTTTCCCTGGCTACTCTCTTCCCCTGGCTGTTTACCTCTTGATAAGAAATCCTTAAATGAGACCTCTGTTTTAAACTGTCCCATGTGTTTCTTGCTGCTTTCCTCCTTCCTTGACACGTGGCCATGCTAACCACTGACCCCTGAGATGTTTTCTGTTGTTCAGTAAACTGAAAGAGCTCACTTCTGATTAAGGGGGGGGGGTGGATGATTGTGGGCCCAAAAGAAGGGCTTGAGCTTGTTTCCCAAGGTCACGGTCACTCGCTGTGTGGGGAGGTCTGTAGCACATCTGTACACACAACAAACGCATGCGGAGGTAATTCATTTGTGGAACTGCATCACCGGGACTTGGAAGTGCCCGCCCTGAGCCCTTCACTCAAAGGGAGCACTTATGCCCCTAGGAGCCTCATCCCACCTCTCTCTCTTTCCAGTGGAAGGATTCTAGGGATGCCATTCTTTCTGTGTGATACCACTGCCAGGCTCTGACATTCCCTTGCTGCTGGGAGAGACAAGAGAGAAAATGGAAAGATGAAGAAAAATATCCCATTCTGGGAGTCAGCTCTGGCCTAAATTACTGTATAACCTTGAGCCAGGCGCCTCCCCATTCTGAGAATGTTTCCTCATCTGTAACACGAAGGGATCAAGGCTCTTGCTGCTCTGACGTTCCATTCTCTGTGTCTCTGCAGACAACCATCATGGCGGTAGAGTTTGATGGGGGCGTCGTGGTGGGATCTGATTCCCGGGTGTCTGCAGGGTGAGTAGCAGTGCCAGTGTGTTCTTTTGGAAGGAAGCTAATGGCCCCGAGTGCACATTTTTCTTAACCATTCATAAAGAGACTGGCAAACTGAAGCATTGGAGAAACTGAGTGAACCTTTCAGAAAGGCCACTGTGATAAGATATTGGGTGGGTATTTGGGTCTCTGAATTCATGGAGAAGAATCTGGGGCCTGGATGCTAATGTGGCCCGTCCCAGGGAGTCACAGAATTGGGTCTGAAAAGGGTTTAGGAGATAGAGATTTCAGGGGCCCACCTTCCATCTATGTTTAGAGATAGAAAAGATGGTCCTGCCAAGCAGATATTCTGGTTTCTGATCCATCACATGTTGAACTAAGTTTGTCTTTCTCCCTTCTGGCCAGTTTCCTCACATACAAGATAAGTATACAGGATTAGATCAATATTACTTACTTTATGTTCCACAGAACACATAACGTCCTCAATATGGTTAATAACAAAGAAAAATTAATAAGGCGAAGATTATTCTTAGCTTAATTTAGTATTTTTTGTGTTACTATAAAAATCTAAGACTGAGGGGCTTCCCTGGTGGCGCAGTGGTCCCTGCCGATGCAGGGGACGCGGGTTCGTGCCCCAGTCCAGGAGGATCCCACGTGCCGCGGAGCGGCTGGGCCCGTGAGCCATGGCCGCTGAACCTGCGCGTCCGGAGCCTGTTGCTCCGCAACGGGAGAGGCCGCAGCAGTGAGAGGCCCGCGTACCGCAAAAAAAAAAAAAAAAAAAAAATCTAAGTCTGAAAATAAATCTAATTTTGATCATTACTTGCAGTGTTTCGTTTGTTTGAGACAATTCTTTGCTTCCTGCTTTAATCCAAGCATTATATTTCATGTACTCTGAAGCCATTCTCTTGTGAAATAAATTTGAAAAACACCGGAAGATGAACATCAGAAATTTTGGCAACTCTCTATATGATCCAGCAATCCCACTCCTGGGCATATATCCAGACAAAACTATAATTCGAAAAGATACATGCACCCCTATGTTCATAGCAGCACTATTTACAGTAGCCAAGACATGGAAGCAACCTAAATGTCCATAGACAGAGGAACAGGTAAGGAGGACGTGGTACACCATGAAAATTGGGGTGCATCTGTCTTTTTGAATTATGTTTTCCTCCAGGTATATGCCCAGGAGTGGGATTGCTGGGTCATATGGTAGTTCTATCTTTAGTTTTTTAAGGAACCTACATACTGTTCTCCATAGTGGCTGTACCAATTTAGATTCCCACCAACAATGTAAGAGGGTTCCCTTTTCTTCACTCCCTCTCCAGCATTTATTGTTTGTAGATTTTTTGTTGATGGCCATTCTGACCAGTGTGAGGTGATACCTCATTGTAGTTTCTATTTGCATTTCTCTAATAATTAGTGATGTTGAGCATCTTTTCATGTGCTTTTTGGCCATCTGTATGTCTTATTTGGAGAAATGTCTGTTTAGATCTTCTGCCCATATTTTGATTGGGTTATTTGGTTTTTTGATATTGAGCTGCATGAGCCGTTATATTTTGGAGATTAATCCCTTGTCAGTTGCTTCGTTTGCAAATATGTTCTCCCATTCTGAGGGTTGTCTTTATACAAAAAAAAAAAAAAAGAGTGAATATATGTATATATGTAACTGATTAACTTTGCTGTACACCTGAAACTAACACAACATTGTAAATCAACTATACACCAATAAAAATTTTTTTAAAAAAAGAAAATGTGGTGTATATATATAATGGACTGTTACTCAGCCATAAAAAAGAATGAAATAATGCCATTTGCAGCAACATGGATGGACCTAGAGATTAAGCATAGTCAGAAAGAGAAAGATAAATACCAAAAAATATCACTTTATATGTGGAATCTAAAGTATGACACAAATGAACATATCTACCAAACAGACTCACAGACGTAGAGAACAGACTTGTGGTTGCCAAGGGGGAGAGGGGTGGGGAAGGGATGGATTGAGAGTTTGGGGTTAGCAGATGCAAACTAGTATATATAGGATGGATAAACAACAAGGTCCTACTGTATAGCACAGGGAACTATATTCAATATCCTGTGATAAACCATAATGAAAAAGAATATGAAAAAGAATATGTATATGTATAACTGAATCACTTTGCTGTACAGCAGAAATTAACACGACATTGTAAATCAACTATACTTCAATAAAATCTCGTAAAAAATTGGCATCTCTAACGTTGATGACTTTTGACTCCTTCCTGACAGAGAGGTGGTGGTGAACCGAGTGTTTGACAAGCTGTCCCCCCTGCACCAGCGCATCTACTGTGCTCTCTCTGGCTCAGCTGCTGATGCTCAGGCCATAGCGGACATGGCTGCCTACCAGCTGGAGCTCCATGGGTATGAAATTCTGGGGTCCCCAGTCCACACCACCTAGAGTTCCCCCAACCAGTGAACCCCTATACAGAGTACTGTTCCAGGAGCAGTGCTGTGGAAAATGAAAAGTTCTTGCTTTGCCTCCGGCTTTCATTGGTGTTGAACTGGCATTTGGATCTCTCGAAGCTGGTTTCTGCACCTGTAGAGTAGAGATGACTAATAGTACCTGCCCTACCTCACCAGATGGTTATTTCCAGAATCAAAACATATGAGTGAAAGTAGTTCAAAAACGGCAAATCACTTCCCTAATATAAATAGTGGGGACGAAGATTAGGACATGGGCCACCATAATATCAGGTGGTGACCGTAGGGGAAACCAAGGTCATTAGGGCAGAAGTAAAGTTTACCTGCTTTGACCCACATGGGCAGGGCTCTGGCAGTCAGGAGAATTATGTCATTGGGGGCTGGGGGTGGGACAGAGTAAAGGAGGGAGAACAATTAGCAATTGAAACCTTCTTCCCAGTGGGTGATGTGAGACTCTTGTTCCCCTGCACTTGTGGGAGGGGAGCTAGAGTTTGAATCCTTGCAGCTATAGGTTTCGGGTGTTCCCCCGGCAGCGATGATGGTAATGGCCCAGGAGGGTGGAACTTCAGGAAAATCATTATTGCTGCCTATTCCTAACCCTTCCTTCAGAATGGAAATGGAGGAACTCCCACTCGTTCTGGCTGCTGCAAATGTGGTGAGGAATATCACCTATAAGTATCGGGAGGACCTGTCTGCACATCTCATGGTAGCAGGCTGGGACCGACGCGAAGGAGGCCAGGTGAGTCTCTCCCAATGTCCTCCCTCCCTCGGGGTTCCCCTCTCCTGCAGAGAGGGAGATGGAGGTCATATGGCATTCTCACTAAGGGTTCCAAAGACACTGCCTCGAAAATGTAGGATAGTCTCAAAGGAGAAGGGCATGAGATGCTGGGGCTTCACTGCAGAGTGTGGACACCACCTGCTTGTCTCAGTGGTGAGCAGAGGAGGGAGGCTTCTAGAGTCTGACCTGAGGATGCCTCCCCCAGGTATATGGGACCATGGGAGGGATGCTGATTCGACAGCCCTTTGCCATCGGTGGCTCTGGCAGCACCTATATCTACGGTTACGTGGACGCGGCGTATAAACGAGGCATGTCCCCGGAGGAGTGCAGGCGCTTCACCACGAATGGTAACTAAGCAAGTGGAAGGGTACCTGGGGCAGGTGTTGTTAATTGTGGGAAGGAGGTAGAGTATGAGGAATAGGAATACGTGGGTGACCATTTAATTAAATGTCCAATGGGAATTCCCTGGCGGTCCAGTGGTTGGGACTCCTCGCTTTTACTTCCCGGGGCCCGGGTTGGATCCCTGGTGGGGGAACTAAGATCCCGCAAGCCATGCAGCATGGCCAAAAAAAAAAAAAAAACAGAAAACGTCCAAACTGGGACACTTTTGAGAGTGAGAGACGGCAGGACAAAGGCTAAACTAGATGGGCTTTCAGGATGAAAGGCATAAACCAGGATTGTTACGAGTACACCAAATTAAGATCTAGGGCGACCACAAAAACCAGTGGTGAGCTAGCTTGGGCCCGCGCATAAGAGCTGATGGTTAAATATTCAAGGTTGCGGAGCTGCTTATTTATCTATTCATAATTTGAAGTCAATCATGGCGGGAGTATTGAGACCATGGACATCATGTGAAGACTTTTTTTTTTTTTAAGTTGGTTGACCACCACTAAATATGCATCTCTAGGAGACGGGTTCTGAAGTCTGAAAGTGGTCATAGGCATAGGGACAGGAGGGAAGGGAAACAATATTTGAAGCTAAGCCATTCTCTCTTCCTCTCTGCAACTTGAAACCCTCTGCAGCTATTGCTCTGGCCATGAACCGGGATGGTTCCAGTGGGGGCGTCATCTACCTGGTCACGATCACAGCCGCTGGTGTGGACCATCGAGTCATCTTGGGCAACGAGCTGCCGAAATTCTATGACGAGTGAATCTTTCTCAGACTTCCCTTCTTTATTTTACAATAAACTTTCTGGGACTGGAAGCTGGTATGGTCATGGTCACTCAGGGAGATGAAGCTTGGGAAGGGGGCTTCTTCCCACCCAGGTGTTAGCATATCTTTTTTATTCTTTTGTCCCCAGGTCTAAAACATCTTTCCCACAGGAGAGAGAGGTGGGCAGGGAGGCGGGGTGTATACTAGAACCAGGAAGAGCTCTACACAGGACAGGTCATAGGTAGCTAAGACAGCTACACACAGGAGAATTAGCTAAGAGCACCAGCAAACTCACATGGAAGAGAATTCCTTTCATAATGCATTCATTCACGTTAGAGACGAAAAACTGATAAGTACTTAAATATTTGGTGGGGGGGTACTTGTGAATTTCAAAGAATAATAACAAGAACCAAAAAAGCTACATGTATTGAACCAGGCATTAGCTACATGCTTATAAACTTCATTTCTTAGAACCCAAACAAAATAATCTTATGTAGGTAGGACAACTACTTCTGTGTACGGATAGATGGGAACTTAGGAAGAGTAAGCCATGGCAAGTTCAAAAGCTGAGATGTGGGATTTAGTTTACCATATGCCTTTCCTCTACCACAACATGAAACCTTCTATTCCCACAAGCTTCATATAGCATCTCCTCCTTGAAATCTGCAGTAATTAGCCCAGCCCATGATTTGACACTTCCGAAGTCGTCACTAGATATTTGAGTAACTGTACGAAACAGGCTGAGTTCTGGTCCTATCGTTGCCAGGCACTTTCTGAGTGAGAGGACAAATTACTCCCCTTCTTTGAGCCCTCATTTTCTCTTCTGTCAAATGAAGGTGTTGAGTGACTTCTAAGATGGTTTATAGTTTTGACATTCAATGCCATTTTGCTCATAAGTAAGCAGTTAAGAGGTGTATTTAACAGAAATCCTAGTAGGCTACCCAGGAAGCTTCTGTCTGCTTTTCTTTCTGGATCTCAGGCTCAACATACAAATTCAAAGTACCCTAAGACATTCCTGTGTCCTTGGTAGTGTGTATTTGGTTTGGAGAAAAATAATCTAAAATTACTAGAGCCTAGGGGAGGGGGAAGGGTAAGCTGAGACAAAGAGAGTAGCATTGACATATACACACTACCAAATGTAAAATAGCTAGTGGGAAGCAGCCTCAGCTCGGTGCTTTGTGACCATCTAGCCCTCTAGATAGGGAGGGTGGGAGGGAGACTCAAGAGGGAGGGGATATAGGGATATATCTATGCATATAGCTGATTCACTTTCTTATACAGCAGAAACTAATACAACATTGTAAAGCAATTATACTCCAATAAAGATGTTAAATAAATAAATTGTACATTGCAAATAAAAATTAGATCAACCATTTAAACTGAAAAATAAATAAAAAATAAATTAAATTACTAGAGCCTTGAGTTCTTTCTAGCCACGAGATTTAACTTATTTTGCAATTTAACATAATAGTTTAAGAGCCTATCTCTCCTGCTGATCACAACTCCCCACCTCGAACTCTGGAGAGTAGACAAAAGCAAGGACTAAACCACTCTGAAAAATAAACAAAAGCAGGGGGATTGCGGAGTCAAAACTTGGGGAGGCAACGCTCTGGGGGGAAAAAGAGGGTTCAATGTTTTTTCTCTTTCCTCTCATGGCTCTGCCCTGAAGTCAGGCAGCAGCTACAGAGCTACACTTCTGAACTGAATCTCCACTGCCGTTCTGGCTGGTGAAAAGAGGCCCCTGTGGGCAGGAGAGTGTAGGGGAATCTCCCAGATGAGAGAGCCAGGGACGGGGCTCCCTAATTCTAGGTATGAATCCTCATGACAGCCGGGTTACTCCTGAGCTGCACATATGACATAACCAGCACAAAACAGCAAAGACTTTGAGGACTGAATTAAGATGTAAACCTTTTAAAATTAGATGGTGGTCTTTTTCTTTATTGGCCAAAATACTGCATCCTTATGCCCCTCATTCCAAAATAATGGCTTACAATTTTAAAAGAAGAAGGAGGAGGAGAAGGAGGGGGAGAAGGGGGAGGGGCAGGGGACGAGGAGGGGGAGGGGGAGAAGGGGGAGTAGAGGAAGAAAATAATTAGAGCAAAGACAAAGTTAAGAAATAAATGAAGCCAAGAGGTAAAAACAATATACAACATGAATATCTCCTTTTAAAAAAGAAAAGTGAGGGCTTCCCTGGTGGCGCAGTGGTTGAGAGTCCGCCTGCCGATGCAGGGGACGCGGGTTCGTGCCGTGCCGTGGTCCGGGAGGATCCCACATGCTGCGGAGCGGCTGGACCCGTGAGCCACGGCCGCTGAGCCTGCGCGTCTGGAGCCTGTGCTCCGCAACGAGAGAGGCCGCAACAGTGAGAGGCCCGTGTACCGCAAAAAAAAAAAAAAAAGAAAAGAAAAGAAAAGAGATTGTAAAACATTCAGGAATTTTGAGAGGTAACTGTTAACCATTGGTAGCTTGACATTGACCGTGGTGAAAGCATTTATACTACAGAAACCAGCAATGCTACGCATCAGAACTTTTTTGGTTTTTTCCCCAGAAAGCCAGTTTAACAGGCCACATGTTGATCAGCCAGCTATCCATGGGTGAAAAACAACTGGCTCTGAGCTACAGGGTAGTGAAAGCAAAAAAGGAAATGAAATCAGGTACAAGATTTGAAAGATTCATTTAAAAAGCGAATCATCCAAAAACAACAACAATATATATATAATATATATATATAGTTTTTCAAATCACATAGAACATTAACTGAAATAGAATATGCATCATGCCATAAAGAAAACGCCAATAAATTCCAAAGTATCAGTATCTTTGAAACTACATTCAGCAACCATATTGTATTAAATTAGAACTTGATAACAAAAGGATACCTAAAATTCTGATGGTTTTCAAACTAAAACAATATTGATAAATAACAGATTTAAAAGGTACTCATAAAAGAAATTTACTCATTTAGAACCAGGTGGTAAAAACGTTACCTATCAGATTCTGTGGGACACAAAGGAATACTTAGAATTTTATAGCTTCAAATACATTTCTTAGAACAAAAAAAGTTTAAAATAAATGACTTAAAAATTCTCCTAAAATGTTGGAAAAAGAACAATTGAGCAAACCTAAAGAAATAAGAAGGAAGGAAATTAATTTTCTATTGTTGTCTCATACTCACTGCATTAGCTACCTATTGCTGTGTAACAAATGACACCAAAATTTAGCAGCTTAAAATAACAACCATTTACAATTGGGCATTATTGGGAACACAGGGGAAGTTTAAATACGGACTGTGTATTTGATAATATTATATCCATGGTAAGTATCTTAGAGGTGATGATGTTATTCTGGTTTTGTAGAAGAAACATCCTTATTCTTAAAATACACATTCCAAACTATTTTAGGGTAAAATGTTATATATCCACAAATTTTCTCAAATGGCTTAACAACATAGATCCTCAATAGTGAATGGATAAATAAAATGTAGCTTAGTAATACAATAGAATACTGCATAAGCAATGCATATTAATAACTACTGACAATGCAACAAGATGGATAAATCTCATGGAAATAATATTGAATAAAGAAGCCAGATGCACACAAAACTACACAATATATGTTTTGAAACAACCAGGTCCTACTGTATAGCACAGGGAACTATATTCAATATCCTGAGATAAACCATAATGGAAAAGAATATGAAGAAAATATGTGTATAACTGAGTCACTTTGCTGTACAGCAGAAATTAACACAACATTGCAAATCAGCTATACTTCAATAAAATTAGAGAAAGAAAAAAATATATATATAGGTTTCGGTTATCTATTGCTGTGGAGCAAACTGCCCTTAAACTTTGTGGCTTAAAACAAAAACAATCATTTTATGGTTTCTTGTTATTCTGGGGGTTAAATGAACTTGAAGAACCACTGATGTAGCCCGTGAACCAAAGCATTTATCACGGCAGCCAATCCAGACAATCCCTGACATTTCATGTAAGGACATTGGTTACCTGTCCCATCAGATCTGAACACCTTTAGAATACTGTAAAAATTTCCCCGACTTTATGGGTCCTGCCTCCCCATAGAACAATTCAGAAAACCCACTTCTCCCAGTCCTCTTGGAAGCCAGGGCACCAATATAAGACCTAAGTCCCACCTTTAAAAAAATCAAATTCATGCACCTCAGACTTCAATTCACAACTGAGTGACAGGAGGAAATGGGCATCTACCCTGCATTCAGTTCGAGGCAAAGGTGACAGGAAAAGCAACTGGCTTTGAGGGAAGTAGTGGTAAAAAAAAAAAAAGGCTAAGTTCCTGCCACCAAAGCGGCTTCGAAGTATCTTCAGTGGTGGTTGCAATAAAGTCTAATTCCTAATGAAAGAGCAACACCTGGAAGCAGCAGCACCTGGAAGCAGCAGTAAAGTGGTTTATGAGACCTGTTCTGGCTTGGTGGGGGGGGGGGATGGTTATCTGTTTATGATGAGCCTACCATATGTTGGAGAAATGTATTTGTTAGATTTTTTAAAGTGTTACCAAAAATTAATGAGGGAACCAGGAAGAATACAAGAGACTAGATTCAAAGAGTATTTGCAAAACAAAGTTGCACATAGTCAGGGGAAATCGCTGTGTTAGAGATTCAAAATGGTTAATGTACTACAAAGCAATAAAATCATAACCTTGGAGTTATCTCCTTTACCAGATAAAAAGCAAAGGCATCACACCTTATCAGCTTTCTACAGATTAACATCTCATAGTACAGGGCCAGCTGGGTTCTTTTTAGTCAACTTACAATCCCTGAAACAGGATTATAATCAGGCAGGATTATAAGAAAATGTTCACATATATTAATCAAGAAAGCAGATGTTTGCCTTATTTCCAAATTTTGGAACATTTTCCCTACATGATTCCTACCCCTAAAGTAATGAATTGACCAAATAAGATTTTCCAGAAATATTCTAATTCAATATCCTTAATTTGACAGGCTCTTTTATTTGGCCTGTTTTAGGATTAAGATGTGAAGACTTCCTTGTCATGTAGTTAACAAAACAAAGGTCTTAATGATGTTAACAGTTCACATCTTTCTGGAAGGCTTTAGCCCATAAGGTCATAGTTTTAATTACTCCTATGATAACCAGAAATCATTTTATTGCCATGCAAGAGCTTACTTATCCCAAGAACCCTCCCCGACTCACCATCTCAGAGCTTCATTTGTAGGGCCTTTCACTGAGGATGAAATCCCATTTTCTCTGAGATGCTCAAAGTTCATCAGTGATTCTGGCTCATCAGAAATTAACATCCTTTTCCACCTGTCGGGTGGGGACAATAAACTAGGAACCAGTGTGCTCAGAGGATTTTGTAGGCCTTGTTTCCACAAACAAACTGCAGTTCTTTCTCTTATTAGAGAAATTAATGAGATTAATGAAATGAGATTTTCCTTTTTATGTGACACTTCCGGCATGCTCAGCGTTCCAAATTTGGAGATGTGAACCACTGCATATCACTACATTGCCATAAAAACATAAAGCAACCCACAAAAGCACTTTGAACACTATTTGCAGAGAAGAACTATATACCAAATTTTCTATAGAATTATCATATATTCCACCAGTGATGCTGTCTACAAAAATATTTGATTGTCTATAGAGCTATGGTAGCTATAAAAAGCAAAATTTGACTCACTGTCCTTTAACAAAGGATAGCTGGGATTTTTCTAAGCTTAAAAATTGTAAAAGCATTTGTCAGAATTCCAATTAGGAATAGGGTCATGATTATCTTTCATTTTTCCTGAGTAGTTATACTTTGCAGTCTATATTAAGATTTACTATAGGATATTTTTTCCTGAATTCTGTGGTTCCAATGGAACAAGACACCATTCAAAGAACACTGGGTTTTATTTTCCATAAGCATAGGTTAAACCTGAGGATTACAGATAGAAAAGAAGAAAATAAAATGGTCTGCTTACATGCTCATCAGAAAATAGAACACTTAAAACAATGTTCTGAAATAAATCACCATAATTAAATATTGGTTAACAGTTTCATTCAGTCTTATTTCCTGTCCCACTGATCTAGGGCTAGCAGACTATGTTAATGACTTCTCTGCTTCTGTACTAAAATAGTCCTATAAGTTCCAATTTTTAAGTCCCCGATACAGTTTGACAGGTGTCAATAGGTGACCATATCAGCTTAAACTGGTAAATTTGCTCTCATAATTCTATTCTCTGCAATAGCAAGAATCAAGAAATCCTGGTCATCATTTCCACTGAGCCCCTGAGATTGTCCTTTTCTGTTGTTTCTCTCAGAAGACCCAATTTTTGGTGATAGCTTCTAGCAGAGGGCTTCTTCAAGTATGAGAGAAAAACAGAAAACATCTGTTTGGCCAGATGGCGCAGTTTAATTTATCACAGTAGCCAACAATATCAGAATAGACGAGTAGAATCTAGAAATCTCACAATTTCACAAAGACTTATGAGTCATTACTCTGAAGGTAAGTACACATTCTAGACAGTGAGGGGCTTTGGCAACTTTCCGTGTTCTTCTAATTCAGCCTGTAAAGTGCGGACTAGGATTCCTACTGATTGACAAGGGTATTTTAAACCCAGAAACAAAACCTTCTTTAAAATAAATGTATTGAGGCTTCCCTGGTGTCGCAGTGGTTGAGAGTCCGCCTGCCGATGCAGGGGACACGGGTTCGTGCCCCGGTCCGAGAGGATCCCACATGCCGCGGAGCTGCTGGGCCCGTGAGCCATGGCCGCTGGGCCTGCGCGCCCGGAGCCTGTGCTCCGCAACGGGAGAGGCCGCAACAGTGAGAGGCCCGCGTACCGCAAAAAAAAAAAACAAAAAGTATTAAAATCACCCATCCAGACTTGGAATACGAACAAGAGTATGCTTTTATCCTTCCTGAAACATCTACAGTCATTAAGACACACATTCGCAATATTTTTACCTGGACAAGATTAATAAAGGAAAGGTTGAGCTCCTGTGTTTTGTCAGCTTTTTCAGCATTGTGGGGTTGATACACAGGGTAGCTCTTTTGAGAGTATAGAATTAATTTAAAGTATATAAGGCATGCAAAATGCACCTAATTAACTTCTGGCCTCCTGCGTTTCATATTGTGACAGATTAAGGCTTTGGGGCCACCTAGTGGTCAAATGGGTAGTGGCTATCTAGTGGGGAAAAGGGTTTTTTTAGAGTACAGTAAAAGATAGCTTGACAGTTTTAATATTTTCAATTAAGAGTTTAGTCTTCAGGAAGTCAACAACAACAAAAAAGAATTGTCAGAGGAAACTGGTCACTTAATTCATATAAGTGGACAGGTACCTAAGAGTGGTCAATTGTTAAAGTTTTTTCTATCCCAATAACCAGAGTGATAATAAAACATTTTAAAATAAATAAAGAAGGTAACATAATAATTATACAAGCCTGTAGGTCTCTCACGATTCAAAGGGTTTTTGTTATTTGTTTTTAAAATATTTAAGGCCATGAAAATATCAGCAAAAGCACTCAAATTTATCAGGATACTGAGTGAGAGTATTCTGAGAGAAAATGGCTGCTTGCTGAGCCGATTACACTCAAGGAAATAAAAGCTTTTTCTATCTCTTTTAAAGAGTACAATGAATATTCCAAGACCAAATTTGAACAAGTCCTCTCTTTTTTTTTTTGCGGTACGCAGGCCTCTCTGTGTTGTGGTCTCTCCCGCTGCGGAGCACAGGCTCCGGACGCGCAGGCTCAGCGGCCATGGCTCACGGGCCCAGCCGCTCCGCAGCATGTGGGATCTTCCCGGACCGGGGCACGAACCCGCGTCCCCCGCACCGGCAGGCGCACTCTCAACCACTGCGCCACCAGGGAAGCCCCTCTCTTTTTTTGCTTATTAATTTTAAGTCATCATTATGTGTGTGTTTCAAATATGTGTATAGTTAGATGACAATATTATTTAAAGCTTTCAACTTCAGCTTTAAAATATAATTAATCTTATTAATACAATACACTTATGTGTATACCACATTGAGTTTACCATCTTTTCTTATTGAAGTATAGTTGATTTACAATGTTGTGTTAGTTTCAGGTATACAGCAAAGTGATTCAGTTTTACATATATATGTAAATATATATATATATATATATATATTCCTTTTCAGCTTCTTTTCCCATATAGGTTATTACAAAATATTGAGTATAGTTCCTTGTGGTACACAGTAGGTCCTTGTTGGTTATCCATTTTAAATATAGTACTGTATGTATATGTTACACCCAAATTCCTAATTTATCCTTCCCCCCAACCTTTCCCTTTTGGTAACCATAAAAGTTTGTTTTCTATATCTGTGAGTCTGTTTTGTAAATAAGTTCATTTGTATCATTTTTTTTAGATTCCACATATAAGTGATATCATATGATATTTGTCTTTCTCTGTCTGACTTACTTCACTTAGTATGATGATCTCTAGGTTCATCCATGTTGCTGTAAATAGCATTATTTCATTCTTTTTTATGGCTGAGTAACATTCCATTGTGTAAATATATAGATATAGATATAGATACACCACATCTTCTTTATTCATTCATCTGTCAATGGACTTGAGTTTACCATATTATTTCATTTTGCAAAAAGTAAATATGGACTAGAGTATATACATAGAAGCTGATTCAGTATTTTTTGGTGATTCAGTATTTTTTTCTTTGTCTCTATGAATTATTATTTCTTTTAAGAATGTTGTAAGTGGGGCTTCCCTGGTGGCTCAGTGGTTAAGAATCCGCCTGCCAATTCAGGGGACACGGGTTTGAGCCCTGGTCCAGGATGATCCCACATGCCGCGGAGCAACTAAGCCCGTGCTCCACAACTACTGAGCCTGCGCTCTAGAGCCCGAGCTCACTGCAACTAGAGAAAGCCTGCATGCAGCAAGAAAGACCCAACGCAGCCAAAAGTAAATAAATAAATTAAAACAAAATAAATTTTTTTAAAGAATGTTGCGGGTAATTAAAAGTCATTTCTTACTTAACTCAATTTAAATTAGTCCAAACTTATAAAATCATTTAGGTAAGACTACGAAGTTGAACATAATAACCACTATTGACCTTAGAAGTTTTTCAGAGGTGAAATTTTAAATTTTTACTGAGAAAGTAAGTGGAGTAACTAAGTCAATGATTTGCAGCATTGTCTAAAGACCACAAGAGCTAACAGTTTACAGAATAAAAGCATGTCCTGTGTTAATTAGATTAAATACATATGTTTACATTTAGGTTTTCTTCCCAGAAATTAAGACAGCAAAATGAGGGGCTTCCCTGATGATCCAGTGGTTAAGACTCTGTGCTTCCACTGCAGGGGGCACTGGTTTGATCCCTGGTCAGGGAACTAAGATCCTACATGCCCCATGGCAGTGACCAAAAAAAAAAAAAAAAAAAAAAAAAAAAAAAAAAAAATCTGAGAACGGGGAACAAATCCTTTTCTTTTTTTTCCCCAAAATCAATTTAAAGTGATAGAAATCAAATTAGTAGGTGTCTAGAGTTACTGCAAAAGGGCAAGAAGGAACTTTTTGAGACACGAAAAATGTTCTATGTATCAATTGGGGTGGTGGTTACACAGTGTATACATTTGTCAAAACTCATCAAACTGAATACTTTAAATCAGCGGCCCCCAACCTTTTTGGCACTAGGTACCAGATTCATGGAAGACAATTTTTTCCACAGACGGGAGCGGGGGGGATGGTTTGGGGATGATTCAAGTGCCTTACATTTATTGTGCAGTTTATTTCTATTATTATTACATTGTAATGTATAATGAAATAATTATACAACTCACCGTAATGCAGAATCAATGGGAGCCCTGAGCTTCTTTTCACTTGCCACTCACTGGTAGGGTTTTGATATGAGTCTGAAAGCAATTGATTTATTATGGTCTCTGCTAATGATAGTCTGTATTTGCAGCCGTTCCCCAGCGCTAGCATCACCGCCTCAGCTCCACCTCAGATCATCAGGCATTAGATTCTCATAAGGAGCGCGAAACCTCGATCCCTCGCATGCGCAGTTCACAGTAGGTTTCACGCTCCTATGAGAATCTAGCGCTGCCGCTGATCTGACAGGAGGCGGAGCTCAGGTGGTAATTCGAGCGATGGGGAGCAGCTGTAAACACAGATGAAGCTTGCCTCGCTTGCCTGCCACTCACCTCCTGCTGTGTGGCCCGGTTCCTAACAGGCCACGGACCGCTACAGGTCCGTGGCCCAGAGGTTGAGGAACCCTGCTTTAAATGTTTCCATTGGTTTTATGTAAATTACACCTCCAAAATTTTATTAAAAACCACAAAATGAGATCAGAAATTTCAGTTGTGGAGTTTGTGGGCTTTGGCAATAGAAAACCAAGTAGGTCATAGGTCAAGCATAGCACAATCAAATATCCTGTTTCCTTTTTTGCCTCCTAATTTAGTAGATCAGGTTTTTTTAATTTAAATTATGTAAACTAAAGTAAAACAAAAACATCTGTGACACAGTTTAGAAGGATTACAGGGTGCAAAGCCTGGATTCTGTATCAACTCCAGGCAAGAAAACTGGCCCTAACTTCATCAGGAGTTCTTCCCAAATCTACCACTTATGGCATAAGCATTGACCAGATATTTACTAATCTAGGCCTTTCATTCATCTTGCTTCTACCATAGTTTTCAAAGGTAAATTTGAAGCTCAAGAGCTTAACCTTTCGATCATCATTGTTTTGCTGTGGCCACCCAAGGCATGAAGGGTAAAATGCCTTATCTGTCTCTATAGTAGAAAGACAAAACAATCCTTAGTTGATGTCTTAGAATTTTTCCTGCTGTATACCTGAATATGCAAAAGCACAGGGAATGTCCTAGCAGGATACAGGCTACAATGCACAGTTACCTTTGGGAAGCAGAGCGAAATGGAGAGAGGGGAGTGATAAAAGGAGACCTTTTACCCTTTCTACACTCTTCTATATGGTTGGAACTTTTTATAACAAGATATTTTATAACATGATCAGGTATTTACTGCGGAATTTTAAGAAATAAAAAATGGGACCTTTTTTTCATTTTTTTTTTAATGGATGGATTTTCCACTAGGTGGTAGTAGAGAATTACAATCAATATTAGTCTGAACCTGAAGGGCAAAAAGAAATACTTATTAAGCCGAAAATCAAAGGCTGTAGCCCATTTGCAGCTACAAATATTTATTAAGTAGATCAGTCTGAGGTTTAATTGCTCCATGAACACCAGATGATAGGTATCTGCTCTTTTGAGTAATGCTTTCCTGGTTATGTTCTCCTGTAATCTGATTTTCTGAAAATGGGCCTGAGATGTACTCCTACTGAAAGTGAACAATTGCAGTGCATTATGGTAGGAATGATGGAAACTTGAGAAGAGATACACACACTGATAATAAAGATATACACTCTTTTTTCTTAGCTGAAGTGAAATTGTAGAAATATACACTGGATCTGTACACATTCCTCTCCTTAAGTCTCCCTGGATAAAAGGAGGATATGTGGGCATCCCTGGTGGCCCAGTGGTTGAGAGTCCGCCTGCCGATGCAGGGGACACGGGTTCGTGCCCCGGTCTGGGAAGATCCCACATGCCGCGGAGCGGCTAGGCCCGTGAGCCATGGCCGCTGAGCCTGCGTGTCCAGAGCCTGTGCTTTGCAACGGGAGAGGCCACAACAGTGACAGGCCCACGTACTGCAAAAAAAAAAAAAAAAAAAAAGGAGGATATGTATCTGAAGGATGAACATCCACAAGTGGGCTGTGGATGCATCGTTACCTAATCTCCAACATGCTTGACTCATCGCATCACTGACCCTTATGTCTCTGCCTAGTTGCTTTGCCCATTCCATCAAAATTCAGCAGGACACACATTCTTTTCAATTGCACGTGGAAAATTCTCCAGACTGGCATATTAGGCCACAAAACAAGTCTCAATAGATTTAAGATGGTTGAAATCATATCAAGCATCTTTTGGGACAACAGTATAAAACTAGAAATCAACTACAGGAACTTCCCTGGTAGTACATGGCTAAGACTCTGAGCTCCCAATGCAGTGGACCCAGGTTCGATCCCTGGTCAGGGAACTAGATCCCACATGCATGCCGCAACTAAAGATACCTCACACGGCAGCAAAGATCCTGCATGCCGCAACTAAGACCTGTCACAGCCATAATAAACAAATAAATAAATATTTTAAAATACTGTGGAAAAAACTGCAAAAAACACAAACACATGGAGACTAAACTACATGCTACTAAACAACCAATGGGTCAATGAAGAAATCAAGAAGGAAGTCAAAAAATACCTTGAGACAAGTGAAAATAGAAACACAACTGTCCAAAATCTATGGGACACAGAAAAAGCAGTCCTAAGGGGGAAGTTCATAGCGATATAGGCCTAACCCCAAGAAACAAGAAAAATCTCAAATAAACAACCTACTTTTACACCTAAAGGAATTAGAAAAAGAAGGACAAATAAAACCCAAAGTTAGTAGAGGAGAGGAGATAAAGATTAGAGCAGAAATAAATGAAATAGAGACTTTAAAAAAAGAGAAGATTAATGAGACTAAGAACCGGTTCTTTGAAAAGATAAACAAAATTGACAAACAGTTCTTTATATATTTTGGATATATCTCCTCAGACCTTTTTTTTTTTTAGATTCCATATATATGTGTTAGCATACGGTATTTATTTTTCTCTTTCTGACTTATTTCACTCTGTATGACAGACTCTAGGTCCATCCACCTCACTACAAATAACTCAATTTCGTTTCTTTTTATGGCTGAGTAATATTCCATTGTATACATGTTGGCAGGCGGATTCTTAAGCACTGGGCCACCAGAGAACTCCCTTTCAATGTTTTTAGTTTTCCCCATTTAAATCTTGCATGTCTTTTTTTTTTTTTTTTTTTTTTCTTGGTGAAGGATTGTCCAAGCTACAGTCAATCCTGTAAGAGGCTCCCAGGGTCATTATAACATAACTACCATATAACAGTATAGCATTAGAGTCTATTATAATCACTTATCAACATATTTGCCTCCTCTATTAGACTTTCGTTTCCTTAAGAGCAGGGGTTACATATTATTCACATTTACATTCCAAGAGACTTATTACACTGCACACAAAGTATATGCTTAATAATGATGGTTTAGTAAATATTTGAGAGCACATTCAAATTCAGAGCTACTTAAATCAGATTCAAAGTCTTATGAAAAGATTTCACTTAAGGAAAAGAAAAGCACATACACGCGTCCCTGTTTGTACGGGAACAAAGGTCATCAAATATCATTCCTAATCATGATCATTTATATTTTAAATGTGCATGCAATAAGTATTTGTTCACTTAAAACACTGTGAAAATCTCATTCAGAAGAGGCAGAGAATCTGGCCACTTTCCTTCTTCTAAGTCCTGCTTAGCAAATGAACAACCAAAACATGAATGTACAAAAAGGAAATTAGCAGATGTTGGGCAGCAAAAGGAAATTAACAATGAATTGTGTATTAAATCATCTTAAAGATAATAATTTAACAATAACATTAGAAATCTTACGTTCTTGTGGGGTTTTTTTTGTTGTTGTTTTTTTTTGCGGTACGTGGGCCTCTCACTGTTGTGGCCTCTCCCGTTGCGAAGCACAGGCTCCGGACGCGCAGGCTCAGCGGCCATGGTTCATGGGCCCAGCTGCTCCGTGGCATGTGGGATCTTCGCGGACCGGGGCATGAACCCGTGTCCCCTGCATCGGCAGGCGGACTCTCAACCACTGCGCCACCAAGGAAGCCCTGTTCTTGTGTTTTGAAATGAGACAATTTGCTTGTCTTTTCTTTCTGAGAATTTATTTCTGATTACTGTACGTTTGCTATTAAAAGAGACCATTTTATCACATATCCCATTTTTTTTGTTTTGATAGAAAAGTGCAATTGATTTTTTTGTGTATTTATCCAACCACCTTGCTAAAATATTATTAATTCTTACATCTCAGATTTTTTTGGTATTTTTTCTGTAGACAATCATACCACCTATACATAACGAAAGCTTGTTTTTTTCCTTTCCTATGCTTCTATGTTCTTCCTTCCTTTCGTTCTTTCTCTCTTTCTTTCTTTCTTTCTTTCTTTCTTCCCTCCTTCCTTCCTTTCTTTTTCTTTCTTTCTTTCCTTTTGCCTGTTGTTAAAAAGTCCCAAATTCTCTGCCTAAGTAACCCCACTAAGCCATTTTCCATTTCACAGTATAATATTTGACTCTCTAGAAGGGTCTACCTCTTTTTAACTCAATGCCAAAGATGGAATTTCAGTTCTTAGCCTTAAGACGCAGGTGACAAAATTCTCTGTAAGGTAATAAGGAAAAGATGTTATCTTCTGCTCGCAAAGCTGGGGAGAATGATGAATGCATTTTTTTAACATAACGCTGTCTTTGTGAATGATACATCTAACAAAGACAAGTTGTCAAACCCCTATATATCAAAGACTTTGGACAAGACTGGATAAAATACCCCTTAACCTATAAAACATCTGTAATCTGACCACTCATCTTTCTTGATAATGTAAGCTCTAGTGATAATATTGTTAACATCTCCATCTGCAGGAAGCTAAAATTACTTGCGAATTTCTTCTGTCAAATGAGAAAAAGCATCATTGGCATTTCCCTCTTCTCACACACACAGAATAAATGACTCTACTGGACTTTTTATTAAACAAAGAATGAAAGACTGTTCAATGAGTGAACCAAGCAGAGAGTAGAACCATAAGGAGGGTGATTCCATGCTGAGCCTAAAAATAAGCCCACAATTAAAAAAAAAAAGTTTTTAGTTCTAAAAATATCAAGTAAGACAAATCTCTATTTTGGCCTCAATAGGAGCCTCTCTGCCTCCGTGATCTTTCCCTAGCTAGCTCAAAACTTTGTTGTTAAAGAATTATTTGTACTGAAAATCCAGAGCTATTAGAAAGTAAGAAAATTATGGGATTTTCTTTTGTTGTTGATTTTTGTCTAAAGGTTTTTGCCAGATGTCACTGGTATGGGTCCAGGTGCACTCTTATCTGTGAGAGTACTAGCAGTTGAATCCAAGCAGGCATTCCCAAACTTGAATGCATTGGAATCCCCTGGAAGGCGTGTTAAAATGCAGATTTCTGGGTCCCGCATCCAGAGTGTCAGATTCAGAAGTTTTGGGTTCAGACCTAAGAATTTACCTTTTAAATACATTTCAAAAGCTGCTGATCCAAAGACCACATTTTGAGAACCACTGGAGTAGAAGAACAGCTGTAATTCCAGCACATGTTCTATCATTCATTTTTCTAAGTTGGTTGTGTTAAAAATTCATCTGATTCTAAGTGAGTGATTCTTTGTGAGAAATGAGGCTGAGATGGAGAGTGTCTCCATAGAGAGAGTTGAGAATAACCCAGCCTGGGTTTAAGTACACGATGCAGAACACAGAGGTTCCAATAGGTTGCTTTTCCTCAGTAAGAGATCCACAACCCCCCACCCCAAAATATTTCTTTAAAGGAAACATAGGAAAGTTGTGTGATTTTTTTTTTTCTTCTAGATGGAATGTATTTTTTTCTTTCTTTTCCTTGGAAGGAAAGTACAGTAGAACAATCTCTAGTTTTTCCAAGAAGTTAATGATTTCTCCTTTTATTTGAGTGTGAGATTTATTCTACCTGTGTGAAAGTCCATGTGAACTGTGTGTTTAGGGTTTTTGTATCTATATCCACGAGTGAGATTGACTTATAAATTTCCTTTTTTGTACTGTCTGTCAAATTTTTAGTATAAAGGTTATTACAAGCCTCCTAAAATAAGTAGGGGATATATCCTCTTTTTATATTCTGTAAGAACTTCTGTAGGATTAGAATTGTTGTTTCTTTAAGTGTTTGGTACAACTTACTGATGTAGCAATTAGGGTTTGAGTTTCTTTTGTGTGAAGATAGTCAATGATCAATTCAATTTTTTCTGCAGATGATTATTAAAATGAAGGATTCGATGTAACTGAAAAATGATGAGCTGATCATCATGTGGAACCCCAGACAGCAGCTATTTTCAGAAAGAAAGAGCACAGCCCCTTTCCATAACCTGCTATGTCCTGAAGGAAGGTCACTCTGGCTGAGGGCTCCTTTCCCTAAGGATGAGTCTAAGGGTGGTGGGGGTAGGGCTCAGAGGGAGAGGGCCTCTTGGTTACTTTGGGAGCAAGGGCACCAGGAGTTCAATTCAGGGAGAGGGCTCCGTGCTTTTCAAACATTTTTTTAAAAATGTTTTATATATATATATATGTATGTATGTATATATATATATATATATCTGCTAATACACACACACAAATATATTTAACTGAAACATTTCATGAAACTATAGTTACACTCACTATCTGTGGAGCAGGCTGGTATTTTCTATTCTATTGTATTCTATTCCATTCCACTATATTTGTATACACATATGTAAACATATTTTTTCATATACATTTTTATAATTACTACACATTACTACATGTTTTACATGTTACTACATATATTACTATATATTTTATATATTACTATATATTATATATAAATGTATTTTATATAAATATTATATACGTTTATATTATATATTTATATCTTATTTATTCCAGTCCACTAATATATATATATATATATATATATATACACACACACACACACACACAGATACATACAGGCTTTCAGGGTCGTGGATGTGGCTTGGGAGTGGACTTCGGAGCGTGATCAGTGCTGAGGATTCCCAGGACCCCACATTTCCACATCCATGGTACCTGCGATTTCAGTTTTTCTGTACAGGGGCAGCTGACGTCCCTCTTTTCCACCTGCCTATGGGGAAGACTCCAGGGCTAGTCAAGATTCACATTTACCAAGTCAGCTGGAGTTGACTTAGGGTCTAGGTTGCTGTTTCATGCAGTGGCA
The DNA here is from genome assembly GCF_949774975.1 of Lagenorhynchus albirostris. Taxonomy (NCBI): domain Eukaryota; kingdom Metazoa; phylum Chordata; class Mammalia; order Artiodactyla; family Delphinidae; genus Lagenorhynchus; species Lagenorhynchus albirostris. The sequence continues at coordinate 63,379,467 of NC_083104.1, forward strand.
TCTGGAACCCGCTAACGCTACTAGAAATCCCCCTCCTGCTCCTTTCACGGGCCCTGCCGCAGCGGTGAGCAGGTGCGTGGGGAACTGAGGTGTGGCCGGACATCTCAGGTCACCACGGGACCGCACTAAGGGACTCCAGGGAAACGGCTCCTCCGGGAGAGCACAGACAGCCCCCCAGGCCAGGTTCAAGCAGGAGGGCAGGGCTGCGTTCCCCCCGCCCCACTCAGAGCGCCGAGCTCTGATTGGCGTTCCAGAGAGCCAATCATAGCTTCCGGCCCACAGGTGGGTGGGGCCTGAGCGCTCCTAGGGCTCTTGCGGAGATGGATACCGGGATACAGTCTTTCTGGTGCAAGGGGGCACCGGCAGAGTCCCGCTTCTCCGCGCCTCTGGCAGCCCTCGTTAAAAGCCTGCGAGAAGATGTGGCACATATATACAATGGAATATTACTCAGCCATAAAAAGAAAGGAAATTGAGTTATTTGTAGTGAGGTGGATGAACCTAGAGTCTGTCATACTGAGTGAATAAGTCAGACAGAGAAAAACAAATACGGTATGCTAACAAATATATGGAATCTAAAAAAAATTTTTTAAATGGTTCTAATGAACCTAGGGGCAGGGCAGGAATAAAGACGCAGACGTAGAGAATGGACTTGAGGACCTGGGAAGGGGGAAGGGTAAGCTGGGACGAAGTGAGAGAGTGGCATGGACATATATACACTACCAAATGTAAAATAGATAGCTAGTGGGAAGCAGCCGCATAGCACAGGGAGATCAACTCGGTGCTTTGTGACCACCTGGAGGGGTGGGATAGGGAGGGTGGGAGGGAGACGCAAGAGGGAGGGGATATGGGGATATATGTATACGTACAGCTGATTCTGTTTCTTATACAGCAGAAACTAACACACCATTGTAAAGCAATTATACTCCAATAAAGATGTTCAAAAAAAAAAGCCTGCACCCGGGCTTGGAGACTCGACAGAAGCGGGTGCTGCTGCTCAAAGCCCCCAAAATAGATGCCTATTTTGCAAAGTCCCGAAGCGCCTGCCTGGACAAAGAGGGCATGCATCTGGTGGCTTGCAAATAAATACCTGAAGAACTCGCAGGAGACGCTGTTGTGGGGTGAGATTTGGAACCGTGATTGTGTCCCCCAGGTACCACCCAGCTGGGGTAGTGAGGAAGGGATCCGGACCCCTAGATTCCTCTCTCATTCTCTTCACGGAGCCCTGGAGTGAGGTGAGGGAGAGCAATGAGAATAGGTCTCGTCCCTGACGAGGGAGGGACGGGGTCTGCCCAGACCTTTAGACCCTTTAGTTATGGGAGGTGTACGCTGAGTCCTCCTGTCCTGGCGGGATCATTAAAGCAATCCAGGTTCTTGGGGAGGGTCCCAGGAGAATACTTCGGGTAGTACGTTTATCCCTTCGGTTCTCACCGCGTTTGTTTGGATGTGTAACTCGTTCCGTTTAACCTGAGGTGGCCTTAGTTTGTGCAACAGCCGTCTTCTCTCTTAGACACCAACCTCTGGGCTTCACATCCGCACTCCTCAGCCTGAAGTGGGGTACGGAGGGTTGTGTGGGGAAGGGAATCTCTTCTCAGACCAAGGCAATCAGGAGCCATCCAAGGTGCAGGCAGGACCAGGGTTCCAGCCAAGAGAGAATCATAAGCCATCTCCTTTCCCCTTTTCAAAAGCCATCGCCCTACCTCCTTATAATCATGGACACAGTTGCTCCATAATTCAAAATAATAAAGAAATTAGGGGAAAAAATCCTAAGTTGAACTTCTTCTGAATATCATATTTCTAACTGAAATACCAATGATCAGTGATCAGAAATAGCTCTCTATTTCTCTATGAGAGAAATAGTATAGTAGATATTTATTCTATACAGAGTCCTGGAAGTAAATATATTAACTAACAAGTATTTTTTTTCCAATTTGGAATGGTATAATCATGGAAGTCTAAAACAAAAATAAAATTATAAATATAAAATCAAAATTTTAGTTGTAGAAAGCAAACGATTTTTCTGGACTCTTCAATATCTAAAAAGCAGTTTTAATTTGGTTTCATAATTTAAGTAAACTAAAAGCCAAGAGTTTGGTGAATCCCAGAAATGGATAACCTTCTTATAAAAGTAAGATACCTTATGTATTCTATATTCAATCTGAACTACTGAGCTCTCCCTTTTATAGGTCTTTCAATGGAAATAGAAAAGGACTAAAGAAGTAAAAATTTACCAATAAGAAAAAGTTGAATAAACTTCCATTTTTCTGTAACCCTAAAAAAAAATCATCATGGACATAATTGCTGACCTACTATTCCTTGGTGCTCTGGTTATCAGAGTGGAGGTTGGATAACATAGATGAAAAACTTGAGTGAGGATACCAGGTCTCTTCACCTTGACTTTGTTTTTCCACTCTTAAGTAGCTGAGTTACACAATATCCGACCACTCTTACGCTAGGGCCAGAGGTGTTGACTCACAAGTGTTCTGTAGAGGATAGAAGGGAGTCAGACCTTAGGCAAGCGGGTCTCAGCCTGGTAGAAGCGTGTGGCCATGTAGCCACTGCAGAGGGGGTCAGCACGTGCAAGTGAGTTCCCATGTCTGCTTGTGGGAAACGAGGGGAGGCAAGAGGCTGGTGAAAACTCAGCCTCGTGGTCAGTCCGAGAAGCAGCCAAGATGGAGAACTGCAAACTCAGCAGTACAGGTTTTCCAGGAGTCCCAGTGCCCAATGGCAGCCTTCCACCAGGAATGGCCAGTCTCTGTGGGCTGAGCTCCACTTGGCTGGTCTGCATTCAGAGCTCCCCTGCTTATTCAAAAAGGCTGGGGAAGCCAAGCCAGGAGGCTGGAGAGTGACTGAAGGGTACCAGGGACCTGAGCAATGGTTCTTTTAGCTTCAAGATATCCACTCCAAGAATTCTCTTCTCAAGCTTGTCAATAGTGATTCAAAAAAAAAAAAAATAGTGATTCCATGGGAGGAAACCAGGTCCCAGCCTTGATTAAAAACAAAAAATGAACCCAAAAACCTCTAGGTGGCATGTATGGGTATGTAAATGGTGCTACAAATGGTGTGTTGAATAGTCAAAGGGGACTTCTACCCCAAGCATAGATGAGACGAAAATTTGGAATCAAAGCACCTTGGTGTGGTCCCCAGATCTAGGGTTCACTGGAGGAAAGCCACTACTTCAGGACAGACTTCTAGGAGAGCCATTGTCCATGCCTGGCACAAATGTGTCTTCCCCTCCATTGTTTCCAGATGCTACCTTGCATCTGGCATCTACATTTTTATACTGCTTCAAATATAAGACTAATGGGTCTGCTCTAGGACTTCACAGCCTCCACTTTCACCCTGACCCCACACGGTCATTTTCTCTTCATGGGGAATGAAAAAGGGTGGTATCCTCATCATCTAGTAAATAAGGGGGAGGGATTCAAATCACACGGGAAAGGAAAAACTAGTTCTTTGCTGTGCGGAAGAGTTACTGAGAGTTTCAGAATAGTCTACTCAGTGGAAGGAAGTTTTGGGGGTTGGTCATTGGGGTGTGGGAAGGGATTCCAGAATACCAGGGGCTTCAAGACTAGTGTGTCTTATTGTTTCCAGCCTCAGTTTGAGTGGACTTCCTGACATAGAACTGAAAAAATGTCCACTCCTTCCTGTGTCTGCTGACACCTAGGTTCTCTTCCCCAGTAATATGTCTGTGTTCCTATCAGGGTAACAAAAGAAGGGGGAAGAATTAGTGCTCTTCTCTTCACATCTCTCCTAAAAGAATTGTGAAACATCATATGCCTCTTCCCACAAGCTGAAGTTGACCTGAAATTCTCATCATGGATTCAAATAGTTACAAAGAATAGAAATTTCAATATATATATCAACACATTTACATAAAACTATTAATCACTCTATCACATGTCCAGTGGAATCCAAGTACCATAATGTTTGACACCCATCATTAATTTTTAAAAGGCACAAGCAACCCCTTCCTTAACAGTTGGAATTTTTACTTTGCTCCTTTTTCCTTTGAATTCCTATTTTCATTTTACTGCCCCCTATGGAATTGTTTTTGAATTCTCCACCCTGGCTGCATCCTAATGTAATATATTTTTGTTCTTGGAAATCTTTTCTTGATCCAGCTATTATGTTTCTTTGCAGCAAAGTACGTTCTAAAAATGAATTTTTAATTTTCTCTTCTAAGTGCTTAAAAAGTCATGTGAATTAAAATAATTACAATTATTAAAGATACACAGATGATCAAAACAATATAAATAATATAGATTATGGTAAATAAAATATGAAATTATAATTTTTTTAAAGTAAAATTTAACTGAAATGCATCTCTTACTGAGATGGATAGGAGCTTTATTTTCCCAATTTCATGTTGATGAAAATTACTTATTGTGAGGCCAGGTTCTATATGATTTCTATTCCCTTAAAAAAAAAGTTTAATGTAAAATAACTAAAGAATTTTGTTCACATATGTAAGTGTGGGAACAGAAAAAGTATGGAAGAGGAAATAATTTTCTTGTAGCAACTTCACCCAATTTTACAAATTTCCTCTTAGTTATATGCCAAAAACTCACATAGTAAGCTCTTGTCAAATACTATTTTTAATAGTCTCACAACTCAAATGTAGAGGTTTTGGGATTTTCTTTTTAAATTTATTTTATATATTCATTTTTGGCTGCGTTGGGTCTTCCTTGCTGCGCGCAGGCTTTCTCTAGTTGCGGTGAGCGGGGACTACTCTTCGTTGCGGTGCGCCGGCTTCTCATTGCGGTGGCTTCTCTTGTTGCGGAGCACAGGCTCTAGGCGCGTGGGTTTCAATAGTTGTGGCATGCAGGCTCAGTAGTTGTGGCTCTCAGGCTCTAGAGTGCAGGCTCAGTAGTTGTGGCACACGGTCTTAGTTGCTCTGCGGCGTGTGGGATCTTCCTGAACCTGGGTTCGAACCCATGTCCCCTGCATTGGCAGGCGGATTCTTAACCCCTCGCCACCAGGGAAGTCTCAAATGTAGAGTTTTTCTTCAGTTTTGTTGAAGCAAAGAATTAGAAACTACTTGATTTGCAAAACTGTTTTTGCACATACATTAGGTTCTATCACTTTCTCAATACCAAAAAGGCTTTACAAATTCTTATGAAATAACCAATAATTTTACGTGTTAACCATTCACTTAGAGGCATCTTGTTTGTGAAACTCAAATTAGATGAAATTGGGGATAGAAAGAAACAGACAGACCCACAGAATTGAAAATGAAAATTCAGTGGGTTCTGAATAAAGACCTTTTTTTCCATTTTTTTTTTTATGTCATCTGGAAGTGCGTTTAAGAAGTATGGCAAAGAGGGACTTCCCTGGTGGCGCAGTGGTTAAGAATCCGCCTGCCAATGCAGGGGACACGGGCTCGATCCCTGGTCCAGGAAGATCCCACATGCCGCAGAGCAACTAAGCCCTTGCGCCACAACTACTGACCCTGTGCTCTAAAGCCCGCGTGCCACAACTACTGAAGCCCGTGCACCTAGAACCCATGTGCCTAGAGCCCGTGCTCCGCAGCAAAGAGAAGCCACCGCAATGAGAAGCCCGCGCACCGCAGCGAAGAGTAGTCCCCGCTCACCGAAACTAGAGAAAAACCCGCACACAGCAACGAAGACACAACGCAGCCAAAAATAAAAAATAAATTTAAAAAAAAATAGAAGTATGGCAAAGAGATGGACACTTTAATGTGTGTATATCATTTCACTTCATTGTCAACAATGATTAGTTTTATAATTATACATTTGACAGATGAAAAACAATGTGTCAACATCCAACAGGGAGAAATTAATCCAAAATAAATGAACCTGAATTTTTTTAAGTTTAAGACATTGCATCCAAGATTGCATTTGGGAACATTTCGTTTTGTATTTATTCATAAGTGGCTTTCTGCTTTTAAGAACACCATTTAATCTACTTAGTGAAAATCAACAGCTAAATGAAGAGAAGGTATTAGATCACCAATAAGTGTAAATTTACAGAAATTCTATCACTGATTGCTAGGTGCATTATGTACAGCAGAATCCACAAGATCTTTTTATCAGATTAATCTGAATCTAGTCAGTATATGATAAAAAATAAATGAGTAGAGAAATAACAGTATATCATAGACCAGAACCCAAGTAGAAAATGTATTTATACAATCCAGTAATATTTGGTAAAAGTTAATGAAAATATTTCTCCTAGGAGTCTGAATAAGTTCAAGAAAACATATATCATAGTACCCCTCATATGTGTTTCTTTTACTCCAAAATGTGATGTTGATCTGTCAGAAATAAATGTTGAGACTTTTGCCTTCACTGCCTTGAAATCATGCAAAATAAGCACGTGAAGTACAGATGAGACATGAGGGGGTCTTTGTTGGTACTCAGAGTGCTTTGTAGCAAGTTAGTATTTCTTTCCATGATTTTTACTAATTACATATTCTAATCCTAAAGCAGATAAGGATTGGAAACTTGGCAGGAGTTTGTCACTTGAATGAAATCACCACCACCATCAGTATTCCTTGCCAATGCTAAGGAGCTATTCATTCTTTATAATGATCAGAAAGGAAACATCAAAGTCATCAGATGAAAATTTTTCAGCGTCCCAGCTTGTCCACTGAGGGACTGTCTTAATCTGGAATATTGTAACATAGACCAAAACTCCCTCGTTTCTTAGGCCACGTGTCACCCTTAACACAAGGTTACTCAACCTGAAGCATTTTTTTCATTAAATATTGTTGATTTACAATGTTTCAGGTGTAGAGCAAAGTGATTCACTTACACACACGCACACACATACACACATATATTCTTGTTCATATTCTTTCCATTATAGGTTATTATGAGATATTGAATATCGTTCCCTGTTTTATACAGTAGGTTTTTATTGTTTATCTATTTTATATATAGTAGTATGTGTAGCATGTATCCATTAATTCCAAATTCCCAGTTTATCCCTCCCCCCACTTTCCCCTTTGGTAACCATAAGTTTGTTTTCTACATCTGTGAGTCTAGTTTTGTTTTGCAAATAAGTTCATTTGTATCATTTTTTAAATTTATATTTTATTTCTATTTTGGCTGCATTGTGTGGCATGCGGGATCTTAGTTGCCCGACCAGAGATTGAACCCGTGCCCCCAGCACTGGGAGCTCAGAGTCTTACCCACTGGACCACGAGGGAAGTCCCTGTATCATTTTTTTTTTAGATTCCACATATAAGAGATGTCTTTCTCTGTCAGACTTACTTCACTTAGTATGATCATCTTGAGGTCCATTCATACTGCTGTAGATAGTGATTCCTCCCTTGTTACCAAGTGGAATGTGAAAGCATCCTCAGCCTTTAGAAAATTAAGGTGTTTTGTGAATAGTTATGACAGTCCAATGAATATTATTAGTGTATCTTTGAATTCCCTCAGAAAAACATCAGTTGTGTTATTAACCAGATTTAAATATTTTGCAATATCTCACAAGGACAATTCTCCAAACATAATGAAGAATAATATGCACTAACTTTAATAATTACATCTGAGGAGGGAAAAGAAAGGTGGAACTGAAGTCAGGTGTGTAAGTATGATTCTTTGTGTTTTCTGTGTGTTAGAAATGTTTAATACTAATTATAACAATGTAAAATGTACTCAGGTCCCTCATGCTGCCAATTATAGAATACCACTCTTCTGATCAAACTTCTTATTCTCATAATCCATATACAGATAATAGAATAAGTTTTAATTAATTCTGTCTAGTTCTAACAGAATCAGGTGTTATTAATTATGTCTGGTTCTTTGAGCAAGTAACAACTGATTTTGTTCCTATGATTAGCATTTCTTAAAATCAATTAGTTTGTCAATCTTTTTATGATCTTTTATTTTATTTTAATTGTTAAATATTTAAACACTAAAGAACATTCATTGCCCAAACACCAGCTTTATTAAATCTTAATATTTTGCCTTACTTGTTTCAAATCTTTTTTAAGAAATCAATGACTGTATATTTTGGAAACTAATCCCTTGTCGGTTGCATCATTTGCAGATATTTTCTCCCATTTGTAAATGATGCAACCAACAAGGGATTAATTTCCAAAATATACAAATAGCTCATACAGCTCAATATCAAAAAAACAAACAACCCAATCAAAAAATGGGCAGAAGATCTAAATAGACATTTCTCCAAAGAAGACATACAGATGGCCAACAGGCACATGAAAAAATGCTCAACATCGCTAATTATTAGAGAAATGCAAATCAAAACTACAATGAGGTGGGACTTCCCTTGCAGTCCAGTGGTTAAGACTCCACGCTTCCACTGCAGGAGGCGCGGGTTCGATCCCTGGTCAGGGAACTAAGATCCCACACGCCGTGTTGAGCTGCCAAAAAAAAAAAAAAACCTACAATGGGGTATCGCCTCACACTGGTCAGAATGGCCATCAACAAAAAGTCTACAAATAATAAATGCTGAAGAGGGTGTAGAGAAAAGGAAACCCTACTACACTGTTGGTGGAAATGTAATTTGACACAACCTTTATAGAGAACAGTATGGAGGTTCCTTAAAAAACTAAAAGTACAGTTACCATATGATCCTGCAATCCACTCCTGGGCATATATCCAGAGAAAACTCTAATTCGAAAAAATATCATACATGCACCCCAATGTTCACTGCAGCACTGTTTACAATAGCCAAGACACGGAAGCAACCTAAATGTCCATCAACAGATAAATGGATAAAGAAGATGTGACATAGATAGATAAATAGATAGAGATATGTATACATATCTATATATATCTATATACACACACAATGGAATATTTTATACACACACACAAACACACAATGGAATATTACTCAGCCATAAAAAAGAATGAAATAATGCCATTTGCAGCAACTTGGATGACCTAGAGACTATCATACTAAGTAAAGTAAGCCGATAGAGAAAGATAAATATCATGATATTGCTTATATGTGGAATCTTAAAAAAAAAAAAAAGATACAAATGAACTTATTTCCAAAGCAGAAAGAGACTCATAGACATAGAAAGGAAATTTATGGTTACCAAAGGGGAAAGGGGTGTGGGAGGAGGGATTAATTAGGAGGTTGGGATTAACATATACACACTACTAGATATAAAATAGATAACCAGCAAAGACCTACTATATAGCACAGGGAACTATACTCAATATTTTGTAATAACCTATAAGGGAAGAGAATCTGAAGAAGAATATAGCTAGCTAGATAGATAGATTATATATATATATGAAACTGAATTGCTATGCTGCATACCTGAAACTAACACAATATTGTAAATCAACTATACTTCAATAAAAAAATTTTTTTAACTTAAAAAAAATTTTAGGTGTATATATGCACCTACCTTAGGAATAGGATTCAGCAGAACTACACCTGATTTCTTAGTGATGACCTGTTTTGTTGAATAGTGATGGGCTATAAGTTGAGGGATATTTGAAAACCCAGTGCCTTCAAATTGATACATATTCTGGAGAAAGAACAATAAAGTAGAAAAAACATGAAGATATTGCTTCAGCAACACTACATTCAGCAATAAATTAAGTTCCATTTAAGAAAAACTATGGTTGCACCACAATGTGAAGAAACTTAACACTACTGAACTATACACTTAAAAATGGTTAAAATGGTAAAAATAAAAATAAATAAATAGAATTCCAATATGCTAAAAATAGTTACCTTTGTATTAAGAAATTAATTTTCATAATGACAAAATATTATTCAAATTGTTAAAAAAGAAAATAATAAGAAAAAGAAAACCTTACAAACAGACCTGGAATGCATTTTGCTAAAATGATAACCAAAGGAAATAAAGCACTGGATACATTTAAGTTAAGGAACAAGAAATATGTATACATTTGTTTGCATATATGTTCCATTTGATAAATTTTTCAAGATCAAAAATAATTTTGAGGAAGTATGTCCAATATAGTAATAAATATTTTAAGAATAAAAAAAGAAAATAATAAAGATAGGTAAATGTAAGTGTAGGTCTTAAATTAAAGGCAACCATCAAAGAACAGAATCAGTATGTATAGTTTTCAGTCCAGCAGAAAACAAAATCAGTTTATCAAATGGAAGGCAGAAAAAGGGAAGAAACTACGTACAGAAATACAAAATGTGCAATGAGTTGCAAAATAAGTCTTACTATGTCAACAGTCACCAGTCAAAAAGACAGAGACTCTCATAATGGAGGAAATAAAAAGACCAAACCATGTGTTATTCACAACAAATACTCCTAAAGCAAGAAGACACATAAAAGTTGAAATTAAAAGGAGGAAAAAGATTAACCAGGTGACAAATATGACCCAAAAGAAAATTGGGCAATAATCTCAATGCACAACAAATAGAATTTAAGTTTTAATAAAAGGGCATAAAGGACAAAAGAAAATGTGTTTATATTAAAAAGAAACAGTAGAGGGACTTCCATGGTGGCGCAGTGGTTAAGAATCTGCCTGCCAATGCAGGGGACATGGGTTCGAGCCCTAGTCCGGGACGATCCCACATGCCATGGAGCAACTAAGCCTGTGCGCCACAACTACTGAGCCTGCGCTCTAGAGCACGCAAGCCACAACTACTGAGCCCATGTGCCACAACTACTGAAGCCCGCATGCCTAGAACCCATGGTCCGCCACCGCAATGAGAAGTCCGCACACCGCAAGGAAGAGTAGCCCCCGCTCTCCGCAACTAGAGATAGCCCGCGAGCAGCAACGAAGACCCAAAGCAGCCAAATAATAATTAAATTTTTAAAAAAAGAAACAGTGGAGCAAGAAGATGAGTATCAGAAATATATATAAAATTGAAACTTCAGCCTCACAACTTATAAAGCAACAACTAAAGAAAACTACAGTTAGAAGTTGTGATTTTTGGGTCCCCTGGTGGCGTAGTGGTTGAGAGTCCGCCTGCCAATGCAGGGGACACGGGTTTGTGCCCTGGTCCAGGAGGATCCCACATGCCGCGGAGTGGCTGGGACCGTGAGCCATGGGCGCTGAGCCTGCGCGTCTGGAGCCTGTGTTCCGCAACGGGAGAGGCCACAACAGCGAGAGGCCCGAAAAAAGTTGTGTTTTTTGCGGGGAACCTCCCTGGCGGTCCAGTGGTTAAGACTGCATTGGAGGCACGGGTTCAATCCCTGGTCAGGGAACCAAGATTCCGCAAGCCAAGGCTCACAGCCAAAAAAGTTGTGTGTTTTTAAAAATTGCAGTTGGAGATTTTAACAAAACCCTCTCAAAATGTGGAAGAGAGAAAAATAAAAAGAGGTCTTGAATAGCAGAACAGTCAAGTTATTCAGGCCCCAACAAATAAGAAACTGATGAACTCTTCTAGATTAAAAATGACTAAAGATATAAGACAACTTGGGAATTCCCTGACTCTGCTTTCACTGCTGGGGACATAGGTTCAATCCCTGGTTGGGGAACTAAGGTCTCCACAAGCTGTGTGGCCAAATAAATAAATATTTTTTTTTAAAAAAAGGAGATAAGACAACTTACCGAAATGCATGATTCCAGAATGCAGGGCAGAAGGTTGGGGATTGGAGACTACAAGAATCTTTATTGGGAAAATTAGTGAAATTTGAATATGTACTGTGGATTAAATAATAGTATTACAACAAAGTTAAATTTCGTGAATATTATAATTCTCCTGTGTTTATATAAAAGAATATCCTTGCTCTTAGGAAATACACTGAAATATTTAGCAGTAAAGGGGCATATGTGTTTCAACTTACTCTAAGATGATTAGGAAAAAACATTAGAGAGAGAGGCAGAAATAGAGAAAAAGAAAGCAAATATGGAAAAATGTTAAAAACTTGAATCTGGACAAAGTGTATACAGGAATTCTTTATACTATTCTTATAACTTTTCTGTAAGTTTGAAATTATTTCAAAATAAAAAGCTTACATTTTTCATAAATAACATTCAAGTTAAAATAAAAGTATAAAGAATAAGTTGAACTGAATAGAAATTAAATCAGTACATGTCAAAATGTGTTAGATATAACTAAAGCAGAACTTAGAGAAAATTTTTTACCTTTAACTATACTTATCAGGAAACTAAAAAAATAAAAATAAAAGATGTGAATGTGAGCTAAGCATTCAACTCAAAAGTTAAGTAAAGATGAACAGAACAAACAGAAGGAAATGATAACAATAAGGATAGAGATCAATGAAATAGAGAACTGAAAGCAATAAAAGCACTAATGAAAACAAAAACTGGCCTTTGAAAATATACATATGGACGTTGTTCCAGAAAAAAAGAATGAGGAACAAAATCTGCCCAGCTCATTGTATAGAGGAATTTTTATTGTAAAAATAAATAAGGAAATGTAAGAAAAGCAAATTTTATGTTCATACTTTATAAAAGTAAATATAACACTCTAAGTAAAATATAACTAAATAAAACCAACTGTTAATATATAACTATAGGATGATCAAATAGGATTTATCCAAAGAATGCAAAGACATTTCACATCAAAAAATCTCTCAATATAATTCACTATATTAGAAGATTAAGAGGGAAAATATATGTGATGAAATAAATCAATGCTGGAAACTATTTTTTTAATTTTAAGTACAACTAAAACCCCCAGGCATTATATATATAAGACAAACATAAGAAGTCTCTGAAAGGTAGAGATAAGAAGGCAGACCATCTAGGATGCCAAGACCTGAGGAATGGCTGCCCCATGCAAGGGAAGATACAACCAGAAGGCAGACATCTGCAAGCCAGGAAAAGAGTTTTTACCAGAAACCAATCATGCTGGCACCCTGATCTCAGACTGCCAGCCTCCTGAACTGTGAGAAAATTAATTTCTGTTGTTTAAGCCACCCAATCTATGGTATTTTGTTATGGCATCCCAAGTAGACAATTACACATACCAATAATTACATTAAATGTAAATAGTCTAAATACATCAATTAAAAGAGATTGGAAGAGTTGATTTTTAAAAGGTGAACCAAAGATATGCTAACTACAAGAAACTTAATTCAAATATAGTCATACCTTGTTTTATTGCACTTCAATTTATTGCACTTTGCAGATTTTTTTTTACTAATTCATGTTTGTGGCAACCTTGCATCGAGCAAGTCTATCAGCACCATTTTTCCAACAGCATTATTTTTAAACTAAGGTATGTACATTGTTCTGTTAGACATAATGTTATTGCACACTTAATAGACAACAGTACTGTATAAATATAAATTTACATGTGCTGGGAACCAAAAAATTTATGGACTCACTTTATTGCAGTGGTTTAGAACCAAACCCACAATATCTCTGATGTATGCCAGTATAACAATACAGGTAGGTTGAAAGTAATATAGGCAGGGACTTCCCTGGTGGTCCAGTGGTTAAGACTCCATGCTTCAAATGCAGGGGACGTAGGTTCGATCCCAGGTTGGGGAACTAGGATCCCACATGCCACGTTGTGTGGCCAAAAAATTTTAAAATAAATAAAATTAACAAAATTCGAATTGATATTTTTTTAAAGTAATATTTGCAAATCATGGATCTGATAAGTGGTTAATATCCAGAATCTTTTTTTTTTAACTTATGTGACACATGTGGGGTGTCTGGTTTATTCAAACAGTCAGAGGTCCCACCAAGGAACAGAAACTGACTAGCTAGGAGCTGTGGGGCCGAACAGGGCAGGGATGTCCAGGTATCAGAAAATAAAAGGAGCTCAGATGAGCAGCCAGAGCCACGTTAGGGCCAGGCCGAGACTCATGGAGCTCAGCCCCATTCATGGCCTCAGCAATATCCAGAATCTATTTTTAAAATTACTACAACTCAACAACAACAAATAAAACCACACAAAAAACAATTGAAAAATGGGCAAAGGACTTGAATAGACACGTCTCTAAAGATGAAACACAAATGGCCCACAAGCCTGCAAAAAGATGTTCAACCTCACTACTCATCAGAGAAGTGCAAATCAAAACCACAATGAAATATCACCATTAGGATGGCTACAATTAAAATAACAACAAAAAAAGCAGGGACTTGAACAGATATTTGCACACCCGTGTTCATAGCAGCACTATATACAATAGTCAAGAGGTGGAAGCAACACAAATGTCCATCAGTGGATGAATGGATAAACAGTATGTTGTATACACATACAATGGGAAATTATTCAGCTTTCAAAAAGGAAGGAAATCCTATCATGTGACAACATGGATGAACTTTAAGAACTTTATGCTAAGTGAAATAAGCCAGTCACAAAAACACAAATACTGTATGATTACAATTATATGAAGTATCTAAAGCAGTCAAATTCAGTAAAACACAAAGAAGCACAGTGGTTACCAGGGGCTGGGGAGAGAGGGACATGGGGAATTGTTTAATATGTACAAAGTTTCAGTTTTGCAAGATGAAGAAATTTTAGCGATTTGTTGAACAAATATGCAACAAGTGAACATGCTTAACACTGAAATGTATACTTAAAAATGGTTAAAATGGTCAATTTTATGTTAAATGTTTTTTACCACAATTTTAGAAAATTGGTTACATTTCTCTGTACCAGAAATAACTGAATTGAAAATAAAATTACAATAAGATACCAATCACAATCGCAACAAAAGCTCTAAAATGTCCAAGAGTTAACCGATCATACCCAGATTACTGTGAAAAAGTGAATTTTAAAAAGCATAATAAGTTCGCTGGTGGCCTAATGGTTAGTAATCCAGGCTTTCACTGCCATGGCCCAGGTTCAATGCCTGGTCAGGGAACTAAGATCCTGCAAGCTTCGCGGTGTGGTGGGAGTGGGGACATAATGAAGAGCAAATAAGTCATTTGAATAAATAAGGACATACCCTCTGCTTTTGCATGGGATGACTTGCTCGTAAAAAGAAATCAATTATCCCCACGTTGCTCTATATATTCAGTATAACCTCAATCAAACTTCGACTTTCATTTTGAGAACTCTATAAACTTACTGTAAACCTTGTAGGGGAAAAAAAGAAAGATTCAGAAAGAGTTACAGAAACTTGGGGCAGGGAGGGGTGGAGAGGGAGAGTGTTCTCCCAGGTCCCCCAGCAGGAAAGTACAAACTTGGTCTTCTCTTGCAACTGAGGTCTTGTCCAAGGCCAAAAAAACCCCCAAGTTTTGCATCTTTCTCCCCCCCACCCCACCCCCCAACCTTGGCTTCTTTCCTTCATATTGTAAATGTGCTGACTGTCCTCCCTCTGCCTTTCGGTCCCACTCTCTGCACTTCTCCACTGCCCCAGGGCGCTAACCTATATGACATCACAGGCTCCCTGCTCCCTGGCTTTCTCTTGCTTTTAGCCTTGCCCAGAGAGCAGAGGGAAGAGGAGAGTGAGGTCAGGGTTTTTATTCCCTTGGCTCCCTCCCTGCAAGGTCAGCTTAGGCTGGCTGTGTCCCTTGGACTGAAGGGTAGGGCATTGCTACTGGCAAGGCAGGGACTCTACAGGATTTGCCCTGCTCTGGGTTCTGATAACCCCTCCCGTCCCCAGGGAGTAGTGACAGCTCAGCTGCTGCTAGCTCCAGGTCACTGTACTGTCCTCCACCCACTTCCTTGTAAATAGAGTCTCCTTGAACTATCCTGGTGTAAGTGCCATTCGTTTTCCATTGAGGCCTTGATACAATGAAAGTCACTTATTTCTTCATTCCCTGCCCCAGTCCAGTCTGACCAGGGGGCTCATGGGAGCCCCACATGCAGTGGAAAAGAAAGGCAGTGTTGGGAGAGCCAGTGAGCCCCTGTCTGGGAGCAGCCTCTTTGAGTTTGGGGCCTTTCCACTCTCTGCAGCCCCTGCGGACTGGTCTGGCCAAGGGGTGGCAGGAAGCACCAAGGAGGAATCCCCCAGGTCCTGCTCCAGGGCAGTTTGAGGACTCTTGGGAATGGCAGGTACTCCATCCATGACCAAGGTGGGGGTGGGGTTTGACTCCACCCTCATCTGTCATCTGATACCCCCGGGTTTACTTTGGAAACACAATTACTTGAGAAGATGATCTAAAAATAGTTTCCCTAAATAAACAGTGAGGTTAAATACCAGTCCCTGTCTGTTCCTTTCACATGAATGTGTGCTGAGTAAGGAAGCAAAGAACCTGGAACACAGGAACACGCGTTCCTTCAGGAAAACACCAAGGAGACACCCTCCCGGGATGCATTTGGTATGTTTGGATTTTTTTTTCTTAAACAACAGAGGGAATTACCTGGCAGTCCAGTGGTTAGGACTCCTCGCTTCCACTGCGAGGGGCACAGGTTCCATCCCTGATTGGGAAACTAAGATGCCACATGCTGTGTAGCATGGCCAAAAATTAAAAATAAATAAATAAAAATAAAATAAAACAACAGAAATGTATTCTCTCACAGTTAAGGAGGCCAGAAGTCTGAAATCAAGGTGTTGAGAGGATTGGTTCCTTCTGGAGGCTGTAAAAGAGAATCTGCTTCATGCTTCTCTCCTAGTTTCCAATGGTTGCTGGAAATCCTTGGTGTTCCTTTTTTTTTTTCCTTTTATTTTATTTTATTTTAAATTTTTATTGGCGTATACTTGATTTACAATGTCGTGTTAGTTTCTGGTGGGGTGCATTTGGTTTTATTACCATCGTCTTCAATGGTCCAAAGAAGAACCTCAAACTTGGGGTCAACACATTTGGCTGAAGTATTGGTATCTGCCCCAAGTGTTGAAGTTCCTGCCCTCATGGTCACAAACGTGTGTCCTTTATGGGTGGAGAGTTGGCCTAGATGACATATTAAGTCAATTCCAGCTTCAAGTTCAGTTTTTAAAACAAGACATTTAAGAGAAGGGTTTCCCTGGTGGCGCAGTGGTTGAGAGTCCGCCTGCCGATGCTGGGGACACAGGTTCGTGCCCCGGTCCGGGAAGATCCCACATGCCGCGGAGCAGCTGGGCCTGTGAGCCACGGCCACTGAGCCTGCGCGTCCGGAGCCTGTGCTCCGCAACGGGAGAGGCCACAAGAGTGAGAGGCCCGCATACCGCAAAAAAAAAAAACGAAGAAAAGACATTGAAGGGAGAGAACCAATCGTTGTGCCACTTTGATTAGATATAACACAGAAGCCCAACTCTCTCCCTCTCTCTGTCTCTCTCTCACGCACGCGCACGCGCACGCGCACACACCTTTACTCTCCTCAAACAGGAGGTGGCGCATCGTTATCCCTCTTCTGCCTTCCTTCCAGGCACCACTCACTCGCCTGTGGAGATCTATGTGACACTTTTTTCCCACTCCCCATCTGGAAGGGGACAGCCTTCCCTATAAACCAAACACCTACGCGATTAGGGCAGAGAAAAGTTTGCACGGGGTCTCCAGAGAGAGACTGGAAGCTCTCTAATTAGCTGACTCTCTCCCTCCTTCCCCTGGCGTCCTGCTACTTTGATTTTCACTGCTGAGACCACACCCAGAGCCTTGGGAAGTACAGCGTCTCCTTCACAAAAGGCCAGGCATAGACAAGACCCAAAGCCCCACCCAGACTAGACTATCAGAAGGAATTAGCTTTGTCAAACAAACAAAAACAAGAACAGCGAATGGAAAAATGAAAATGAAACAATATGGCAAGACTTCAAACAGCAAGTTCTTAAAGAAAGCAGGTAGTGGGGTAGAGGTGATAGATTATTTACATGATATACAAGCTAATTAATTAAATGTTGTATAAAAACTTTTTTTCAATGAAACATAAAACTGGTAAAATTTGTAGAGATTAGTTTCTGAGCTTACCTATACGGATCACAGCGCATGGCACTCCACTGCTTCCTACGTTATATGGCCCAGCTCAGAGAATAGCTATTTTGAACTTGTGAGCATTTTCCCCTACCATTGACTTCTTCATGAAACTCCTTCCAGAAGAGATGCCCTGATCACAAGGATCCATCTGGGGAAACTATGGATATGGTGGAAATCAATTCACTGATTGGACAAACCCTGAGCACCTACTTTTTTTTTTTTTTTAATTGAAGTATAGTTGATTTACAGTGTTGTATAACTTTCTGCTGTACAGCAAACTGATTCAGTTATACAAATATATACACATTGTTTTTCGTATTATTTTCCATTATGGTTTATCACAGGATACTGAATAGAGTTCCCTGTGCTCTACAGTAGGACCTTATTGTTTATCCATTCTATATATAATAGCTTGCATCTGCTAATCCGAAACTCCCAGCCCATCCCTCCCCCTTGGCAACCACATATCTGTTCTCTGTGTCCATGGGTCTGGTTCTGTTTCATAGATAAGTTCATTTGTGTCATATTTTATTTTATTTTTAATAATTTTATTTATTTATTTTTGGCTGCATTGGGTCTTCGTTGCTGTGCACAGGCTTTCTCTAGTTGCGGCGAGCGGGGGCTACTCTTCATTGTGGTGCGTAGGCTTCTCATTGCGGTGGCTTCTCTTGTTGCGGAGCACGGGCTCTAGGCGCACGGGCTTCAGTAGTTGCGGGACGCGGGCTCTAGAGCGCAGGCTCAGTAGTTGTGGTGCACGAGCTTAGTTGCCCCGTGGCATGTGGGATCTTCCCGGACCAGGGCTCGAACCCGTGTCCCCTGCATTGGCAGGCGGATTCTTAACCACTGCACTACCAGGGAAGTCCCTGTGTCATATTTTAGATTCCATATATAAGCTATATCTTATGGTATTTGTCTTTCTCTTCCTGACTTCCTTCACTTAGTATGATCATCTCTAGGTCCATCCATGTTGCTGCAAATGGCATTATTTTGTTCCTTTTTTATACCTGAGCACCAGCTTGGATATCAAGTCTGTATGCACAGTGCTATCCCCACACTTCTCCAGGCCCCCATCAGCACAGAAACTGTGCAAGGAGGAAGGGTCCCAGCCCCCGTGACCACCCTCCCACCCACCCACACAAACAACCATGGAGACAACAATGCAGGAAGATTCCACACACCGTCTGTCTTCTGACCCTTTCCCCCAGCTCATCAGATTCTGCTCTTATGTGTTCCTACATAGACACCCACACACATGCATCCCTAACCCCTTGTTCTCCCTCCACAATTCTCTGTTAGGCTAAACTCCTCCAATACTTACTTTCATTTCTGGTTCCTTTCGGTTGCCTAGTCTAGTATCTAACTCTCATTCCAAAGACAATGCCACCTGTGTCCAGCAGGTGTCGCCCTTTACTGGGAACGAAGAGCACCTCTCTTCCGCTGTGTGAAATCCAGCCCCCAACGGTGGATCCCCCTTGGGTTTGGGGTGGAAGGGAATGTAAGGGGGGCTCTGAAGAGTGGTGTGCTCGACAGCATGAGGGTCCTCAGAATACAGCAGCCTAGTTACTTCCAACTCAGGTAGACAGACATCCTACAGAGAATTTGCTGTTCAACCTTGGACAAGTTATTTAACCTCTCTGAACCTCACTTTCATCTGTGACTCAGAGGGAGACCATCCTTCCTTACCAGGTGATTGTGGAGAATGAATGAGATACAACATAAATCACTTAGCCCAGTGCCTAGGTCATGATAAGCACTCGAGTTACGGTCCCTTTCCCACGTAGGTTATGGAAGAAAATAACTGCCCAGAACTCAGATCAGGAATTGAGCTCTGCCCCTTGAATACTGACTATCTGAGGGTCTGTGTCAGAGTTGTGATGAGGATCAGATGAAACAATGCATGTAAAGCACCTAGTAGAGCACCTGGCCCAGAAAGTTGTGACTGACATGTCACGAGTGTGGGCTGGCTGTGTGCCAGGTAATGTTCTCAGCCGTTTACAAGTATGAACTCATTTAATCCTCATTAAGATCCCTTATGAGGTCAGAAAACTGTAAACCCCCTCCTATCCCTGACTCTGTGACTCCATCCCCCCACAGTTTATTACCTTCTTACGAATTATCCATCAGGAAACTGTCCCCATTTCTGTCATGTCTAGATGGGAAAATGGGAGGAAACACTGACTCCTCGACTGCAGTAGGAGAGTGAATCAAGCCCAGCCCCTGACTGCCTATAGTCCCTCCTCAGGGCCTCAAGAAAAAGCATGGAAAAAACTGTATTTCCACCAGAGTTTATTCCTCAGAGCCGATCACCAGCGACTCATACCTCTGTGGCACAGGAGGCCCCCAAGAGGGCCTTTGACGTTTCTCCCCAGATTATATTCAGCCCAGATACGTAGCCTTGGGCTCTACCTATGGACAATACCTTGGTTACAGAATATTCCCAGGAATGAGTTCCCCAAGTTGTAAGGTTTCCATAGCAGGGACTGGGAAATTCATAGAATCAAATAGAGAAACCATAGGATCCAAGAAAATGTGGACGCTTGGACGGGCTGGAGGAGCACAGCAGCATCCTTAGGAGTTCGAATCTCCTCACGTGGAGAGGAACTTGTAGGATTCTGCCTCTAGGAAATGTGCTGACCTGCAGAAGAAATGAAAACAAGGTAATAAAGCTCCAAACCAACTTGACCCCGTCGTTTGTCCCTATAACCATCCATGCCAGAGCCTTTAATACAGTGATATGGAAAATTCTAGATCACCAAACACTAAGGAGCCACCTTCAGACACTCTGTTGGGTAGAAGAGAAGGGGGTAGGTGCTCCTCCCTTCTGTTCCTGATCCCAGCAACGGCAGCTTCAATCACATTGTCAGCCCGAGCCTGGTGGAAGCTCACCCCCGCTCCAAATAGCACCATTAGCTGAACCCAACGGTGACTCCCTCTAACCTTCACCCGCTCCAAAGGGCCAGCAGGCAGACAGACCAACAGACACGTTACCTTCTGGATAATTGGACCCTGGGAGGAAAACGTAGCCTAGGAGAAGAAAATATTTGAGTGGAGGACAGTCTTTGTGGATAAAAGTCTCTGGTATTTTTCACAGCCAATGGGGTAGCCATGGGAGAACCAGTCACAAAGAGAAAGTGAACAGAGGGACTTGCCTGGTGGTCCAGTGGTTAAGACTCTGTGCTCCCAATGCAGGGGGCCCGGGTTCGATCCCTGGCCAGGGAACTAGAGACTGCATGCTGCGACTAAGAGTCCGCATGCCGCAACTAAAGATCCCGCATGCCGGAACTAAGACCCAACAAAGCCAAATACATTTTTCTCTTTTTAATTTTTTAAAGTGAGCAGAGGTTGGGATTGAGAGTTCAGGAGGGTCACTCACCGGAGAAGGCAGCTCTCCGCCAGCTGACCAAACCAAGAGAGAAGATGACGAGGCCCAGGACCAGAGTCACAGCACACGCAAAAACCTTCACTGTCTGCACTGGCGACAGCCCAGGAGCTGCGGAAGTAGAAACTTACTAGAACCAATTTCTCTTGCTCGTTCCCAGAGCAACTTCATTTACTGCGACCTCCAGCTCAGGTTCAAAGGTGCTATATCTGGACCCCAAGGGTCTAGCTCACACCAATCCACGCCCAAGGAAGTGGCCTTTCCTCAAAACCCCCATCCTGTGGGTCTCTACTCCTGTGGTTCCCTGGGGAGCCGCTCTCCCTGAGTTAGTACCCCCGCTTCCAGATCCTCTCTAAGATGATGGAGCCTCTCAAGGCATCCTGTATTCTTCCTTCACCCCGACGGCACCCTTGCTGAGGAATGCAGAGTTCCCCATCCCTCTCTCCATTTGCCTGTGGTGACAATACTTGCTCCCTTGACCACTCTATCCGAGCATTTTCCTATGAAATTGTCTTTCCGCCTTTCCTAACTTCCCAAGGTTTCATTCCATGAGTTATCCAAGTACTTATGTGTCTCCTACCTGCCCACTTCCAGATTTGGGTCCTTCCAGAACCTGTCTCCACCCCCCTCCACAGCCCTCACTTCCTGGAGCTGGCCCTAGTCTGAATCCTGTCCCCTACCAGGATTCCTTTCCTTTAACTACTTCCAATCCCGGGGTTCAAACAATGGTGACTGGCTTTATGCAGTAGCCTCCAAGTGTGTACACCAAAGTGTCTGCCAGCCCTGGCTTCTTCCTCCCTGATAGAGCAGCCCCAATTCAGTACGGCCCCCAGACCGAGAGAGTCCCCTTTCTTCCGTGACCTTCTTTATTTCTCCAACTCCCATTCCTGACCTGACAACAGAATAGCGGAAATCTGAGAATCCTAGAATATTGCATCACAATTTGGGCTTCTGAAAATATGGTTACCAAATCGACATCCTCTTTTCAGGACAGTCAGGCTCCCCTCCCACCCTCAGACAAGCACATAACACCAACCACAGCACCATAGCAACAGCAACAGTAACTCTTGTCATGCATGCAGGATCTTCCCCGACCAGGGATGGAACCCCGTGACTCCTGCACTGGAAGCTCGGAGTCTTAACCACTGGACCGCCAGGGAAGTCCAACAATAACTAACTCTTTCCGTGTCTGTATCCCCTGGCCCCATCTCTGGTCATGAACCCTCCGTAAGTTCCTCCAGACTCACTCTTTCTGAGCATCTCCCTCTCTCCCCTGTACCGTGGAGGACCTCTCTACATCCCATTCCCTCTGCCAAAATATTGGTGTTCTTTTTTCCCAACCAGGGATGGAACCCGTGTCCCCCGCAGGGGAAGCGCGGAGTCCTAACTTGACCGCTAGGGAATGACAGTAGCTCTCTGCTTTAACGCTAATTCCTCCCACCTGCCCCACACTTACTCCAGTCCTGAAGGATGGGTTCAAGAGTGCTAATGTGCTCTACCACACAGGTGTAGGTGTCCCCCAAAGAGGGGGTTATGGCCAAATGGGAGACGGTCTGGTATGTCCAGTCTCCGTTGGGCTGGACCGTCTTATGGGCGCTGCCGTGAGGGAGGACCAGCTGCCCGTTCTTCCTCCACGTGATGGTCACAGCAGCTGGATAGAAGCCCCACACGTAGCAGGCCAGCATCACAGTCTCCCTCGTGTTAAAAGGAGTGGCTTTAACTACTTGCACAGATGGCGGTCCTGCAGAGGAGGAAAAAAGAGTCACGAAGGAGGGCAACATTCTGGCTTTCCCTCCAACCTGGTTTCTTTCCTACTTGAATTCTTCCTGGATTTTGCCCACCGACCTTCCCAACCCCCACCTCATTCCCACACACATCCCTTTGAAAATGAGGAGTTAGAATGTACTCCTGCTTCACTCTTTCTTGGCTCCCATTTCATCACTGCTCCTTCCTTTTTCCTCCAAAATTATATTTGTTCACAATAAGTAGAAGCCAGGGCTGAACTGCAGGCTGTTTCAGAAGTCATTGTATTAATTTCAAGTGCATAAGTGAATTGTCATCCAGAGTTATAGTGGGGGGTTTGCAAAAGTAGGAAAACACCCTTGTCCTCAAATCTCATTGAACAAATTGACTTGATAAAGAAAGCCTTTTTTTTTTCCTTGAATAGTTTAAGGAAACAAGGCTAACTCAGGACTAACTCTCCTAAATTTGGACGAGGGAATCTAATTCATGAGATCATTCATGTTGCCATCTTTTAATAGTTTACTTTTCTAGGTGACCCTTCCGCTTGCTTGGGTGTTTTTCAAACAAAGTATTCAATAAAAATCCAAGATATTGTGTGAAGATGCAGATTCCCGAGCCTGCAGCCCTGGCTATTTTCATCCAACAGATCTGTAGCGGTTCTCAAGGGCTTGTGTTTTTAACAAGCACCTTCCCCAGGCGATTCTGAGAAATCATATCTTAAGACACAGTACTCTGTACGATAGAGAACTTCAAGTTTTCTTTTAAAAATCTCAAGTCATTCTCAGTGCAAGTGATTAAGGGTGAGAGAGTTTGCATCAGAATTCCCTGGGAGGTTTTCCAAATATTCCCATGCCTGGGCCTGTCTCAGACCCGGGACACCAGAACCTGGGCTACAGTGGCGTGAGCATTTTGGGAAAAGCCATTCTGGTAATTCTGACAGTTCAACCCCTGGTTGAACTTGGATCTGCCTCCTGAGATGCCCTAAATTGAAGGAAAACTAGCTTACTCTCCCCGCGATAGCTCCTCACTGGCTCAAACATCACCTCCCCTTTTTCATTCCTGCCCTACCCCTGTCAACCACCTTGTGTCCTCGTAAGGGTCAACCCTCCCTCTTTTTACATCACAGGTCCTCTGATTTTCTGCTTCTTTCCTGCCCACAGCTCAAACCCCTTGCCGGTGAGGGACCCTTCTTGGCCTCCCCTCTCCTAACTGTGCTTCCTAACCATCCCTCTGCTCCCTTCTCGCCTTACGTGTCCTGTGGGTCAGAGATCTCCAGAAGGGCTGGGTGTGTGTGGCACAGTCCTGCAGCCCGTTGGATAAGCGTTTGATCAGGTTTTCCTTATGGTTGAGGTAATCTGAGAGGTATTTGGCCAAGCCGTTCAGTACCCCAAATTCACAAGGGACCATACTGGCCTGCAGGGGATCCCAGCAGGTCAGCAAATCCTTGTTGAAGGAGATACAATATGTGAACTCTTTTGGAGTCCCATTGTCATCCAGCAGACAGGTGCTTTCCACGTGGGCCACAAAGCCTCCTGCAGGAGCCAGAGAAGGGGGATAGGTCAGAGTCCTCTGCAGGAACCCAAGCCTCAGTTACACCTGGTGAGTGGGGCACAGGTTTCCCGACTGAGGCAGCATCTGCTGACCAAGCTCATGGACCAGAGTCTCTGAGAGTCCCGATTAAGGGCATAGATGGTCCTAGCAGAGAAGTTTCTAGATCCCGTTTCCTCTTTATGTGAGACTAAGCATGGGGACACAAGTAGCCCAAAATTATTTGCATGTTTAAACACAACAATTTACCCAGGATAAGACCTTCAGTAAGGCCAGTGATCGAGTGAGAAAAGGGGTCAAAGGAAAGAGTCAGCCTTGTTCTGTGCTGGACACATTATTAAATATTCGTGCCACATGTATTTCTGAAGCACTCGCTGTGTGCTAGGCACCGTGCTAGGAGCTGGGGATGCAGCATTCAACAGGGCAGATATCGTCTTTGCCTACCTACCAACAGGAAATGTCTATTACACGAATAATTATACAGCTTAATTACGTTAAAATTGCTACACAGAAAAACAACAAGGTCCTACTGTGTAGCACAGGGAACTATAGTCAATAGCCTAGGATAAACCATAATGGAAAAGAATATTAATAAAGAACGTATACATGTGTATAACTGAGTCACTTTGCTGTACAGCAGAAATTAACACAACATTGTAAATCAACTAAACTTCAATAAAAAAATAAATTTAAAAAATTGCTACAAAGGTACAGTACGAAGTGCTATGGGAGTATGTAATAGGGAGACAGACTAGTTTGGGGTATCCGAATCCAATAACAAAACTGAACACCCTACCCAAAGGGAGCAGAGGAAGGGAGGGTCCTTACCTGCTCCGGTGCAGCCCAGGCTGAGGCCCAGCAGCAGCGGCAGGAGGGCAGTCATGCTCTCCTCGGGGGAGACACGGGGAATCCTGTCCCCTGGAGCAGCTCTTCCAGGGGCCCTGGGTCCTTGCCTGCCCGAGAAGTCCCAGCCTGGGTAGATGATCTCCAAACACTGAGTGGGAATATGGTTATTGCCGGGGCCCCCTCGATGCTCTCTAAATGAGCGATTTGGAGCTACCAAGCCCCTAGATACTATACCTGTTCCTTACCTGATCATCTAACTCAGTGTCCCAAACTGAGAACTGTCAGATTGGCTAGGTAGGCGGGGACAAGTGTAGAGACAAATCGCTGAGCGCATCCGCTCAGCATCATCAGTTACTAGGTAAATCTCACTCTGCCCTGGGCTTTTAAGAACTGGTCTCTTAACTCTCCTAAGGAACAGTCTGTAGGTGGATTTCCCTAGCTCAGTGGAGAGAATAAACCCAATATTCCCAAGATGTATGCAGCCTGGACTGCCCACTGGTTTAACTGTTTCCGCTCAAGGTCCTCCTCAAAGACTGGGGACTAGGTAACCTCTCTTTCTCCTTTAAGGGAAGTTACTTGGGAATTTATCCCTTGATTACATATTCCTTGGTCTGTCCTGTCACCCAGGAAACAGGCGGACAAGGGGCCCTTCTAGGGCATGTGGTAGAGGCAGGGCTGCTAAGGAAGGAGATGTAGGGAGAGTGCAGTTAGCTGGCCTCAAAGCAAGACTGCAGAAGAGAAGCAGTTCCTAAGAGATCAGGGCCACAGCCCTGAAAAATCCCTCCCTGGGCTTCCATTGCTTCATCTGTCCTAGCCCAGATGAGCTTCATTTTCTCCTTTCTGCTTTCCTAAGCCAGAAACCCGAACCCCCTACCCTCTGAAACATCTCAGAGCAGACCGCAGGGCAATACCACTTAACCCCCTTGATAATTAGCTGGTGATGGGCCAATGCCCAAAGCTCACTTGTCTCCCCCAAACTCAAAACTCCCCTATGTGTTTCCCCCACAGGTCCCATCTGTCCTGGGGCAGGTCCCCACATTATGAAGCCACTAGAAAAATGAGATAAAACATCCCTACTTTTCTTCCCCAGGAAAAGACAAATTTTAAATAGCAATTCATTCTCATTGTGAACTATACGATTGATAGATTTTCCCATTACAAATGTAAAACCCTAAATTGGTTTCTCTGTGCTCCCCACTAGGCTTCATGGCTGCCTCTCCTCACCTTGCTTTCTTTTTTAAAAATATTTGTTTATTTTTTTAGCTGCACCAGGTCTTAGTTGCAGCACATGGGATCTTCGTTGCCACATGCGGGACCTTTTTAGTTGCGGCATTCAGGATTTATTTCCCTGATCAGGGATCGAACCCGGGCCCCCTGCACTGGGGACATGGAGTCTTAACTGCTGCACCACCAGGGAAGTCCAAGCAAGTTTCACCTTGCTTTCTGAAAGCTCTTGAATTTGACTTGATAGTGAGCTAAATAAAAGAGGATTAGGAGGGAAGCCCTTGACACCACATTTACCTGTCCTCCTTCCAAGTCCCTGACCCCCAGAGAATCTGATATTTATGAAGAAAAAAGGAAGAGGGGGAAGCTTACCTCCAAGATGAAAACATACATGAATATCAGGAACAAAAGAGTTGTTTTGTGTAACTAGTTGAGCTTCACTGAAGCTCTGCCCACGTCCCCCCACCACCACCCATACACTCAGCCCCACCTGGGTTATACCGCTACACTTGAACTTCTCTAATGAACCATTAAGGGTTGAATGGGCAGAAAATTGAGGAGGGGGAATGGGCAGAAAATTGAGGAGGGGGAGTGCAAAATTTGTTAAGCTTCTACTTTGTGACAGATACTATGCTAAGTCAATCCTTTACATGCTATCTCATTTAATCTTAAAAGACCTGTTGGGCTTCCCTGCTGGCGCAGTGGTTGAGAGTCCGCCTGCTGATGCAGGGGACACGGGTTCGTGCCCCGGTCCGGGAGGGTCCCACATGCCGCGGAGCAGCTGGGCCCGTGAGCCATGGCCGCTGAGCCTGCACGTCCGGAGCCTGTGCTCCCCAACAGTGAGAGGCCCGCGTACCGCAAAAAAAAAAAAAAAAAAAAAAAAAAAGACCTGTTAATGGTCCTCATTTTACAGTTTGGAAAACAGGTCCAAAGATTCACACCCAAGGTCTCGAGGTACACACACAAACACACACACACTTGAGTGTGCCCACACACTCACTACATCTGGGACTGAGATGACCCAAGTAAAGGTAACTCGTGGAGGCCTCCGCTGAGAAAAGGAAAAAGGGAAAAGCCACCCCAATCCTTCTGAGTCATCTTTCCGATGCTCAGAGCTCCTCCTGCTCTTAGAACTCGTGTCTCTTCCACTTTTTCTTTCGACAGTCTCAAAACTGTGAATTCTCCTACACACACGCTCACTTCCCCCCGTTACGTCTCTCCCCCTCCCTCCAAGTAGGCAGTGAACCTAACCTCAGGAACCAGGTCTTGGGATCCTTTTCAAGGTCCCCAAAGCCCGCCTGGCACAGGAATGCTTTCCACACAGGAGGGCCTGTGTGGCCCTCCGCCAGCTCCCTGAGGCTCGGCAAACTCCCTCTTATGTCTGGCTCTCTGCTTGGGCAGCCAAAGGAGATGTGAAACCTTCCATAGGCAGCTGCAGGAAATGTAGACAATTTCACTTCTCTACTAATGAGAGACTGAGGGTGCTTTTTAGAATCAAGCTGGACAGAAAAACCCAGAGACCTGTGCTCAGCGAAGTGGTTTCTTCCTTCCCCTCTTCCTCCTAACCCTACTTTTTTTGTTGCTGTTGTTGTTACAGACATAGCTCTGTCCCCCACCTCTAGTCAACCCCAAAGAATGTTTCAACTGTCCTGTGCATTGTTGGTGATTGGATAACTATTTATGTAACAACCAGGACTGAAGTTGGGGAACCCCAGGCAGCTTCCCATATGCTGTCCCTCTTTTATGGCCACTACACAAGGGCCCAAAGAGTGAATCCCCTCCTTGCCCGCTGCCTCTTCTGCTAAGCTGGACACCATAGGCCAGAAGTGGACTGACCATGGTGTTTACCTGCAAAGCATTACAGGGACTCCCAAGAGCTAAGAGATGTGGGCTCCGTTCCCACGTCATTCGCTTACAGCTCGGTTGGGGAGTGAGAAGAAACATCTAGAGAGAGAAGAGTTTATGTTAATGCAAGTCAGCAATCAGGCCAGTGGACTTAAAAGAGAAAAGAGAAGACATTGTGTGTGTTTGGTGGACAGGAAGTCCTCTCCATTGCGGGGGCCTGGAAGTGGGCTGGATTCGTGTCAGAGAAGAGGAAGGCAGTTGGCATCCCGGTCTTGGCATATAACCACACGAGCTGGGCAATGTTATAAGGTGCTGTTGGGGGTCTAGCAGCTACCTGGACTGACAAAAACAAAAACGAACTGCAATGACATTATTGGCACCTTGAAAGAAGTCAGAAATGTGGTCTTATGCTTTTTCGAGAGTATGGCCATAATAAAAAATCTCTTCTAGGTCCTTCCTAACATCCCTCCCTGTACGTTCACAGGTTCCTCTTCTGGACAGATAGTGTGGTTTTTTTAATATATAAATTTATTTATTTTATTTTATTTATTTTTGGCTGCATTGGGTCTTCATTGCTGCGCATGGGCTTTCTCTAGTTTCGACAAGTGGGGCCTACTCTTTGTTGCGGTGCGCGGGCTTCTCATTGCGGGGGCTTCTCCTTTTTGTGGAGCACAGGCTCTAGACACGTGGACTTCAGTAGTTGCAGCACACGGGCTCCAGTAGTTGCAGCACGTGAGCTCAGTAGTTGTGGCTCATGGGCTCTAGAGTGCAGGCTCAGAAGTTGTGGCGCACAGGCTTAGTTGCTCCGAGGCATGTGGGATCTTCCCGGACCAGGGCTCGAACCCGTGTCCCCTGCGTTGGCAGGCAGATTCTTAACCACTGCACCACCAGGGAAGTCCTGGACAGATGGTTTTAACTCAAGCCTGCATTTTATAAACTCAAAAATTGTTCAACTTGTCCATCACTTGTAATTGAAAACCAAGAGCCTGAGACCACATTCGTGACTTCCTTCAATGTCTTTTCACACTTCTGCATCCTATCAGGATTACATGACTTCCCAGTCTGTCCAACTTCACGCCCACCCACCTCCCACCTCTCCTCTCCTTGCTCTCCTTCTCTGTTAGGATTCACTGCTCTAGACCCTGACCTTTGAGCTACAGTTGCTGTAACTAGTTCAACCTCCTTCCATCCTGCAGCTAGATTACTTGAACTACTAGCAGATATTTTACCTGATTTGCCACCACAACTCTTGAATCATGTTATTACCTCTGCATTTTAACTACGAGAAAATGGAGGCAGAGGGAGGTTAGTGACTGCCCAGCTTTACCCAGATACTAAGTAATAGTGCCATGACTTGATTCTAAATTCTATAGTATAATAATATCTTAATAATCAATTAGAAACTAATTGAAAATGGCCAACCATTTATAATAGGAATTTTAAACCAAATATATTTAGAAATTAACATACAAAAGTATAAAAACTTTCTAGGAAAAAAAAGGAAACTTTATATTAAAGTGCATAAATGAAGACCTTAAGAAGTGAAGAGACATACCATATTCATGGCTGAGGCATCCTCACATAATGAAGAAGTCAGTTTTCCCCCATAGCTCTAACCAACATCATAGCAGAATTTGGGGAGAACTTGACAAGCTGATTCTATAATGTGCATGATAATAAAGTCCATAAGAATCTTAGACAATTTTGATAAAGAAGAGCAAAATGTGGTTTTCTGGGAGGTGAGGTGGCAAAGAAATGGAAACGAGCCCTACCAAATATTAAAACACAAAAAAAGCCCTAATAATTTAAACATGATTAAGTGGACACAAGAACTGACAAGCCAACTGAACTGAATAATCCAGAGACAAATCCATGCATATGGGGGAATTTGGCATAAAATTCCTGGGAATAAATCAAATATTTGATACATGGCATTAAAATCAATTTAGTGTTTGGAGAAAAAGAAAGTTGTAACCATACTCATACCACATGGAAAAACTCCAGATCAATAAAGATCTAACTGTGAAAGGAGAACAATAACTCTAATAGGAAAGCACAGTGAAATATCATATATGGCCAGATATAAGGCAAAGCTTTTTTACCTAAAATTATTCATCAGAAAAGAGAAATTACCTTCTATATAAGCCCTTAAGTTTTTTCCTTTCCAAGTTATGGCCACTCTCTCAAAGCTGTTTGGAGAAGATACATTATCCTAAAATGATTTCAGTTAATAAATACATGAGAAACCTCCATA
The DNA here is from genome assembly GCF_949774975.1 of Lagenorhynchus albirostris. Lineage (NCBI taxonomy): Eukaryota > Metazoa > Chordata > Mammalia > Artiodactyla > Delphinidae > Lagenorhynchus > Lagenorhynchus albirostris. The sequence continues at coordinate 63,410,005 of NC_083104.1, forward strand.
CCGTTTTCCACAGTGGCTGCACCAATTTACATTCCTACCAACATTGCATAAGGATTCACCAACAGTATGGAGGTTCTTCAAAAAATTAAAAATAGAACTATTATATGATCTAGCAATTCCACTTCTGGGTATTTATCCAAAGAAAACAAAAACGCTAACTCAAAAAGATACATGCACCCCATTTTCACTGAAGCATTATTTGCTATATTTCTATAGTATAATAATATCTCTATAAATATGGAAACAATCTAATTATCCATCAATGCATAAAGAAATTGTGGTGTATACATACAATGGAATATTATTCGGCCATAAAGAAGAATGAAATCTTGCCATTTGCAAAAACATGGATGGACCTCGAGGGCATTATGGGAAGTGAAATAAGTCAGAGAAAGAAAAATACTGTATAATCCCTCTTATATGTGGAATCTAAAACAAACAAACAAACGGGGACTTCCCCTGGTGGCACGGTGGTTAAGAATCCGCCTGACAACGCAGGGGACACTGGTCTAAGTCCTGGTCCGGGAAGATCTCACATGCCGCGGAGCAACTAAGCCTGTGGCACCACAACTACTGAGCCTGTGCTCTAGAGTCCGTGAGCCACAACTACTGAGCCCATATGCCACAACTACTGAAGCCCGCGCGCCTAGAGCCTGTGCTCCACAACGAGAGAAGCCACCACAGTGAGAAGCCCACGCACCTCAACGAAGAGTAGCCCCCACGCGCCGCAACTAGAGAAAGCCCGCGTGCAGCAATGAAGACCCAATGCAGCCAAAATTAAATAAATAAATTTATAAACAAACAAACAAGCAAACGCAAACGAAAAAACAACCAAGCTTATAGAAACAGAGAACAGAACAGTTTCGTGGTTGCCAGAGACTGCCAGGGAGGGGTGGGCAGGTAGGAGAAATGAACAAACTGGTTTTGGTGGGTTTTTTAGTTTAAATTAATGGGTTTATTTTTTAAATAAATCAAAGAATTTAGAATCCATTAGCATAATCACAAATAAACACATGAGAATTAGAATAAAAATTGTTTTATGAAATGTGAGAAGTGGAAACAGCAATATGCCTACATTAAAATATTATGTTATAAAATATGTGATTTTAAATTTGTGAGTTAGTAACTAAATAAAGGCAGTTAGCAAACATTTGACTATTTTCCTATAACTTCTATACACCTAAAACTTTAAATTTTGAACTTGGTCAAAAATCGTTTAAAATATTCTCATTGAGAAAATGGAGACTCCCCTTATCACTTTATGTTCCAGCAAAAATTGTAACGTTACTGCCTTGGGGTTCGAAAGGATTTCTTAAGGTTATGAAAACACAAACCATATGGGTTTTGACTGTCAAAATGAAATCATTCTATTTGGGGAAAGAACCGTCTACAAATTTAACTGATGAGCAGCGAAGTGGAAGAAGACACTTGCAGTATTTATACTGACATAGGATTGCTATATAAAATATTTCAGAAACCCCCATACATTCACAAGAAAAAGCCATATTTAAGATAGATAAAAGATATGAATCAGCAATTCACAGAGAGATAAACCTATAAGACGATGTCCAGCCTCACTAGCAAGGAGAGAAAGGCAAGTTAAGTCCATTCTCAACGTCTGCATCTTTATTCCTGTCCTGCCCCTATGGGGAGGGGGAAGGGTAAGCTGGGATGAAGTGAGAGAGTGGCATGGATTTATATATGCTACCAAATGTAAAATAGATAGCTAGTGGGAAGCAGCCGCATAGCACAGGGAGATCAGCTCCGTGCTTTGTGACCACCTAGAGGGGTGGGTTAGGGAGGAAGGGAGGGAGGGAGATGAAAGAGGGAAGAGATATGGGGATATATGTATATGTATAGCTGATTCACTTTGTTATAAAGCAGAAACTAACACACCATTGTAAAGCAATTATACTCCAATAAAGATGTTAAAAAATAAAAATTTGGGGGCTTCCCTGGTGGCGCAGTGGTTGGGAATCTGCCTGCCGATGCAGGGGACACGGATTCGAGCCCTGGTCTGGGAAGATCCCACGTGCCGCGGAGCAACTGGGCCTGTGAGCCACAACTACTGAGCCTGAGCGTCTGGAGCCTGTGCTTGCAACAAGAGAGGCCACGATAGCGAGAGGCCCGCAAACCGCGATGAAGAGTGGCCCCCGCTTGCCGCAACTGGAGAAAGCCCTCACACAGAAACGAAGACCCAACACAGCCAAAAATAAATAATTTAAAATTAATATCTGCTTAAAAAAATAAAATATTAAAATTAAAATTTTTTTTTAAATTAAAGAAAACACAACAACTTGAGACCACTTGACACCCACTGTATCGCCAACATTTGAAAGTCAAATAATTTCAAGTGTTAGTGACAATAAAGGAAAGTGAGAACTACCTTGCTCTGTTGGTGGGAGTGTAAACTGTTTATGATCCCTGAATCATTGAAATTACAAAATAGTTATATGAAAAAAATAACTAACACATAAACCAAGGCAGCATAGCGCTGAGAGCAAGGTCTGGGTTGAGTGTGCCAAGTCTTGGAATTCCGAGTTCAGTCAAGGTCAGTCAGGGCTGGAGTATTAGGAACAGATTCATGGAAGAGGAGGCACTATTTTTTTTTTTATTAAAGGGGGCACACCAGACGAGAGAGGGTCTGGAAGGCTTGTTGAGTATTATAAGTGACAGTATTATAGAATGCTTGATAGAGAGCATCTAACCTAAGCCCATCATTTTACAGATGAGGAGTTTGAGGCCCAGAGAGGGGGTGTGACTTGTCTAAGGTCACACAGCATAATAAAAGCAGTTTTGAGACTTCCCTGGTGGTCCAGTGGTTAGGACTCCACGCTTTCACTGCTGAATGCCTGGGTTTAATCCCTTGTTGGGGAAATAAGATCCCACAAGCTGTGCAGGGCAACGAATAAATAAATAAAAGCAGTTTTAAGGCTTGACTGGCAGGAAGTTTCTGGATAAGTTGGAAAATGGAGAGAGAGAAATCAGGAAGAACTAGAAAGCAATGGGGCAGATGTAGAATGGTAAAGTGAAAAGAAAAGAAAAGCATCTCAAAGGGAGAACATACAATACTTGAAGGTAGATTCAAAGTAGTTTCCAGAAAAGAAGTTAATGATGCTGCTAAATTCCCCAGTGAAAATCCTTGCTAAGTTATGAGCACCTTTTCTACATGCCAAACGCTGTTCTAAGCATTCTACAAGATGTCAATTTATTTAAGCCTTACAATAACCTTATTAAGGTGGGCACCATTGTTATCATCATCCTTTTACAGAAAATGGTACCAAGACACAGAAAGGTTAAGTAACTCGCCCAAGGGCACACAGCTAAAATTTGACAGTCACGATTGAATTCCCAGCGGTTTGGTTCTGGACTCCGCACTCTTTTTCTCTATAAATTTATTTATTTTATTTATTTATTTTTGGCTGCATTGGGTCTTCGTTGCAGTGAGTGGGCTTCTCATTGTTGTGGCTTCTCTTGTTGCAGAGCACGGGCTCTAGGCATGTGGGCTTCAGTAGTTGTGTCATGTGGGCTTCTCTGTAGAATGTGTGACCATTACTTGCTGCCAACCCCACCCCCAACATGCACTCAGCTACAGTGGTTACAAGTGTCTCTCTCTCTCTCTGTCTCTCTGTCTCTCTGTCTCTGTCACACACACACACACACACACACACACACACACACACACACACACACACACCGGCGGAAGGCCCAGGGCCTCCTGCTCTGAGAAGGAGAGATCCTGGGTAGGATGTGAGAAACTTGAACACCTCTTGCTTGGATGGCTGCAGCTGTTGGCCTCAGACTCTGGTCAGGAAGAGTCAGTCTGAGGAGAGAGAAGGACGGAGGAAAGCCATCAGGGGGATCCTCATGGTCCCCAAAGGCCCTTTCCGGCCTGCAACACACCCTATAGAAGTTGATCTCTCCTTCTCTCCAAATCATCTCCAAGCACCCTTCCTCCAGCCCCCCACATCACTCCTCTCCCACGCAAAGCCATTCTCATGACCTAGAACTGGGTGTGTGTATTTGGGACCTCAACCAGGAGGATGTCCCACGGTGCCCAACACAGGCCTCCCCACCAAGGGCCTGAGGACCACTGTACGCGCTCCCCAGGCCACAGGTCGGTCCCGGCACACCCACACATGCCCTCTCCAGATGCCCTGACATACCACCCGAGCAAGGTTTTCGGAAGTAGATGATGAGGACTGAGCCAACAGTGATGCCCAGCACACCCAGGCCAAAGGCTACACCGCACAGCACGTTCTCCAGAAGATCCGAGGGCAGCACATTCTGGGGCACTAGAGCAAAAGGGGAGCCGGTCAGCCCAGAGACCTGGTTGGGGAGCCCCAGGGGAATGACACGGGTGTCTGGGATGACAAGGGAGAAACTGAGGCATGGAAGATTGAGGTCAGCTCAGAGTGAGAACAGACTAAACAAGGGCCCAGTGGAGAAAGAAGTCCTCCTGTGGGTCTACCCCCTTCTGCCCCCCAGAGGAACTAGGCTTCCACGGAGAAGTGTCTCACCCCAAAAGGCGATTGCTGTGTAGCTGTCAATCTCATGAGTCACGATGCAGGTGAAAAGATCAGAGGGTGCTGGTGTGAAGTTTAAGTAAGAAAAGGCCTGGAAGGTGAGTCCATCAACGGCTGAGACAAAAGTGGGCCTTGCTCCTTCCACAGGGGCCGAATCATGCTGCCATTTCACAGTCAGTGTGGGTGGGAAGAGGTTATTGACGAAACAGACCAGTGTGTTGGGCTTGCCGAACTCCAGGGGCTTCAGAGTGAACACCTCAGCGATGGGGAGGCCTGTGGGGGTACTGAGGTGAGGGAAAGAAGCGACTAACTTAGATGGGACCCCTGTGTGTGGAGGGGATGTGGCATACGGAGAGGACACGAGATAGGGGGAGCTAGGGCTCTGAGGGAGGTCTTCGTCTAGGCAAGAACCAGACCTGGACCAGAGCCAGGCCACTCTGGACCCTCCACCCTGACTTCCTGCAGCACTTCCTGTCTGGACCTCACATCAGCAACTGATCACACTTTGTCTTCTCATTAAAATGCAGGCACATTTTAATTAGGACTTTGGGATGAATAGATACACACTACTATATATAAGATCAATAATCAACAGGGACCTACTGTATAGCACAAGGAAATCTACTTGATACTCTGTAATAACCTATATGGGAGAAGAATCTCAGAAAGAATGGACATATGTATATGTATAACTGAATCACTTTGTTGTGCCCCTGAAACTAACACAACATTGTAAATCAACTATATTCTAATATAAAATAAAAATTAAATTTAAGAAAATAAAGATAACCACCACCACCAAAAAAAAGAAAGAACCAATCAGTAAAAAAAATTGAAAATACTAATTTTAAGGGTAGTTTCAAGGAACTATATGTTTGGATATATTTGAAAGACATCCTGATCACATCCATACTTTTTTTAAATTTACCTCATCATCCAATTAATGTTAACTCAGTTTTGATATGGTATTGTAGTTTAAATCTTGGCAAATGTACATTATGATTGCAAACTATTACGTTTAGAATGGATGGACAATAAGGTCCTGCTGTGTGGCACGGGGAACTATACCCAATTTCCTGGGATAAAGGAATGTATGTATGTGTATGGCTGGGTCACTTTGCTGTGCTGCAGAGACTGGTACAGCATGGTGTATCAGCTATACTTCAATAAAAAAATACATTATGATGCTCAAACAAATATGGTAGAATAATAAAATAATCATTAACAGAGCTTGATTAACCTATGTAGTTAAGCCTAGTTTACCAAGGCAGTTAGTACCATTTCACTACCTCAGCTGGGGCTTTCATCTACTACGATCCATCAGCATTTCCTAACAAACTCAAATTTTTTGGAAAAAAAATAATAAAATAAAATGTAGGCACATCATCAGATGCTTCTATTCTCCCCTCCATCTTGCTGAGCATCGTAACACAAGCCCTAATACTCAGTAGGCGTCTGTTGGTCTCTGTTGAATTCATTAAGTTCCGTAGTTTTGAATGCCTACTACATCCCAGGGACTTTTCTTCTGCCCCAAAACAAAAACAGAGTACAGATCATGAGTGGTAGAAAAATCAATATCCAAGGAGAGAACCAGAAAGCAGGAGAGATGGGGAGCTGGTGAGAAGGGGAGTAATTCAGTGTATCATGAGGTTAAGAGGGCAGCCCACCCCCCAAAAAATCCCCTGACCTCTAGACACTGGGATTTGCCCTTCAAGCTCTGGGCCAATTTCCTCGACAATCGCCCGGCAGAATGCTTTGTCAAAGAAAATGTTGGAAGTATCTCGAGACTTGTGAGCCCAGTCAGCAAATTCAGGCAGGCGAGGCACTCGGATATTCTGGGAAAAGTCGAAGGAGAAAAGCTGGTCCTCGTTGAAGGATTCGGAGAGCCCCACGTTGGGATTCCCGATCTGGCAGTACATTGTGTGCAGGAACGTGTGGTTTTTCAGCTCATCCCTCCACCCTGGAGTAAGAGCTGCAAAAGAGACAGAGTGGTGTCCAAGGAGGTGGGAGCCACCTCCTCTTTAGCTTAGAAAACAGCAAGGCCTGCCTCAGGTAGAGGGGGGAGAGGTGGGTTGCCTCCCAGTGGGAGCAGAAAAGAAATTACGGGATCTCACCAAACTTACCCAGCCCATAAAAAGGCCAACTGTTTAAAGTTGTAACAAGTAATTCAGAATCACAATGTTGGTTGTATCTTTGTGCCTAAAGGCACCCAGCCAAAGAGGTAAGTGGCGGCTAAAATCAAACCTGCATTCTGCTCACCAAACCATGCAACCTGGCATAGGGTTATGTCCTCCCAAAGGTCTCCACCTTTGCCTGATCCCCGGGAGGCCATCCTATTGACTTGTGAAGGGCCTGGATGAGTTCCCAGTCTTCACATGGATATGTGAAGGAATGGCGGTGGCCTCCCTAAGCCATAGATGGCACTGCCCCATCCCATCCCATCCCATCCCCAGACACACATGGCAGACTGAAAAACCACTCTCCAGGCTTCTTTTCAGCCGCTTCGTTGGCACCAGGCCTCTCTGAAAATAACTTCCCCTCCCTCAACCCTGCAGACCTTGCAAAGACAGGACTGGGGGAATGGCACCATAGCTGCAGGAAATAATCTCTAATTCTTTGAAGCTCCTGGCAGGAATCTCCCCAGCCAGGAGGAAATCTTCTACTCAAAACCCAATACCCAGAATGATAGAGTAAGAGGAGTCTTCCAGATTCTTCTTCCATTCTGCCCCATTCTTTTCAAAGAAGGAACTAAGGACCAATAAAGTTAAGAGACTTTTCAAGAATCATAAGGTGAATTGATGACAGAGTGCAGAGTAGACTCCCAAGTAGGAACAGTGGAAATAACACTTGTTTTGCTCAAATCCCTGCTCTACCACTTTCCAACGGGGTGAACTTCCACAAGTTACTTAAACTCTGAGTCTCATTTCCTTCATCTGGAAAGTGGAGATAATAATCTCTGCTTCAAGAGATTGTCTTCGATGAAACCTACAAAGCACCTCTGGCATTGTTTGCCATCCATCCATAGTATAGCTCTCTTTCCCAATTCTGCTATCGTTTCCACTCTCTCATAATACTTTCACCACTTACAAAGCACTTTCACCGCTTTCAAATGCCCCGGCTCCCTAGGTTCTACCCCAGTCAGGATGGAAGTAAAGGGGAGGTACTGCCATACCTTCAGGGGCAGTCCAGGACTGGGGCAGCAGCCACAGAAGGGGTAGCAGCCGTAGCAGCGCAGCTCCCTGGCTCAGCTCATGATCCATATCTTCACAGCTCCCAGTGGGCTTGGAGCTACCAGACGGCTGACCCAGGTCCCCAGATTCCTTCCCAGATCATGTTTCTCCAGCTCACTTCCCTAACTTCTCTTGTCTTTCCGGCTAAGCCAATCACAGAAAGTGTAGGGTTTGACGTCATCGGTCGCTGGGGAGAGACCAGGAGCGAGCACCCTTCTTAGGACTAGGCTCTTTTACCAGGCCAGCCTAGGGGCTGTAGATGGGTTGGGGAGGCAGTGGAGGAATGTCTGCCTCCTGATGAGGATCCCTCTTTAGCATCTGGCAGTCAGCCTCAGCCTGTAACCCCACCAAGGGACTCTTCTGAGCAGCACTGCCATGTGGCCGAATAATAAACTGGGAAAGTTCATCTTCCCATGGTAACCCCCCAGGGCTCTTCAGACCCTGTCTTCTACCTCCCAAGCCCCCTCCTCTTTCTCACAAAATTTATTCTCCTTCAGGCTTTAGCTCTCTTCCTTCTGCAGAAATAGACTGAAAATGTAACAAGCGTTAGGTCCAGGGCTAGAAATACCAAGATGAATAAGGCATATTCCTGCTTTCAAAGAGTTTCGAGTCTAACTTGGAGGGAGTGGGGGTAGTCACTGAATAAATAATTACATACAATGTAACATATTCAAATAAGACCAAGCCAAGTGTGTTTTGGAAGTATTTATTTCATGAGGATGGAGAAATAGGTGGGATGTAATTAGGAAGGCTACTAAGAGTCTTGAAGAAAAAACAGTTAGACCAGCAGAATGGGAGAGAAGAGAAAAGCCTTCCAGGGCAAGGGGTAGGCAAATGGGTGACGGTCAAAGGCCTTCACAGCTCCTTTCTTTGGAGACCTCTGTATAGTTGGGCATGAATGTTTGGAGGCTGCTCATGTTTCCCTGTTTGGTAACGGGCAGGGAGTGGGGGTGGGGTGTCAAGATGAGCTAGAAAAAAAATTTTTTTTCAGGAATTACTCACTTTTTATTTATTTTTTCAATTTTGATTGGGGTATAGCTGATTTAAGATGAGCTAGAAATTTAGGCAAGAGCCAGATCACATAGGCTCTGTTATGCCACATGGAGGGTGTTTTTGTTTTTTGTTTTTGGGGGTTTTTTTGCCAAGCCGGGCGGCATGCGAGATCTTAGTTTCCTGACCAGGGATGGAACCCGTGCCCCCTGCAGTGAAAGTGCAGAGTCTTAACCACTGGACCGCCAAGGAAGTCCCAAGGAGGGTGTTTTTTATTTTACAGATGATAGAGACTTTAAACCGAAGGGTGACATAATCATTTTTAACATTTTAGAAAAATCGTTCTGATGCTTCCAATAATGGTCTGGAGCTTGAAAAGAACTGAGGCCAAACTTCTGGTCAAGAGTCCACACATAGACTTTGTGATGTATATGACAACAAAATTAAAAGTTGCACACACATACACACACATTGCCCTCTGGTAGCAGCATAGCAATACTTTAGGCGAGACATGGTAAGAGCCTGAATTAAGTCTTGTACAGAGGAGATGGAGGGAATCAAATATTGATGTAATTAGGAAGTCGAATCTAAAGCACTGGCTGAGAATTAGATGTGGAGGGGTCAAGGAGAGGTAACACCAAGGTCTCCAGCCTAGGTGGCTGATCAATGATGGACTGAGTTGAGATAGAAAAGAAAGGCATAGAAGCAGAGAATTAAGTTCAGTTTTTGTGTTGAATTTGAGGTGCCAGGGTAACTAGGAGGCATGAAGTAGATGGGTATGGATCTCAGGTGTGGGCTGAAGAACCCTAATTTGGGAGTCATCTGCACAAATGCTGAAGCAGAGGCAGTGGACAAGATCACCCACGTAGACTGTGCAGAGGGAGGGCACAAGGACACAGGTCAGATTGGGTTCAAACCCCAAACTCATACCAGTTATTCAGTATCATCCAGGATCCAGTCAGGAAGGTATGATCATTCTAGGTATTTCAGACTGAGGGGATTTAATATAGAGATTGGTTACAAAGGTATTTTTAAAAAGGCAAGACATGCAAGAGGGAAAAAGAGAGAGGCTGGAGGTGCAAATAGGACAGAGGAAAACCTGGAAATCAGAAGCAGCTCTCGCCCCTGAGCTGGAATTCATATCTACACCTGCTGTTGTCCTGGAGGAGACACCATCACAGTCACTTCTGGATCTACCAAAAAGGCGCCATCTCCATCAAAGCTGGATCACTGAGAAGGTATTTCCTCTGCCCAGGAAGCTGGAGTCCAGAATCACCCATTCTTGCTGCTGATACCAGGAGCTGCCACTCTCTTAGAAACTAAAGCAGGAAGCTTCTTGGTTTCTCCTGCCATCTGATCTCCCACCCATACCTCCTACTGAGAGAATCTAACAGGAAGCCAACCGTCCAGGAAGGCTGGAAAATACACGGCCAAGCAGTCCATAACACAGTATAGGAGGCTGGGCTTGGCACTGATGCTAGATAATAAGCAGGTCACTGAAATACACTAATTTGTAAGAATCTGGTGGCACTAGGAGCACCCAGAGAGCTAAGAGAAGAATAAAGAAGAAGCAGATGCAGAGAAATAGAAGTGTTCCATGAAGAAGGGCAAGGTCAGCATTATCAAATGTTACTCAGAAGTCAAGGGAGGACGGGAAAGTGTCCTTAGATTTGGTAATTATGAGATGGGTGACAAATGTGTTGAGAGCAGTTTCAGCGTTGGAGTGGGAGTGGACTCCAGATTGTGGTGGGCTGAGAAGTAAGTGGGAGGTGAGGAAGAAACTGTCAGTGTATATGCTGCAAGTTTGATAGAGAAGAAAAAGAAAGACAGAAGGGGTGGGGGAAGAGGCAGTGAGAAAGATCTAATGTGGCAATTAAGTAATCTTAGAAATCAATCTATGTGAATATGGTCCTTTCAAAATCCATACTCCCTTTTGAGAAACAAATAACAGCAGCCATAACAGCCCCAAACAAAAACACCCCCATGACCTCCTGCATATTCTGAAAAGGGTACATATGTGTGTGGGGGTGTGTGTATGTGTGGTGGGGGTGGGCAGGGTGCCAGGGTTAGGCTGGGCTTGGAAATCATTGTGTTATACTCCAAGAAAAAAAAAGTAGAACATTTTCCTAATGTCTCATCCTTTGTGGATTAATCCGTCAGTAGCTCCTGCGGTGGGGAAGATTCAGCCCTTAGGAAAGTATTGATAGAAAGGAGGTCTGTTGACATCACCAGAACTGCTGGTGGAGATAGATGACACACAGCCACCTGGAGTTCTAAACCAGTGGTGAGCAAATATTTTCTGTAAAAGACCCGATAGCAAATCTTTGTTCCTCGGAGTTTTGTTCTTAACCTTTTTACTAAGGAACACTGAAACTTAAATTTCATATAATTTTCATGAGTCACAAAATAGAATTCTTTTGCTTTTTTTTTTTCAACCATTTACAAATGTAAAAACCGTTCTGAGTTCTTGGGCCATATAAAAATATATGGGCTGACTCTTGCTCAGAAACCACTGTTTGCTGAACATTATTCTATGTGTGGTCAGAAATGGGATGGGGGACCCAAAATAAACGCACCCTCCAGAGAGCCCCATTCCTTTTTGGGGGTGGCAATTGGTTAATTAATGTATCATGTCCCAGATACAACACTGTTTGGAAGGATGTCTGCGGGAGGAGTGGGCACAGGAGGAAGAGGACTGGTGGGAGGGCTAGGAACAGTTAGAGCAGACCCTGCAACCACTCTGGGTGGAAGGAATGAGGCAAAGGGGGTCCAAGTTCTCCACCGGGAGTACAGTGTAGACAAGTCCAGCATGAGGAGAAATATAACTACCCATCATCAAGATGAAGGCAAGGTTGTGGTTAACTCCTTTCTCTCCCAGAACAAATGGGAACCAGTTCAAACATTTATAACTACCCTTCCCTCTATGTAATCCTCTTCCTGTCAGGACCCTGCAACAACCTCCATTAATACATATCTCAAAAACAGTCTCTCATCAGTTTGGGAAAGTGGGAATTGTGGTCAAGAGAAGGGCAAAGCACCAGTTCTGCATGCCAGTAACTCAGTGTCTTTGGTCATGAGACATGAATGCCTCTGAAAATAAAGGCATCACACCTGTAAACCCAGTAGGTTACAGCTTTCTAACACTCAGCTCTCCATCCCTTCCTAGTCCTGCCCCATCTTCTTTCTATTGACAGAGCCAAGTTTCCTGAAAAAGCCATGCGCAACCATCTCTCTACTTTCATACTTTCCATTTAATCCTTAACACTCAACAATGAAGTGGTTCAACATCTTTGTGTTGCTAAATCAGATGGACTCTTTGCAGTCTTGGCAACATTTGACACTGTTGGCCATGCCCTCCTTCCTAAAACGGTCTATTTTTTTTGGCATCCCTGACCGCACTCTCTCCTAGTTTTTCCTCCCACTTCTCTGGCATCTTGTCACCTTCATGGACTCCTTTTTTCCAGCCACCCCTTAAGTGTTGGTATCCCTGGAGTTTTGTCCTCATCCTCTTTTCTTCTTATACTATACCCCTGCTCTCAATGGCATCTACTCCCACTTGTCTTCCGTTACCATCTATTTGCCGACGTTTTCCAAATTTCCCCCTTCAGCTCAGATCTGGCTCTGATTCCACACCATCCATACACCCAACTGCCTTTAGGTATCTCCACTTGGATGCTGTACAGCAGTTCTAAAACTGTACTCTCCACAAAATAGGGTCCCTCAAGAAATTGTTTAAAATGTAAATTCGATAGTAGCAATTTTTCATTTTTAAATTTATTTCAACACATGTAATAAAACACCAAACATGTTTACACAGTAATTTTTATGTAATAATTTATTATATTTAATAAGGTCATTTTTGGTTGTAAGCAACAGAAACCAACTCTAGCTAACTTAACTTTTAAAGGGACGATTTATTGGACGGACAGAGCTAGCTCAGAAAATCAAAAGATGGGTGGAATCAGCTAGGCTCAGGAAGAGGAGCCACAGGGTCCTTAGCAGCAAGGGTTGAGTTGCCATTAATATGCCGCACCTTCAAAGTCCTCTAGCCTCTATCTTTCAAATTTCACGTTGCTGAGAGGGACAATCAGACGGGCTCAGCTTACATCAGGTGTGGACCTCGGGATCAATTAGTGATGGCCAGGTACAATATCACCTCTGTGTCTTAGAGCTATTCCCAGAGAAGCAAGAATTACCACGAACCAACCACCTCAGTATAATTATCTTAAACATACGGCATCCCAGACAACTGTATTAGATCATCTGAGGCATAAACGTGAGGTTAAGTCTGTGCATTAACACTCAGAAAGCATCTCCCAATTAACTGCCCAAGTGATATATGTCATCTACTTGACCTCTGGTCTGTCACAAGTCTTGCCACAAATTCAAAATATACTTATGACCTCAGTGTTGATTAATTATATAATTATAATATTTGTGTTCCACTAACTGATTTCCTTTGGATCTATGACTAAGTTTAATTTTTTTTTTTACTATGGAAAATTTCAAACATACACAAAAGAATCTATTAAGCCTCCACGTACTCTTGTTTAAGTTTCAACAATTTTCAACATTCTAAAAGTCTTCCATTTTTGTTTCATCTATTCTCCTGTTCCACACACTTTTTTTTTTTCTGGAGTATTTAAACAAATTCTATCATTATATTTCACCAGGAAACATTTCTACGGGTATCTATAATGACTTTTTCCTTAATGTAACTACCATCCTATCACCACAAGCACCAAAATTAAAAATGATTGCTTAACTTCCTTTAACCCAATCTGTGTTCATTTTTCCCCCACTATCTCAAAAATGTCTAAGGGTAAGTTTTAAATGAAAAGCAGTCTTGTGGTTTTCAAACTTTGCCTTCATATTTTAAAATTTAGTGAGTTTTCTATTTTACATGATGTCTCATAAACCTCTGTTGAATGTTCAATAATGAATTTTTAGGCAAATTAAGTTCAGGAATTACTACACTGAATGTAGCTCTATCTCAAAATTTACAAAGCTAAACTCACCACCTTCCCTTCCCAGCATGTTTAAGCTCCCGTATTCAAGACCTCAGTGTATAAGTTGACCGTCCACCCAATCAGATGAGTCACAAATACGGCAGTCAACCTTGACAACTTCATCTTCCTCAAACCTTCTCAACCAACTGTTCACCAAGTCCTATCAATTCTACCTCTTCCATATCTCTTTAGTCTGTCCTCCATTCCCACTAGTTCAGGCCCTCATTGGTTTGCTTGTCTTTTTCCTGGATCACTGCAATTTTCTTAGAACTGCTCTTTCTCCAATCTTATTCTTATTTTCCAGTGCTGCCACAAGGATCTTTTTATTAGGCACATTTGATCACATCATACTTTTGCAAGAAAGCCTTCAATGGCTCTCTACAATCTGCTTTCCTTGGCATGATCCTTAATGATCTGGATCCACTTAACCTATCTCTATACATCATTTGAGATGAAATCTCACCTCCCTCAGGGAGCCTTGGAACCCAGAGTGGAGATGAGTGACTTCTTCAGTATGCTTCCACAGCACTGGCCCGTCCTTACCATCATTTGTATTGTATTATGCTCTTCTGTTTATGTCTGCTTCGGTCACCTCACTTCCACTGCAAGGTCTCAAGGATCTCTTCCTGGTATTTTTCCATTTTCAGCATCTACCAAGAAGGCCCACCAGCAAGTGACTACTCATTGGATGAATAAATGGGTTGTTGGTTACTGAAGGTGTTGAAGCTGGGCCTAGAAGAGCCTTCAAGCATTAGATGAATGATAGGTCATTCCTTCTAACATGGATATTTCAACAGTAAATCTGGGGTTCCCTGGTGGTGCAGTGGTTAGGAATTCACCTGCCAAAGCAGGGGACACGGGTTTGGGCCCCGGTCCAAGAAGATCCCACATGCCTGCCACAGAACAACTAAGCCCATGTGCCACAACTACTGAGCCTGTGCTCTAGAGCCCACAAGCCACAACTACTGAACCCTCGTGCCACAAATACTGAAGCCCGTGGGCCTAGAGCCCGTGCTCTGCAATAAGAGAAACCAACGCAATGAGAAGCCCGCGCACCGCAACAAAGAGTAGCCCCCGCTCACCACAACTAGAGAAAGCCCGCGCGCAGCAACAAAGACCCAACACAGCCAAAAAAACAACAACAACAGTAAATCTTACCAGGCATGTCTGTGGGCCACTCTACAGACATCTTCACTCCCACTGCCTTCCCTGTGCACCCCACTCATCTTCCCATTTTCTTCCTCCTCCCTGCCACAGCCTAATTCAGAGAGTAAGACTGCCCATCCAGCTCCCACCTTTACCCTCATTCCCAGCTCAGTGATCTCTTCACATCCATATTCATTGTTCCCTTTTAGCTGTATTATTTGAATACAGCAATCCTGTCAACTACACTACAAGGTTGGAATTTATTACTGCCATTATATAAACAAGAAATCTGTGGCTCAACGAGGTTCATTCATTTATTTATTTAGCAAATATTTACTGATTACCCTCTATGTACCTCGTAGTATGCTGGGCACCAGACACCTACATGACCAAACTTATAATCTAATGAAAACAGAGGCATTAAACAAGTAATCATACGAACCTACAAAACCAAATTGTAAAAGGTACTGTGAAGGAAAAGAAGGGAGATCCATAAGAGACACTAAGTGAAACGGGGAACCTAGTGATATTGAGATGGGATCTGAAGGGTGAGTAGGAGTTAGCCAGGCAGAGGGGGAAGAAGAGGAAGGCCCTGAGGCAGACAATGAGCTGGCTCCTTCAGGGAGGTGAAGCCCTGTGTGGCTGGCATATTATTAGTGAATAAGAGAGCACAGACAGCAGATGAGGCCAGAGGCAGGAAGAAGCAAGACCACATGGGACCTCGTGGTCCACAGCGAGGTTTGCATTCTCCTCTAAGTGTGATTAATTCTAATGCTATGACTTTATTCCTTTTCATTCCATGGGTGAATGTGTGCTGTGATTCCTACCTGACCTACCTCCAGTCTCTCCAAAGCCAATCCATGGTGCACACTGATGCCAAGTAACTTCCTATAAAGGTAGCTCTTCCTTCCCCTCTCAAAACTTAAACAGCTCCCCTCTTTCTATGAGATTCAATCTGAATTACTTGGCCTGGGTTTTTCAGGTTCCCCATACTCTGAATTCTATCCCCAGACTACAAAACTGCTCTCCAATATCAGTAATGATCACCAACAACCTAGTGAGATTTCCCCTTTCTTCATTCTCTCACACCCTCTGCAGGATCTTGTCTCTTCATTCAATCAGAACAGGGGTTTTTGGGAATTCCCTGGCAGTCCAGTGGTTAGGGCTCTGCGCATTCACTGCCGGGACCCGGGTTCAATCCCTGGACAGGGAACTAAGATCCCGCAAACCGCATGGCGTGGCGAAAAAAAAAAAGAAAAAAAAGAACAGGGTTTCTTAACCTGCAGTCCACATGCCATAAAATTCAGGGGTCCATGAACTTGGATGGAACAAAAAGAGTCACCTTTATTTTTAAGAACATCTAATTAACTGAAACTTAATTTTATGAATGTAGAAAACAAGTCTTTGTAGTACGAGCAGTACCTGTAATGTCATCAATAGAAATCACCATCAATGAATATTTTCATATCATAGCCATCTCAAAATACCTCTACAACTATGAGTTTAGACCTGCAATAAATCATTTTATTTATTGTATTAGTATTCTATTAATAAGGGAACACATTATTACTAGATCATCACACATTTCTTTTAATATTTTGATAACTGTGTATTTTACTTATGCATTTACAAATGTTATTGTCAGACAAGGTCCAAAGGCTCCACCAAACTGCCAAATAAGTGCATGGCACAAACAAGCTTAAAAACTCCTGATTAGTCATTCATTCAATAAACATGAAATCCTCACTGCAGCCCTCTCTTGTTCTGGCTTCCTCATATTATGTTGTTCTGCTTTTCCTTGTTTGACGCTTACACTGGTTTCTCTTCCTATTCTTGCTGTGTGAGGATGCAACCCAGAGCGTGATCTTCAACCCACAACTAAATTGTTCCATACTTCCTCACTTATAAATCTCACCTACTTACCTGATTCAAACTACACCTCAAAGGTGACTTCCAAATCTACCTCAACTAATCTTTTTTTTCCTCGAACTTCAATCTTTGATTTTAAAATACCTGCTGTGGGGCTTCCCTGGTGGCGCAGTGGTTGACAGTCCACCTGCCGATGCAGGGGTCACGGGCTTGTGCCCCGGTCCGGGAAGATCCCACATGCCGCGGAGCGGCTAGGCCCGTGAGCCATGGCCGCTGAGCCTGCGCGTCCGGAGCCTGTCCGCAACGGGAGAGGCCACAGCAGTGAGAGGCCCGCGTACCGCAAAAAAAAAAAAAACAAAAACAAAAACAAAAAACCTGCTGTGCCTAACAACCAGAATAACATACCACCCAGAGACAGACTGCCTGGGTTCAGATCCCAACTCTGTACACTTATTAAACACGTAACTGTGAGTAAATTATTTAATATCTCTTGCTTCAGTCACTTCATTTGAAAAATGGGAGTGATAACAATAGTATCTACTTTATAGGGTTATAAACATTAGAAGAGTTCCTACATGTAAAGCATTTATAATAGGGCCTGAGACATTTCAAAAACTCAATGAATTTTAGCTATCACCAGTCTCACCTCCTTCCAACACGTGGCATTTTTATTTGGTGTTTATTAACAGGTATAGTGATAGCCACTGGGGATATGAAGATAGGATTCCTATCTAATGACATAATTCCAATCAAGCCATTGCTCAAAAAACTTCAGAGGCTCTCCACTAGGTCCAAACTTAACAGCACCGGAAATCATCATACTGCCTCAAATAAATGTAACTTCCAATCTCCTCCGGCTCTACTTCTTGTAGCTTATATTTTACTCGGGCCAGATTGGACTGCAGTGCTCTGTGAAAATGACCCGCTCTGTTCTGTCTTTCCTCACACCATCCCAGTGTCTCAAATGTTTATCTGACAACAATAACTTTGTCTATGATTATTTCCCCAATACTACGCATGGAGCCCCCGCTCCAAACACATACATTACAATCTTACCTAAGTCACATACTTATGTAAACATCAACTTCCTTCAACATTTGCTCACTTTGTGAGCACCTCATATTGGCCAGGTCCTGAGCCAGGAGCTGGGGGCATTTAAAATAAAAACAAAACAGAACAACATGGCCCTGTTCTCAAGATCAAAGTCTAGTAAGGGAGAGAAACATGTGGCATCACATATATGCCATTCACTGTGAAAGGTGCAATCATAAGAGAAAGGGACACCAAGGGATGAGCAGTCAACTCAATTTGGAAGGCAAGGATAGGCTTTTCAGATGATGGTATTTGGGCTTAGATGGACTGGAGAAAAGCATATTTCATGTAGTGAGAGCAGCATGTGTAAAATACAGTGTAAAACAAAATGATGTATCTGGGGAACAGTTCAATACGGCTGGAATATAGGGCCCAAGAGGAATTGGCTAGACATGACACTGGAGAGCTGGGCAGACCTCTCTGGCAAGCACAGGAATTTGGACTTTATCACACAGGCAATGAGAAATTAATACGGGGCTTAAACAGTAGCATATGGCTAGAGTTGTATTTTGGAAAGCTCATTCCTGGCAGTATTGTGGCAGAGGCAGAGAGAAAAATCTAGAGCAGCACTGTTCGAGAGAAATTTCTTCAATGATGGAAATGTTCTATAATTTGTGCTATCCAGTATGATGGCCACTAGCCACACATGGCTAATGAGAACTTAAAATGAGGCTAGGGCATCTGAGGAACTAAATTTAAAACAGTATTTAATGTTAAACAGCCACTTGTTGCTACCATAGTGAACAGTGCAGCTTTAGAAATAAGGAAATCAGTTAGGAAGCTGTTGATACAGCTCAGGTGATAGGACTAGGACAGAGTGTGAGTCAATGGCTGTACTAGAGGCACAATGATAAGCCTAGGAGATATAATGTTGTGAGAAAAAGAAATCAAGAATGGCTCCCAGATTCCAGGCTTTTTGATTGAATAGCTGCCATCAGCCTGGATAATACAGATGGAGCAGGTCTAGGGTACATACAGATTGTATCAATTTTGAAAACGTTGAAGTGTCTGAGGATTATCCAAGTGGTAAAATTCAGTAGTGAGTTTCGCTCAGGAGAGTCCTCTGAACTAAAAATACAGATCTGAGAGGCTCTGAGCCACTGAGATTACTTAGAGACGATGAACAGAACTAGAAGCAAACTGAGGCAAAACCCTGGCAAACATCAACAGGGCCGAAGAAGAAGAGTCCACAAAGGAGACCAGAGGAACAGTTGGACTAGCAGGAAAAGAAACAAGTGAGAAGTAGTCACAGAAATCAAGGGTGTAGAGAATTTCAGGAAGGAAGCGTGATCAAATGTCAAATACTTCAGAGAGGTCAAATAAGGTGAGAACTGAAAACTGCTTCCTGACTTTGCCAATTAGGAGGTTCCTGGTGACATTTGCCAGGACAGTTTCAGTAGTGGAAGAAACGAGCTAGAGTGGGGAATGAGGCAGAGAGAGGAACATTAAGATGACAATTTCAGGTCTTGACTGCAGGGGAGCTGAGAGTTAGATAAGCGAGTCTACAAGGGAATACAATATTGATAAGGTTGTCTTTCTTATCTTCTTTTTAGGCTAGGAAACCCGTATTAAGGGATTAGTTAAAAATACTAATTGGTAGAAAATGGAGGAGAGCTTCAGAGTAACAGATAAGATTGACCAGGTCAAAAGGAAAATACATTTCTTTAATCCGAAGAGAGGACTTCGAGTACAATGGTGGTAAAGGAACACAGACACGGCCCAGTTTACAGGTGGGAGATGGAAAGCCAAGAACTCTCGCGCAAGCTGGCCTTTCTGTTCCGTTCTGCGGGTGGGGGTGGGGAGTTATGAACTAGAGTGAATATTTGAACCACACTGAGGGTCAAGGGAGGGATTACTGCCCATGAACAAGTAAAAGGTCGCCTTTAGGTGGCAACCATCCCTAGATTAGACTTTTATGGGTTTTATTCAACATGAGCAGAGGGTAAAGCCTTAGAAAAAGCCTAAGTGTTTTAACTCAAATGATCGAGACAAGCCCAGTAAAGAAGTAAAAGTGATCAAAAGGCCGGCAAGTTTTGCAGCAGGCAAAGGAGTCCAGGCTCCGGCAGGTCTCAATAAAGTAAGGAACTCCAGGTAGACTCAGGGGAAATGAGAGGTTAGAAAGCGGCCTAAGACAAAGAGACCGAACAAAACGCCCACACCAACCGCCCGCACCTCCTCTCCCCGCCGCAAGCACAACGAGGGCGGTGACAACACTCCCATCGTGGAACCACACTACAGCCGGGAAGAGACCCCACCCTGCAAACCCTCACAACTCCAGGTCCAGGCCCCATTCTCCTCCACTGACAACAGCACGGCGGCGCGCGTTCCCACTGCACTCCGGCTCGGGCGTCCCAAGCCGCACCCTCCACCTGCGGAAAAGGAACCGAGGCAGGGCTCCCCCGGCTGCCCCGCGAGGCCGCCCGCAGTGGGGTAAGGCCTGCTGAGGCAGGAGGCCGGTGCGCCGCGCCCGCTTCCGCCCCACCCACTGCGCGCGCTCCGAGCCCCGCCGCGGGAGTTACGGAACCCGCCCTCACGCCTGCGCACTGCTCTCCCCGCGGCCTCCCGCTCTCCTTTCCCCTCCCCCAATCCGGTCGCACCCATGCGCCTGCGCTGTGCACGTTCCCGGGCTGCGGCAGCCATGCTGAACCCGTACGGAGAGGCGAGTGGGGGGGAGAGGGTCGACGATAGCGGGATGGGAAGCCGGGGATATGCAGAAGCAGCGGCATTAGAGTGCTCTGGGTCTGTGGAGAAATGCCTGGGCCATGCGGCCCCCTTGGCCCCTTGAACGACCCCTAGGAACCTACGGAAAACGCCCCCGTGGCGGGGGGGGAGGGAGCGGCTGGCACGTGACCCGGGTCAGCCAATCTGGATGTTGCTGACGTGGCCGCGCGGCCCCGATGCTCTCCCCACCCCCCAGCTCAGTCGGGAAGGGAGGGGCTGGGGGCTACGCCCCCTCCCCCAAAGCAACCTCAGTTTCCGGGGGGGTGACACCCCGGATTACATCCTCCCCCCGCACCAAGACAAGGGGAACATTGGAGCCCCCCTGGAAGGTTCCAGGATCCAGGTGAGACGGGGCCTTTGGCGGGCGGGGGCGTTGTCAGTCATTTAAGTGCCTAACCAATGGTGGGGAGTCCGGGAGGGAGATTCTTGGGGTGCAGAGAAGAATCCTGAGGGTGGGAGGATTTGTCCTTCAAACAGTTTACAGCCAATGGGAGTGTGTAGGGGGGCGAGCAGGAGAGGGCCCCTCGGGTGGGGGAGGGGAATGGCCAACCTCTGTCTCAATACCAATTGGAGGGCAAAGGGGCGTGGGGGCGGTGTTCCCCCCCATTCCATTCGTCCCCTGGGGGTACAGGAGCTTGGAGCCAGGTGAGAAGGGATCCTTTTGGCGTTTGGAGGGTGGGGTGACCTAGTGGGCTGAGGAGTGGGAGTGGTGACTGTAGTTCTTACTCGTAGATGGGAATGCTGAGAGTTGGCAACCCGGGTTGTAAACTGAGATTGTTCCCAGGCGCCCACTCCCTTTCTCCGCAGAGACTAAGGAGCATTTCTGTGCTTCCTTTGTATCAGTGGTAGGAAGCTGGCAGTCGCCACATGGCACGGTGGAGGTTACACTTCGACTCGCTTATCGAATTTGTGTGCATTCACGTGGACATGACCTGCGGAGCCTTCCGAACAAAACCTTCTTTGCCGCGGCGGGGGTCTTAGCTGAGCATGTGTCTACCCCAGGCTGGGGAGGGCTTGCAGGCTGGAAGCTTGAGGTCCTCTTGGGAGCAGAAACCGGCCCAACCGGCGTCTTGGGAGGGGTTGGAAATCGTGGCCTGAGACAGGAGAGAGTGAGTCTCAGGACCTGGAAAGATTTCACAGCTCCCAAGGTTTCGGGTTTCTCCTGGGTGGCGTCTTTTGCCTCCTTCATCCCCTCCCCCATTCCTGAACAGTTCTTTCCTTGTGTATTGCGGGGGAGGGAACGGAAAGGAGGGAAGAGTTACTTTTCCAAATTACTGAGTAGCAGTAGCCTCCCCTGTGACTCATGTAGGGGAAGGGAGAACTGGGAGGGAGCGGAGAGCAGTGATTTTCCGGAATGCAGGGAAATAAGCCAGAGTACTGTCTGGCTGCCCTTTTCCTTTCTAATAAGGCCCTGTATACTCTCGACCTCCTAAATTTTATTCCCTGGCCGGCCCCTTGATGGGCCTGTGTGCAGACTTGCAAGGCCCCGGGTGGAGAAAGACAGATTGGGGAGGTTGGGCCATTAGGGGGAGGGGAATGGGGGAGGGGAGAAGGCCTTTGCAAAGTTGCTGTGTCATTGCTCTCTTTGCTGCAGCCACCCGGGCGGGCCCGCGTGTACTTTTGGGGCCGAGGTCTGATCGGAGGTGGGTGGGGGGGAGGAGAGAGACTGCTTTCCCGGTGCCCACTACCCCTCCTCCGCAGGGTTTGCCGGACTCGGGTGGTCGAGAATTGATGGCCATTTTAGACACAGTAAGCGAGGTTAGGGTTCCAGGGCCGCTACGGAGGGAGGGTGACCTAGTTGGAGTTCAAGGACCTAGGCCCTCACGAAGCCCTGGGTTTGCGGGGGGAGGGGGCTCTTATATTCCTTAACTTACCTTAATTTCCTTATTCAGATATACATAGTCTGTTTTCTTCCTTGGTAGCCAGAAGAGGGGACGTGGAGGAGGGGAAGGCCCCCCAATAAAGCCCAGGTGGGGGAAATTCTTTCACTCTCCGGTAAGGGGGCGGGGGAGCCCCAGAGGTGGCTTTAGATATCTTGACCTTGTGCTTTGGCTCTATTCACACTTAGTCTGTAACCCTAATCAGATTACTGTACTAGATTGTGGGAAAGATGTAAGTTGAGGGGGTTGGGGGGAGGGGGCGAAATTGAGTTCCCAAAATGGCTCCTGCCCCTCCTCGGAGGCGGACGGCCCGGGGGGAGGGGGGAGGGGAGAGGAGGGGGAGGGCTAGTCTGAGCCGCAGCCGCCGCCTCCTCCGCTCGCCCTCCTCCCTGGCGCTGACCGATGGACCAGCCGCTCCGTGGGGAGGACTCCGAACCCTGGTGGGGGGGATGGGGGGGCCCTTCCGCCCCCGCGACGCCAGGACCCTTAGAGGGTGTGGGCCTGCCTTCGGGGTGAGGGGAGGGCGGGGAGCGTGGGGAAAGGTCTGAGCTCGCCAGGAGGGGGAGGGCGTTCACCCTGATTCGCCCCTCGCGGGACTTGTTTTTTCCGCTCTGAGCCAGACACCGGAATGAAGTTTGGGGAGGAGGTGGGTTTCATTTTAAAGGGTATATGGGTGCGTTTGGAGATTTTGCTCCCAGTTAAGGGTTGCCGAGGTTTTGTCGAGCAGGCAGATATTTGTATTGGTACCTGAAGGTATGAGTGGGAGGGATTGGAGAGGTGCTTGGGGTGCAAGTGTTTGGAACGTATTCTGTTTGGTTGCCTTGTTGGTGAAAAGCCTTTAAGAGTTCACAGATGGTAGATTCTGGGGAGAGTTTTGCCTTTGTCTTTCGATTGTTTGGCTTGGGGAAGAAAAGGGAGGATTTTAATTATCAATTCTGTATTTTTGATTGCGGAGAACGGGAACGTTCGGTTCCTTGCTGCGTTTGGGAGCCCTTAGCTGTTTGTCAGTGCCAGGCCGCGGCTTCTAAGATGGCGTCTCCTTCCTCATTTCAGATTCTTCACTGCGGCGGCCTCCTCACTGCCGAGAACAACAAGCCGCGGGCGTCCTGTGACCACACCCCGGCGGGCCCAGGCTGAGTACGCCCACGCGGCCGCCTCCAGTCCTGCCAGTCTGGCCAATGGAGGAGCTACAAACGGCACGACCTGCCCGAGCTTGGCAGTCACCAGTCGCACTGGGCTTGGACGCCTGGGAAGACTTTGTTGGAAGGGGAGGCGGGGAGAGGGTGCTGCACCCCTGCCAACCTCGCTCTTTCCCTGGAGTTGCCGAACCACAGCGCAGCCAATTGGCTCGGAGATGTGGCGGGTTGCCGCTTCCCTGTGGGTCTATGCGGCATTCTTCTGCCTGGTGACTAACGCGTTGGAAATGAGGCTTATGACGTCATCGCATCCGCCGACCAATAGAAAACGCTCCCGCGGAGAGGTGTTCCTCCCCCTTCGACTGCGCTTCTTCACGCGCGTGAGCGAGCGCGCGCGCGCGGAGGGGGTGGGGGAAGTCGCGAGCGCGGTGGCGCGCATGAGCGGCGAAGCTCCGCCCCCCTGCCTATATATAAAGGGCTGGCGCGGGGCTCGGCGGCGCCATTTCGCGCTGGAGTGGAGCAGCCTCTAGAACGAGCTGGAGGATTCTGCCTACCTATACAGAGCCTTCGAGTCGTCCGGGGCCGCCATTACAATCCACGTCCATCCGCTTGGAAATGGCCTTCGTCTCGGCCTATGACCGGTCCCCGCGGACAGTACAGACCCCATAGAAGCCCCCGAAGCTCCCCTTTTTCGAGCCCCGCCCAGTCCTCGGAGTCTGTCCACCCCCTCTACTCCGCCCTCAAGAGGATTTCAAAGATGGAGGCGGCGGCTCCCTAAACCACTTTTCGTGTTCATCCGCCTCCATCCGAGATCGAAACGGGACCTCGTCCGCGCCGGACGGTCCTGGCAGGAAGAGGGGATCCTTGCAGACCAACAGCGGGCAATATTGACGACGGTGTCTGGGAT
The DNA here is from genome assembly GCF_949774975.1 of Lagenorhynchus albirostris. NCBI lineage: Eukaryota > Metazoa > Chordata > Mammalia > Artiodactyla > Delphinidae > Lagenorhynchus > Lagenorhynchus albirostris. The sequence goes on from NC_083104.1 coordinate 63,434,511, forward strand.
CGGGGACTGTCCTGGGGTTTGAAGAGTCCGTCCCCCTTCGCTCGCCCGCCTCAGCTGGGGCCGCCGCCATTTTCTCGCTGTCCGCCTCCTGCGGAGCGCGCCAAGCTGCCGGGAGTTCTCCGAGAAACAGCGGAGGAGACTGCTTTCGTGCCGGCCCGGCGGGGGGGGTTGTTGCCTGGAGGGCCGAGGGCAGCGGCCCCCGACCCCCCCCCTTCACTTCCCGGGTTATGCTGGACTGGAAGGTAAGGGGAACCGAGGCCACCCGGACTTTCCGCGGCTGAGGGCAGCGCCGGTTCCCCGTGGTCAAGATGCTGCAAAACGTGACTCCCCACAACAAGTACGTCCCCGCGAACGGCGTGTGGGAAGGGGACGTTTGCGAGTTGCAGCGCGCGGGTGTGGGGCGTCGGATTCGGAGGGAGTGCGGGACCGAGTGGGGCGCGTTGTTGTTCCATGGCGCAACTGTTGGCTCGCCGGGCTCGCGCAGGGGGTTGAGCGGCGGTTTGGGACTGAGGCAGTGGCCCAGATCCTGAATATGGAGGGAGCACAGGTTGTCAGTTTATATGTTGTTTCTTCCTCTGTGGTTAGATCTTACCCGAGTCGGGCAGAGGGAGGTGGCGGCAGAATGTAATGGGGAAGGACGCTGGTTGGGGAGCAGGTCCTGCGGGTCGTGGGTTTGGTGTCTAGCGACGGTTTGTCAGGCCTTTTGGGGGAGTGGGTTCGTGGCCGTATCTTGTGCTTTACAGGGTTGCCATGGTGATAGAGCTCGAGGACTGGAAACGGAGATTTCCTGAGTAGGGTAGAAGGTAGAAGGATCACTCTTTCCTAATGGTTGGGGTAGGTCATTCAGTTCCTGCTAGTCTTTCGTTGACTGGTGCGGTTTTGTGTTGAGAGTTGTGTGTCTTGTTGCAGAGGATTGGGTTTTTTGGGTTTTTTGCTGTGTTTTTTGTTTGTTTTTGTGATACAATTGGGAGTTTCATTCAGGGTAGGAGGGTGGAGCTAAGGATCCTCTAGTCCAGCTCTGCGGATGTAAACAATGAGATTTCGGTATAACGTCTTTAGTCTTGGGCCTTGGGAAGCACCTGGTCTCGAGGAGCACCAGAGAGAATGTAAACTTGGTGCATTATTGGCGTTTGATCTTCAGAGTTGATGCTGCAGTGAGAACTGTTAACGGCATCGCAGTTTTTGTTAGGGGTTGCAGGGGAGGTCTGTATCACTTTTCTGAGGGAACGTGCTGACCTTGACTGTTCGGACAGCTCTATTTTTTGAGTTCTTAAGAGGGAGGAGACGAATTTGTGAATAATTTCTGGAGGCTGGTAGCTTGGGGTATTCCAGGCTGTGAAGTGTGACAAATGCTCCCTTGTCTGATTTTTTTCTTTTTTTGAGTTGATAGGGTTTTCCGTTAGATGTCTGATCTGTTTGGAGTTAACTATCCAGAGCTTGTGGAGGATGCTGATTCCTTCTGCACAGGTGGATTCTTAAGTGTCTGTTTAATTAGCATTTTATGAAATTTTTCTATTTTGTTTCCTTTTCACCCGCTTCTCTCAGGCTCAACCACCATGGCAACCACCAAGTCCCTAGTGAGGAGGAAGCTTGGGGCTTGAGTTTCTCGGCTCCACCCATTTTGCTTAAGTCCCATCCCAATAAGGCTGTGATTCTCAAATGGCTGTGCCTTGTGAGAAATTACCTTGGGCTTTTTCACTTTAAATTTTAAAAACAGATGAAAGAGTCCATCAGACTTGAGAATTCAGAATGTAGGACTAAGAACAGAAGAGGTGGTAGGAAGTAGAAGAACAAAAGCTCCATGGATTGTTTGGATACTGGTTTCATTTTCATAATCTTGACCACCTTTCACTAGATTCCAAGCCTGGATTTATTGAGGGTACGTAGTGTAAATTAGTGTAAATTGTACTCTCTCAAGTTCCACAAGATTATCACATATGGTTTTGTTCCTTGTCTTCACAGGCTCCCTGGGGAGGGGAATGCAGGGTTACTGGGGCTGGGCCCAGAGGCAGCAGCGCCTGGGAAAAGGATTCGAAAGCCCTCCCTGTTATATGAGGGATTCGAGAGCCCCACAATGGCTTCAGTGCCGGCTTTGCAACTAACCCCTGCCAACCCACCACCCCCGGAGGTGTCCAATCCCAAAAAGCCAGGACGGGTTACCAACCAGTTGCAATACCTGCACAAGGTGGTGATGAAGGCTCTGTGGAAACATCAGTTTGCATGGCCCTTCCGGCAGCCTGTGGATGCTGTCAAACTGGGTCTGCCGGTGAGTAGAGAGATTGGAGTGGGGAGCTATGGAAATGAACAAGAATGTGTGTGCGTGGAGGTGGGCTGTCTAGTGTAGCTGCTGCGGCCCCTAGGAGTTCCCATTTCTACCCTGTAGGGCAGATAGCCACCAGATTTCTGGATTCTTGGTCCTTTGTGTTTGATCCAACCGCTTGCTATCTTAGCATCTCTCATTGTGCCCTCCATGTGTCCTTCCTTAACTTTTGTGCCCTGGCTCCATTTTACAGATTCCCACCCCAGGTTGGGAGAGGACCACGGTGGCCAAAATTCTTAGCTTCTTCCTCTCCCTCATGCAGCCCATGGATAGCCAGCCCCAGAGGTAATGTCACAGGATGGGAAGCTTTTCCAGAGTGGGTGGGAGGTGGGTGGTTAGAGAAAGGCAGTAGGGGCCTCCCTATGGGTGATAAGAATCCTGTTCCATTTTTTTCCTATCCCATAGATTTAATTGGGGCCGCAGTTTAGGAGACTTTGTATTCTTGACGCATAGGGGGTGTGTATGTGCGTGTGTGTTGGGGTCGGTAGTTTGCTTAGGAGAACAGGCGTGTTTATCTTTTTGTAGCTCTGACCTATCATTTCTTTTTTTAGGATTATCACAAAATTATAAAGCAGCCTATGGATATGGGTACTATTAAGAGAAGACTTGAAAACAACTATTACTGGGCTGCCTCAGAGTGTATGCAGGATTTTAATACCATGTTCACCAACTGTTATATCTACAACAAGGTGAGTGTTTTTGTGTTGTTAGTAGTTGGGGAGAGACAGTGCATTTTTTATCACTACTTTATCAATGAAAGGTTTAAGTGTTTTACTGTAGGTGTTCTCAGTAGTCAGGATCCTAGAAAGTCTGAGTTCCAAAAGGTACCACTAAAAGCAGTGATGTGGTTTCAGAGATCCAGAGTTAAGAGATGTTTAAATAGAACACTTTTTATTCTTGTGGATAGTGGCCCTGTTTTTCAGAGAAATCTCCAGAGATCTGAGTAGAGCAGGAACTATTTTTTTTTTTAGTCAGCTCTCATTCTTCTACTTCTGAACTTTATTTCTTTGTTGCATCTTGAGGGGCAGAGTTGGAAGAGAAAAGGGAATTTAATGGCCCAATACAGGTGATTTTCAGTACTTGATGGTGAAGTTGTGTAAGGGGGGTGGTGGTGATGCCTGGGGCTAGGAATTCCTCAGAGAAAAATGGTTTTGCTTGTCTTTTGCTGGCATTTGAACTTTTTCTTTGTGTTTCCTGTAGCCTACTGATGATATTGTCCTGATGGCACAAACGCTGGAAAAGATCTTTCTACAGAAGGTGGCATCAATGCCACAAGAGGAACAAGAGCTTGTGGTGACTATCCCTAAGAACAGCCACAAGAAAGGGGCCAAATTGGCAGGTAGGAAGAGAAGGAGTTTTGCCAATGAAGACCGAAAGATGGGAAAGATAATCAGACTAAACTTTTTTTCTCTCCCCCCACCCCAGCACTCCAGGGCAGTATCACCAGTGCCCATCAGGTGCCTGCTGTCTCTTCTGTGTCTCACACAGCCCTGTATACTCCACCACCTGAGATACCTACCACTGTCCTCAACATTCCCCACCCATCGGTCATCTCTTCGCCCCTTCTCAAGTCCTTGCACTCCGCTGGACCCCCGCTCCTTGCTGTCTCTGCAGCTCCCCCAGCCCAGCCCCTTGCCAAGGTATACATCTGTGGATATCTTTGGGACAATGAGGATGGAAAGGTCTTGAATGGAGTGGACCCAGGGTAAAAGGCTCCTGTCTTGTTTTTCTCTGCAGAAAAAAGGGGTAAAGCGGAAAGCAGATACTACCACCCCTACACCTACAGCTATCCTGGCTCCTGGCTCCCCAGCTAGCCCTCCCGGGGGTCTTGAGCCTAAGGCAGCACGGCTTCCCCCTATGCGTAGAGAGAGTGGCCGCCCTATCAAGCCCCCACGCAAAGACTTGCCTGACTCTCAGCAACAGCACCAAAGCTCCAAGAAAGGAAAGCTGTCGGAACAGTTAAAACACTGCAATGGCATTTTGAAGGAATTACTCTCTAAGAAGCATGCTGCCTATGCCTGGCCTTTCTATAAACCAGTGGACGCTTCTGCTCTTGGCCTGCATGACTACCATGACATCATTAAGCACCCCATGGACCTCAGCACTGTCAAGGTACCCACTGCATGGGGCAGATGGGATACTCAGGCAGTGATTGGAGCCTAGGGATCAATAAAACAGTCACTTTTTCCGGGCACACAGCAGTCTCGGCATTTTATTTTTACAAAATAGTAACGGGGCAGAAGGTCAGGTACTTGTTAGGAGTCCGTATTTTCTGGAGTTTGAGACAGTGTGGTGGGTTTTGTGTTCAGAGCATCGCTATTCATCTACAATTAGGTCCTACCTATTGGGAATGTTGGGTTAGGATAGGAAAGTTAAGGGATGGCTGCTTAGTCAGAGGCCACCCACCCTCTCTTTTCACTTAGAAATGATTTTTTTTCCTAGACATAGGTATTTCTTCAACCCACCCAAATTCCTTTGACTTCAAACTTGAGCCCCAGGGCATAGATCCTTAAGGCTACCCCTGCCCCGCCCCCATACTCTCCAGAGGGCTAGCCTTGCGGTGTCTGGAGCTGGCAGGGAAAGGTGAGTCTTCCTGCCTGTGCAGCTTCTGATGCTGCCTCCTTCTGCAGCGGAAGATGGAGAATCGTGATTACCGGGATGCACAGGAGTTTGCTGCTGACGTGCGGCTTATGTTCTCCAACTGCTATAAGTACAATCCCCCAGACCATGATGTCGTGGCCATGGCACGAAAGTTACAGGTGAGTGTCAAGGTCGGAGTTGGAAGAATAAATGGGTCTGGGGAGAGAAATTTTGCTGTCTGTGGTGCACAACCTCAACATGGGGCTCTCCCAGTCTCTACAGTTGTAAATTGGAGCTGCCATATGGCTGGGTATGATCAGGGCATATCCACTAGCATGGTTTTGAGTCTGCTGTCTCTTTCTAGGATGTATTTGAGTTCCGTTATGCCAAGATGCCAGATGAACCACTGGAACCAGGGCCTTTACCAGTCTCTACTGCCTTGCCCCCTGGCTTGGCCAAATCATCTTCAGAGTCCTCCAGCGAGGAAAGTAGCAGTGAGAGCTCTTCTGAGGAGGAGGAGGAGGAAGATGAGGAGGATGAAGAGGAGGAAGAAGAGAGTGAAAGCTCTGACTCTGAGGAAGAAAGGGCTCATCGCTTGGCTGAACTACAGGAACAGGTATTATTTTAATTTGTCACTGTTCAGTTTACTGGGTGAGGTTTGTGCGCTGTCTTGGCCCTAAATTTTTTTTGTTTCAGTCTTTATTGCTTTACCTATTTATTTTTTCTATTTCACATGATTCTTTTTCCTCTTTAGCTTCGAGCAGTACATGAACAACTGGCTGCCCTGTCCCAAGGCCCGATATCCAAGCCCAAGCGAAAGAGAGAAAAAAAAGAGAAAAAGAAGAAACGGAAGGCAGAGAAGCATCGAGGCCGAGTTGGGGTTGAGGAAGATGACAAAGGGCCTCGGGCACCTCGCCCATCTCAGCCCAAGAAGTCCAAGAAAGCGAGTGGCAGTGGGGCTGGCAGCGCTGCTACCCTAGGCCCTCCTGGCTTTGGACCTTCTGGAGGAAGTAGCACCAAGTGAGTACTATCTAACATGGAAGCAGAGACAGCTCAGTTATGTCTCTAATCTCTCCGGGGAGGATGATTTCTCCCACTCCTTGCAAAGGTTTCTCTAAATCAGGGTCCAGCGAATTTTTTCTGCAAGTGGCCAGGTGATGAAGTAGACTTTTGAAGACTGTAGTCTCTCAAAGTTGCTTGACTCTGACAGTGTAGTCTGCCTACCCCTTCTCTAAACCAGTGAATCTGTGGTTTTTCGTGTTTTCTTCTGTGGTCGGGGGTGGGTTAGTGCTTTAGGGAGCAAAAAAAAAGTGGACCTGTGCCAGCGTACTTATATTTAGTTCTCAAAGTCCGAGATTAATAAAAGTGTTTGACATGTGTAGAAGCTCTGCTCCCCTGATACAGTGTCTAGTAGCCCACTCTTTTGCCTTAATGGAAAACAGTTTTTCAGGCATGAAATCCAGGTCACTGGGTTGAATAGTGAGAATATCCCACAATTGACAATTTTCTTTTGCCCGTAGACTCCCCAAAAAGGCCACAAAGACAGCCCCACCTGCCCTGCCTGCAGGCTATGATTCAGAGGAAGAGGAAGAAAGCAGGCCCATGAGTTACGACGAGAAGCGGCAGTTGAGCCTGGACATCAACAAGTTGCCCGGGGAGAAACTGGGTCGAGTTGTACACATAATTCAAGCCAGGGAGCCCTCTTTACGTGACTCAAACCCAGAAGAAATTGAGATTGATTTTGAAACGCTCAAGCCATCCACACTTAGAGAGCTTGAACGCTATGTCCTTTCCTGCTTACGAAAGAAACCTCGGAAGCCCTATAGTGAGTATGAAATGAGGCCCACCAGTTAACCCAGCAAATCCTTGCGAAGTTCTGAGGAGGATTTGTTGCATCTAGAGGGGCAGAGTTAACTCAGTTAACTCAGCAAATCCTCACGAAGTTCTGAGGACAGTGAGAGAAGGATAGTTAGGCATATGCTTGATGGACTTGAGATCATCAGCTCCTGGGATGATAAGGGTTGGATTAGTTGCTTCCCAATGTTCAAGAAAGGAATTTGGCAACAATAGGGGACAGAGAAACTAGGGTGCTTCTGGCTATCTTAATCCTGGTATATTTGTTTTTCTAGCTATTAAGAAACCTGTGGGAAAGACAAAGGAGGAACTGGCTTTGGAGAAGAAGCGGGAACTAGAAAAGCGGTTACAAGATGTTAGTGGGCAGCTCAATTCTACCAAAAAGCCCCCCAAGAAAGGTGAGTGTTCAGTAAGCCACTGTGAATTCACTACACCCTGCCCTCTTGACTCTTGAAAAATGGAAATCAGACTGAAATAATCTTTAAACTTCAACTTGTTCTGCAGCGAGTGAAAAAACAGAGACGTCATCGGCACAGCAGGTAGCAGTGTCCCGCCTCAGTGCTTCCAGCTCCAGCTCGGATTCCAGCTCCTCTTCTTCATCTTCCTCTTCTTCAGACACCAGTGATTCAGACTCAGGCTAAGGGGCCAGGCCAGATGGGGCAGGAGGCTCCGCAGGACCGGACCCCTAGACCACCCTGCCCCACCCCTACTCTCCCTTTGCTGTGACACTTCCTCATCTCACCCCCTCCCCCCACTGTAGGAGAGCTGGCTCTGCAGGGGGGAGGAATGCAGGGACAATTACTGAAGGAGGGACATAAATGGACAAAATACAACTGCGTTCCCAGCCCCATGGAGAGTGACCTCTTAGGCATAGAGCCCCTATTCAAAATGACTGGTGGGGCAGGGGTAAAGGGTGGGAATGGGCAAAGGCCCTGATACAGGGTTACCTGAGGCCGTAGCTGCCCTGTTCACTTGTAAGGGCCCTGTTTTGAGGTTGTTTGTTCTAATTTATTTTAAGCTAGGTAAGGCCGAGGCAGGGTGGGGCCGTGGTCCCCTCAGCCTCCATGGGGAGGGAGGAAGACGTTCTTTTTTTACGTTGACTTTTTTTTTCTACTCTGTTTTCCCTTTTCCTTCTGCTCCATTTGGGGCCCCTGGGGGTTTCAGTCATCTCCCCATTTGGTCCCCTGGATTGTCTTTTCTTTGTCTGTTGATTCTAACTTGTAAATAAAGAAAATATTATTCAAGTTTTGAGTTTATTACTTTAATGACATATTTTTTTCTAGTGCTTCAAAATGAATGTGATACAATTGAGATTTTGAAGAAAGTACTCTGAGGTGAGGAAAAAGGACCATCCTGTTTTAAATAAACCAGTAGGCTGTTGCTGTAGTGATAGAAGTGCATCTTCCGTTTGTAAAGTGAATCCCCCAAAATAACCTTAAAGTTTGCAATTTGCTCTGGTTTTAGATGAAGAAAACAAAATTCTCTGGCTCATTCATATCTTAACCAAGTTTCAAACTCAAGATTTGGAATAGGCTCAAGTTTTCCTCTGGTGCTGGATATGTGGGTTGTTTCTTGGACACTTAGCAAGATGTGAAAGGGATGGGAGGTAGCCAACAGTAGGTACTTCTTGCATTGGGCATCTGCCTTAAAAAGGCAGTTGTGTCTACTTTTATAATTTGCTGCTTTGGCCTCAAGTTGTACATGTACATAGCTTTGCAAAGTTGGTTAATAAAATGCCAGTTCAGAGAATTCCAGTGATCCTTACCAAAATGAAATCACAAGAACTCATTTCCAGGGCTTCCCTGGTGGTGCAGTGGTTGAGGGTCCGGGACACAGGTTCGTGCCCCGGTCCGGGAAGATCCCACGTGCCGCGGAGCGGCTGGACCCGTGAGCCATGGCCTGTGAGCCTGTGCGTCCAGAGCCTGTGATCCGCAGCGGGAGAGGTCACAACAGTGAGAGGCCCGCGTACCACAAAAAAAAAAAATTTCCAGAAGTCCAACCTCTTCTCGTGCTGTATAGACAGAAGGACTCTATAGTTGAGAAGTATGAGATGTCTGGTTTCTGGAATTTGGGGGGCTTTACACCCTACAAAAGGGGACAGTTTAAAATAATGTGCTGTAGTAGAAAACCTGAATTTTTAAATGGAAGGCTGGGAATGTAAACCTAATGGTTTATTCTGCTGTAACGTTGCTGGAAACAGGTGGAAAGTGGAATATGGTGGAGATGGTAGTGATGATTTTGGAGGTAGCAATAAATTGGGCTCTAGCAGTGACTCTCAACCCTTGTTGCATACTTGGACTCCAGAGCTGCTAAAAGCTTGTAACGGGTTTCTGTCTGAATCCTTTTTTTTGGCCATACCCCGCGACTTGTGTGATCTTAGTTTCCCAACCAGGGCTTGAACCCAGACCTGCAGTGGAAGTGCAGAGTCCTAACCACTGGACTACCAGGGAATTCCCTGAATTCTTAAGTTGAGGCCCAGGCAACGCAAAAGCTCAGAGATGGTAATACCCAAGCAGGGCTGGGAATCACTTGTTACCGTTTTGCAAGGCTCTTAGTTTTTTAAAGGGGAGGAGCCCCCTGATTGGGCTTTTCAGCCCACTTAATTGTAGATCTCAGTGAGTGAACTCTTCAACTCCCTTTGAGCTCTGTTCATCTAGAGAAAAGTGATGGAAAGGATTTGGAAAGTTCAGTAGTACTTAAGAGTTGTGGGTGTGGGATAGGATTTATTTAAGTCCAAAGGGATAAATGTTGATTTCAAATAGATGTGTGTCAATCTAACACTGTATCTCATTTAAATGGGCATTTAAGGTGTGAGATTAGTTTGGGGAGGAGACCAGGCATACAATCTTGGAAGACTGTCTGTGGCTGCATCCCCTTCTGTTCATGTCATTTAAGTATTTTAAAATTGTGGTTTGGGAAAATAAAGACTTCAACTCTCAGAAGATGAGTTTCTGACATTGTACCTGTGGAGGCAATTTAATATTCCCTATAGACTGAATCCAGAACAGTCTAAGTGCTATAAAAGTAGGTGGCCTGGCTTATTCCCTTGACTGCAGAGCAGGCTGAGACTGGGCAAGAGTGGCTCTGGACCTGGTTTACACCTCCCTCTTTACCACCTCACTAGACAGCTTACAAACGTTCATGGATTTCCTGATGGTAAGTCTGTTGGTGAAGAGTCCTTTCCCTGGTTCCTGACCCTTGAGGTTGCCATTTAGCCCTTTGATTTACCTTTTCCCTTAGTCGAATTTACTGGTCAAAACCTTAGCTGTATCCCATCCTCTCCTTGAGGCATTGTAATAGTTTCAGGAGTCTGATCCCCATTTTGGTTTGAATTATTGTCTTCCAAAGTAACAAGCACAGTCCCCAGCTCAACCAGAAGGAACAATTATGGAATCCTACCGTGGGCAGTATTACCTCCCATGCTCTTTCCAGCTCTTGTAAGCATGGGTTCCACTGTCTCTTTTTTTTTTTTTTTTTTGCTACCTCTTGCCGTTTGCTCCCCTTTAATGTTTCCATAGTAATCATTAATTCAGAGTTCCTTTGATTGTCTTATTTTTCAATAAACACCATTGATCTAGACGTTGTCAAACTGCTCAGTCAGGAGGTGTGGCAGTGAAGATAAAGGCAAGGCCCTTGCCTTGTCTTTGAATCTTGCTTTATCAGTGCAGTTACCTCGTGGTGCAGTTACTGGGCTGATTTGCTCTAAGATGAAGGCATGACAGTCTTCCAGATGATTCTTTCTAATTGCACCCAAATGTGTGCACCCCAGTCCAAGCCCTGCCAGCCTTGCTCTTGGATTCTCTCAGCACTATCCTGACTGAAAAGCCCTGCTTCCCTGAGGGGCTCCCAGGACAAGAATCAAACAAAGCTGGTTGGAGTTACTCTCTGAGGCTTGCCAAGAATAACACAGGGGAGGACTCGCTGATCAATGAGAAAAGGACTCCCAGAGAGCCAGAAAGGGGACTGGGAATGGTAGATGGAACTGATATATGATGATTCCATGATCTCCGTCTTTGCTTCTTTCCCCTTTCCTGGATCGTCACCCTAGTTCAAGCTCTGCAGAATCCCACTAGCAGGTCTTGCTGTCCCCATAGTTTACATTCTGGGAGCAGGAAAAGGGGTGACATTAGACAGCAGATCACAGTTTTTAATAAAATTATAAGTTTTAGCAGTGCAATATGCAAAGATCTGTAAAGAATTTAAGAGGGTTCTGATCTGAGAGATTTCTGAGAACTGTTCAGATATATCTGGGAAGGATGAGTAGTGTTTGTGTCAGGGAGGGCGGGAATGAGCACTGCCAGCAGAAGAAAGTGATGATAGTTCCCTGGTGGTCTAGTGGTTAGGATTCCGGCCTTCCACTGCCGTGGCCTGGTTCAATAACTGGTCAGGGAACTGAGATCCTGCAAGCCATGCAGCATGACTCAAAAAAAAGAAAGGCGCGGCGAACGGCGGCCCGAGAGTAGCGCCCGCGCTGCGGCCCGCGGAACCGCACCGCGACCGCCCGGGCCGGCCCCGAGGAGCGCCCGCCGCCGCCCCGGCCGTCGCGCGCGGATCGAGGAGATGTGGGACATGAGGATTTGGGATATGAATTCATTTGAAAAACCACTTTGGGATTATGAACGTGATTTCTGATGAAACTGGATTGGAATAATTTTCATGATCTTTGTATATTTATATATATATTTTTAATTTTGCATTTGACTTAAAGTGCCATGAGAAAATTTGCATATTGCAAGGTGGTCCTAGCCACCTCCTTGATTTGGGTACTCTTGGATATGTTCCTGCTGCTTTACTTCAGTGAATGCAACAAATGTGATGAAAAAAAAGAGAGAGGACTTCCTGCTGGGGATGTTCTAGAGCCAGTACAAAAGGCTCATGAAGGTCCTGGAGAAATGGGGAAACCAGTCGTCATTCCTAAAGAGGGTCAAGAAAAGATGAAAGAGATGTTTAAAATCAATCAGTTCAATTTAATGCCAAGTGAGACGATTGCACTCAACAGATCTTTACCAGATGTTAGGTTAGAAGGGTGTAAAACAAAGGTGTATGCAGATAATCTTCCTACCACAAGTGTGGTGATTGTTTTCCATAATGAGGCTTGGAGCACACTTCTGCGAACTGTCCATAGTGTCATTAATCGCTCACCAAGACACATGCTAGAAGAAATTGTTCTAATAGATGATGCCAGTGAAAGAGACTTTTTTTTTTTTTTTTTTTTTTTTTTTGCGGTACGCGGGCCTCTCACTGTTGTGGCCTCTCCCGTTGTGGAGCACAGGCTCCGGACGCGCAGACTCAGCAGCCATGGCTCACGGGCCCAGCCGCTCCACGGCATGTGGGATCTTCCCAGACTGGGGCACGAACCCGTGTCCTCTGCATCGGCAGGCGGACTCTCAACCACTGCGCCACCAGGGAAGCCCGAAAGAGACTTTTTGAAAAGACCTCTAGAGAGTTATGTGAAAAAATTAAAAGTACCAGTTCACGTAATTCGAATGGAGCAACGTTCTGGATTGATCAGAGCTAGGTTAAAAGGAGCTGCAGTGTCTAAAGGCCAAGTGATCACCTTTTTAGATGCTCACTGTGAATGTACAGTGGGGTGGCTGGAGCCTCTCTTAGCCAGGATCAAACATGACAGGAAGACAGTGGTCTGTCCTATCACTGATGTGATCAGTGATGATACTTTTGAGTACATGGCAGGACCTATGGTGGATTCAACTGGAAGCTCAACTTTCGCTGGTATCCTGTTCCCCAAAGAGAAATGGACAGAAGGAAAGGTGATCGAACTCTTCCTGTGAGAATACCTACAATGGCAGGAGGCCTTTTTTCAATAGACAGAGATTACTTTCAGGAAATTGGAACATATGATGCTGGGATGGATATTTGGGGAGGAGAAAACCTAGAAATTTCCTTTAGGATTTGGCAGTGTGGAGGAACTTTGGAGATTGTTACTTGCTCACATGTTGGACATGTGTTTCGGAAAGCTACACCCTACACGATTCCAGGAGGCACAGGGCAGATTATCAATAAAAATAACAGACGACTTGCAGAAGGGTGGTTGGATGAATTCAAGAATTTCTTCTATATAATTTCTCAAGGTGTTACAAAGGTAGATTATGGAGATATATCATCAAGACTTGGTCTAAGACACAAACTCCAATGCAGACCTTTCTCTTGGTACCTAGAGAATATTTATCCCGATTCTCAGATTCCACGTCACTATTTCTCTTTGGGAGAGATACGAAATGTGGAAACAAATCAGTGTCTAGATAACATGGCTAGAAAAGAGAATGAAAAAGTTGGAATTTTTAGCTGTCACGGTATGGGAGGTAATCAGGTTTTCTCTTACACTGCCAACAAAGAAATTAGAACAGATGACCTTTGCTTGGATGTCTCCAAACTTAATGGCCCAGTCACAATGCTCACATGCCACCACCTAAAAGGCAACCAACTTTGGGAGTATGATCCGGTGAAACTAACCCTGCAGCATGTGAACAGTAATCAGTGCCTGGAGAAAGCCACAGAAGAGGACAGCCAGGTGCCCATCATTAGAGACTGCAATGGAAGCCGGTCCCAGCAGCAGTGGCTTCTTTGAAATGTAACCCTTCCAGAAATATTCTGAGACCAAATTTACAAAAAAAGAAAAAAATAAGGATTGACTGGGCTACCTCAGCATACATTTCTGCCACATTCTTAAGTAGCAAAAAAGGAAAAGTGCTTTCCTCCTGCAGGATGTAAGGTTTATCAGCCATTAAAACTTAAACTGCTCTCTCTTTCACTAGCTGTGAACCGGCCTTCCTGTCCAAGGACGTGAAACTACATAGTAGCGAGATTGTGCACACTGATGTTTACAAGATTAAGAGTCTTTCATCAAGAATCATTGTAAAGAATATTCAGACTGAAACAATCTACGAACTATGCTTTCCAGAGAGCAGCACCTTTTATGGTTTGCTTGCACATCAGTCATTTCTGCTGAATGTGCTGTTATAATGAAGAGATGTCCAAGATTTTTTTTTCTGATTAGAACTGGTAGCCAGTATATTAAATATTGATATAAAAATAAATGAAAAAGAACCGGAACCAGATTCAGAATCATGAAAACATTTTTACAACAACTTAAAAAACTATATTAAACAGGGTTTAAAGGAAATTAAAACAGAACTATGAGAAGTACAATTTGTTATAGTATAGTATCAAATTTCTATATAGATTTTATACCTCAGTGGGGGAAAATAACTGATTCCAATGACATTTCATTCTGTTTCATCTGTGATAGTCATAGATGCTTTTTTTTTCCTTGGGGTGCTGAAATTGAGCTGAAAAAGTGGCTCCTTGAACGTAGTTTTAATTGCTTTCTACAGTTGTTTTTTAAATTTGGTTTGTGGGCTGTTGGAATTGTAATTTTTAATTGCCTTCAAAAAATGGAGATTTAAAATAATGTCTGGTTTCACTGAACAAGTTTGATATCTCAGTTGCTCTTGGGTCAGCTGGCTTATAGACTTTCTCTCACACACAAATTTCTTATTAGATTTTCAACTTCCTAACTTGATTCAACTGATTATGTTTAATACCCAAGATTCATACTACTGTACTACAGATTGGTTTTCACAGCGATAAATCTTCTGTTCTTTGTTTATGATTCCACTCAATAGACGGCCTGCAGAAGTGAGTTATTATTTGGGTATTTGGAGATGATACGTTTGACGGTTTTTTGGAAAAAACTTTTTTCACTCCATACTCAGATGTGCTTCATTGTCAAGTGCATATTTAGATTAGTTTCTTGAATTGTAATGTTGATCTGCTGCTTTTTTTTTTTAATAAAATTTGACTGAAAATGAAAAAAAAAGAAAAAAAAACAGTGATGGTAACTGTCTGAGAGCAGGTGGTGCTGAAGCAGCAGAAAAGGATGCGTGCTTCCAGATAAAGCCAGAAAGTTGGGAAAAGCTAGATCAAGGAGATCACTTAGGCCACAGTAAGAATTTGAATTTTCATCCTGAAGACTTTTAATAATAGCTCTCATCTATTGAGCACTTACTGTATACCAAGCAGTGTACTAAAAACAAACTGTAAACTCATTTGGTCCTCATTATGGTCCTTTGAGGTAAGTCTTTTTTTCTTTTAATTATTTATTTTTACTTTGGCTGCATTGGGTCTTCGTTGCTGCACACAGGCTTTCTCTAGTTGCAGTGAGCGGGGGCTACTTTTCATTGCGGTGGGCCAGCTTCTCATTGCGGTGGCTTCTCTTGTACGGAGCACCAGCTCTAGGTGGGCGGGCTTAGTTGCTTCACCGCATGTGGGATCTTCCTGGACCAGGGATCAAACCCGTGTCCCCTGCATTGGCAAGCGGATTCTTAACCACTGTGCCACCAGGAAAGTCCCTGAGGTAATTATCTCCATGTAACAGATGAAGACCTGAGGCAGAGAGTGAAGGAATTTGCCCAAAATCGCAACACAGCCAGTGAGTGCTGGAACTGGGATTTGAACCCAGCAATCTGGCTCCAGGAACTGCTACACTAAGAATTCCAGTACTGTGGTCTGGTGGGAAGCTAGGAGACATACCTACTTGGAAGAAATTGCAGTGGGAAGAGTCATACTGGGTTAGCGGGGCATTGAGAATGAATGCAGAGTGACACTTTAGAAAGCATCGGCGGTGGTGGGTCCCAGCAAGTGAGCATAGTGGTTTGGAATGGAACTATGAAAAGTTACATAATGAAAAGACGTGGGTAGATTTGAAAACTATGTAGGAAATAAAATAGATGGGACTATTCTCTGAAAGTTCTTATTTTATCTTCACATACCAAAGGAAGAGCAGAGGTGTGTGTGTGTGTGTGTGTGTGTGTGTGTGTGTGTGTGTGTGTGTGTGTGTGTGTGTATCCCTCAGAGCTTTCCAGTAGTGGAAATTTGATGGTTCCTTGACTAAAGGAATGCCACCTTGCTGACTGTCAGGTTTAAATGTAGCCGCCGCGAGGCTCGCCTAAGGGGCAGGAGTGCTAAGGCCCGTGTTAATCGCCACGGAGGGTCTTTGGCGCCACCTGGTGAGCATATTACCAATGACATCCTCCTGAATCTCCGTTCTAGATATTTTTGTGCCCACCCTCCCATCTTTTGTTTTTCATTTTTTTGTCTGCGCTGTGGGGCTTGTGGGATCTTAGTTCCCCTACGAGGGATTGAACCCGAGCCTTCGGCAGTGAAAGCGCGGAGTCCTAATCTCTGGACCACAAGGGAATTGCCTCCATCCTCTGACGTTTAGGTCTTTCTTGCCTTCTTACCTCCAGCTTCAGCTCTTGAAACATGAGCCTTCACTTTTCTGACCCAGAGACCATTATCTCCCTTTACCTCTGAAGCATCCCCGGTTCTTTGATACCCCAGTTCCTAGCGCTCATCCTCTGTAGACAGCCCCTCTTGGTCGGCTTCTCTGCAGTCCCTGCCTCAGCCTTCCATGAGATGTTGTCTGTCATGTTACCGTCCTTGCCCTCTTCTCCTTATTTGCACAGTATTTCTAAGCAATTTCATCCATTCCTCTGGAGGCAACTCCCACTCATAAAATCTATCTCTTGTCTAGACCTTGCTCCAGAGTTCCAAATCTGTTTTTCAGGGACCTCATAGCAATGTCCCATAGGCCCCTGGCACTCAATGCATACCCAGAAAAGATCCTGTCTTTTCCCCCAAACATTTCCCTCTGTGAGTTATCCGTTTATGTAACAAGCATTCGTACAGAACTCATTAATGTGCCAGACATTTAGAATGCCTTTAAAATTAAGTCCTCATAGGGAATTCCCTGACGGTCCAGTGGTTAGGACTCCACGCTTTCACCGCCTTGGGCCCGGGTTCGATCCCTGGTCGCGGAACTAAGATCCCGCAAGCTGTGCTGCACAGCCGAAAAAAAAAAAGTAAGTCCTCATAATAATCCTGCGAAGTAGATACCCATCACCGTTTCACAGATGAGAAAACTGAGGCTCAGAACCATTCTGTTCTACAGCGGATAAGTAGCAGAACCAGTATTGCTAAGGTATCGTTACCTTCCCTGGTGACCTGCCTGCTGGTCTCACCCTTGCTCTCCGCTTCTCTGCTCAGCCATTGAGCCCTCCTGAGCCTTCTTCTTCTCTCCTTTCAGTGCCCCCACCACCCCGGCTGGACTGTCACAACTCTCTTCTTCCTAGTCTCTTTTTTTTTTTTTTTTTTTTGCCGCAGCACATGGCATGTGGGATCTTAGTTCCTCCAGCAGGGATCAACCCACACCGAGTCCTAACCACTGGACCGCTGGGGAATTCCCCTCTTTCTAGTCTTCTAGCCACAGTCCCATTTCCATGGACTCCATCCCCCACACTGTTGCTGCCAGAGAGATCATTTAGAAAAGAAATCTGGTCATGTTGCTTATTACCTTTAAGGATTAAACTCCTTTGCAAGGCCTCTCTCTAGCCCTTGTCATCTCTATAAGGTATATATCTCTATATATATCTCTATAAGGTTATATAGTTGCACCCTTCCTTGAACCCTGTGCTCAACTCGGAGCTGAAGAGAGGCCTTCCCGGATTCTCCCATACTGGACCTTGCCAAGGTCCTTGCCACTGGACCTTGGCACGTGCTGTTCTCTCTGCCTGAAATATGCTCTTTCCCCCATCAGCAAATCCTACACAATCTCCTACATAGTGTTAACTCCACTATGAAGACTTTTTTTTTCTTAATTAATTAATTTATTTTTGCCTGCGTTGGGTCTTCGTTGCTGCCCGTAGACTTTCTCTAGTTGCTGCGAGCGGGGGCTATTCTTCTTTGCGGTGCGCGGGCTTCTCATTGCGATGGCGGAGCACGGGCTTTAGGCGCATGGCCTCTAGGTGCACGGGCTTCAGTAGTTCTGGCTCGTGGGCTCTAGAGCCCAGGCTCAGTAGTTGTGGCGCACGGGCCTAATTGCTCCACGGCATGTGGGATCTTCCCGAACCAGGGCTCAAACCAGTGTCCCCTTCATTAGCAGGCAGATTCTTAACCACTGCACCACCAGGGAAGTCCTATCATGGGCACTTTTCATAGTGACCTCTTTAGTCCACAGAACATCCCTATCGCATATGTATTGTTCCTATTTTAGAGATGAGGAAATAATAACAATGTGTATAAGATCGTAGAGCTGGTGAGACCGTGTAGTGCTGATTTCAAAGTTTATATTCTTTCTTCTATGCCCAGAGTTTCCGGTTATATTATAGATATGAGCAAAAAAGGAATTCAGAAGTGAAATTTTTGTTAACTCCACCAACCGGAACTGAAGAATAAGGAGATACACACACACACGGACACACACACGTCTATCTATCATCTATTGATCTATCAACATCTTTTTTTTTTTTACATCTTTTTTTTAAAATAGATCTTTATTGGAGTATAATTGCCTCACAGTACTGTGTTAGTTTCTGTTTCACTACAAAGTGAATCAGCCATATGCATACATATGTCCCCATATCCCCTCCCTCTTGAGCCTCCCTCCCGTCCTCTCTAGGTCATCGCAAAGCACCGAGCCGATCTCCCTGTGCTATGCTGCTGCTTCCCACCAGCCAACTATTTTACATCCGGTAGTGTATATATGTCAATGCTACTCTGACTTCACCCCAGCTTTGCCCTCCCACCCCATGTCCTCAAGTCCATTTTCTATGTCTACCTCTTTATTCCTGCCCTGCAACTAGGTTCATCAGTACCTTTTTTTTTTTTTTGAATCCATATATATATGTTAGCATATGGTATTTGTTTTTCTTTCTGACTTACTTCACTCTGTATGACAGACTCTAGGTCCATCCACCTCACTACAAATAACTCAATTCCATTTCTTTTTATGGCTGAGTAATATTCCATTGTAGATATGTGCCACATCTTCTTTATCCATTCATCTGTCAGTGGACATTTAAGTTTGTTCAATGTCTGTCTACTGTAAATAGTGCTGCAATGAACATTGTCTTGCATGTCTCTTTTTGAATTATGGTTTTCTCAGGATATATTCCCAGTAGTGGGATTGCTGGGTCATATGGTTGTTCTATTTTTAGTTTTTTAAGGAAACTCCATACCGTTTTCCATAGTGGTTGTATCAATTTACATTCCCACCAACAGTGCAAGAGGGTTCCCTTTTCACCACACCCTTTCCAGCATTTATTGTTCCTAGATTTTTTGATAATGATAATGGCCATTCTGACCGGTGTGTGGTGATACCTCATTGTAGTTTTGATTTGCATTTCTCTAATAATTAGTGATATTGAGCATCTTTTCATGTGCCTCTTGGCCATCTGTATGTCTTCCTTGGTGAAATGTCTATTTAGGTCTTCCACCCATTTTTTAACTGGATTGCTTGTTTTTTTTATATTGAGCTCCACATACTGTTTGTATATTTTGGAGATTAATCCTTTGTTGTTTCATTTGCAAATATTTTCTCCCATTCTGAGGGTTGTCTTTTTGTCTTGTTTTTGGTTTCCTTTTTGTGCAAAAGCTTTTAAGTTTAATTAAGTCCCATTTGTTTATTTTTGTTTTTATTTCCATTACTCTAGGAGGTGGATCAAAAAAGCTCTTGCTGTGGTTTATGTCAAAGAGTGTTTTCCTCTAAGAGTTTTATAGTGTCTGGTCTTACATTTAAGTCTTTAATCCATCTGGAGTTTATTTTTGTGTATGGTATTAGGTAGTGTTCTAATTTCATTCTTTTACATGTAGTTGTCTAGTTTTCCCAGCACCACTTATTGAAGAGGCTGTCTTTTCTACATTGTATGTTCTTGCCTCCTTTGTCATAAATTAGGTGCCCATATGTACGTGAGTTTATCTCTGGGCATTCTATCCTGTACCAGTGTTCTATATTTCTGTTTTTGTGCCAGTACCATACTGTCTTGATTACTGTAGCTTTGTGGCATAGTTTGAAGTCAGGGAGGCTGATGCCTCCAGCTCCATTTTTCTTTCTCAAGATTGCTTTGGTTATTCGGGATCTTTTGTGTTTCCATACGAATTGTAAAATTTTTTGTTCTAATTCTGTGAAGAATGCCACTGGTAGTTTGATAGGGATTGAATCTGTAGATTGCTTTGGGTAGTATACTTATTTTCACAATATTGATTCTTCCAATCCAAGAACATGGTATATTTCTCCATCTGTTTATGTCATCTTTGATTTCTTTCTTCAGTGTTTTATAGTTTTCTGAGTACAAGTCTTTCGCCTCCATAGGCAGGTTTATCCCTAGGTATTTTATTCTTTTTTTTGCAGTGGTAAATGAGAGTGTTTCCTTAATTTCTCTTTCTGAGTTTTCATTGTTGGTGTATAGGAATGCCAGAGATTTCTGTGAATTTTGTATCCTGCAACCTTACCAAATTCATTGATTAGTTCTAGTAGTTTTCTGGTGGCATCTTTAGGATTTTCTATGTATAGTATCATGTCATTGGCAAACAGTGACAGTTTTACTTCTTTTCTGATTTGGATTCCTTTTATTTCTTTTTCTTCTCTGATTGCTGTGGCTAGGACTTCCAAAACTATGTTGAATTATAGTGACGAGAGTGGACATCCTTGTCTTGTTCCTGATCTTAGCGGAAATACTTTCAGTTTTTCACCATTGAGAACGATGTTGGCTGTGGGTTTGTCAAATATGGCCTTTATTATGTTGAGGTAGGTTCTCTCTATGCCCATTTTCTGGAGAGTTTTTATCTTAAATGGGTGTTAAATTTTGTCAAAAGGTTTTTCTGCATCTATTGAGATGATCATATGGTTTTTATTCCTTAATTTGTTAATGTGGTGTATCACATTGATTGTTTTGTGTATATTGAAGAATCCTTGCATCTCTGGGATAAATCCCACTTGATCATGGTGTATGATCCTTTTAATGTGCTGTTGGATTCTGCTTGCTAGTATTTTCAGGATTTTTGCATATATGTTCATCAGTGATATTGGTCTATAATTTTCCTTTTTTGTGATTGTTTTTCTCGTTTTGATAACAGGGTGATGGTGGCTTCATAGAATGAATTTGGGAGTGTTTCTCCAACTGTAATTTTTTGGAAGAGTTTGAGAAGGATCAGTGTTAGCTCTTCTCTAAATGTTTGATAGAATTTTCCTGTGAAGCCATCTGGTCCTGGACTTTTGTTTGTTGGAAGGTTTTTAATTACGGTTTCAATTTCATTACTTGTGACAGGTCTGTTTATATTTTCTAATTCTTCCTGGTTCAGTCTTGGAAAATTGTACCTTTCCAAGAATTTGTTCATTTCTTCGTGGTTGTCCATTTTATTGGCATCTAGTTGTTTGTAGTGGTCTCTTATAATCCTTTGTATTTCTGTAGTGTCAGCTGTGATTTCTCCTTTTTCATTTCTAATTTTATTGATTTGTGTCCTCTCCCTTTTTTTCTTGATGAGTCTGGCTAAGGGTTTATCAATTCTGTTTATCTTCTCAAAGAACCAGCTTTTAGTTTTATTGATCTTTGCTATTGTTTTCTTCATTTCTATTTCATTTACTTCTGCTCTGATTTTTACAATTTATTTCCTTCTACTGACTTTTGTTTTCTTTGTTCTTCTTTCTCTAGTTTTTTTAAGTGTAGGGTTAGATTGTTTATTTGAGATTTTTCTTGTTTTTGGGTCATCGTGTTTTCATTGTCATTTGCTTCCATGTATTTTTTAATTTCTTCTTTGATTTCTTCAGTTATCTCTTGGTTATTTAGTAGTGCACTGTTTAACCTCCATGTATTTGTGTTTTTTACAGATTTTTTACCTGTAATTGATTTCCAGTCTCATAGTGTTGTGGCCAGAAAAAGTGCTTAATATGATTTCAATTTTCTTAAATTTACCAAGGCTTGATTTGTGACCCAAGATGTGATCTGTCCTGGAAAATGTTCCATGTGCACTTGAGAAGAAAGTGTATTTTGCCACTTTTGTGTGAAATGTTCTATAAATATCAATTAGATCTATCTGGTCTATTGAGTCATTTAGAGCTTGTGTTTTCTTATTTATTTTGTTTGGATGATCTGTCCATTGGTGTAAGTGGGGTGTTAAAGTCCCTTACTATTATTGTGTTACTGTCGATTTCTGATTTGTGACCCAAGGCTTGATTTGTGACCCAAGGCTTGATTTGTGACCCAAGATGTGATCTGTCCTGGAAAATGTTCCATGTGCACTTGAGAAGAAAGTGTATTTTGCCACTTTTGTGTGAAATGTTCTATAAATATCAATTAGATCTATCTGGTCTATTGAGTCATTTAGAGCTTGTGTTTTCTTATTTATTTTGTTTGGATGATCTGTCCATTGGTGTAAGTGGGGTGTTAAAGTCCCTTACTATTATTGTGTTACTGTCGATTTCTCCTTTCATGGTTGTTAGCATTTGCCTTATGTATTAAGGTGTTCCTATGGTGGGTGCATAAACATTTATAATTGTTATATCTTCTTCTTGGATTGATCCTTTGATCATTATGTAGTGTCCCTCCTTATCTCTTGTAACAGTCTTTATTTTAAAGTCTATTTTATCTGCTACAAGTAATGCTACTCCAGCTTTCTTTTGATTTCCATTTGCATGGAATATCTTTTTCCATCCCTTCACTTTCAGTCTGTATGTGTCCCTACGTCTGACGTGGGTCTCTTGTAGACAGCATATATATGGGTCTTGTTTTTGTATCCATTCAGCCAGTCTGTGTCTTTTGGTTGGGGCATTTAATCCATTTACATTCAAGGTTATTATCGATATGTATGTTCCTATTACCATTTTCTTAATTGTTTTGAGTTTGTTTTTGTGGGTCTTTTTCTTCTCTTGTGTTTCCTGCTTAGAGAAGTTTCTTTAGCATTTGTTGTAATGCTGGTTTGGTGGTGCTGAATTCTCTTAGCTTTTGCTTGTCTGAAAAGTTTTTGACTTCTCCATCAAATATGAAAGAGATCCTTGCTGGGTAGAGTAATCTTGGTTGTAGGTTTTTCTTTCATCACTTTAAGTATATCCTGCCACTCCCTTCTGGCCTGTAGAGTTTCCACTGAAAAATCAGCTGATAACCTTATGAGGATTCCTTTGTATGTTATTTTTTGTTTTTCCTTTGCTGCTTTTAATATTTCTTCTTTGACTTTAATTTTTGTTAGTTTGATTAATATGTGTCTTGGAGTGTTTCTCCTAAGATTCACCCTGTATGGGAGTTTCTGTGCTTCCTGGACTTGGGTGACTATTTCCTTTCCCATGTTAGGGAAATTTTCAACTATAATCTCTTCAAATATTTTCTCAGACCCTTTCTTTTTCTCTTCTTTTTCTGCGACCCCTATAATTCGAATGTTGGTGCATTTAGTGTTGTCCCAGAGGTCTCTGAGATTGTCTTCAATTCTTCTCATTCTTTTTTCTTTATTCTGCTCCTCAGCAGTTATTTCCACCATTTTGTCTTCCAGCTCATTTATTCATTCTTCCGCCTCAGTTATTTTGTTATTGATTCCTTCTAGTGTATTTTTCATCTCAGTTATTCTGTTGTTCTTCTCTGTTTGGTCTTTAGTTCTTCTAGATCTTTGTTAAACATTTCTTGTATTTTCTCAATCCATGCCTCCATTCTATTTCCAAGATTCTGGATCATTTTTACTATCATTTCTCTGAATTCTTTTTCATGTATATTGTCTATTTCTTCTTCATTTATTTGGTCTTGTAGGTTTTTACCTTGCTCCTTCATCTGTGATATATTTTTTTGCTGTCTCATTTTTTTTTTTTTTTTTTTTTTTTTTTATGAGTGGGACTGTGTTCCTGTCTTACTGGTTGTTTGGCCTGAGGCTTCCAACACTCGAGTTTGTAGGCTGTTCGTAGAGCTGGGTCTTGGTGCTGAGATGAGGAACTCAGTGAGACCTCACTCCGATGAATATTCCCTGTGGTCTGAGGTTCACTGTTAGTCCAGCGCTTGGACTTGGAGCTCCCACCACAGGAGCTTCCGTCCAACCCCAGGCTCATGAACCAAGATCCCGCAAGCCACCTGGGGCAGCGAAAAAAAAGGGTTGGGGGGGGAAGGCCTTGGCTGTGGAGGGCAGGGCCAAGCAAGGGTGAGGTTTGGGTGGTGGGCGGGGCCAATGCTCAGGACCCACAGGGATGGAAAAGGCCCTGGGGGCTGTGGGGGTGGGGCTTAGGCTCAAGGAACAGAAGGGGCCCAGGCGTGCCCCCCACCCCTGGTCTCAGAGGGCAGGGGACCTCACTTGGGAGCCCAGCAGGCTTCGTGGGCTCGAGTGGGTGGGGCAAACACCCTTCTTTCCTCTCCTGCTCCTCCGATCTGGGATGGCCCCTCCCGCCTGCCTCTCCTTATCTTCCCAGCCTTAGGTGCACCAATCCTGTCTGACCTCCACTTCTCCTCCCCCCTCAGTCCCCCTATATCCTATGTGTTCACTTTGGGGTTCCTCCCACTCCCTGGGTGTCAGAGTCCCCCACCAGCAGCCGGCAGGTGCCCTAGTTGTGGGAAGACCCTAACTCTGCGTCTTTCCGCACCTCCATCTTGACTCTGCCTCCTCAACATCTTTTTTTTTTTTTTTTTTTTTGCGGTACGCGGGCCTCTCACTGTTGTGGCTTCTCCCATTGCAGAGCACAGGCTCCGGACGCACAGGCTCAGCGAGCCCGCTCCGCGGCACGTGGGATCCTCCCGGACCGGGGCACGAACCCATGTCCCCTGCATTGGCAAGCGGACTCTCAACCACTGCGCCACCAGGGAAGCCCTCAACATCTTTTTAAGTGTAGCTTTGCCCAAGATTTCACCATGCTGTAGAAAAAAAATTTTTTTCACCAAGCCCAACTAAATTGAGCTTAGCTGAAGAAATATTAGGAAGTGTGAAGACACAAAAGGAGAAATGAAACAACCTTGTTCCATCAGTACAAGTGAGGGAATCCCCAATGATGACTATTGCTGTGTGAAGAAGAACCAAGATGAGTGGTAATTATTCACTTTGAGTGGTATTCACTCAGTAATATCACTGAGTAATATCTGAATGGTTACTATTCACACTTACCATCCTTTAGGCTTGGCTTAGAGACTGGGACCTTTGTGAAGGAAAAAGGCTGCCAGGGTATAGGTGGTGGATGTGAAGGCGATGGGGCTCTGACCAGCTGGACAAGGTCCACAAGAGGAAAGTTGGGCAGGGGGATATCTCGGCTTGTATTGACTGTGTAAGAAGGAGAGAAAAAGGATGAAAAAATTATAGACCAGGGCTTCCCTGGTGGTGCAGTTGTTAAGAATCTGCTTGCCAATGCAGGGGACATGGGTTCAATCCCTGGTCCAGGAAGGTCCCACATGCCGCAGAGCAACTAAGCCCGTGCACCACAACTACTGAGCCTGAGCTCTACAGCCTGTGTGCCGCAACTACTGAGCCCACGTGCCGCAACTACTGAAGCCCACGTGCTCTAGGGCCCACGTGCTGCAACTACAGAAGCCCACGTGCCTAGAGCCCGTGCTCCACAACAAGAGAAGTCATCTCAATTAGAGAAACACGAGCACCACCACAAGGAAGAGTAGTGCCTGCTCGCTGAAGCTAGAGAAAGCCCATGAGTAGCAACAGAGATGCAGCCAAAAAATAAATTAAAAATAATAATAATAATAAAAATTACATGAACTTTGTAAGACTTTGGAAATTTTGTATCTTCTCCTTTTTTAAAATATTTTGATTAATCTTCTCTCTTTTCTGATTGGGATTGACAATAAAAATCTCGAACATGGATAAAAGTACAAAATTACAAACCATCTTAATATTTTTACCGTTGAACTTAACTCTTGGTGTTCCTGAGATGACTATAGGCAGTGTGATAGTAACTTTTGACTACAGAACATTTTCTCAAAGGATAAGATATTGAGGAAGCAATTGTAGGGCTTCCAGGATAAAATGAGGCTGTGCTTTGAACCTGGGGATGAAAAGGTTGCTGGAAGAAATGGCCAAATTTTATGTGTGTATTTAATAACCATGTAATGTAACAACAACAAAAAAAAGGCATTACATCAGGCTTACTTTATTTTAATTTAAAAAAAGAACAAAAGATTAAAATTATTTATATTTAAAGTACAAAATATCTATTACAGAGGAGTAATTATTCAATCAGTAGCATATATCAACTCATGGGTTCAGGAATCCAATGATCTCTCATTTAATTTCCTGCTATTTTCAAAAACAGCACACACACATTTACATTTCAAATGTAAAGAAAAGCTGGAAAAAGCACGAATAATACTTGACTACCCATAACATAGATTCAACAGCTATCAAGATTTTGCCATATTTGTTGCAACTGCACATGTGTGTGTGTGTGTGTGTGTATATCTGCATCCATTTCAAAATAAAGACATCATGGCATTTTCTCTAAATACTTAAAGTTGTCTTGCTACATAACCACAGTACAGTAATCATATTGAAAAAAATTGAAAATAATTTCCAAATATCACTGGTTACCCAGTCTATTTTCCCATTTGTCTCAAAAGGGTCTTTATATCTGTTTTCCCCCAAAGATGTTGCCAAGAATCACCCACTAAATCTGATTGTAATGTCTCTCAAGTCTCTCTTAATCGCCCCCTCCTCCTTTTTTTTAATGTTGTTTTTAGAGAGACCAGGCCAATTTTCTTACAGAATATCTCACATTCTGAATTTGTATGATTATTTCTTCCTGGCTTCATTTGACTTATTCCTCTATCCAATGTATTTTCTATAAACTAGAACTTTGAACAGAAGGCTTGATCAGATTCGGATTAAAGATCTTTTTGACTATAATTCTTCATAGGTGATACTGTGTACTTTTCATCTCATCAAGAAGGATGTGATGACCGTGTTGTTGTCTCATTACTGGTGAAGACAAGTTGGATTGCCGAGCTGAGGCAGTGACAGCCAGATCTCTCTCCTCTGTGAAGATATTTTCTCCCTTTCATCAATAGCAAACAATCTGTAGGCATGATACTTTGGTGTAATGGGACTCTCCCGTTTCCAGTCATCTGTTCTCCTAACATCTAGATGCCTTCCCTGAAACAATTCTCATATTAGGACTGCAAAATACTGATTTTATCATTCTATTTTTTCCCAGCTGGCCATCATCTGAAAGGAAGACATTTTCTCAACCAGGGAACTATAGAGTTCCTTCTGAAAAGTCAGGATATCTGCTTGTGTTTTTTTTGTTTGTTTGTTTGTTTTGTGTGTGTGTGATTTTTTATTTATTTATTTATTTATGGCTGTGTTGGGCCTTCGTTTCTGTGCAAGGGCTTTCTCTAGTTGTGGCAAGCGGGTGCCACTCTTCATCATGGTGCGCGGGCCTCTCACTATCGCGGCCTCTCTTGTTGCAGAGCACAGGCTCCAGACGCACGGGCTCAGCAGTTGTGGCTCACGGGCCTAGTTGCTCCGCGGCATGTGGGATCTTCCCAGACCGGGGCTCGAACCTGTGTCCCCTGCATTAGCAGGCAGATTCTCAACCACTGTGCCACGAGGGAAGCCCACTTGTTTTGTTTAAGTACCAATTTTCTTTGTTGGAAATAGAATATTACACCCAGTGGTGATAGAAAAGTCTTGTTGTTGTTGCTTGTTTGCTTTATCTTTATTTGATTATTATTAGGGACTCATGCATTTTTATCCATTCAATGTGTTTAAGTTGATTATAGTAATTTTTTTTAATCCTCAAATTGTCCCAAATTTGGCCAGTGGGAGCCCCTTCAAGATGGCTGCTCTTTTCTTTTGACATGACTCTGGTAGTCTTTGAGCACTTTCTTGTTTTCTGAAACAAGCTTGCTTTGTGTTTTCCCTAGCCTAGACTTGAAATAAGTCACTTCTCTAAGAAACTCCAGTTCCTTTTATTGGGTAATGGTATTAGGAAACCACAATCTGTGCTCTAAGGATGCCCATCGCTCCTGAAGGACCATTGCTTCCAGGTTCTTTCATTTGCTAGAGCTAGAAAATATATATATCTATAAATCATTAGGTTAAATTGATGTTTCTAATTCAAATTTAATGTTAGGGTTTTAATTCAGCTACTTTTTTCTTTCCTTTTATACGCTAAAATCATGGTTCCCAAATACATTACATCATTCCTGAGCTGCTTTATCCTATAATATATATAAACATAGTTTCAAAATAACAATACAATATTATTACTAATGATAAAACTACTGAATGGCTATCAATGCTTTTAGTACTACTTTTTATCCTTAGAATATAGTCCACTAAGAATATACAGTACTGTTTTCTAATAGGAGTTAAAATAAGTCTTCTCTCTAGGTTCCGTTGTTTATGTTTGTTTTAAATTTTAGGGTTTTTTGTTTCATGTTTATAAAAATTGTAAAGCATTTGTATATTTCAAAAGTCAATATTCACTTTTATCCCTGTTGCCTCAAACGCATTCCCTCAACTCTGCTCTTCCCCCCTACCACTTTTTTAACAATTTCTGGTTTATCTTTTCAGTGTGGCTTTCTGCAAACATATATCTTCCCTCTTTCTTACCCCAAGGTAGCACACAGTATGTACATTCTTTTGTGTCTTGCATTTTTCCACTGCATCCTAGGGACCCCTCCATATCAGCTTAAAGAGATCTTCTTCATTCTTTCTAACAGCTTAATGTTTCTCCTCCTCATGGAGGTACCGTAGCTCTTTCAGCTTTTCCATTCTTGTTGGACATGTTTCCAATCCTTTGCTATTACCAAACATGGCATGTCATTTTTGAAAGGCAGATTGCTATATACTAAAACCTGCACACTTACGTTTGGCATTTCCTTACCCATATTAAAATATGTTTTAGGAAAAAAAAGTTTACTTACATTGATTTGTTTTTAATTAAGTTATTAACATCCTTCAGAACATTTGAGCTCCATGGAACAGTTTAGGAAACACCATGGTAGGTGTGCAAACTCATAGCTTTGACAGATGTAAGTGTTTAGTGCTTGGCACATTGGAAGTGCTCAATACATGAAAGCTAATAGTAATCATAAAAGCAATCATGTCAATAACAGCAGAAAGTTTTTTAATGTTTTCTTCATTTGGGTGTGTCATCAAGGAATTTGAGAGCTGAGCAGACTACATCTTACTCTTTGGTCAGTTACTGAGTAACTGCCGTGTTCCAGGCGTTATGGTAAGAACTTGTACCTGGAGCAGAGCAGGCCTGAGGGAAAGAATGAAGGAAAAGTGGGAATCCAACGGAGTCTCAGGAGTGGCGCTGGGGCTGTAGGGACAGGGCAACAGAAAGTCTCCGGGAGGCAGAAATGCCAGGGAGTCTTCTCCTGGGAAGAGGAGGTTTACTCAAATTTGGAGCTTCCACAGGAGGTAGAATCAAACCACAAGACAGCCAAACCACAGTTAATGGAAATGACTGGAGATGAGGGGAGAGATGGAGAGAAGGGAGGAAGTGACGTTTCTACAGGACGGGTCACACCCCTGAAGGAGGAGAGAAAGCCTGAGAGGAGGGCCTCCATTCCAGGAGAGATGTCTGTCCACAAAGATAAATGGAGTATTGTGATCGAAAAGGACTGGAGATGGGTGGTTTATTTAGCAAAGCTGATCAGGGAAGCCTCTGAATTTTTACCACATGTGTTGTGAATGAATGATGAGTTGGAAGCATTGATGTTAAGATCACAGGCAGGAGGAGTCTAAGGAAAGAGAGTGTGGCTGTAACTTAATGAAAGAAGGAAGGCCGGAGGAGGGGTGAGGTTGGAGAGCCTTAGCCAGTCGAGAGTCTATCCTAAGTGAGAAAGTCTGAACAAGAGGAGTTGCATGAATGGTTGGGAGAAGTAACATCTCGTCAGTAATTCCAAAACCTGGTCATTCTTCTAGCTGGATATAAGAAACAGAATGTCCAACACAGAGGACAGGTAAATCCTGACAAGGATGGTAAATGGTGGTCCCAGGACGACAGCTGTCTCACTGAGAGCAACTAGTTAAGATCGAAGCCGACACAAGGTTCTGGGAGTTTTATCTGACAGTAAAATGGACAGAATACCCAGGGTAGCTGATTGTATTGTGAGGAAATTTGTGATTCATTAATGACAGGTACCAAGAAAACCAAGCAAAGAGAAAACAGGCCGATTATTCATCCCAGGGAAAACACAAAGTTGTCTAGGAAAGGAAGAGCAGGCATGGTTTACTCTGTAGTTTGGCTATGAATACCCTTCATAAGATCATAGTTATATAAACACTGAACACCAACCTAGCCAAAATTACAATATAACTATATTAGAGGAAGGGGTGCATGTGTGTGGTGTGAGGATGAAAAAATTGAAATCCTCTTCTTCCATAGCAGGAAGTAAAGAGAAAAGGCCTGAAGCTGCAAAATCAAGATATAGCAAAGCAAGAATACTATTTAGAGACAGAAGGTCAGTATTAACAGAATTAGTTAAAAAACAGTTGAAAACTTATCAACTCTGGGGACAAGAACATGATAGGAGAAGGGGCTAGAGACTGGAATTTTTTTTTTACGCAAATCTGGTAGAACTATTGGATTCTCTAAACTATGTGGATAAAATTACGTTGTTAAAAATTAAAATTTTAAGAAAGAAAGTAGATTGGAAGAGGGGATGTGGATGCAGCCCATGCAGAATCCTCTTTCAGAGAAAGTGATGGGAGGAGCTTGTGAGGTATGGGTTATAGGACAGAGAGGAGATTTAATGTTCTCAGTATATGAGAGTGATGATATGTTTATTATCTGTGGAGAGGGAACTCTGCAAAGGGGGAGAGTTTGAAAATACAGAAGAGAAGGTGACTGTCTATTCTAAAAGAGACTAAAAGAAGTCAGATCAAGAATGCAGAACAGGGCTTCCCTGGTGGCGCAGTGGTTGAGAGTCTGCCTGCCAATGCAGGGGACACGGGTTCGTGCCCCGGTCCGGGAAGATCCCACATGCCGCAGAGCGGCTGGGCCCATGAGCCATGGCCGCTGAGCCTGCGCGTCCAGAGCCTGTGCTCCGCAATGAGAGAGGCCACAACAGTGAGAGGCCCGCGAACCCAAAAAAAAAAAAAGAATGCAGAACAGGGCTTCCCTGGTGGCTCAGTGGTTAAGAATCCGCCTGCCTATGTAGGGGACATGGGCTCGATCCCTGGTCTGGGAAGATCCCACATGCCGCGGAGCAGCTAAGCCTGTGCACCACATATACTGAGCCTGCATTCTAGAGTCCGCGAGCCACAACAACCAAAGCCCGTGTACCACAACTACTGAAGCCTGCGCACCTAGAGGTTGTGCTCGCAGCAAGAGAAGCCACCGCGGTAAGCCTGTGCACCACAACGAAGAGTAACCCCCGCTCGCTGCAACTGGAGAAAGCCCGCACACAGCAATGAAGACCCAGCGCTGCCAAAAATTAAAAATAAGTTAAAAATAAATAAATTTATTTAAAAAAAGGAATGCAGGACAATTTTTTTTTTAAATGAGAGATAATTTACTTTGAGACTAGTAGGAAAACAAATGTGAGTGTGAAGGCAGATACATAAACCTAAAAGTTTTGGAATAGCTCCATATTCCTTCCAAATTGTTTCTAGTGATTTCTGGGTAATATATGCATAGTGAAAAAAAGCACACTTCTGGTCAAAAGAGGACACTTTTTTTTTTCTGAAGTATAGTTAATTAACAATGTTGTGCTAATTACTGCTGTACAGCAAAGTGATTCAGTTGTACATATATATACATTCTTTTTTTTAATATTCTTTTCCATTATGGTTTATCATAGGCTATTGAATATAGTCCTCTGTGCTCTACAGTAGGACCTTGTTATTTATCTATTCTATATATAAGAGTTTACATCTGCTAACCCCAAACTCCCACTCCATCCCTTCCCCAACATCCCCGCCTTGGCAACCACCAGTCTGTTCAAGACAGGACACTTTTATGACTTTATTAAACATTAGGACAGAGATGAGAGAAACATGTTTCCAAGGATGCATCAAGTTAAGTTTTAAGTAAAAGATCAGCAGAGACCAGGGCACTATGGGGACAGACATCTCTTGCGGTGTCTTCTGAGATCTTTCTCTGAGAACGACCCGACTCCTCACCCCAGAGGTGGGTGCCAGCCACCACCAAGTTTGTACTATGGGATCTTGGTCCCCTGGTCACAGTACATTGGGCTGGGGTGGATACTTTCCCCCAGTTTGGGCAGTCGTTTGTTTTTTCAATGATTTAAAATTGTGACTGGGAGACACAGTCTCTGTGGGCGGCTAGAGCTGAGGTGACATACAAACACAGGACATATAGGGTTGACATGTCGGCTGAAAAGGACAGTCAGTCCATAGGGAGAGAATATGGCTGACGTACCGAGGGATCTAGAAAACAGGGACCATATGGCCCAGAGAGAGAGAGCAAGACGGACTGCTCTGCGTTCTGCTGGCTCTTCCACTCTGAGTTCTGTTCCTTGCAGGGCCTGGCTCAAACCCACCCTTGGGTTCTGAATACCACTCTTGTGTCTTTATTGTAAACACCCTCTCCTTTTGTCTATAACCATTTTAATAGGGTTTCTGTGACTGGCAAGCAAAAACCTGGATTAGAACAATCTTCTCCCACTTCCATCCGAGTCCTCTTCTGGCCATCGATTTCCCCCCATTTATTCTCTCTTGGGAAATCCACAGAGTCCCCATAATCTCTTGGTTTCTCTCTTTTCCGGGACCAAATGCTCCCAGTTCCAACCCTCATCTTGCCCCTACTCACCTGTATCTTGCTCAACTTTTTCTTTTTTGGCTGTGTGGAACAGCATGTTCCCTAACCGGAGATCGAACCTGTGCCCCTGCATTAGAAGCACAGAGTTTTAACCACTGGGAAGTCCCTTCCTCAACTTTCGTGCCCTAAAAAAACCAGGTTTTCCAGAAAGCCCTCCTGGACTACTCAGACCTCAGGGATCCCCTCTTCCAATGACCTCCAATAGCAGCAGACTCTGTCCATGGGTCCCTGTTCCCAGACCACAGCCTGGGTCCAGGATGGCTTCATCGGCACCATCTAGAGCATGTTAAAATATTACAGACTCCCCTTCACCACTCTCCCCAGCCCCGAGATTCTAATTCAGTAGATCTGGGAGAAGCCTGTACTTTTTAAAAGGCTCTCAAGTGACTCTTCTCTGTATTCCAGTTTGAAAACCATCAATCTGTACCACTCACTTGGTACTTGACATAAACTACTTTGTATAGTTAGTTACCACTTTGTGTGCATTTTAAATTTTGTTCACAGTAACCTAAAACCTTCCAGGCCACAGATTTAGAGAGCATTCAGGTGGATCTCTCCTAGACCTTCCTCTTACCAGATACCTTGATGATCTACACTGCTACCCTCCTACCTGATATGATTGACCCCAGGCAGAAGATATGGCCATCCTACCCAAGCCTTGGGCCTCTTTGCCATGCTTGGGACTCTAGGGAATGTAGAAAAAGGAGATGACATTGTAGATCATGGCTGGATACCAATGGCCTCTTCATGACAGAGTAAATCTGGACAAGACTGAAATTTCCATGAACGTTTCCTCTCCTGGTGCCCTGTAGAACTGTCATTGGTTGCGGGGAGTTGCAATGAACAGGATACTCTGCAGCCCTTTTGGGGCAAATCCGAATTCAGGATGTTGATTTCATGATGTCCATGTGAAACAGTCCGTTCACACGTGACACACAAGGGGACCCAAACTGATGAGTCAAATGGAGCAAGACGTAGCTAGACTGGCCCGGGAATGATTGTCAATCCCCAGTAGCAGGTGGTCATGCTCAGTAGTCATCCCCAGAAGTCCCCACTTCCAGATCCCAGCATCCCTTACACCCTGAAAGAATTGGCCAAGACCTGGTAAAATGAATACAGTGCAAACACTTTAAAATTTTACTGCTGCTAGCCAGGGCTTTGGGTAGAGCAAGAAAGTGTGTGTGTGTGTGTGTGTGTGTGTGTGTGTGTGTGTGTGTGTGTGTGTGTTTTGGGGGTGGGAAAGGGAACTCCTTGGTGCCCCACAAGTCCCTGCCTTAAGTACAGGAGCCAAAAAGGAGGAGACCTGTAGGACAGAGGTTGATCCCATTCAAAGTCAGCACGGTAGGGATGAATGTGGTAGGCTCTGACACTGAGCATCCAAGGGCTGTCAGACACTTGCCAGGAAGCCGTAGGGTGTCTCCCCTACCTGTTTCTCTCAGAAGGGCCATTACCTAAAGTAGCAAAAACCATATGACCAATGTTGTCCCAGCTCACACTTCTGGGATCCCATCTCTGCCCACCTCCCCCAAACCTGACACCCTCGCCTCACCTCTTCTCTTCTATTCCCTGCCTACCACTCGTCCCTGACCCCACCCCTCCCCACAGAATCTCTCATCCTCCACCCTAGTCCCATGCAGAGTCATCTGCTTTCCTCCCCACCAGACTCCCGGGGCCTGCGCACCTGGGGGTGCTGGACAGGCATGTGCCTGTGACGATGAGGATGACGCCCACGAGGAAGCCGGTCAGGCCGAGGGCCAGGCCGAGGGTGAAGACCAGGGTCTCTGTGGTGTCAGGCAGCAGGGTAGGCACCTGGGGCTCTGGGAGAGAAAGAGAGGGTCAGGGGGTCGGGCAAAGGGATTCCAGAGTGAAGGACACACGGGTGTGAGAAGGGGGGCCTGGGGAGGGGGCTTCGTACCCCAGTGCTTAAAGAGCGGCTGGTCCAGGCCCCAGTGCTCCACCTTGCAGTCATAGAAGTCATCCACCGAGGGCACGAAGGGCAAGTAGTGGAACTTCCGGAACAGATGGTTGGGCTGGGCATAGAAGCTGGTCTGGGCCACCCCCTCGGTGATGGTCTGACCGTTGCGCAGCCAGGTGATATTGATGACAGGGGGGAAGATGTTCTCCACGACGCAGATGAGGACGTTGGGCTGGCCCAGCTCCACGTGAGACTTGGGCAGCACAGTCACTCTTGGGGGCACTAGGAGGAACCAGGCCCTGAATCCCACAGGCTCAGCCCTCCAGCTGGGCCTTATCAGGGCTGGGATTGAAGGGTGTTTCCTCCTATTAGCTTTCCGAGAGCAGGGAATGGTCTAGGATGGTGACACCAGGACAGAAGCAGGGGGACAGAGGGATGAGAGATTGTGGAGGGCAGAGGGGGCCCCTGGGGGTCCTGTATCTGCCAGGTCCCTGATGGGGAGTACAGCGGGAGGGGTCATTTCTCAAGAGGAAGAGGTTGCTGAAGGAACCTGAGAAGATCCAGCACCTCCTGGGAAGGAAAGGG
The DNA here is from genome assembly GCF_949774975.1 of Lagenorhynchus albirostris. Taxonomy (NCBI): domain Eukaryota; kingdom Metazoa; phylum Chordata; class Mammalia; order Artiodactyla; family Delphinidae; genus Lagenorhynchus; species Lagenorhynchus albirostris. The sequence continues at coordinate 63,469,320 of NC_083104.1, forward strand.
CCTGAGCACAACAGTCTCAGATTCCGAGAGTGGAGCCCAGGAGTCCATAGAGGCCTGTGAGGGGGAGAGGAGGCTTCTCTGGGCCTCCCCTGCCTGCCAGGGGCTTAGTGGAGGGGGGCACAGAGGAAAGGCCCGGTACCGTTGGCGGCTCTGGTACGGTTCGAGCGCTCCACCAAGACGTCCAGATGCGCTTTGATCATCGTGATACTGGCCAGCCCATGCTGAGGGTCAAAGTAGGCGAAGTTGCCAAATTCAGGCAGACGCCACACAGCCTCCCTCTTCTTCAGGTCCACAGAGAACAGCTGCTCTCCATCGAAATCATGGGTGAACTGACCCGAGCCATCATAGGACTGGTAGAAGGCTGGTCCGTAGGAGCCCATGTGGTCAGCTGTATTGGGTGAGTTCAGGGGTCGGGGGAGAAAAGAAAAGGTATCAGTCTCATCCATCAGATGTGAGGTATTGAGTCTCTGAGCTGTGCCCCATCCTTGGTTCTGTGTGGGGGCAGAGTCCCGTTCTGACGCTGAGCTGGTCCTTGGAGAGTAGAAGGGTTGCCAAGGGACGGGAGGGAGAGGATGGAGGGCATGGGCACATCCCCTGCACACTGGCCAGCACAGAGTCATGGGTGCAGCCTGGCATGCCGGGTTGGGAAGAAGAGAGTTTGCCTAAACTCAGGCTTGGGATCCCCAGAGTTAAATCTTGGCTCTGATGGTCTGCCCCAGCTGTGCTACCAGGTCCTATGTGTGAGATGAGAGGTGAGTAGGGGTGGGATGAGGAGAAAATAAGTAAAGGTTAAGAGCATCCATGGAGCTTTGGGCACAGAGACGCAGCGCAAGAGGATGTGAGGGAAAACAGGTGATAGCGGGCAGGAGTAAGAATTAAGATTTGTGACCAGAGACTGAAGGGATAGAAAAAGGCAGCCCAAGGTATTGCAAAGAGCAGTGGAAAAGGAGTCAGAAGTTCAGGGTTCATGTCACAACTCTTCTGTCTCAGAGCATTATGATCAAATGTGTGTCTTCCCATGACTGAGGCTCAATTTTCTAGAAATTGGGAGTTAGGTGTTCGTTGATAAGATGCCTTTATAATCCTATGAAATTATTTGTGCAATGATCGTGAGAAACCACCATGTGCCCAGCACGATACCAGGCCCCAAGGAAATACAGACAAACCAGCTGTGGACCCCGCACACAAGGAACTCAAGTCTAGAGCAGGATAAAGACAGATGAACAGCTACCCATTGACCTGGTGATAAATACAGCAATAGAAAACGGGCTCGCCCGAAGCCAGGAAGTGGTACAGAAATCAGGATGCTGGGCAGCAGTAGGACGGAGGTTTGGGTCTCAGAGAGGAGGGAGGAATGAGGAGGCACCTGAATGTGATGCTGGGCTGAGCTGCACCTGTATTTTAGGTCCAGGACAGACCTGATAGAGGTGAGAGGGATGCGGGTAACAGAAGTTGCCCATAAACCAGAGGAAAGGAACTGTTCACTCTCTGTACCATCTGGTGTGTAACCCCACGCCCTTAATCTCCTCTCCTCACCCAGCACCCTCTGCACTCACCCTTGATGGCCCCAGCTTCCTGGGGGCTCAGGAGGGTCATCAAGGTGTGGAGTCCCAGGACCAGCCCCCCACTGAGGACCATTGTCCCCTGGTGCTTTAACTAAAGTCCCAGTCGGTGTGGAGGGTAAAGGAAGAGGGGGAAGGTAAAGAGGAAGAAACAGATTCTAGGATGAGGGAGCCCCCTGCTGTATTCAGCCAATCAGAGAAATTCTCTGAGTTAAATGTAGCTGTTGCTGGGGAAAGAAGTAGAGGAAAGAGCCTGGGTGAGAAGATGGAAGAATTCATTGGGCCCACGAGCACCAGGGAGACTTGGTCCACCGGAAGTCAAAGGGATGGGAGGGGCTTAGATTAACTGTTTCTACATCCTCCAAGAAGGTATCCTGTGAAGGGAGAGGAAAGGCCATCAGAGCACCGCATAGCTGAGCTCAAACAAATCTTCTATCTTAATCCATGGTGTAGGGACTCCTACTCGTCCTATACGTTTCTGTGGACCAATTTGGAGTTAAAAAATAAAATAAATTTGGGGATTCCTTGGCTGTCCAGTGGTTAGGACTCTATGCTTCCACTTCAGGGGACATAGGTTCAATCCCTGGTCAGGGAGCTAAGATCCTGCAAACCACATGGCATGGCCAAAAAAAAGGAAAGGGCTTCCCTGGTGGCGCAGTGGTTGAGAGTCCGCCTGCCAATGCAGGGGACACGGGTTCGTGCCCCGGTCCGGGAAGATCCCACATGCCGCGGAGCGGCTGGGCCCGTGAGCCATGGCCGCTGAGCCTGCGCGTCCAGAGCCTGTGCTCCGCAACGGGAGAGGCCACAGCAGTGAGAGGCCCGCGTACCGCAAAAAAAAAAAAAATTTTTTTTTTTACTAAGGAACTTTAAAAGGGAAACACTGGCTACACAGTAGAAAAAATCTTTTAAATCTTTAAATCATGTTTTAAAATATTACTTTATTTCATTATGTGAGGAAAACTGTATAACTGTTAGAGATGTTTAGAGTGAAAAAGAGCCATGAGGAGTTCCAGTGGACCTTTCTGAGGAGGGCAGAGGGTGCTGGGTAACCTCCTTGAGTCCCTCCATGTCCCCTATGCCCGTGTCTCGGCCTGGAGGTTGACCCGTGTGGACTGCATCACCCTTACTTTTGGCTTCTAATTGGGAGACATTGGCAGAATTTAGTCTAAAGTAAAATATATATATAAAGTTAACTGTCTATCCTGGTAAAGCGAAGTCTAACCAAATATCTGAAGGCAATGTGTCAAAAGTGATTGAATAAATGATTTTCAACTTGGAAAGGATCTAAGAAATCATCTGAGTCTGTGTTTCCAAACCTGGCCAGACAGGAGGATCAGCCGCGAAGTGTGTTAAAAATACAGATTCCTGGGTTCCATCCTGACCTGAGTTAGAGTAACTTTTCCAAAGTAGGGGCAGGGGACCTGCGTGTTTAGCATGCTCCCTAGATGATTCTTGGGCAGGCAGTCTATGGACTGCTTTTTGGCACAAAAAAACAAAGAAAAACCACCTGCTCTGATGCTCTTTCCTACACTGAGTGGCGTTGATTTACAATATTGTGTTAGTTTCTGTTCTACAGCAAAGTGGATCACTTATACATATACATATCAACCCTTTTTTAGATTCTTTTCCCATATAGGTAATTACAGAGTATTGAGTTCCCTGTGCTATACAATAGGTTCTTATTAGTTACCTATTTTATATATATTAGTGTGTATATGTCAATCCCAATCTCCCAATGTATCTCCCTCCTTCCCCCTTAGTAACCATAAGTCTGTTTTCTACATCTGTGACTCTATTTCTGTTTTGTAAATAAGTTCATTTATACCATTTTTTAGATTTCACACCTAAGTGATATCATGATATTTGTCTTTCTCTGTATGAGTTACTTCACTCAGTATAACAATCTCTAGGTCCATCCATGTCATTGCAAATGGCATTATTTCATTCTTTTTTATGGCTGAGTAGTATTCCTTTGTATATATGTACCACAGCTTCTGCATCCATTCATCCATCGATGGACATTTAGGCTGCTTCCATATCCTGGCTGTTGTAAATGGTACTGCAGTGAACATTGGGGTGCATGTATTCCATCATCTTTTTTTAAAAAAGAGTTGTCTGTACCTCCCCCATCTTCCCTCTAACCAGATAAGCACCTTAGCATGCTTTCAAATACATTCAAATACTTCTCCTTCACCAAGGTATTTGATCAGTCTTACTTCCCATACCTTTTTGGCACCTCCTGAAATTTTCTCTTATTGGAATACTTCCTCCAAAAGTGTTTTCAATGTATTTGTGGGCAAACCTTCTGAAGCTTTGTATGCTTGAGAACGTTTTTATTATATCATCACTTTGAATAACATTTAGCTGTTGTATTAAATTCTAAGTTTGACTTTTTTCTCTTTAATATTTTAAATACTATTATCCCAATGACTTTTTTGCATCCATTGTTGGCATTAGGAAGTCTGCTGTCAGTGTATCTCTCCAGAATCTTTTAGAATTCTCTCATTGTCTGCTATTGTAAAATTCGTTATATTGTATCTAAAATGGGTTTGTCCAGATCTTACTGTAGGACATTATGGAGGCTCTTTATGTTTTAATTCTAAGAATTTGTCTCTTTTATTTCTGTAACTATTTCTCCTCTCTATTTTTATGAAATTCATATTACCCACATTGGGCACGTCTCTCTTTCATCTCTTTTGGCTTTTCTTCTCTGTTTTCAATTTCTTTACCCTTCCATCTTTTATTCTAAGAGAGCTCTGTAGTCTAGTACTCCAGCTTACTAACTGTTTTTCAGTTGTATCTCTCCCAATATTTATTCTCATTAATGTGGTTTTTCTTTTGAAAGAAAAAACTATATATATATAGTTTGTTTGTTTTGTTTTGTTTCTGTTTGGCCGCGCCCCTTGGCTTGTGGGATCCTAGTTCCCGGACCAGGAATCAAACCTGTGCCCCACCCCCCACCCCACCCCCGCAGTGGAATCGCCGAGTCCTAACCACTGGACCACCAGGGAATTCCCGACTAGTATATAGTTTTACACCTAGACCTTCTATATAGTTTTCCCTATATCCCCTAGGTTTTTTTTCTTTTTACACAATAGCTTCTCTTATTTTTGTAAATGCATTGTTCATGCTCATTTTAAGTGGCTAGTCTATATTTACTAATACTTCTTTTAAGGACACCTGTTGTTTTTCTTTGGAGGTGGTGGTGCTCCCTGAACTGAGGGAGTTACTATTTTGGTAACTGTGAACCAGGACAGGACCAGAGGGTAAGTGAGAAACAGGAAATGGCCTCCTCCTCCGGCTGCCCCTTATATGTAATGTATAATAATATCATGACTTCAAGGTTCCTGTATCAAGTCCTCATAGCACCTCTTAATTTCTAGTTCCAAATCACCACCAAGACCATGTGTAAGAGAACAGTGAAGTAGTTTATGTTAAAATTCCCCAAATTCAGGCAGATACTCATCCGTATCTTCATACTTTGCTCTCGACCCTATGGGAGAGATCAGACCTTGATCCACAACTGCGATTCAGACATGAGTAAACTAGCTAACATGTTGGGGTCTCCAAAGGTGCTCACAGATGCCCCTGGAAGAAGTTAGCAGGAATAAAGTAAAGCCTGGCCGGGTGGGGCGGGGCTTGCAGAAGAGTAGTGACTACAGTGCAATATGACGTCGTATCAAAGATGACATTGAATCACTAAGGGCTTAACAACATTTCTATGGGAAACGCCTGCAAAACTTTATGTCTACTGCAGAGAAAGACAAATATCATACGATATCGCTTATATGTGGAATCTAAAGAAATGATGCCAATGAACTTATTTACAAAACGTAAATAGACTCATAGAGTTAGAAAACTAACTTATGGTTACCAAAGGGGAGTGGGGGAGGGATAAATTAGGAGTTTGAGATTAAAATATACACACTACTATATATAAAATAGATAAACAACAAGGACCTATTGTATAGCACAGGGAACTATACTCAATATCTTGTAATAACCTATAACATTAGAGAATGTAAAAAAAAGAATATTTATATATAAAACTGAATCGCTTTGCTATACCCCTGAAACTAACACAAAACTGTAAATCAACTATATTTCAATAAAAATTTTTAAAAAGTAGGTCTCCTAGAAGATGGGGCGCCTAGAGTAGGAGGGGCACCCCGGGAGTCTAGAGGTGATCAGAATTCTGGGTGAAATAAAAGGGGTGTCAAAGGAGGTCGGCAGCAGCATAGAGACAATGTGAGGAATAGTTCAGAGTAAATCAGCCCCGTAGGGTACAGCAACCATCCTTGTTCCCTCCACCTCCTGCTCTCGGCTAGGGAAGGATGCAGGGCAGAGCGAACATTCTCAAGACTTACCTCCTGGCAGGTCACAGACTGCAGTATCCGCACCCACATTACGTGTCCGAGATACGTGCTACTAGGGACTTGAAAGTATAGCGAGACCAGGGACAGGCCCTGGAGTCACAAAGAAGTCACCAGAGATGTCCAGCTCTGACACACAGGTATTTATTTGTCTCTGGTATTTCTCAGGAAGGATGCTGTGTAGGAAGAAGTCCCAGAGGAGACCAGGGCTTATCGATCAGTGTGGGGATCACCTTGTCACCATACTTCAAATTTCAACATGTATTAAGTGCTTTCTATATGTCAGGCCCTTTGCAAGGGGCTAAGTGTGAGTGGAATCACAGATGGCCAGGATTTGGAGGAGTCTCTGGAGATGCCCATCATTGGTGCTGAGGAGCACAGAGATTCAAAGGGACTGGAGGTTTAAAGGAGATCTGACCAAAAAAAAAATTAGAATTCCCTGGCGATTCAGAAGTTAGGACTCTGCGCTTTCTCTGCTGTGGCCCTGGGTTCAATCCCTGGTCGGGGAACTAAGATCCCGCAAGCTGTGCATGCAGACAATAAATAAATAAATACATAAAGTAGATCTGATGCTGGGGACTCCCCTCTGTCCCCTTCTGTCACAGAAAGGTTGTCACCTGCAGTAGGACAAACAGTGTGGTTAGGACTCCCCGGTTAGCAGTGCATCCTTCATTCCTTTACACCTGCTCCCTTCTATTTCTCCCCTCACAGGCCCCTAAGAAGATGATGACCTTTCCAGCAGATGAGGACCAGTGAGAAGTCAAGAGATACCTTAAGGAGATGTCATGTCACTCTCTCCATCTCTCTCCACCTGTCCACCTGCTTGTTTTCCTCTTAGACCTGAAGGTTCTCTAGGTTCTCTTTATGATTAATGCTGGAAAGGACCTCAGAGATGATTTAGTTAAATCCTCCATTTATGGGGTAGGAAAACTTTGGACCAGGGGGGTTCTGTGATTTCTCCAAGGTCACATGACTGAGTCCAAGAACATTGTATATTCTATCATTTCACACTGGGAGGTGATGGGTTTAGGGGTAGTCATCAAAATACCTTTACGTCAACAGGAATAACACTGAATTGATGTGTCAATGCCTTGAGAGAGAACTGCACAGAGGCTGGAGGTGAGGTGAGGGGATAGAGAGAAAACACTGAACACAAAGTAGTAATTGTGACTCTGCTCTGGACAGAAGGCAGAGGGAGGTCTCTGAGTTCTCCAATCAGACACTCTGCTGAAGGATGGAGACTTAGGAGAAAAGAGGCAAAAGACCACTATGTGGTCCTGGATGCAGCCACTCGACGTCACAGGGAAAGTGGGCAGAGTCTCTTGGGGGCATGGTAGCCTCTCCCAGCCCAGCTCTGCCCTGTTCTCTACCTTCCACAGAGCTGTACGTGTACAGAGGAGGAGTGACTGCTACTGGGAGTGATGGACCGCTACTGGAAGTGATACCTTTATAACAGAGTGGTGTACATCCAGTTTGACAGTGCCGTGGGGGCATTTGTGGCTGTGACCAAGATGGAGCACATCACTGCATGTTTACAGCAGAGCTTTTTACAATAGCCAAGACTTGGAAGCAACCTAAATGTCCATTGACAGATGAATAGGTAAAGAAGATGTGGTATATATAAAATGGAATATTACTCAGCCGTTAAAAAGAATGAAATAATGCCATTTACAGCAACATGGATGGACCTAGAGATTATCATACTAAGTGAAGTAAGTCAGACAGAGAAAGACAAATACCATTTGATATTGCTTATATGTGGAATCTAAAAATAATGATACAAATGAACTTATTTATAAAATAGAAACAGACTTAGAGAACTAACTTATGGTTACCGGGGGGGAAGGGGGCGGGGAGGGATAGATCAGGAGTTTGGGATTGACATGTACACACTGGTATATTTAAAATAGATAACCAACAAGGACCTACTATATAGAACAAAGGACTCTGCTCAGTACTCTGTAATAACCCAAATGGGAAAAGAATGTGAAAAAGAATAGATACATGTATATGTATAACTGAAAAAAAATAATGGAAAAGAATATGCAAAAGGATATATATGTATAACTAAGTCTCTTTGCTGTACAGCAGAAATTAACACAACATTGTAAATCAACTGTACTTCAATAAAATGTTTTTAAATGTAAAAAAAGAAAACCCTGCCAAGATTTGGAACATCCAGAGGGAGTTCCTGGGACTGAGACAGAGCGCGGTGGACTTGCTGTGCAGACAGACTACACATGGACAACGGTTTCACCCTGAAGCACAGAGGTGAAAGGGTGGGTGGGAGAGAGAAGACCCTGGAAGGGGTGGGCTCGGGCAGCAGAGGAGGGAAGCACTCTCCATCCCATCTCCGAGCTCAGTGGGTCCCAGGCTGGGTGGCCTGAGTCCAGAAGGCTTCACGGTGCATGGGGGCCAGACCAGCATGGGAAAAGGCCAGACCCCCTGCTAATTAAACACACAAAAAATATTGGGTTTGTGGCTCTTGCTACAATTTTCTTTTTTTTTTTGGAGTTGGTGGGAGGTGGGTAGAGGAGACCAGGAAACATACATTAAATGTAGAATGAATCAAGCTACTTCTTTTCTTCTCTTTTTCTAATGAGGATATCAGACCAAGAGATCAAAAGAATGCTATTGGCTGAATATATTCTGATTCTAAGGTCATGTTTGGCAGTATGATACATCCCTTTGAACAAGATAGGAAAATGTCAATTTAGGTAGCTTCACCACTGGTTCAACATTTCTGTTCAAAGAATATTAGTTACCAGACTATACGTTTCTGGTGAAGGTGTTATAGAAAGTATTATAGTGCTGACTTTGGCCCTCTCCTGTTCCTCTCTGCTCTCTCTTTATTGTGTCTGACAAGGCCCTTCTTGGAAAAATTGAATGTTTTACTCTGTTTTTCCTACTCTGTCCCCCATCTTCTGCCTCCAAATAGCTTAATGGATGATATATTCATCTTTAAAATATAAAAGTCAATTTGGCTTAAAAATGGTGAATCACTGTACTGTACAACTGTAACTTATATAATCTTGTACGTTAACCATACTTCAATTTAGATTTTTTTAAAAATGTCAATTTGGCAAGAAAAATCACTCAACGCACTGCATTAGCTATCTCCATGGTCATAACGAGATTCTTTCCCGCACTCCTACTCCAACCTAAAGTGAACGTCTCCCCCTCCAAGAAAGAGCCCTTGCAAGCACACCACCTGCTCGTCTGCCATGTGACTGATTTCTATCCAGGCCACGTGCAAGTCCGCTGGTTCCTGAATGGACAGAAGAAGACAGCTGGGGTTGTGTCCATCCACCTGATCAATGGTGGAGACTGGACCTCCCAGCTCCTGGTGATGCTGGAAATGACCCGTCAGCAGGGAGACGTCTACCCCTGCCACGTGGAGCACCCCAGTCTGGACAGACCTGTCACCGTGAAGTGAGTTACTCCCTTATGACCCTCTGGACTCCAAGCTCTGGGGTCCACTCACTACGCCTCGGGGCCATACCACCCCGTGTTTTTCCTCCTCAACCCCCTGTGGTCTGGGCCAGGACCAAAGGAGAGCTGGTGACCCTAGTGTGCATTTATCCCTGCCCTGGGAAATCCTAAAGACTCTCTCCTTGTTAGAAAACCTCAGAAAGTAACCACCTTCGTAACTGGCCCTCAGACATGGGAACCAGCCTCTCCCCGCCGGTCTCCCTTCAGCCCCTGAAGCTGGGACCTGACGGGCTGACATTGGCTCCTGTGGAAGTCTCCACTCCAAGATCCAGAACTTTGGGGGTGATTGCCACATTTTTAAAATTAATATTTATTGGAGTATAGTTGATTTACAATGTTGTGTTCCTTTCTGCTGACAACAAACTGAATCGATTGTGCATATACATATATCCACTCTTATTTAGGTTCTTTTCCCATATAGATCATTACAGGGTATTGAGTAGAGTTCCCTGTGCTGTACAGTAGTCCCTTAATAGTTATCTATTTTATATATAGTAGCGTGTATATGTCAATCCCAATCTCCCAATTTATCCCTCCCTCCCTTTCCCCCTTGGTAACCGTAAGTTTGTTTTCTACACCTGTGACTCTATTTCTGTTTTGTAGCCACATTTTTAAACTTAGTTTAAAAATCATTTTGACTATGCTAACACATATATATGGAATTTAAGGGAAAAAATGTCATGAAGAGCCTAGGGGTAAGACAGGAATAAAGACACAGACCTACTAGAGAATGGACTTGAGGATATGGGGAGGGGGAAGGGTAAGCTGTGACAAAGCGAGGGAGAGGCATGGACATATATACACTACCAAACGTAAAATAGATAGCTAGTGGGAAGCAGCCGCATAGCACAGGGAGATCAGCTCGGTGGTTTGTGACCGCCTGGAGGGGTGGGATAGGGAGGGTGGGAGGGAGGGAGACGCAAGACGGAAGAGATATGGGAACATATGTATATGTATAACTGATTCACTTTGTTATAAAGCAGAAACTAACACACCATTGTAAAGCAATTATACCCCAATAAAGATGTTAAAAAAAATCATTTTGACTGTTACCTTAGAATACTGAACATTCCATCCTCTGCTTATAAGCAGAACCAATAGATTAATATAGGGTTTGACAAAAAGAAGATGGTCTCCCTGACTTTCTGTTTGGCCAAGAATTCCTTCTAATGTGGTGTAATCAGACTGCAGTCATAAAGCTGAAAGTTAACTCAGGATTCTAACCATCAAATCGGGTTTTGAAGCTTGTCCTAGTGGGGGTAGAGGGTTGTCACAAGGAAACATGGAAGTTAAATGATTTAGTACTTCTTTCCTTTCCCTGTTTTATTGGACAACTATGGGAAACTAAAACTGTGGATGGGAGAGGGAAGGACTGGGAGTCTGGGATGAGCAGATGTAAACTATTATATACAGGATGGATAAACAACAAGGTCCTACTGTATAGCACAGGGAACTATATTCAATATCTTGGATAAACCATAATGGAAAAGAATATGAAAAAGAATATATATATGTATAGCTGAATCACTTTGCTGTACAGCAGAGATTAACACAACATTGTAAATCAACTATACTTCAATAAAAAATAATAAAATTAGGGTCTTCCCTGGCTGTCCAGTGGTTAAGACTCTGTGCTCCCAATGCAGGGGGCACAGGTTTGATCCCTGGTCAGAGAACTAAGATCCCACATGCCACACGATGTGGCCAAAATAATAATAATAGTAATTACATAAATAAATAAAAAGTAAAAAAAAAATTTTTAATAAATACAAAACTTTAAGAAAAATAAATAAAACTGTGGGGTAATTTTTATGAGAAATAGTCTAAGATTTGAGGGAAAAGTCAGATTATCCATTGCCAAGAATCTGAATTTTACATGTTCTGTAAAGCTAGAGAATGTTCAATAGGCTCCCATCTCCACCTAGTGGCCAACAGTGGGATTTAGCCTTGGAACGAGAAATCAAGGGATTTGTGAACAATTTGTTGGAATACGCCAACGTTTTTTTTTTAAATATATATACATTTTTAAATTTTTTATTTATTTGGCTGCGTTTGGTCTTCATTGCTGCGCGCAGGCTTTCTCTAGTTGCGGTGAGCAGGGGCTACTCTTCTTTGTGGTGGCTTCTCTTGTTGCAGAGCACCGGATCTAGGCGCGCGGCTTCAGTAGTTGTGGCTTGCAGGCTCTAGAGCGCAGGTTCCGTAGTTGTGGCGCACGGGCTTAGTTGCTCCACAGCATGTGAGGTCTTCCCAGACCAGGGCTGCATTGGCAGGTGGATTCTTAACCACTGCACCACCAGGGAAGTCCCACTCCAACATTCTTTACAAAAAAGTTAGAGAAAAGGTTACATATATAAAAGTCAGGGTAGGGACTTCCCTGGTGGTGCAGTGGTTAAGAATCCGCCTGCCAATGCAGCGGACGCGGTTCAAGCCCTGGTCTGGGAAGACCTCACATGCTGCGGAGCAACTAAGCCCGTGCGCCACAACTACTGAAGCCCACCTGCCCTAGAGCCCATGCTCTGCAACAAGAGAAGCCACCGCAATGAGAAGCCCGTGCAGCGCAACAAAGAGTAGACCCTGCTCGCCGCAACGAAGACCCAACGCAGCCAAAAGTTTAAAAAAAAAAAAGTCGGGATAAATATGGCCAAATGTAGAGGCTTTGGCAGCACCAGCGCTTCTGCAGTTTGGCTGTGCCTCGGACAGCAGCCATGAAAATATACTAATCATTGCTCTGTTGCAATATTTATATTTTTGTTAAATAATTGAACATAAAGAAATATACCAACAGAAGGCAACCCTTCAAAATTAACTTTAGAAAGAAGAAGGTCTACAGAAGTAGAGAGTCATAGTATCTATAAAGTGAGTGTGCTCATCAGAGAACATCTAGAGCAGCCCTGCCCAATAGACCTTTCTGCTTTGATGGAAATGTTTATATCTGAGCTGCCCAATAGAGCAGCCACTAGCCACATGTACTCTTGAGCACTGAAAATGCCCTTGGCTGGTGCAACCAATGGGCTGAAATTTTCATTTAATTCTAAACTAGTTAAATTTAAATTATAGCCATATGTGACTAGTGGCTACCATATTGGACAGGCACAGTTTACAATCTTTCTCTTAAAAAAATGTAGGCCCTCTCTTAGTAGCCTTTACTGGAGGCTGTAGGATAAGCTGCTAGAAAAATGAAAAAGGATTTGAGGGACTTCCCTGGTGGTTCAGTGGCTAAGACTCTGCACTCCCAATGCAGCGGGCCCTGGTTCGATCCCTGGTCAGGGAACTAGACCCCACATGCATGCCACAACTAAGAGTTTGCATGCTGCAACTAAGGATTCTGCATGCCGCAGCTAAAGATCCCGCATGTGTCAACGAAGATCCCGCGTGCCGCAACTAAGACCTGGCGCAGCCAAAATAAATAATAAATAAATAAATATTTTTTTAAAAATAGAACTTTAGAAGCCAGGGAAGGTAGAGATAAAGAGTCTTCTCTGGTCATGGATCATTAGATTTGGGGATAGCAAAATCTCAAAAACATAAGAGGCCCACTAGCAACTTAATACATTTACAAACGAGATTAAAAAAGCACAAAAAAAGTCCAATTCTAGCAGATACAGAAGCTACAGCCATAGAAGGAATCTTGGCAAACCCTCAACTCATGCAGTTGAAAAGCGCTGGGAAGGAAGCCAAAGGGAATCTCCAAGACAAAGAGCTTACAAATTTTAAGAACATGTTTTCTCAGTACATACAGGAAAGGAAGCACTTCAACACACCTCCTCTGATTCACCCTCTGAGTTTAAAGAGCTTTGCCCTGAAGATCAAGCCAGATCCTCTCCTAGGACAGCACAAATAACTTTAATTTCCTTCCCTCCAGATCTGTTACAGTAGTAGATCTGTCTGGAAACACTACACTCTATTAAAACTTTGGACAAAGGACAACATTGCAGAATTCTAGGAACTTTGGGATACAGGATCAACAGGAACTTTTAATTAGGAAACCTAATCTAATAAGAGGGCTATTTTGACTGTTGGGGCATGTGGAGGAGAAAGTATCTAAAGGAATAAGTTGTGATAACATTAAATGAGGTTACAGAGAAACAAAAAAGTTCCTATGGTGATTTCACCTGCCCTTGGGTATGTTGAATTTACTACTGCAATTCCGGGAAATAGAAAAGTTCCCACTTTGAACCTCTGGAATTTCACATCCCCACCAAAAAATGTAAATATGAAACAGTGCCAAGTCTCTAACAGAGTATGTAAAAAAACAATGATGATAAAATAGCTGGAGAAACTTGAGATAATCCATCCCACCAACAGAACTCTTTAACATCTCATTTTGGCCAGTCCAAAGGTAGGTGAATCTCAGAAGTTAATTGTGAATTATAGCAATATTAAGAATAATAGGTAGGGACTTCCCTGGTGGCACAGTGGTTAAGAATCCACCTGCCAATGCAGGAGACATGGGTTCCAGCCCTGGTCCGGGAAGATCCCACATGACGCGGAGCAACTAAGCTGGTGTTCCACAACTAATGAGCCTGCGCTCTAGAGCCCGCAAACCGCAACTACTGAAGCCACGTGCCTAGAGCCCGTGACCGCAACAAGAGAAGCCACCGCAATGAGAAGCCTGCACACTGCAACGAAGAGTAGCCCCCGCTCGCCACAACTAGAGAAAGCCTGCGCGCAGCAACAAAGACAATGCAGCCAAATAAATAAATAAATAAAAATTAAAAATACCATATAAAATATAATAGCTAATTCTTTTTTTTAATTTTTATTGAAGTATAGCTGATTTACAATGTTGTGTTAATTTCAGGTGTACAGCAAAGTGAATCAGTTATGCATATACATATATCCACTCTTTTTTTTTAGATTCTTTTCCCATATAGGCCATTACAGAGTACTGAGTAGAGTTCCCTGTGCTGTTCAGCAGGTTCTTATTAGTTATCTATTTTAGTTAGAGTAGTGTGTATATGTCAATCCCAATCTCCCAATTTATCCCTCCCCCCAAATATCTAATTGTAAATATTACTCAGTGATTTAAAAAAAAGAATGAAATATTGGACAATAAGGTCCTACTTTATAGCACAGGGAAATACATTCAATGTCCTGGGACAAACCATAATGGAAAATAATATTAAGAAAATAATGTGTAGGGCTTCCTTGGTGGCACAGTTGTTAAGAATCCGTTTGCCAGTTCAGGGGAAATGGGTTCAAGCCCTGGTCCGGGAAGATCCCACATGCCGCAGAGCAACTAAGCCCGTGCGTCACAACTACTGAGCCCACGTGCCACAACTACTGAAGCCCGCACGCCTAGAGCCCATGCTCTGAAACAAGAGAAGCCACCGCAATGAGAAGCCCGCGCGACGCAACGAAGAGTAGCCCCCGCTCGCCGCAACTAGAGAAAGCCTGCGCACAGCAACAAGGACCCACAGAGCCAAAAATAAAATAAAAAGTAAAGTGACTGTTAAAAATAATAATAATAATGTGTATATATATATATGTATAACTGAGTCACTTTGCTATACAGCAGAAATTAACACAACACTAAATCAACTATACTCCAATTTTTAAAAAGTTTAAAAAGTAAAACAAAAAAAATTTTAATTAAAAAATAAAAAAGAATGCCATTTGCAGCAACATGGATGGACCTAGAGAATATTATACCTAGTGAAGTCAGAGAAAGACAAATATATGATATCACTTATATACGGAATCTAAAACCTAATACAAATGAATCTATATGCAAAACATACTCAGAGACATAGAAAACAAATTTATGGTTACCAAAGGGAAGAGGAAGGGAGAGAAAAATTAGGAGTAAGGAATTAACAGATACAAGCCACTATACCTAAAATAGATAAGCAACAAGGATTTACTGTATAGCACATGGAATTATACTCAATATCTTATAATAACCTAGAGTGGAATTTAATCTGAAAAAAATACATAACTGAATCACTTTACTGTACACCTGAAACAAACACAATGTTGTAAATCAACTATCAATAAAGTTTTTTAAAAGAATAATAGCTAATTCTTTGTTTTTTAATAACTAATTCTTAAATCGTGCTTACTAGATGCCAGGGATTGTTCTAAGTACTTTTTATATATTTCACTCATCTAATTTTTTAAAAATAGGGCTTCCCTGGTGGTGCAGTGGTTAAGAATCCACCTGCCAATGCAGGCGACACGGGTTCGAGCACTGGTCCGGGAAGATCCCACATGCAGCAGAGCAACTAAGCCCGTGGGCCACAACTACTGAAGCCCACCTGCCCTAGAGCCCGTGCTCTGCAACAAGAGAAGCCCCCGCAGTAAGAAGCCCGCGCACTGCAACGAAGAGTAGCCTCGGCTCACCACAACTAGAGAAAGCCCACGCACAGCAACGAAGACCCAATGCAGCCAAAACTAAAATAAAATAATTTTTTAAAAAAAGTTAAAAAGAGTAAATAAATAAAAATAAACAAAATGTGGTTAGCACTGTACCTGATATTATTTCCTTAGTAAAAGATCTTTCTAAGTCAATCCTTGATTAGCGTGTATGCATTCATCTGGCTGATATATTCTCCTCAATGTCAATAAACTATGTCCATCACCAGTTTGCTTTCCCTTGGCTGCCCCAACAAGTCTCATTTATTATATGACCTCAGTAGATTTTTTCACCCTGAGGCGCAATCCAATAAAGCAGAAGTTAAAGAGATGACCTAAACCCAATGCGAGTATTAAAATTGTTCGTTACACTTATGACACATTAACCAGGAGTGAACTGAAAACAATTATGCCTGTGAGGAACGTTATAGGGGTGGTAGAAATAGCCTTTATCTTGATAGTGATGGTGATTACACAATGAATATGCTTGTTAAAACTCATAGGACAGTACAGCTAAGGAGGATGAATTTCACTGTAAGTAAAATATATCTCAGTAAACCTGATTTTTTAAAAAGCAACTGCACCCCAAAACTATGTCTTCCCTTATTGATTTTATGATTAAAAGGAACGAACCATAAAATTTTCAGTAAATTGGGGGAGAAAAATTCTGCCTAGGATCAGGGAAAAGCCCTTGCCCTTGAAACACCCTACCCCAAAAAAGAAGACCAGAAATTAATTGGCATGTGTGAATTCTGAAATATGCATCTCCCACATCTGTATTAAACTTGGATCTCTTCATCATATTACTAAAACTGGATCCAAATCATATGGGCTGTGCTGTCTGATATGGTAGCCACTAGCTACACGTGGCTATTTAGATTAATTAAAATTTAATAAAATTAAAACTGCAATTCTTGTGGGACTTCCCTGGAGGTCCAGTGGTTAAGACTCTGCTCTTCCAATGCAGGGGACACGGGTTCGGTCCCTGGTTGGGGAACTAAGATCCCGCATGCCGTGTGGCCAAAAAACAAACAAAAAAATAAAATTCTTTAGGTGTACTAACCACTTTTCAAGTGCTTGATAGCCACATGCGGCTAGTGGCTGCCATATTGGATTGCACAGATGCAGAATATTTCCTTCATCACAGAATGTTCTAGTGGACAGCACTGCTCTAGAGGGCAAATAGATATATAGACCACTGGAGTTTAAGGACTGGGATACTGAATACATATCTGTATGGCATGGGTCTCTGAAAATTCAACTGGCTGACATTTTTAATTAAAATCATCTTGAGATGATACACATTCTAACTATTCTACTTATACTCCAACAAGGCCAATTACCTTCTCACTCAGAGGCAAGCACACCAATAGAGATAACTCATGGTGAAGTCAGGGAGGAACGTGTGACAACAAGAACAAGCTCTAGGGGCTTCCCTGGTGGGGCAGTGGTTGAGAGTCTGCCTGCCGATGCAGGGGACACGGGTTCGTGCCCCGGTCCGGGACGATCCCACGTGCCGCGGGGCGGCTGGGCCCGTGAGCCATGGCCGTTGAGCCTGCGCATCCGGAGCCTGTGCTCCGCAACGGGAGAGGCCACAACAGTGAGAGGCCCACATACCGCAAAAAAAATAAATAAATAAAAATAAAAGAACAAGCTCTAGGTGCCTGTAACAGCCTGCAGAAACTTCAAGAAATCCCTAGAGGGAAGTTTGCAAAACAGAATACATAGTCTATTTGTTTTTAAATTTCTGCTTAATACTTTGCCTAGTGCTCGGGGGTAGATAATATTGGAAACCCCTCCCCTCAGGGCAAATATGTTCTTAAACAACTGATTTTTATGAAAATTGTGGGACTGCTTTATTGGTAAAAGCAGCCACAGGAGAATCCCCCCTTTCTGGATCTAAAGAAATGATTTAGAGACATGGCAGGCAGAGAATTGTTCCCTAATATCCATAATTCCACAGTTCCTAATAGAACCTTCTGTTTTATTTGGGCATATGAACTTCCAGAATAAGTCCTAGTTTCCCATCCTTCTTTCCAGTTATGTGTGGCCACACGTAAGTTTTGTCCAATGCTCTGTAAGGAGAACTGCCGTGTGCAACTTCCAGAAGGTGGCCTTATAAAGAGGGTGATGGGTCCTTCTTTCCCTTTCCTCTTTCCTGCTGATTTGAATGCAAATCTGAAAGCTGTCATATGACTCAAGCAGTCATATTGGACCTGAGAAGGAAGAGCCATGTTGAGGTTGGTGGAACAAGAAGATGGAAAAAAAGTCTGAATCTCTGACACTGTTAAACACCCTACCAGCCCTGGAGCTCAACGTGAGAGAGAAATAAAAGTCTATCTTGGTTAAACCATAATTGTTCTCAGGGTATCTGTGTCTCACAGCTCAACCTAATCTGAACCAATATATATAGCATCTCTTGTTCGCAGCCAAGCTATAATAAGAGTAGATTCATGGAAATGTAAAATGGAGCTCTCAATGTACATATCACCCTCAAGCATCAGATACAGTAAAATGATGGAATGGTTTCCTTCAGTCCCAGTGCAGGACTGTCACGAACAGCTCTCTCACAGCTGCTTATCTTCTCGGTAATCACACCTTACATTGTGCCTTGTCCAACATGGCACCCTCCACGGTGCTTCTCAGTAAAGAGCCCCGAAACTGTGACTGACAGGATGGAGAAGGAATCCCAGATGCTGTTGTGTGGGCCCATGGGCATCTGTTGAGTTTAGTGCCATATCAAAGGATTTCAGAAAGGAGCTGGTATAGATTTACTTGTGGTAATACATCAATAAGACAATACAGTGGCTGATATACTTTCCAATACCCATGTTGCATCCCGAGCTGCCAGGTAGGAGACTTAGTATCTTCAAAGCTTTTGCAATAGCCATAAAACCACTCTTTAAAGACATAGCAAAGTGGAACTGGGCTTTTCTACCGCTAAGTGGTGTCAGGTATGTCTAATGAATGAATGTCGGTGAATGTCATGTGTGATAGTGACATAAACAGAACCACAACAGCTATAACCAAAACATGTGCATGTACTTTAGGCAAAGAAAATGTGTAAGAATTCACACAGTGGTACCATATTTCACTGACTTGAGGACCAAGGGAAGACAGAGATATGTAGGCCATGGCCCTCTGGGATATGTGCTGCTCCCAAGTACAGTTACCTAAGCTTGTCCAAATTTTACAAGTTTTTTGTTTTTTGGGTTTTTTGCGGTACGTGGGCCTCTCACTGCTGTGGCTTCTCCCGCTGCGGAGCACAGGCTCCGGACACGCAGGCTCAGCGGCCATGGCTCACGGGCCCAGCCGCTCCGCGGCATGTGGGATCTTCCCGGACCGGGGCACGAACCCACGTCCCCTGCATCGGCAGGCGGACTCTCAACCACTGCGCCACCAGGGAAGCCCTACAAGTTGCTTTTTGACCATAAGTCACAGATGCCACAAATACAGCTCAAGGCTAAGAAGCAGCTCCAAGATGTGACAGGCTAGAGGACCCAACCCCCCAGCCTTCACGCTATAATCTCATTGTCCTCCCCACTCCTAGTTCTCCCCTCCTAAGTCTCCCAACCTGTTGTTGGCTGTGTATGTGTCTAGGACCTTCACACCCTCCTCCAACCTGGGGGGGCCCAAAGTCACTCCCACAAGTCTCTATTTCTCTCTCCTTTATCTCCTCCCCATCCCATCTAGAAGCCTCCACTGTCCACAAGCCACTGGAGCCCCTGCCAGCCCCCACATGTCCAGATTCCAGGACGCTTGCACTACCTATGCCCAGTCACACCCCAAAACTTCCACCTCTGGCTGCTTCCCCTCATCTTTCCTTAGAGCCAGGCCCCAGCTTGCTGGATGAGGAGGCAGGAGATGACCCACTGCAAGGAGAGGGCTGTGGTCCTGGCGTCCTCGGCTGCAGCTTGGCACAGAATTGCTCATAAAACCGTTTGACGGGGTTGCTTGGCATACTAGTTAAATAGGCTTTTGTGGATGGGCCTGGGGACCTAACCGCCGTGTATAAATGTTAGTTGAGTAAATGCATGGCTTTGTTTCCACGGAGAAAATCTCTCTGAGCTCAGAGCATCTGACCAAAAGTGACCTTTGGGAACACTCCCCTCTGTGCTCCAAGGGCGACCTCTGTGGTTTGGCTCCAACTGCAAAGAGAGCTCCGGAGAAACCTCAGCTCTGGCCCGGCTTGTCTGGGAGTGGATGCGGGCGAGCGGTGTGAGGAGCATCTATTTAGGTCTGATCTTCTGTTCAGCTGAGGCCTGGGATTGGGGGGAGAAGGGTGCCTGAAGCCATTGAGATGGAGGGGAGGGCGTGGCTGATCCCAGAAACCACGTCCATCGCCTGATTCCATATAGACGAGGGCCAGGGGCTTCTGCTCCATTCAGCCTCCTCCTGGGTTGGGGGAGTGGGAATGAGGGTTCAGTTGGTGACGCAGGAGGGGCGGCGGTTTAGGGATGTCTTAGGGCGCGGAATCACTGCGCTTGCGCTTTAGCCGGGCGAGGTCTCCGCGCCGCCACCAGGGGGCCGCAGAGGCAGAGAGATGCGCGGAGCCCGAAGAGCAGGCGCGCGGAAGCGGGTTTTCACCTGCGCTCGGTTTTCCTGCCCACCCGCCGCCGATGCGAGGCCGGACTTCTAGATGCCCATAGGAGAGCTCCCTGGGATCGATACTGAGTTAGCTCCAACACTTCAGGGTTTCAAAGATCGGGGCTTTGTCCTTGCCGTCGGGGATCCGCCGTGAGGAAGAAGTACGGGGACGAGGGGCGGGGACGCTGCCTACTGGGACTCCGGGTCTGGGGTGCAAAGCAGCCCCTCCCCGACCCGCACCGGGGGTTTGCGGAAGAGAAGCAGGGACACACATACGTGCACACGCTCGTACACCGTCCCCCTCCCGCACCAGCAGCCCGAGGAAAGGGGCGTCGTAATCAGGAGGCCCTGAAAGAAGTCTTCATCTCCTGCCAGGACGGGCGGGAGGCAGGATGTGCTGTGTGAGGATGGGAAGCCCAGGAGCTGCCAAGAATGCCCGGCTGTGCAGCCAGCCCTGAACAGAGGAGACACCTGACCCAGAGGGCTCGGAGCTGCTGAATAAACCCCGAGAGGGGCCGCCAGCGGGCGGCACGGAGTCGGAGGAGACACTGGGCGAGGATTATGCATCTCGACACGGCACAAAGCCTGGAGTAATGTAGACGCTAATACACACAAGCATGAGGGGCCCCAGCCGCAGCCCTGGCTTTTTATGGCAGGACATTCGAGCCTGTACCAAAGGGACTGGGGCGGTAAACGCTGTCGTGAAAGTGAGCCTCGGTCTCATTTGCAAACAGTTCAGACTAGACATCTGAGGCTCCTTCCAGCCCTGAGGTCCCTAAAGCTGGGAGGCAATGGGGTGTTTGAGGTGAAACCAGGGAGGGCAGGCACACCCTCACACCGAACCAATCCAGCGCCAGCGTCAGGCAGAACCCTGGACCCCCACCTGCTGTCACTGGGGGATCTGTTTGAGATTCTGAACTCTTACGCCAGGCTTCATGAACTCTCTCTGCACCCTAACACCCCAGCTGGACAGGCCCTCCAGGAAATGGGGATTAAGCCATTCATTTCTGGTAACAGCTCAGCCAGAAGGGGTGCCTTTGGATGAGAGTGGGGGTGGGGATTGAAATAACAACACAAGCACCACACACATGCACCCCAGCAGGAGACAATCACATTTTTTAACCATCAGTCAGAATGGGCGCAGGTCATAGTGCTAGACAAGGCCCTGGGAGTCCCATCCAGATGCCACACATTAACCCTTTAATTGCAGGATCAGAGAAGGTGAGGGGGCACCCAGGGGAGGGATGGGGGTGGCCAGGATGGCAATGGTGTACCGGCTCAGGGCCACGTGGCTCAGGGCCACGGCGATTTCCCAGCTAACGTGGAAGAATTTCAATAGTTCAACAGTCTGCTGACCGCAGGCCATGCACACACCCCTCACTATTCCATTTCTCCCCTGAGGGACTGGCCTGGTCCCCAAGTAGCAGGCATTCCTGCGAGCCCCAGACCAAGTGAAAGACAGCAGGCATGCGGGCCACAGAGCCAAACACCCGGTAGGTAGAGATGAGCAAGGCCCACACTGGGCAGAGAGAGGCAGAGCCCTGAGACAAAGGAGACCATGTATTACAACGTTCACAGTGGGTGCTGCAGGTGGGGTGTGAGGGAGGCGGGGTTCGGCCCCCAACCCCCACAGTCTCTGAGGAGAGCCCTGAGGCAAAGATGAGGGTGCCAGGCTCACCCCTGGAGAGCCCTGTCTCCAAAGTCCGCTGATTTTTGTTGGCATTTCTCTCTTTACCTTTTTTGTCATTTTGTTTTCCACTCTTTAAATAATTAATATAATTACTTTTAAATACAAAATACACAGTGTCCTTTCTCTTCCACGTGTTTGGGGTGATTGGGAGGTAAATTTTAAATAAGGGTCTCAGCTGTCGAACAGGGCACAGGCTCCAAGTGGGAGGGCCGCAAGCCCCAGGTGCACCCCTCCCCTGCACTGCCCCTGACTGGGGGCTCTCGGTGCCCTGGCCCAAGGCCCCCTAGATGGCGAGGAGCCCTTCTGCGAGGTGGCACAGAGCCGATGCTGTGGGATTCCAGGTGGGCCTGGTGTCGATGGACAGGGTCAGACAGAGGAGAAGGTCTTAGCCCATGAAGCAGACAGGCCCCAGCAGCACCCCTCCCCGCCTCGGGGGAGCCCCCAGGTCTGAGAAGGAGGCGTCCAGCACTGGCAGCTGCTCCAGTACAGGTGTTCGAACCTCCAGCACCGTCCGGCCTTGCTGGGTCTTGAGGGGGAGACACCGGAGTGAGAGGAGTGAGCATAGGGGAGGCACACAGGGCCCGCAGACACCCCAACCTCAGGCCCAGGCTCTCCGCGCCTTCAGGTGCCCTGAGATGCTGTTCCTCTCATCCGTGTCCCATGTTCAGACTTTGTTAAAGTTTCTTCCAGAGAGTCAGGATTGGGGAAGCTGGGAGGGTTGCGCGTGTGTGTGTGCTTGCACACGCACGCAGTCTTGAGCCAGTCTGAGCAGCTTTGGGTTTGAGATTATTTGTCTGTCGTGGTGGTGTGAGCCTGTGTGACTCCACGGGGATGTGTGTATATGTGTTTGTGGGTGTAAGTATGTGATGACAGCCAACACGATTCCACGTGTGTGTACCTGTGTGACCCTCTCCAGGCGACTCTGGGGATGTATATACGGATTGGGGGTGTCCGTGTGCCCCTCCGTGGGGAGGGGGCATTGTTTATACCCCGTGTGTGCAGAGGGCAACCTGTGTAAATGTGCTTACAAGCCTGCATGACTCACTCTGGGTTACACTGCCATGTGCACAAAGGTGACACCCACCTTCCATCCTTCCATCCTTCCTGCCCTTCCTGACACCAGGAAGCTGGCCTCCTCATGCTCTCCCCGAGTGCCTCTGCCCGAAGGGTCTTCCCACCGCCTCCTCCAGCCTGAGTCTGGGACCCGCCCCCACCCAGCTCTCCCTGGTTCCCACCTGACAGCCGTCTCTGAATTCCTTGACGTAGGGGCTGGTCTCCGGGCTCAGCTCATCCTCATTGGCCCCTCGGAGCTTCAGGGGGCCATCCCGGATCTCCCCAGAGCAGGGGTACGAGATGTTCTGGTGGGCTGAGACGCTGAGCAACCGCAGGAAGGTGAGCTGGACCACGCCGACTGGGGAGCCTTCAGAGTCCACGTAAGAGAACTGGCAGGAGAGAGGGCTGTAGTCAAGGAGGACACGGGCCTGCAGGGCAGCTACAGAAGCAGGGCGGCTGAGCCAGGGTCATGGGTGGGGAATGGGTGGGAGGAGAGGGCTGGGGGAGAAATAAGGGGCCGGGGCGGGAACCAGGGGATAAATAAAAGGCAGACTTTTGTCTTAGGTTGTCAAGGGAAGGAGATGAAGTGAGCACCAGAAGACTGGTGAGAAGAAACGGAATAAGAGAAGAGTCAGCAGGCTCTGCAGGGTCAAGGGTCAGGGAACTTGTCACACAAACCCAGAAACCACTAGGCCCAGAGGGGGGCTCCACTGTGGTGCAAGGGACAGGGCAGTCAGAGGCCACATCTCACCCGCGTGACATCATCCCTGGGTGTCACACAGGTTTCCCCTCCTGCCGTAAAGTTGCAGAAAACCCGGAAGGCATCCCGAGCACAGCCCTGGTTGGGGTCGACCCAGTACTCTCCTGTCGAGTGGGGGGGGAGGGTCAGGGCCCCCAAGGTCTTGGACCCAAGGTGCTCTTTGCCCCACTTCCCTCCCACTGCTCCAACCAGCCGCCCCCACATATGCCCTCAGACACCCAGTCCTCCGTTCCCCCGCCAGACCCCCAGAACACAGCTCTGGTTTCCCTCATCACCATATGCCCCGTCCCGCTCTGCCGCCCCTCCCCCCAGCAACACCCGCAGGCTCGCAAATGGAGGGGGTAGGAGCACTGACACCCTCACGCTGGTCCAGCGTGTGGCTGTAGGCTTGCACACGTGTCTGTGTGTGTAAATGCCAGCATGTGTGTCCACGAGTCTATGTTTATCTATTTCTGTAGACCCTGAGCAGATAATGAGCTGAAGAGCCTGGTAGGACCATGTCAGTTGCTAAATACTGAAATACCTCTGACCCAGTTGGTAAAGAGCTGCTGCCCCAAGCCCCTCCACCCTCACCCCCACCCCACAGCTTCCCCAAGCCTCCCCCGACATCCATCCTGCTTGTTCATGCCCACGCAGTTGTTCACATGTCGTGTCCCTGGCACTGACCGTCGGGCAGCTCTGGGTGGCAGAGCTTCAGGTCCTGGCAAGTGCGAGCGGGGCTGTCCTGGGTCCCCGTCGGCCGCCTCATCTGCTCAATCTCCTCCCGCAGGGAGTCCAGGGAGCCAAAGATCTCCTCCAGCCCCCCAGGACTGCCCGGGGCCCCCCCAGTTGGCACGGCCTCATCTTCCTGCATCAGCTGGCTCCCATCCACTGAGCGCCGAGTCTTCTTGGGCATCTGGATGGGCAGGGGCTGGATCACCTCGCCAGGGGGGCCCTGGTGGAGGGAAGGGCAGAGAGGGCAAGAGACAGGTCAGGGTGAGGGTGATGTGGAGAAACACCCAGACAGAGGGGGACCATCAGAAGAGCAGGACCTGACGCTGACTCACCGGGTGTCCCGGAGGGCCCTGGATGCCCTTCTCTCCCTTAGGTCCGGCTGGGCCCTGCCAAGGGAGTCAATGAAGTCATGGAGGGGTCAGGAGGTCAAGAATGCGATCAAGGTCACAGAAGGGTCAAATCAGTCCCTGGGCTGGGAATGAGGGGCTCCACCGGCAGGGAGTATGTTTGTCTTGAAGAGACAGTGTCAAGTCCACCTATGGAGGGCTGGGGGAAGGGAAGGTCAGAGCTGGCTGGGGGTCACTCACTGTGGCTCCTTTGGCTCCTTTGGGGCCAGCAGGTCCCTGTGAAACGAGGAACAAGAAAGAGATGGTCAGCACAGGGGAAGGTCAGGACAAGGAGAACTGGAGAGGCAAGGTCACGAGTTCACAGGACCCGGGAGCCATCACAAGAGGGGCAGGCATGGGAGACATGGGGACATTCGGGAGGCCCTGGAAGGACAGGAGTGGAAACACTGAAGGTGTAGGAACATATGGGGGACCCGGGAACCTATGAGTGTTATGCTGGCATTGTCATGGAAGCCAGTGGGGGATTATGGAGGGGGGCAGTGGGGTTTAGAGGACTGAGTTGAGGAACAGATGGGGTACTCACAGGGAAGCCGGGGGGCCCTCCAGGACCAATAGGGCCAGATGCTCCTGGGATGCCCTAGGAAAGGGAGGGGCTTGGTTCAACTGGGTCCTCCTCCCCTCCCCCTCCCTCACCCCACAGCTGAGTCTCCACCCCCCACCTTCCCACACCCCCATGAATCCTCACCCTCACCCCACCCTTAGACCTCCCAGGACCATGACCTCTACTCACCGTCTCCCCCTTTGGCCCTGTGGATCCCTGAGGACCAGGAAGACCTCGATCACCCTTCTCTCCCTGCTCCCCCGGGGGGCCAATCAGTCCAATGAGACCTGGGTGACCCTGGAAAAGGGGCCAGGTGGTCAGGGGGATGCAGAGAGGAGACACATGGACGGGGAGAAGGAGAACCACAGGGGTCAGAGCCCAGAAGACAAGAGAGGGACTTGGGCCGGGTCTGAGGAAAGAACGGGGGCTGCCACGGCCCTGACTGAGGAAGGGCTCCCCAAGAGCACGAGGCCCCCCGGAAGTTTCAGGGATGGGGCTGAGACACCTGGCAATGTGCGGTCACTCACCTTCTCTCCCTTGGCCCCAGCATCGCCCCGGAGGCCAGGAAGCCCTGGGGGTCCCTGTGGGGAGACAGGAAGTCACTCTCTCCTGGGGGAGGCGGGACCACACTCTCCCCCCACCACTTCCCACTTCCTCCAAGGCTGGATGCCCACTGCCCCAGGGCCCCCCCACCCACCCACCCTATCCACAGTCACTCACCACAGGGCCTGGAGGCCCAGCCTGGCCTGTGGCCCCGGGACGGCCTTGCTGACCCTGCAGATTCGAGGGGACCACGGGGATGAGGAAGAGTGTCCCCACACCGTGCGCCTCCCCCTCTCCAGCCAAGCCTCTCTGCCCCATGACTCACCACTGCACCCAGGAGCCCCCGCAGACCATCAGGGCCAGGTTTTCCTGCTGGGCCTGCAGGACCCACAGGGCCTGTCTTTCCCGGGGCGCCCACAGCACCAGGATCCCCCTGAAACACACCCAAAAAAGTGTCCTGAAGGGCAGAGGAGGGGGTGTGGCTGGAGGCAGGGGGCCCAAGGTGGATGGGGGTGAGGCAGGCAGGAGGGGTCAAACCCCAGGGACCCCTGGGGTAGGGACAAGTATAGGGAACCCTGTCCCCACAGGGGGCTTGGCGTGGAGATGGTGGATGTGGGGGAGGCGTTTGGAGGCTGCAGTGTGAGGACCAAAGGGGTGGGAAGATGGAAGGGATGTTCCAGCATCCAGGGCGGCCTCTCCCTCACCTTGGCTCCCTTCTCTCCTTGTCGCCCCTCAGGACCAGGCGCACCAGCAGGTCCCTGTAGGTGGAGGCGGCAGTGAATAGCCAGGCTCACCTCCTTCCCCCTCGCTGTCCTCCTGGTGCACACACACACGTGTACACACACACACGTGTACACACACACACGTGTACACACACACACGTGTACACACACACAGACCTGCGCATGCACAGGCACGATCGCAGAGGCCGACTCATGGATGGGAGAGCCGGTACAGCTGTATCAGCTGTTAAAATACTGAGTCGTTCTGTGCATTTGGTGAAGAGCCTCTTGCCCACACACCACCAGCAAAAAGAGGGTTAATCCTGACCCAGCAGGGACCTCCCCAGGAAAGCCAGCCCCTTCCCTCCGTGTCCATTCTGATTGGTTGGTACACAACACCACCCCTGGCAAGAACAGATGGAATATACGGGAACAAATATACACAGCACGCTTACAAACACACATGGTCACACACATACACACCTCACCCAAGGACAACCGGCACACCAGGCATCTCCCTCCACATCCCACCTGCCATTGCCCCAACTGCCATCCAGCCTGCCCCACAAGGTCCCAGGTGACGACCTCACTTACCCGCTTTCCAAGTGGTCCAGGAGGTCCATTCTCCCCAGTGGGACCAGGGGATCCCTATGGAGGGAGGAAGAGTGGTGGGTGAGGGACCCCTCAGGCATAGGGCATAGTAGAGGAGAAACAGGGCTGAGGGCCTGGTCTCAGTGGTGGGGTAGGGGTCCCCGGGCACTCACAGGCTGTCCTGGCTCTCCATCTTCTCCGCGGTCACCCTTAGCACCATCCTGGCCCTGCAGGGATGAAACAAGGTCAGAGGGTCAAACTGCCAATCCTCCCATCCCTCCACCTGCCCTACCACAACCCCGGTTCCCATGCCCACGCCCATCGGCCACACAGAGCCCCTCCAGAGCAGACCACCTCTTCGCCCCTCCCCTCCCCAGGTAAGACTCACCCGAGGGCCACTTTCTCCAGGAGGGCCAGGGTCACCAGGAAAGCCAACAGGACCCTGATCCAGAGGGAGACCAAGGGTCAGGGTCACAGCTCCCTAAGCCCACGCAGGGCCAACAGACCCCCATGGCCACATGCCACACTCTCCCTCTCTACAGGCAGTGCCCACCTGCACCATTTAGGAAAAGGGTCTCCAGCACCCCCTTTTCCCCACCTCCTGCACTGCCTGCACTCTAAGGCTTTCAGGTTATTAACTAGGGTTTCTCTCACTTTCTCTCTGGATCCCAGACCCCGTACATCCCTCCCAGGAGACCCCATTCGCAAAGCCTTCCTCCCAGGCATCCCCCACACTCTTGGGCTCCCCAAACTCCAAGATCCTCACACCCATATCCCCAGATCTCCATTCACAGGGGCCTCCTCGCAGCCCCTCCCCACAAACTCACAGGGTTCCCTTTGGGGCCATCATCACCGGTGGGGCCCTTAGGCCCTGGTGGTCCCGCCTCTCCTGGCTGCCCCGACTCTCCTTTCTCCCCACGTTCCCCACGTGGACCCTAGAGGATGAGCGGAGGTTACAGATGGTCCCAAAGGGGTCCCAGAGATCAAAGATCCAGCCCCTGCTTCTAAAAAACCTTCAGCTTCCCCCTCGTGCATCGCTGACATCGGGGTGCACACAGAAAGGCAAGTCCATCGTGGGAGCCCCTGGCCCCTCTTCCCTTCAAGGAAAGGGGGACAGAGCCCACCCGGATCCAGGGACCAGGCCTCACGGAGAATGACCGGGAGCACAGACTCATGGGCTGTGCAGGAGTTCCAGCTCCAGGAGGTCAGAGGAAAGGTGGGGATGGGATTGAGGGGGTGAAGGGGAGTGCAGAGCAGGGCCTCAGAACTACCACTCACCTTGACCCCTGGCTCGCCCTGGACTCCCGGAGATCCTGGCTCTCCTGGCTCCCCCTGCAAGGAGATTGGGGTCAAAAACCTCCACTCCCCCAAAAAGAATCCTGATATTCCCCCTCACTCTCTTTTGACCCCCCCAAAATTGGCAAAAGTCCAACCCTCATCCCTCCAGACCATCTATGTACCCCTTCCCAGTACCTTTTCTCCAGGGGGACCCAGGTTCCCAACACCTCCAGGGGGACCTTGTGGACCCTGGAATAGGAATAGAAATAGGGATCATTGCTTATGGGGGGGGGCATGGGGAGGCAGAGCCTGGAGGAGGGCCTAAGGTCAGAGCAGTGAGACAGTGTGAGACCTTCCCAGGGTCCACCAGCTTCTCTTGGCATCTGAGATGAGAATAGAGTTTACAGTCTGGGGAAAGGGAGGCAGAGGACTGGCCACACTGATCTGGAGGGACAAGGGGCCAAGAGGACTCACATCAGCTCCATTGGGTCCAGCTGGGCCTCGAGGTCCTGGGGGCCCGGGGGGTCCCTGGAGAAAAGATACACGTGATGGGAAGGGAAGTGAGAGAAAGCCAGCCGTGGATGCACGTGAGTGATGGAAGGTGAGGGAGGCAGAGGTCCTGGCGGGGAGGGAGGCAGCCAGGCCAGGGAATGGCATGCAGGGAGCTGGGAGTTGGAGGCAGTGGGCTGCTGGGGTGGGGGCTGGATGAGCAGGGGTGTGCCTAGCGGGTAGGGCTGGAATCAGTCGGGATCACACCCTATCAATGCGGTCCCACTCACCATAGGGCCCACGTCTCCTGTTTCTCCCTTCTCCCCCGAGGGGCCTGGCAAACCCTGCGCAGGTGTACACAGCACAGACCCAGGTGACCAAACCACCTGGAGCACAGCCCTCGGTAGAGGGGTCCCCCCCATACAGATCCCACATACCCCCCACCACCCAGTCCTCTGCCCCCACCTCCCCAGACCTCCTTTGTCAGCAGGGGGCTGGGGGGTCTGGGGCGGACATCAGCTCCAGCGTGAACCCACCTCTCAGCCCCTGTCTCCACCCCCCAACTCACCTGTAGACCAATGGGTCCTGGGGGCCCATTGAACCCTCTTGTTCCCTCATCACCTTTGGCTCCAAAGTGTCCCTGGGGACCCCGAGCTCCAGGCTCCCCATCTGCCCCCTGAGGTGGGAGGAGGGCAGGACAAGGACACAAAGATGGTCGTGGGTCAGGTGTGTTCTAGCCACAAGCCCCACACAGAGCCAGGCACCAGGCCTGGAGCCCCCCACTCCCACCCCCAACCCCATGGGCAGAGGGAAACTGAGGGCAGAATCAAGGCTGCACACAGGACATCGTCACTCACCGCAGCTCCAGGCTGCCCCACGGGACCAATGGGTCCAGGGGGTCCAGGAGGGCCCTGGGGGAGAAAGAAGAGTCAGAGATGCCAAGACGGGGAGAGACCAGGTGGGAATGAGGTTAAAGGCCAGAGGTGAAAAGTCAAAGGAATGGACACTTACATGTTCCCCCTTGTTCCCTTTAGTGCCCTTCTGTCCAGGGTCTCCCACCTCACCCTGGGGGTAGAAAGCAAGTGGGACGTTAGAGGAAGGAATGGGTGGGGCGGGGAGAATAAGCAGACAGGGATTGCAGGCCATGCCCAGACCAGCAATCTCATCGGGAAAGAAGACTGAGTCCAGGGTCTGTGGGCTCCCTCACCTTGTCTCCATCCTCTCCTGCCATGCCCGGGGGGCCAGCAGGGCCAGGAAGCCCCACGGGACCCTGCACCCCATCGCGGCCAGTCGGACCGATGGGGCCCTTCTCACCCTGTGAGAAATGAAGGAAGGAGTCATGACCCAGAGATGGCTGTCCCTCTCAAACACCCCTACAGGAAATCCCCCGTAACCCATCAGCTCACAGACCCCTCCCCAGCATCTCCCCAGGGACCCCACACTCACTGGAACACCTTTCTCTCCTGCTGCTCCAGGGGGACCTTGCGGCCCTGGGCGCCCTGGGGGGCCAATGGGTCCCCCAGATCCTGCTGCACCTCGCTCCCCAGGGGAGCCCTGAGACAGGAGATAGAGTGAGACACCCCAAAGGAAGAGACCACAGCCCACCTACACCAGAGGACCACGGACCATGGTTCCCAGGAGAAGAGCCCAACATCAGATGCCTTATGGCTGACCCTTCCCGGTCCCGCAGCCACCCCAAAATCCAGATGCCACACCGCATCCTTCCTCCCCTCTGCCCCCCAGGGACCCCAGACTTACTGCAGGGCCAGGGGGACCAGCCGGACCTTCATTTCCCTTCAAACCAAGTCCGCCCTATGAACCAGAAATCAGAAGCAACAGACATGAGACAGGAAGGGGGGACATGGGGTCCAGGAGACAAGCGGGGAAGGATGGGGGTGGGGAGACGGGAGTAGGGTGACGCTGAGGGGTGCCGGGAAGCCTGGTGACTCATTACAGGCAGCCAGGTTGGAGTCACACTCACAGCAGTGCCAGGGAGGCCTCTCTCTCCCGGGAAGCCCCTCAGACCAGCGGGACCATCCTTCCCTGGGGCCCCAGGGGGCCCAGGGTCACCCTAAAAGGAAACAGAGGTGATGAGCCACTTCCACACTCCCAAATTGGGCAGAGATCTCTGTTCCCTCAAATCCCCATTTGCCTGTTCCCTTAGGCACCCCAACCCTAGACCCCCAAGTTCCCCCCTGCCGGGCCCCTTACTGACCTTTGTCCCTTCTTTTCCAGCTGTTCCAGTGAGTCCCTGCTCTCCAGGGGGTCCCGGGGGGCCTGGGTGACCTCGCTCCCCCATGGGCCCGGTTTCTCCTGCGGCTCCCTGGGAAAGAGACAGAGAGACTCCAATCTCAGAGCCTTCACCTCACTCTGTCCACCTTAAATTTTCCCTTAGAACCCCTTCATGTCTGCCCCAAAGCTCCTGGGAAATTCCCGGAGCTCTCCTAGGCCTCCGCTCTGGTTTTCATTCCCCGGTGTGGAGTAACCATACCACCTGGTGTCCCTGAGGGGACCTTCCTCTTCTCCAAGATGCGAGAAGATGAGAACTGGTCCAGGAAACACACTGAAATTTGGGACCCCTGCTCCAAATCCCAGTCCCAGGGGCCCAGCTCAGTCAAAGGAGGGGCAGGGGCCCGTGACCGGGAAAAGGGAGAAGAGAGGCAGATAGACTAACTCCAGGGTCTGGGGTCCTTTCTCTCCAGGGAGCAGGCATACCTGGGGTCCCACCACTCCTGGGGGGCCAGGGGGGCCGGTCTTCCCTTGGAAACCCTGAGAGAGGAATAGAGGAGAGGGCAGTCAGAACACACAGTCAGGCGTGGACATTGTGGCCTGGACCCCAGGCTCCCAGAGGGAGGGCAGGGTCACCACCAAGTCCTTGGCTGTGGTCTGAGCAGCGCCGAGATGCGCTCCACTCAGCCAGGAGAACCTTCCCAGAGGGCCTTCGGGACAGGACAGCTCGGGAGTGAGGGTCTGAGGAGGCCGGGGCACCACTTACCACTTCTCCTCTCTGGCCTGGGTGTCCCGGCAGCCCATCCTTCCCAGGGGGGCCCTGGAAGAGGTTCAGATGTCAGGTGAGCTCTAGGCTGGGAAGGGGGATGGGGAAGGATTCACAGTACCAAGGCGGGTCAGAGGTCAGAGGTCAGCTTACTGGAGGTCCTTTGGGGCCAGGGAATCCGTTGGGGCCCTGAGGTCCAGGGAGACCCTAGAGACAAAGCTAGGTTGAGTCAGGAGAATGGGGAGGGGTGCTGGGCAAGGGGCCTCTCCCTGCGGTGAGAGGGAGCCGGCCCCACTCCGGCTCCCTGGGGAGCGCTGGGGAACAGGGGGCTCAGGCCACACTCACCCTCTCTCCGGGGGGCCCGTGGGGGCCATCACCACCCGATGTTCCCTGTGGGGGAAACAGTCAGAGAGTGAGAGGAGATGCTTTCTAGTCAACCCTGAGGCCAGAGGAGTTGAGAGCAGCTGGGCTACAGGGCAGAGGGGGGGATAAGCCCTGCCAAGACCACCAACCTTAGCTCCAGACTTCCCAGTGGCACCTCGGGGTCCCCTCTGACCCCGTGGACCCTAGAGAGAGGACAGGGGCGTTGTCAGAAAAGCCCCAAAGCACCTCTTCGGATCTTGAGCCACACGTCTCTCCCCTGCACTCACCGTAGGGCCACGTTCTCCCCGAGGCCCTGATTTGCCCGACACGCCCTGGTGGGAACGAAGCAGAAACAACACATCACCCAGGGCGTGAGGCCCCTGCTCCCAGACCTGCCCCTCCCTCTGCCCCCCCCCACCCTTCCCCAGCTTACACGGGCTCCCTTCTCTCCACTGGCTCCAGGAAAACCAGGAAATCCCAGAGACCCCTGGTGAGGATGGAGAAGGGGAAAAATTGACACGTCACAAAAGGGGAGGACCAAGGAAGGGCCAAGGGGGGTCAGGAGAGGTGGTGGAGGCAGCAGGGTGGGAGACCCGGGCTCTGCCAATAACTAGTGCTTCTGGCCTCTGTTCCCTCATCTGTAGAATGGGGGTGGGCTAAATTCTCTCTAGGGTCCCCCACTGCTCTGTCAGTCTGTGCTTCCTGTAATTAGGGGTCAGGGAAGGGAAAAGGAGGAGGGGCACATGCGGGGCAACGAATCACCTTGGGACCCTGGCGTCCGGGGTAGCCAGGCAGACCAGGAACACCCAGCTTGCCCTGTGGATGGACAGGGAGCGATCAGGAGCGAGAGGAACCACAGATGCCGCTCCATCCGTGGAGATCCCAACCCTCCCCCCACCCAGAAAAGCCCCAGCCCCTGGCCCCTCATTTCCCACCTCCCAGGATGCCTGGCTTTTGTAACCTCTCCTTGCTGAGAGTGGATTTTCGCCGAACTCTAGTGCTGGAATCTCCCCTCCCCTGTGTCTTAAAATCTGCAGCTCAAGTCCTGCAGGCGCTGTGATCCGGCCCCTGCCTACCTGTCAACCTCAGCTCCATCTTCCCAGCACACAGTCCTGCTCCACCAAGACCGGCCCCCTTGCAGGCAGCACCCCCCCAGCCTCACTCCCTGGCTCCACTCTGCACTACCCCGGGGCCCCCCCCGCCCCCCAACCATCCACGCCTGCCCCCTGGGGCTTCAGGACCTATCTTGCCAAGGCAGCTGTGGAGCGGAAGTGGGGAGCAGGGGCTCTGCAGCCTGACTTTTGGGGCTCAAACCCTGGCTCTGGCCCTCACTGGCTGTGTGATGAACAAGTTTCTAAACCTCCTGATGCTTCAGGACTGTAGTAGCGCCCACCCCCCAGGACTGACAGGACAAGATGTCACGGTGCTGGTGCACGGTGAGGGCTTGGTGAGAGTTAGCTCTGAAGATGTCAGAGCTCACCTCCTCTCTGACTCTCTTCCTTCTCGGAATGCCTACTGCTTGGAGTCTGGACACATTTTCACTCTGCCCGGCACCTTCAGGTATCCTATGACGGCCTCTCTGCCCTGTCCCCATCAATCTGTTGTAAAGTCTTCACGACAGAGACTTTTCCTTAACTTCTTATGTATTCCCCCCGCTTCAACGCATCAGTGTCTAGGAGGTGCCATGTACACATAGAGGAGCATAATGCATGGTCACCTTTGATTGACTTGCAGACTTCAGCTGTCGGCACCCCACCCCAACCTTGATCCCAGCGCCCCGGGCCTCACCCCCTCCATGCCCTACAGCATGTAGACCAGACCCCTCACACCCTCCCCATCACCTTCTCGCCCATGAGCCCAGGGGGGCCAGGGTCTCCAGTGGGTCCAGTGCGTCCCTTCGGCCCCTCGGGACCATCCTCTCCCCTGGAACCAGGGACTCCAATCTCGCCCTGGGTGAGGGGGTTGGAGAGGTTAGTGATAGGGACTAGGGGAGGGGCTGAGCCCCGAGAGGAGAGGCAGGCCCCAGTGAGGCTGAGTGGGGTCGGTGGGGGTCCCCGAAGCTACTGCAGAACAGGGAGCCCCACAGGGGCAGGGAGTGTGCTGTGATTGGTGAGCCGGTGGGTCACGGAGCACGGGGTTGGGTTCCTGCTCAGATCAGGCTCTAGAGGGTGATCAGATCTTCTAAAGGGAGCCTGGAGATGAGGAGTCTGGGGTATTGGGGGGTGGGGGGAAGGCTGGTAACTGGGGGCTCCAAAGGGGAGGATCATCAGCACTTAGAGTTGGGGGGCCACTGTGGGGATTTCTACTCACCCTGTCACCCTTCACACCCATGTCACCTTTGAACCCAGGAAAGCCATCCTCGCCCTGAGAAAGATTGGGGTGAAAGGACACCACAGATGATGGAGGGAGGGGGTGAGGCAGAGATGGACAGAAAGGCTGGTGTGGGGCAGGTGGAGGGGCTGGGAAGTTAGGGGCACATTGCTCACCTTTTCACCCTTGTGACCCTTCAGACCCCGAATTCCATCCACACCCTGGAATTAGAGTGGGGGACAGAGACTGAGAGATCAGGGGAGGAGGCTGGGCTGGCAGGACCAAGCTCCTGGGGCCCCAGCTGGCTCCCCTGACCCCAGCCTTTATCTCCCAGCCCGGTGGTTCGTTACCTTGACGCCTCGAGGTCCTGGGTATCCCAGAGGACCCTGAGGTCCAGATGGACCCTGGAAGAAAACAGAGAGGCATCAATAAAGGGGTCTCAGGGTGTCACCACGGGGGCCCCCTAGGGGTGGGGGAAATGGAAGTTACAACATCGGAGTCTGGAGAGGGTTGAGGGGTACGGGACAAAGGACTGTCAGAGCCGCGTGACGAGGTGAGGAAATCCCAAGGACTTGGAGGCCCAGGGTCTGGGTAGAGACCCCTCCAGGGGATGAGAGGAGGCGTGGAAGATCTCACCTGGTTTCCTTTGGTTCCAGGGGGACCTTCTTTGCCCGGGTGACCCTGGGGGTAGGGGAAGGAGAGCGTGACCACTGGCCCCTGTCACCTCCTGCACCCCTCCCTACACTTCTTCCACCCAAATGCCCCCCTGGGACCTAATGAAGCTGACCCACCATTGGCAGCACCACCAGTGACCTCCCAGTGCAAGGGACACACAGTACGGACACTCACTGAAGGTGCTAGAAAGTCATTTCCTGGGGTGGAAGGTCAAGGGGGACTTGTATTAAGAGGTGGAGGCCACTCACCGGGGGTCCATCTGAGCCAGGCATGCCAGGAAGTCCTGGTTTCCCTCGAGGACCCTGCAGGGGGATGAGGAGGCTCAGGCCCAGCCAGATATTTGGGGCCCACCCTACACCCCGCCTTGGCCCATCCACCTTTCCCCTGATCACTTAGTCACTTACCTTCTCTCCATGAGGGCCGATGGCACCCTGGGGCCCAGGGAGACCCTAGACACAGGAGGGAGAAGTCACAGGGGGCCCCTTAGGGGTGGGCCGCTCTCTCTGCAGCAGCCCCCATTCAGAGCGTGAGCAGCGAAGGCTTAAGACCCTTCATTTCCTGTCCCCACCCGGGATCTGGCCCACTGTGGAAGCCCAGGGGAAATCACTGAAGTTGGGGAGGGGATGGACAGGACCACTCACCTGGGTCCCAGGAGTGCCCTGTTGTCCAGGAGGTCCTGGCTCTCCCTGGGGTCCCTAGAACAGGCAACCGGGCAGGGGTCAGAAGGAGATGGTGACAGAACAAACAGGGTAGAGAGCCGAGTCCCGGCAGGGACAGCCGAGACGGCAGGCAGAGGGTCGAAATGGTGGCAAAGGGAACAGGACTTTGGCAGAGACCCCAGGGGCTAAGGGTCAGGTGAGGTCTCCATGCCCAGCACTCACCAAGCTTCCTTTGGGACCATGGGGGCCATCCATGCCTCGGACTCCCTGAAACACGAGAGGGGCATGAGCAGGCTGGAAGGCGGCCCTGGGCCCTGGAGGGACCTGTGGTTTCTGAGGCCAGGCCATCCCAGAGGGTGGGACGGGTCAGGCGCACAGCAGTTCATCCCAAACCTAAGCAAACACAGCCGGTCCGGATCCACAGGGCGTGGGGCTCTGGGGCTCTGGGACTGTGGGTTTGTGGGGGTTTGTTTTGTTTTCTTGAGGATTTTTTTTTTTTTTTTTTGGCTATGATGAGAGCCTTTGGTGCACTACAAGACATGGTCCCGCAAGGGCACCAGGGGGTGAAGGCTGAAGCAGGGCTAGGTGGGGGCCAGGTAGGAGGAGCTGGAGGGGAGGGAGGAGGGAGGCAGTCAGGGAAGGTGGAGAGAGGGAGAGGGCAGGGTCAGAAGCCAGGGACAGTCACTTACCGGGGGCCCAGGAATCCCAGGTGGACCTTTGGGGCCAAGGAGACCTCGAGTTCCCTGCATTCAGGCGAGGGGAAGATAGGACCCGCATGGGTGAGAGAAAACGTGTCCCTTTCATGCCCGCGTCCCTCCTCTGGCATCCCCAGAGCCACCCCCATCCCCAAACCCCGTGACACTCACCGACTCTCCAGGCAGCCCCCGAGGCCCAATCTCCCCATCGTCTCCCTGGAGGAGGAGGATGTGGTGAAGCAGGCTCAGCGTCCAGACCTCTCCCATACCCAGCCCCCACCCCTGCCCCCGCCGTCCACAACACTTACCCGATCTCCATCCTCGCCGGGGGGCCCAGGAAGGCCCTGGGCACCAGTATCACCCTGGAAAATGGTTGAACAGGTAAGAGGGGGTGCAGAGCCCCCAATACAGGCAGACACTGACTGTCTTCAGTTAACCAACCAATTTCCTTCACTGAGCTCCTGCTGGGACCCTCAGCCTCCTACCTCCCCTCCCCTCCACAGAAGATCTACCCCCTCATCACAACACACCATGCCCCTATACTCACCCTGTGTCCTTTCTCCCCAGGTAGCCCTGGGAGGCCATCAAATCCTCGGTCACCCTGGGGAGAAGAGGGGCAGCGTAGGTGAGGTCCCAGTCCCGTTCCCACCCCACCCCTCTCTACTGTGCCCTGAGTGGGGAGGGGTTATCCCTAAAAACAAACGAGCTCAGGTGGGGCTGGGAGTTGTGGGTGCCAGAGAGGGGCCCAAGCCTATTACCTTCACTCCAGGTTCCCCAGGCATCCCTCGGGCTCCATCAGCACCCGCTCGGCCCTGGGGGTGAAGGGGAGGTGTCAGAGCAAGAGGGGGCACAGTCCTCCACACCCTGTGCTCTGCCTCCCATCCCCCACCCACACCCATCCTACCCTCAGGTCACTCACCCTTCGCCCAGCCTTGCCAGGGGGGCCCATGAGGCCCTGAGGTCCTCTGGGGCCCTGGGAGGGAGAGGCAGGGGCAGGGTTAGTGGGTATAGACGGCAGGGGCACTGGTTTGGGGATCAGGTGGGTGGGGGCTGTCACCTGAGGTCCTAGGTCTCCAGATTCTCCTTTCAGTCCAGGACTCCCAGGTTGTCCCTGTGAGAGAGAAGAGAGGGTGGCTGTGCTGAAGGACACACCCATCGGTGGCCTCAGAGCCCTCCCCCAAAGAAGCAAAAGACTTGCAACTTGGTCCTTTTCCAGAACTATCCATACCCCCCACACACAAATAAAGAATCCCCTATCCCAGCACCCCACTCACTCACCAAGGGTCCAGGGCGGCCCGTGTATCCCATGGGACCAGGAGGTCCTCGGAGCGCCAGCTGGGGGAGCAGGGGAGACGGAAGAGCTAAGCAAGAGGCAGCTGGAGAATTCCGGACCCCAGGTCACTTCCCAAAGTCACCCTTGTACCCCTGATCTTCATTCCACTGCCCTGTATCTTCCCCAACCTCCCTCTCAACCCCAAACCAACCCAGATCTCCGCCTGCCCTACATTCACTCCAACCTACCCTTCCAACTCTTCCTAGAGTCTTCCCCTTCCCACCACACCCCTGCCCCCACCAAGATCCCCCAGCCTTCCTCACCCGTGCCTGCTGCAGAATTGCCTGGGCCTGGGCCTCCTGTGCCGCCACCACGGGGCCCTTGTCACCCCCACCACTGCCAAACCGGAACTGCGGGCCAAGGAGAGAAGGTCTAGGGTCTTCCAGGAAATCCACATGACCCTCCCAGCCAGAGGCATCATCCAGCATGTCTGCCCCATCCCCCAGGGTCCAGGACCCCACTTCCCCCCATACCCCCCTCCAGTGTCTCCCATGGGTTCCAGGTAGTCACTTAGAGGTTTTCAGAAACTCAACTCCTGTCCTCCTCCTCCACTCTTGAGCCTCTTCCTCCCCAAAGACTCTCCTTTGGTTCTAGACCCCCTGAAATTTAGGATTTTCTGCCCAATTCTAGATGCTCCATGTTTGGCTCCAGGTCATCTAATGAGGCCCTAAACCCTCCACCCCTAAGATCAATCTCTTTGGGTGGATGGTCTTCAGAGACTCCTCCTTGGCGTTCCTGCTCCTCTGGTTCTTGGTGACACAACACAATTCTCCCTCCCTCCCCCCTCAGCTCGTTCCAAAGACCAGAAGACAACTCACTGGGAGCATGAGGGATGTGCCGGGAGGGCCAGGGGCCCCATCTGATCCAGGGAGCCCTGCTCGGCCAGGGGGGCCCTAGAGTGGGGGAAGAATGAGAAGGATACGGCCACAGGGGGTTGTTAGGGTCCTGGCATCATTTTGAAACCCTCCTCAACAGAATAAATATAGACTTCCCTACATCCTTCCCAAGCTCTCCCCACACCCCATGGAGAAAAATGACGGTGAGACACCACACTACTCCCCTCCCCAACCAGAGTCTACCTTCTTTTCTAATGAGAAATTACTGAGCATGGTACCCCTACTGGGTACCAGTGGCTCCTCTGCAGCCGTCCCCTCACCCCCACAGGAAGTCCTCATACCCTCTCGCCTGGGTCTCCAACTGGACCTGGATTGCCTTGGATGCCAGGGGGACCAGGAAATCCCTGAAGAACACAAGAAGAGGGGGTAAGGTGTGGGCGTTCAGATAGAAGAGGGGTATGTGGCTAAGGGGGGGTCTCTACAGAAGAGATCTGAGGATCTGGGAAGCTTTGATTGGAAGGATGCTCTGAGTTCTAAGAAGGAGGCCTGGGCCTATGGGGGGAAGGCACAGGTGAGCACATAGGAAGCATCTCTGTGAAAAGAATGGAGGCTAGTGGGTCACAGCTAGAACTCACCGCAGGGCCTTCTGGACCAGGGGGCCCCTCCACTAGCATACCCTGTGGAGTCAAAGGTTAAAAGTCAGAGGCTATAGGGCTAGCACCCCCACCTGCTTCCCTTCATCCCACTGCCCTCAGCTCGGTGACCACGGTGACTTACAGGTTCCAGCACCGCAGGCTCCCCCTTCTCTCCTTTCAGCCCCCGGGGACCACGGGCAGCCTGAGAGAGACACATATGTAACCCCCAGGGGGGCCCGTAAGCATCCAAGACACCAGGACTGCCCCCATCCCGGTGGCAGTCTCAGGTCCTCTGGAGACCTCCTGACCCTATCCCCAAGTCCCCCCTTCCTCCTCTAAGACTCCCTCTTCACAGACCTCCCAGGTCTACTAAGGTAGACCTCAGGGCTCCCCTCCCCACAATTCCCAGCTCCACCTCAACAAACACAGTCTCCTCATCTCCCTGAGAACCTCTCTCAGGAAGGTCCCCAGACACTTCATGGGATTCCAAACCCCCAACCTTCCCAAACCCTCTTCTGGAGGACTGCACCTTATTCCCCAAACTCCCTGAGAACCTTAAGAAACCATCGACTTCCTCACCTTTACCCCATCTCACCAAATAAGAATATCTCTAAGATTGTGGATAGATTTTTACTTGGGTTTAGGGGAAGATCA
Source organism: Lagenorhynchus albirostris (assembly GCF_949774975.1). Classification (NCBI taxonomy): domain Eukaryota; kingdom Metazoa; phylum Chordata; class Mammalia; order Artiodactyla; family Delphinidae; genus Lagenorhynchus; species Lagenorhynchus albirostris. The sequence continues at coordinate 63,509,631 of NC_083104.1, forward strand.
TGCACCCATAGGAGGATGTGATGTAATCTATGGAGCCCTTCTCCAGAAAAGAAAAAGTGTATGCCCTTAGGCACAGAATGTTACTTAGAGTTTCAAGGGGTTCACAAGTTCAAAACTCCCTGGAGATTAGACATTCATACTGTAAGTAGATCTGGAGAGCAGTCCCCACCGATATCTCAAACTTAGACCACATAACTGGACTTTGGAAAAATACAGCTCCTGGGCTCAGTTGCTCAAGCCCCGAGCCAAGCCCCTCGAGTCTTCCCAGTTCCTCTCCCAGCAAGGATGCTACACCCGTCCTCTGACCCTCATTTATACTTCAAGCCCACCCGTCGCCTCTCTTCCACACGTCCACTCAGATGCCCGCTCCCAACCCTGGGGCCAGAACCAAGATAAGGACAAGGAGAATGGAGGATATTCACCACCACCCCCCAACTCTCCCAACAAAGATCTTCAAAATGCCCCTTTCTACCTCCATCCTGATCAAACAACAGTGATCAATTTCCAAACTCTCCCATATCCCAGATCAACCCTAAATTTCCAGAAAGCAGCATAAGGGAAAGGCAGCAGAGGGTCAAGGGTGGAATTATTAGAGCAGGGAGGGTGGGATGAGGCAGCGGGGTAGAGGCAAAAGATGAAGTGAGTAGACAGGAAATACCCCACTGACAGGGAGTGGTTGAAAACATGGGACGCAATTAAGGGAGACAGAAAAAAGGGACAAACACTTGGAAGCAAGAATGATGCCAGGGCCAAGAAAAATTAAACATGGCCAAGACGGCTAGCAAATGAACCAGATAAACAGGAAGTGGTGGGACAGACAGGAAGCAGCCAAGGAAAGAGGATCCAGGAAGTGGACCTTCAATAACAACATGGCTACCACAACCAAGAGAGAAAAGAAATTCACAAAACAGACAGAAAGTAACTCCGGGAAATGGATTATGACAATGAAAGGCAATTCTTCCAACAAACACAAACATCAAGGCTAGTACACACAGGAAGTGGCTGTGATAAATATCTAGGCCCACATGGAAACTTTATGATTTGGATGACCTGAGACACATAGGAAGCGGCTTATTATCAAAGTATAAGAGAGCATGAAAAACTAGAGCCAAAACACAAAGAATAAGTCCCTTCCAGTTCAATCTGACACAGTCACCAGAACGGATGCCATGACTGGAGAAGACAGGAGGGGAGCCATTGTAGAGAAGGAGAGAAGACAGGAGGGGACAGACAGGAAGTGGCCTGTAGGTTAGAAAATGTGATAGAGGAAGTTAGATCATTTGGCAGCAACATGGACAAGAAATTGTTTCGACCAAGAAGAAATGATTGAGACAGACTGAAAATGGACACAAGGTAGGGGCTTATTGACCAAAAGTTTTATAAAATCCAGCTTGATGGAGACAGGAAGTGACCAAGAAAGACAGAAAGTGGCCATAGGATTGGAAAAAAAAAAAAAAACCCAACAGCAACAACCAATTGCCCTGGACAGAATGATCCATAGATTAAGACTTTTGGCAAGGGAAGGCAGGAAGTAACGTTTTCAAGCAACAGATACATCTTATGTGAACAGAAAATGGAAAACCACTAATGGGAAGTAGCTCACAGACAAGAGACAACAATCAAAAACAACAGGAAGCGATTCTTGTAGCTCTCACTGGAAGTCAAGGATGGAAGAGGAGCTCCTTTCACTTACGGCTCCCAAGTGGGCTGTCTCCGCAGAGAGTGCAGGGCCAAGCTCCGTCTCCTCACGAAAATCGTCCCCATAGCCATAGGTGTAATCGTAGGGCCCTGCTGTGGGGTCTGTGCCACCCTCCCCATACTCCTCTGTCAGGAACCTGTCAGCTGTGGAGGGGACCTGGAGATCTGTCTGCTCCTTCCCGGGGATGGGGAGGGAGAGGGGTAGACGGGGGCATTAGGGCTGAGAGGAGGTTCTCCCTGGACCCCAGGGTATGACAACTTCCAGCCCAAAGGATTCTGAAGGGTAACAGGGACTGGAGTTTTCCTCCCAAGAAGAGCAAGGGGAGCCGTTGTAGAGAAGGGGTATGGCCATCAGAGCCCCCCAATGTGGAGGGAGGTCCAGAAAATGGGCCCGGTTGGAAGAAATGATGGGTAACAAGAAGGGTGGCCAGAGGGCTGGACACAGAGTGGACAGTCCATGGACATAATAATCGATGAAAGAATCCAAGGAATGACCAAAGAAATGGATGGAAAGAGGGGCAGAAGAGGAAAAGTGACAGCATTGGACAGAAAATGGCTCCTGGGAACAGAAATATGACAGAAAGTAAAACCATTTGACACCAACAGGGAGAGGAAGTTACTCCAGAATCAAAGAATAATGGCAGGAGACATGGACACTGGAGAAAAATGAAGGTTCTGAAAGAGGAAAGCAGACCGATAGGTCCGGAGTGACCAGGAGACAGAAGGACACGAATGGAGATGACAAAGAGCCCTCCGGCCAGAGGAGGGGCTGGTTCATCAAGATGACATGGGGCAAGGAGAGTGGGTAACAGACGCCCACCGACCCAGCTAGGGCGAGGGTGGGGGATGGAGTTACCTCCTCAGTGGGTGGCAAGGGGCGTGACTCCAGGTTTCCTTCCTCTTCACCTGGGGTGGGGTCCTAACCCCAGGGGGAAGGTGTGGGGAGAGGAGCACAGGGCGGGAGGAAAGGAGAGAGGTTAGCGGAAAGGGAGGCCAAGCAGCAGTTCATCCCCCGGGGGGCAGTGTCTGTCTGTGCTGGGGGGTGGGGGCAATCTCAGATCTTGCAGCCCATTAGGAGGGGGGGACGCTTTGGGGAGAGTGAATCTCCGAAGTCACAGAGGTTTGGGGGCAGAGATCTGGATGCCCCGGCTCTACCTGCCGGTAACCGCTGCCTCTGGTCCTGGGGGGGGCCCGGGCAGTGAGGGGAGCTGCCATCCGAGCTGGGCGCCGGGAGAGGGGAGGTTGGCCCCGAGCTGGGCCAGAACCTCCACTTCGAGAGGGGAACGCCTGCCCAGCCGCTGATCTCTTGGCAGGTGGGGTAGGCTTTCGGGGAGGGGTCCGACGCCCCCTGGGGGGAGGGGGAGCCCTGTGGTTGGGGCTTGGAGGCCACTGCAGCAGAGAGACACGGGAGGGGGCAGTGAGGACACGCCCACAGTCTAAATACAAGGTGGCTCTCCCCGCATGTGGGGAGGGGAGGAAGGTGTCATAGATGTTTGCAAGGGGTGGTGGGGGGGAACGGGAGAAGTCCCTCAAGTTTACCTGATAATCAGGGGTGGTCACCGTAGTCATCACGTCGTAATAGGGGGGCTCGTAGTCATAGTAGAGAGACTCAATGGACTGGGGTTAGGGAAGGGGCGGTGGGAATAGGTGGGAAAGGGGGGCAGGCAGGTGAGGAGGTGGCGTGGGAGTTGGGGATGAAAGGAGGGGTGGTGGGAAAGGGGGGTGGGTCCCACACGTGGGACAGAAGCAGACGTGATTAAGAGATTGACCCTCCAATCTTCAGGCCACTGACCCCTGTCACTGTCAAGACTCCACCCAATTCGTACCCTCCCTTCCCTTCCACCCCCCCAGTCCCTTATCCAGCACCTCCTCGTGCAGGGGGCCCGAGAGAGGGCCCCCCGTATCCACACTTGCACAGACCTACTCTACCTCCTACTCCTTCCCCTCTTCCCCTCCTGGTCTTACCATTTCAACTTTCTCCCTGTTTCTGTCTCTCCCCTCCTCTGCTCTCCCATCCTCTGTCCCCAGCTCTCACCCCCACCCTCCATGGTCTCGCAATCTCTTAATTCAAGGAAGGGGGATGGAAAGCCCAAGGGCACAGTCCCAGGAAGACTAGCAGAGGAGGAGACACAAGGAGGGGACACGGCTCCCAGCCACGAATTCTTCATGACGACTTTTTATTTTTAAATGAAAATAAAAAGGTTGATGAATGAGGACTGGGGGTGGGGGGGTGTGATGAGAATAGAGGGTACAGCTGGGGAGGGGCACAAGGGAGGGGAGAACAGGAGCCCAAAATAGGATGGGGAGCTCTGGGACATTGGGGCAATTCCCCTGGGGAGATGTGAGGGTGTCTTCCCTCCCTGGGACGTGCTGCAGTTTGGGGTTCACCAGCTCCCTCACCTGTCGCTGGGGTTCCTGGTTTTGTGACCTATGAAGTCTTGGTGGTTGCTGCTTCGGAGATCTCTGGGCTCTGTGAGACTGTTGTCTCTGAGGTCTCTCCCTCCAACCCCCCTCACACTCCAGCTCCTTCTGTTCACAGGATTCATAGGCAGCTTGCACCCCCGGAACGATGGCAAGCTCCTGAACATCACCCTACAAAGACAAGAGGAAGGGACACCAATGGAGGGAGGCAGAGTGGGCTTCCAAGAGACACAGGGTAGAGTCTGGGACACGGGGGGGGGTCGGAGGCCAATCCGAGATAAGACTATATAATGGAGAAGGTCATTACCAGCCCTCCCATATGCACAGTGCTTTTCAGTTTTCAAAGGACCTTCTCATTCATAATCCCATTGAACCTTCACAACAACTGGACAGTTGGACAAGGATTGAAGTCAGTAGGACAAGGATCTTTATGCCTATTTTCCAAGCACATTCCATTCATAAAATTTCAAAGAGACAATGACTGGCCCAAGGTCACTCAAAGTGGTAGAATCAGGACTAGAATTCAAGCCTTCCAAGTGTAAGTTCAGCTCTTGGCCTACACCCTGCCCATGTGGCCATGCATGAGCCTGTTCACAAGGGCTTCTGGAGACAGTGGCCCAACCTTAGTTGCTTTGACCTTCCAATGACAGCGACGATGAGAAGCCTCAGGATCTCTGGAAATGGGGGGAAGACAGTTCTGATTTCCAGTGGCATTTATTTGTGCCCACATGTGGTGATAAGCACACCCTGCATTGTATTCTAGTTTGGGGATACTGTCTCATCTCCACAGTGGAACTGGTAGTTCCTTGGGATGATAGAGATCTGATATTATTCTTCTGTGTTCTCCCTTAGTGTTGGGCCAGCAGGTGTTCAGAAAATGTTGACTGGCTGGGTGGGTGAATGGACAGATGGATGGCTGGATGGACAGATGGGTGGGTGGGTGGGTGGGTGAATGAGGGCTCGAGCACTTGACTGAATGGGAGCGTTGATGGATGGTGAATGTCTGTGTGGGTGGACTGGTGGGTCAATAAATGGGAGGTGCAGGGTAGATACCAACAGTGTGTCGGTAGATGGATGGAAGTGAAGAAATGGTAGGGTGGAGAGTGCGGTGGGTAAATGAGTTGCTAGCTGCATGCATGTATCCTATGCATGGGTAGACGGGGTGGGTGAGTGGATGGATGAGTGAATAGGTGGATGGATGGGTTAAAGAGGATGGATGGACAGAAGGATAGCTGAATAGATGGGTGGTTTACAGGAGGGAGTGACTGAGCAGGGGAAGAATGGGCAGGTGGGAGAATACAAGACTGAATGCTTGAGTGGGTGGGTGAGTGTGTGAATGGATGCGTGGGTGAATAGATGTGAATAGATCTGCCGATGGATCAGTTGAAGGGATGGATGGATGGGTGGACTAATGAAAACTGAGTGACAGAATAAGTGACTGTGGACAATCCTGCCACATAAGCGGGCACCTAATTCTCCTACAGAAAAAAAAAAATTAGCCCTGAAGATAGGAAATGGAAATATAAATTTATGAAAGGAAAAGTGAAGGGTAGGACATAGGAAGACAGAGTACTGAGGTCAGAAGGGGAGTGGATACAAGGCATAGGACCAGAAGTCACTCCTCTCTCTGGCTGCTCTGGTTACCTCAAAGACTTCTTCATCCAGGATCTGAGCACCAAAGATGATCACGCCTCGGGTGTCCAATACTGGATGAGCACTTCGGGGGAGGGGCCGGGTGACTCGCTTCTTGCAATCAATTATGAGGGTGACCGACTGGCCCTTCACAGCCACAGCCACACGGTGCCATCTGGTCATAGGGACAGGGAGGCGGGAGGTTCAAGCAACTGACTGAAGGGGGGAAAGTCAAGAGGGCTGAGCAGCCCTTGATGGAAGGGTTGACAAGTCAATGATAACAATAGTAGTAATCACAGTTAACTACCATGTACCGAGGGCTTACAATACACCAGGCACCATCCCATCACTTTCTCATTTGATTCTCACAGTTCTATTGTCCCTATTTTTCAGACATAGAAACCAAGGCTCAAAAAAGTCAAGGAACTTGCCCAAGGTACAAGCTAGTCCTACTTGCAAGGATTTAAACTCTAAAGCCCAAACTCTGGGCTAGAAGTGACTAGGCAGAAGTTTGGGCAGTGGGTAAGTGAGTGGTGGCCCACAGGGTCGGCAGGGTTTCCTAGATTAGGGCATGGGGGCTCTGCGGGCAGGGGCCAGAGGGGAGCTCCTGAAAGGGTAGGCCAGACAGGCCAGAGGAGCAAACTGACTTACTTGCCATCTGCTAGGCTGAGGCCTCGGAAGACGGGCTGAGCAGGAGGTTGAGGCCGTCCAGTCTGGTCCTCGTACAGGAAGCGGACAGGTTGGCCGAGCTCCAGGCCCAGTTGTCGGACACCCTGGGCACTATAGACAGTCAGGAGGGGAGCCTGGAGGCCAGGGCGGGTCCGGACAGCAGTCAGTAGAGAGAAGTCTTTGGGAAAGCCTCCTGGTACCAGAGAGACATACACAGGTGGAGTGAGAGGCAAAGCGAGACATTAACCCCTTCCCTTCTCGTGTCTGATCCCAGACCCTGCCCTGTGACCTCAGCCAACTTTCCCTCCTCCAGCGTGTCACCCATACCTGGGAAGAGCTGGCGGGTGGGTGCACTGAGCTGGGCGGGTCGGGACACTCGGTAAGCCACATCAGCTGGACAAATGCCTCTCGCCCTCCGGACACCGTCAGGGAGGGAGGGGAACCTCAGGGCCCACAGCACGTCCACAGGGGCTGCACCTGGGAGAGTCCACGAGGGTCAGGGGAAGGGACACACTCTCAGGAGGGCCCACACAGGGGACATTTGGGGTCTAGAGCTCAGCTTCCTGGGGCTCAAACTCCTTGGAAGATAAAAGTCACCTCTCCCTTACTTGCTCCTGAACGGGGCCTGAATGGATGGAAAACGAAAGTCACCTGGAAAAGGGCAGCGCTGAGCCGGTATTCAGCTCCCTGCCCTCCACTGTCCCCGCCTCCCAGCCTCTGTCTCTGTCACTCCCTCCCTATCTCCGTCTTTCAGCCTATGAATCTCTCTCTATTCTCTCTTAACCTCTCCGTCCCAACTCTGCCTTCCCTTTACTCTAGCTCTGTCATGCTTACTCTCTCTGTCTCTGTATCTGTGGGTCTTTCTCTCTCCCCGGCTCTTCTGTCTTCCTCCGTTTCCCTCACACTCTACCTAACTTTTCCTTTCTCCCTCTCTTCCTCCCTTTCCGTGTTCTTGGTCTCTGGGTTTCTGGCCTCAGTCCCATGTCTCCAGCATAAACAACATCTGGGCAAACGATCATCCTGGGCACGGGAGGTGCAGGGGGGCCACGAGGGAGGGAACAGAGAGGCAGCTCTGTGGGGAGGGGACTGCAAGCTGCTGGGGTTCCCGTGTTTGGGGAGGTGGGGACACCTCTGACCATGCAGAGGAAGGAGATACAAGAAAGGGCCAACCCAGGAGCTGGTGCCCCTGGCTTGGGAGATGGGCTGGGGTGCAGGGGCGGGTGGGGAGCCTGAAGCTGCCACGCAGAGCCGGAGCAGGTCCAGGGCCTGGAGCCACACATCTGTGGATCCCATCAGGGTCCTTTGCCCAAAACCCGGGCAAGCTCCCCACACCTGGAACTTCGACCGTGCCCGCCCCGCCCCGCCCCCCCCACCCCCGCCACGGTCCAAAGATTCAAGGCCCGGGCCACCAGCCCTATCCCCCTAGAACTCGGCTTCTGAGGGTTCAAACTCCTGAGAAGACAGAGGTCGCCTCTTCCTCACTTGCTCCCCAATACACATACTTCTCACTCCATCAGCTCCATTGGAAAAATCCCAAAGAAAGTTCCAGCAAAACCCTCATAGAAGTGTGGGGCAGGGCAGGGGCCAGAGTGATCAGGAGAGCAGAGCTGGGTGGGGCGGGTGAGGTGGGGTGGGCAGGCAGAGAAAAGGCCCTTTGAGTCCAGGAGCCGGGAAACCACGGCCTTGCCCCCTCCCACCCCCCTGCCCTAGCCTGGCCCCCACGTGTGGCAGCTCCGCAAACACCAACACACAAGGGCCGCTTTGAGAGACGAAGGGTAAGTGAGACAGAGACACAGAGACTCACAGAGACCCCAGGCCAAGGAGACCTCAGAGGGCCCCACCCTCCACCAAACCCCAGAAGAGTACAGTTCCATCCTATAGACAACCTACCCACAGGTCTGCCCACCCATCTTCCCACTTCAAGCTACATATGTGCCCCACTGTCTCTGGCCTCAATCTGCCCCAGTCTCCCCACTGGTGGCCCCATCACCCCCACCACTCTACCTCTGGCCCCCCAAACACCCCTTTCTTTACTCTGATGAATTCTACACTAACCTATTTCCCGCTAGAGTCCCACCTCTACCCACTCAACCCCCAAATAAGAGACAGTCATCTCAGCCATCCCCCTGCCTCCATGTTAAAGGTCCCCTTTTCTCCCTAAAAAAGACTCCTAGAGTCTACAGACATCCCACACTTCAATTTTCTGTCCCTGAGCCGCATGCTCCTCCTATCTTGAAAGTTCTTCCTTCTGTAATCTAATCTAATCCTTTATGCTGCTTTTCTGACCATCTTGTCTCCAAAGCAGAGAAGAAATGAATAGTCAAGTTATATGCAAATCAGCCTCCAGTGTTTCCACGGGGGGAGGGGGCTTGCTCCAGCCTGCCTAGTACCCAGGTACTCCCAGCCTCCTCCCCTCCAACATCAAACCCCCTCTCCTAGGAACCAGGACTTCTGGATCCTGGGAAAAAGAAGGAAAAGATTGGGATTGTGGATGCCAGGGTCCCAGGGGAGCCCGGCTGGCCAGAGGGGGAGGGGCGGGGCAGGAATGCAAAGAGTTGGCTCCTGCCTCAGACACCTGATCCTGGCCTGTCCAGCGGCCGTCCTGTTGGCAGCCAGCCCCAATGCTCCCCAGAGCCAGCCGCGTGGCAGCATCGAGGGCACGGGGAGGGGGAAGGGGATCCTGTCGGGGAAGCTGATGGGACAAATAGTCCAGGTATCCCTTCTTTCTCTACTTTCGAGGCTCTGCTCTGACCAAGGATGCTCCCCCCCTCACCCCAGAGATACAGACAGACAGACAGAAGAAGACATGCGCCTCTCACTCATCAACACTGGCATCTAGCCCTGACTCCAGCACCAGCTGGACCACAGTGGCCCTGCTGGAGGACCCCACCATCCAGCCCCACTCACCGCCCTCAGGTGATGCTCCGCCATTCAACCTTACCCGCCCTCCACCAGTCACTTCAAGGAGGGAAAGAGATCCCCACCCCGGCTCCAAGGATCCTAGGTGTCCTGCCCTCCAGTCTGGACCCCTGACCCCCCCAAATCCCATTCTTGGACCCAGAAGCTCCCCCCTGCTCCCCAGGCATAAGCTGTCCCCTGTCCCGAGGTGTGCGGAGATTCCGATGACCCAGGCGCTGGGACTCCCCTTACCTGCCCAGGCGGGGGCCGCGCTCAGGCCCAGCAACAGCGGTACCAGCAGGAGGAGGCGATGGCAGCGGCTGCACCGCTCCATAGCTGGCGCCCGGAACGCCAGGTCCCAGGGACCGCCGGAGGCGCCGGACACCCCGACGCTTGCAGGAGACAGCGAGCAGGCTCGCACGCCGGGGTCCTGGGGAAGTCGGAGGCTGCCGGGTGGCGACAGCTCTCAGTGACCCAACTCCATGCAGCGAGGCGCCGTCGGGGCTCCGGCGCTGCTCCCTCCTCGGTGGCCGCCGCTCCTGTGTGTCCCCGGCCACCCCGGCAGCCCAGAGCCCCCACCCCGCTCCCGCCCCCGGCCCAGCCCCTGCCTCCAGCCGCCCGCCCACAGCCACCGAGGGAAACCCCACCCCCGATCTCCACCTGGTGTGGGGGTGCGAGTGGGAACCCTCCCTCGCTGACCCTCGGACTGCTCTCCTCTGCTTCTCGCAGAGACTCAGTGGCCTGTACCTTAGGATTCTCTTTTCGGGAACCCCAATATCTCTTCCCCAGTCTCTTTCTTTGGGGGGGCCCAGATGTCCAGTCACAACACCCCTTCTCGTTACTCCCCCTTGGGGGCCCAGAGCCCCCTTTCAGCAGAGTCTGGGGCGGGATTTACAGCACAGTGGGAGGGGAGAGGCGGGCCTGGGGGTCGCTACCTCCCCTCACCCCGTCGGGTCTCCATAATTATTTCCCCTCGGCCCGGCCCGCCCGCTGTAATTACAGAGCCTGGCCCGGGGCACGGTATTTATAGACACGGCTATAGATAGCGACTGGGGACCTGCAACCGACGGCCGCGGGGAGCGGGGGTGGGGGGCGAGGCGGGAGGGCCGTTAGGGGGGAGGCCAGAGACTGGACAGACCCACACACACGCTAATCAGGTCCCAAGGGATGGAAGTAGGGGGACGACGTAACGGCGCCCGGGAGCCCAGGTGGAAAGGCACCCAGTGGAGAGGCGGGGGCGCGGGGGGCCGCCGACACTGGTTGGCAGAGTACGGGAAACGGGGTCACTCGGGGACGAGGCCGCCTCCAGGCGGGCAACACAGGAGTAAGCCGCGGCGCTCGGCGCCCAGTGCGCCCCCACGAGCGGGCACGGCGCCGGGTCTGCCCGGAGCCCGCGGCGCGGCCGGAGGGAAGCCCGGAGCGAGCCGAGGCGCCGCCGCCCGCTGGCGCTGGGGAGGGCGCCCGCGAACAAGGCGCCTTTGAGAGTCAGCCGCCCCCATCCCTCCGGCCGGCCCCGCCCCCAGGCTGGCACACCCTCTCCCCCCACCTCCGCGACAAAGCGCGCCTTGTGTCCCCCACCCTGCGCCCGCCTCCGAGGCCCCAGGGAACTTAGGCGGCGGCGGCGGCGTCCAGGGAGCCGGTCCGGAGCTCCCGACCGGATACCCTCCCACACGCGGCCCGGTGCGGCGCTGCTCCCACCCTTCATACAGTCACCTCAGTCCAGAAAACAGCGATTTTAATTTGAAAGCGATTTTATGTGAGTGAAAGAGAGGGTAAGGGAACCCCGGAGAGAAGAGCAGCAGGGCAAAAATCATGCAGCCCCATCACCCCATCTCTGCAGGCGGGCCATCTCCCCTCAGTTCTGAGGCCAGGAGCCTGTGTCCCTAGCCTACAAGGTGTGTGCCCCGGGCTGGGGGGAGAGCTGGGAGGGGAAGGGTCTGAGGACTACTCACCAAGCCACTTCCCCCCACCCCGCCCTCACAGCCCAGGCCCCTTCCCCAAGCCAGACGGAAAGAGTGGAGGAGGGGGCTGGGAAGGCCAGTGCTGAAGAGCCAGCCCCGCAGACCACCTCAGGGCCCTGCCTTTCCCGAACACCACCTCCACCACTGGCATTTCTTAGTCAATCTGGGAAAGTACAGTACTTCTTTGAGTCTAACTGCAAGTCTCTATCCTCAGAGAAAATTAAAAATAGCACATGGGTTCCTACATCTCCACCCGCCCCTTAGCCACCACCACCTTTTTCTTTTTCAGTCTGACGTCAGAAGGTGAAGCGTGAGAGGGGGCTCTGGACATGGGACAGCGACAGGGCCCCTCCTTATTCCAGAGAAGCCCCCATCTGCCAGGCTTGGTTGGAGGAAGGCCTGTCAGAGCCTTACTCCCATGTCCATCCGTTTGGGGGGCCTGCCCCCCAATATCCATCTCTGCGGGAGTTCCCATTTCCATTCTTCAGATGGGGGGCTAAGTGAAGCAAGACGAGAAGGAAGCCAGGTCCTGGGAGCAAGGCCAGTGCTCTGTGCTGGGGGAAGGAGAGGCCGTTCCAGGCCAGGGGTAAGAAAGCACCCCCAGATCATGGCGGAGCCAGACAAATTCAGAGACTCAAGGCCACTGAAGGGAGAGGTCCAGCCCTCAAAGTGGTCTGGGGTCCCCTCTGACTTGGGATGCCAAGCAAACCCTTGCAGGGTTTAGGGACCCCCCGTTGGAGGTCTCGGTTCTGCCCTATGCTCCTCACCCCACCAAGATTCTAGGAACATGGTCCCTCCCCACCCTGCCCCAAGGCTCAGAGTCCCTTGCCCATGTGCCCTCCTCAAGCGTGAGGAACACCACGTCTGGTGTGGGCTCAGGCCAGCTGGTGGGGAGCCTCAAGCATCTCCATGAGGAAGGTGTCGATGGGGGTGTCGCCAATGAGCTTGAAGAAAAACAGATGCTCTAGACACTTAAGGCCTATGGACCTGAGAGCAGGAAGACGCAAGAGCAGCTTGGCAAACCTGAGGAGGGAATGGGAGACATGGAGTGAGAGCTAGAGCCACATGGCACTACCCCAACCCCAGCAGGAGCCTCGGTTCCCACAGCCCCTCAGCCCCACAGCGCCTTCTCACCGGCCCTGCTGCTCAGGGTACTTCTGTTTGCAATAGGTCTCCAGGGATGCGTACACTTTCTCCCGCAGGACCTCTACCTCACTGGGGTTGGAGAGGCCCTTGGCATCTGGGATGGCAGGGAAGAGAGGAGGAAGAGGAAGGAGGGCAAATCAAATCAGGACAAATGTGGAGGTGTGGCCCACACGATGTCCCTTTTGGGCCCCACCTACACGCCCTTCACCAGATGCCTGGCAAGGGAAGCAGGGCACAATGGGTTTGAGAGATGGGGTTGCAAAGGGAATGTTATCAGCAGATGTGGGTTCTTCTTTGTCAGCTGTGAGATTTCTAGGTTGAGGGGGATAGCTGGGTAACTTAGGAGTCTCCGAAGAAGAGGAGGCTCCAAGGCTGCCTTGGTCTTGAGAGACGGGGGTAATCCTCCTCTTACCTGGATTGAACAGAATGATTGCCCTCAGGCAGCCAAGTTCTGTCTTGTCCATCCTCATGTCACGCATTTTGGACACTAGCTCTGTCAGCACCCTGGAGAGGGACCTGCAGGTCACTCAAAGGTCACAGCTCAGCCAGCCTTGGACACGGACCAGCCTATAGCCCCACCCCCTCGACCGACAGGCCAGCCCAGCCAAGGGCCACTGACCGATCAAAGATGGCTCCCACGCCTGCGGAATGGGCTGAGTTGCGGTGCACGTGAAGACCTGTGGCGAGGAGGATGCCGTCTCGGACATCGATGGATCGGTGAGAGAAGGAGGCAATGAGGAGCTCATTCCAGCCTGGGGGTGGGGGGCGGCAAGGGTGACGAGCCAGGGATCAGGCCATGGGATTGAAAGCACATCAGGGGAAGAGAAGAAGGGGTGGCGAGGTCAATGAGACTGGCTCTCTGAGTATGCAAGGTAAGGCCGCTGGGGTCCCTGAAGGTCAGGAGGTCCAAGAGGGGTCAAATGACAAGAGATTCAAGGAGTCCAAGGTCACTGACCTGCCCGTAGCAGTATGACCTGGTCATCCAGAGGCAAGGAGGAAAAGTGTGGGATCCTCTTTGCCCACTCAACAAGTGTGAAGAGCTGTTTGTCAGCTGCCTGGCAGATGTTAGTCACAGGATCGTTTGGCTGCAGGGGAGGAGGGGTGAGAGTTATAGAAGGTTTGGAAGTACACTGGGAGCCCCCCCCAACCCCATAAGAGGCTTTTGACACCCCCTCCTTATTTGTAGTCTCTCTTCAAGCCCCATCTGAACCAATTCCTCCTCTTCTAGCATTCAGGAAAAGTTATTAATTTGGGACTTGCCTGTGGTTCTGTGAGTGGATTGTTTTGGGAGTGGGGACGGAGGATGCTATCACGCCTACCTCAGATGTCTAAGAGACCTTGTTTGGCGGCACTTCCGGTCCCCGGCAGTGTTAGATGGGTTGTGAGGGGAAGGGAGGGGAGGGGGAGGTAGAACAGACCTAGACTCCCGCCTCCCCACCCCCATCAGGAAGAAGCGTAGATTGACCCCAGCACTCACGCTGCTGCCGCTACCCGCCGTTCCCCCAGGACCCTCAACGCCCTGGTCACTCTTCTGCTCCACAGCAAGCTCTGCCTCCAGGATCCTGTCCACGGGCATCTCCTCGGGGGCTCCCCCAGCCCCCTCCCCATCCCCATCCTTGTCCTTCCCCCGCTGACGCTCCTCCTGAACCGCTGAGGGAGAAGGAGGAAGGAGAAAAAAGTAGAAAGTCAGCAGCCAGCCATGAGGAGATTCCAAAATGTCCTTAGGGTCTTATCAGGGTCTCATGGCCCTTAGGAGATATTTATAGAAATTGGGGAAGTCACTGGAAACCATGGCAGATTTGTGGCAGTCCAGAAGCAGGACTTATAAAAGAACAGATAAATAAACCCAGAAGAAGTAAAAGGGTGGGTAAAGCAATTACAGAGAAAGCTAGCATTTAAACTGAGAGCCTACTATATACTAGGAAACGTGCCAAGCACACTTTCACGTTCACTCAAGTATCATAACGACCCTGTGAGCTCTTGACCCCATTTTTAAAAATAACGATTTGGGGGCAGTTCATTAAACAGCTTGCCCAAGTTCACACAATACATAGCAAGTCGTATGTCCAAATCTAAGCGTGCCTGATGGCAAATCTGGTGCTCTTCTGACTCAACAAAAAAGCAGGAAAAGGAGCACTGGCCTGGGTCTTCAGAGGTGTGGCTTCTGATCCAAGACCTGCCACTCTTTTGTTGCATGACCTTGGGAAAGCCAGGCTTCAGGCTCATCTTCTCTAAAATGAGGGATGTGACCAACATATACTCCCTAAAGTATCTCTCTCAGAATTCCAGAATCAAGCTTAAGAAGAAAAGATAGAGATTAAAAAAAAAAAAAGAAGAAGAAGAAGCCCTGAGGTCTTCAGTAAAGGCTGCAGCTTAAGAGGGTAGAGTCCCAGAGTTTGGAAGAGAGAACACAGATAATAGGGAGATGGAGACCAGAGTGGAAGCACTTGGTCAAAATGAGGAAGAATTACTCAGGTTAGAGAAGGGGAGCTAGAGAAACCCATCATGGGGAAGGAAAACTTATCCTACCCTAGCACCAGACCAGGGAGGGGTCAGAGGGGCAGAGGCCACAGAAGCAGAACCATTAAGAAGGAAACTCAAGGCACCAGGTCAAGGTACCAGAGAGGAGGGCTGATGAGCAGGGGAGAGGGAATCAAATATCGCCCTCTGGAGGAGAGAGAGGAGTCCAGCCTTCCTAAGAGGTATAGTCCCTGCAGTCTTCCCTCCCCCTCCTCCCTCTCCTCCCAACAGGGTAGACTGGGAGGCCTGGGTAGGGCAGGCTCTTACCCTCCCTCTTCATGCCGGTGGCCAGGCACTTCTGATAGCGGCAGTACTGACAGCGGTTCCGCTGGCGCTTGTCCACCGTGCAGTCCTTGTTGTCCCGGCACGAGTAGGTCAGGTCCTTACGGATGGTGCGCTTGAAGAAGCCTTTGCAGCCCTCACAGCTGTAAACCCCGTAGTGTTTGCCTGCGAGGGGACAGGAAGAGCAGTAAGACTGCACGTAGACCCTGTGCCACTAGGACTCTTGCCCACCTCCCCCCAGCAAATTTAGTTGAAGTCTGCTCTGTGTTTGCCAAAGAGAGAGATGGGGAACCAGGACATGAGGCATGATCCAATCCCACTCTTCTCACAGTTCGAAAACCCTATGCCAGCCCCCTCTTCCCTCTGACCACCCCCCCACACCAAATCTGAGCTGCAGGGTCCTTAACTCTCATCAGACCTCCCCCAGCTCACTTGCTCTAACCAAACCTCAAGAGCCCCTGGGAATCCCACAGGTGATGGTAAATGGTACACGCTCTCTTCCTCTCTGCTGGTCCTCTGAGCCCCATACCTGAGCTTCGGTCCCCGCAGATTGCACATAGCCGTTTGCCAGCCCCAGGGCCACCTGGAGGGGGTGGACAGTGCAGGCCCCGGACCCCTAAGACTGGTGGCTTCACATCTTCAGGGGGGCCAGACCCACCCCCAGGGAGCGACACTGTTGAGTTAATCTGGGTTGGGGGAAATAGGGAAGTCACAGGGAGACTCATTGGGAAGGATAATCTCTCAGAGGGGAGGGACATCATTCCCTACCACCTAGGCAGGGCCCTGCATTGCACGTTACAAAGGACATTATTTACACTGCAGTGCCCGGGAAGGGCCACCCCTGGAGTACAACCCCGAAGAGATGAGACATAAAGGTCCCCCTGAAATTGTGCAACACAGTGGCCCTGAAGGGCTTGTATTTCAGAAGAGTAGATGGAACCAAAAGGGCAAAAAATCACTGATATATGAAAGGGACATCAAGAATAGCTGGGTTCTTTTACAGGGTTGGGGAGGAGGCGTGCACTGAAAGCTCAGTCACCTCAAGAAATGCCAGGGGTCACACAAGGACCACAGGCCTGGAAGGTCAGTGGGCCATGGGGAAGTTCACACAAGGATCTAGGTCACCAGGAAAACAAGGAAATGAAAATGGAGAGGCAGTAAGTGGGTCACAACCTCTCACCTGGGGACTGCTGACAGGCCCGGAGAATCCTGGGGGAGCTGGAGGGGGCAGACCAGGGGACCCCATGGAAGAGCTGATGACCGGGAAGGGGGAGCCCAGTGGCGGGGGTGGCATCGGGGGTGGGGGTGGAGCCCCAGAGCCTCCAAGGGATGCAGCTGCTGAAGGGGGTAAGGGGGGCCCCGGAGGAGAAGGGGGAGCGGCCCCCTGGGGAAGGGGATTTGGAGAGGAACTGTCTGGGCTTCGGGAGTCTGGTGAGGGGTACACACAGGCACAGACACACACAGACAGAAGAGACAAAAAGAGAAAATGAGTCTTCGATCATCCAACCGGAGCCTTTAATTCTCTCTCTGATCCCCCCACCGCGCCCCCACCTCACCCCACCCCTTCCCAAGTCCAGAGGCACCCTACTGTCAAACAACGGCTTAACTCCTAATCGTGGTGAGAGAAGGGGGCTGACAGAGGAGGATCGTTCGGGTGAGGCAAATTCCAAACAATGCATTTGGTCACCCCAAGCCAGACGCATCTCGTGTGGGTGGGGCAGCACGTGGGGTGGACCAGTCAGCCCCTCCACTCCCAGCTCGTAGCCAGAACGTGCAGGGAAAAGAGATAGGCAGAAGAGACCCCTCCTAGGACACAGAATTTGCCTTCAAACGTCCAGAGTCCTCAATCTCGAGGACTAGTGCCCCACGCCTTGGACCTCCGTAGTGCAGGGCCTCGAGCGGCCACCGCAAGGAGAGCGGAAGCTCCCCCTCCCCGCCCCGCCCCGGGGGGAGGGCACTAAGGCCCTCGGGAGGGAGGGGACGCGTGTTTACAAACAAGGGGGCGGGAGCGCCTGGGAAAGAACACCAGGGGAGGGGGGGGAAGGGGTTGCTGATAACGCGGTCACTGGCTTGCCGGTCTGTCCGCTAGGTCACTCACCCCGCCCGCTGTCGCCCATCCCGTCCCGTCCAGCCTCCCCCGGCTCCGGCTCCGGGGTTTGTTGTTCTCCGGCTGCCACCGCCGCCGCCGCCGCTGCTGCTGCGGGATCCAGCCAGGGCCGTCGCCGCCGCCACCGGGACGCGACCCCACAATGCATTTCTTTTCGCACCCCCACCGGCCCACACTGCCCTGCGGCATGCCGCTGGGGGAGGAAGGGCGGGCGAGCAGCCCAAGACATGATTCCTGGCTGAGTGTAGGAATACCGAAGAGGTACCAGGGATTCCCAAGGATTGATCGTTGGACTAGCTGAGCACGAGGAAGCCCCAGAGAAAAAGTCTCTGGCCTTAACCGGGTCGAATTAAGCGCTTCGCTCTGCTCTGTAGCAAAATGACAGCGCCGATGTGGCAGCCATCTTGGTATAGACGGGAAGTCTCCGCGCTAGTTCCCGCCTCCTCGTCTGGTTGGAAACGGAGGAGGCGGTCTCCTCCCGCCTGTTAACCCGCCTAGCCCAGCGTCCCCTCGAATAACCTCCACACCCGCGCATGCGCGCCAGGGCTAGACGGCTTCACCACTACCGGAGTGCCGCCATATTGGTAAAGGTACTGGGACCAAGGTAGAACGGAACTCCCTGTTCTCGCGGGAGCTAGAGGCGGGACTGCCACGTCCGAGCAAACCGGGAAAGGAGAGGATCCCGGAGCCGGTGAGAATTCCCTGTTTTTCCCTACCGTCCTTTTCAGGCCTTTTTCTTCATTTAGTGGGTCATAGAGACGAGGGCGCAGAGAGTCCATATAGTGGAGGATCAAAGCCTAGAGCGGTGTCCTGGGGGCCCTGCATCAGGGATGGGGTTCCGGATAAAGAAAACGAGTCTTGGGAACAATGTGGGTGGGGACAGGATGGAATGGGGAAGCAGCCCATAGAAGTGGACGGAGGGCGCGAACGGAGTAGAGCGGACCCCGCATAGGTATAGAGTTGAGGGTCAAGTGGAGTCACTATCTCTGTCCCTCTGGTCAGCGTGATGGCCAGAGGCCTGGGGGCCCCCCACTGGGTGGCCGTGGGACTGCTGACCTGGGCGGCCTTGGGGCTGCTAGTGGCCGGACACGGGGGTCATGGCGACCTGTACGAAGACCTGCACGAGGACTTCCAGGGCCACAGCCACAGGCACTCACATGAGGATTTCCACCATGGACACAGCCATGCCCCTGGCCACACTCATGAGAGCATCTGGCATGGGCATACCCACGGTCACGACCATGGACATTCGCATGAGGATTTGCACCATGGCCATAGTCATGGCCACTCTCATGAGAGCGTCTACCACCGAGGACATGGACATGATCATGAGCACAGCCATGCAATCTATGAGGAGTCTGGGGCTCCAGGCATCAAACAGAACCTGGACACTGTCACTCTCTGGGCCTATGTGAGTCCCCCGGGGATGGGGCAGAGGGGGACTGGTTCGGGATTGTTGGGAAACCCCACACCACTTGACCCCTGACTCTCCCTCGCCAGGCACTGGGGGCCACAGTGCTCATCTCTGCAGCTCCATTTTTCGTCCTCTTCCTTATCCCCGTGGAGTCAAACTCCCCTCGGCACCGCTCTCTGCTCCAGATCTTGCTGAGTTTTGCTTCGGGTGGGCTCTTGGGAGATGCCTTCCTGCACCTCATCCCTCATGCTCTGGGTAAGTGATCTCTAGCTTCTACCTTAAATCTTAATGTATTTCATGCTTTGGACAAGAGGGTTCTTTCCCCTTTGTGATCCCTGACCTTCCAATATTCTCCCAAATACATACCCCTTGGTTGGGGTATTTCCTCATCTGGCTTTGTCTCTCCCTTCCTCCAGAACCTCATTCTCACCACCCTCTGGAGCAGCCTGGACATGGACATTCCCACAGTGGTGAGGAAGGGGCAGGTGAAGACGTGGGGTTGGGGTGCAGGGGAAGGTCTGTGCCTCCCTATTCTTCTCTTGTGCTTGGGGAGGAAGAGTCTGAAATCAAAATCTCCCTTAATGTCTCAATGTATCCATTCTTAGGACAGGGCCCCATTCTGTCTGTGGGACTGTGGGTCCTCAGTGGAATTGTCGCCTTTCTCGTGGTGGAGAAATTTGTGAGACATGTGAAAGGAGGACATGGACACGGACATGGACACGCTCACGGTCACACACATGGAAGACAGGGTGAGCCCAGGAACAACTTTCCTGAAAGCCACCTTGCCATCTCTGAATCTCCTCATTTTATGGTTCTTAGGTGGGAGAAGACTACCCTTATGAGGACATATTGGCAAATCTCTGTTCTCCACTCTTACCAACTCCTTTCTTCCCTCAGGGCGTCCTTCAAAGGAGAAACAGAGCTCAGAGGAAGAAGAAAAGGAAGCAGGGGGGTCGAGGAAAAGCAGAGGAGGGAGCACAAGGCCCAAAGACAGGCCAGTGAAACCTCAGAACTCTGAAGAGGAAAAAGCAGGTTCAGGTGAGGGCCAGCGTTGCATACGCTTGGGCAAGGGGCATCATCATGAATCACATGGAACAGCACTATGGGTGATCACAGGTGTCTGGAAAATACTGAGGCTGGATGTGAAGTGGTCTCTAGGAGGCTGATCAGGGCTGAGACTAGGGGTGATGAATACCTCTAATCGTTTAATCTTCCTTTTCTCCTGTAAAAGACCTACGTGTATCGGGGTACCTGAATCTGGCTGCTGACCTGGCACACAACTTCACGGATGGTCTGGCCATTGGTGCTTCGTTTCGAGGGGGTCGGGGACTGGGGATCCTGACCACAATGACTGTTCTGCTACATGAAGTGCCCCATGAAGTCGGGGACTTTGCCATCTTGGTCCAGTCTGGCTGCAGCAAAAAGCAGGTTGGTGAAGGTGTGCACCAAACATGGTTGCCTCAAGCCTTTTATCCCCCGCTAACCCACCCCAAACCCAGACTGCCACCCGTTAGTTCCGAACAAGTTGTACTACAGGTATACCTCGTTTTATTGCACTCCTTTATTACACTTAGCAGATACTGCATTTTTTACAAATTTATAGCAACCCTGCTTCAGCAAGTCTATGGATACAATTTTTCCAACAACACTAGTTTACTTCATGTCTGTGTCACAGTTTGAGTAATTCTTGAAACATTTCAAACTTCGTTATTATCATACTTGTTACGTTGATCTGTGATCAGTGATCTCTGATGTTACTATAGCAAAAAGATTGCAACTTGTTGAAGGCTTATGTGATGGTTAGCATTTTTTATCAGTAGAGTATTTTTTTTGTGTGTGGTACGCGGGCCTCTCACCGCCGCGGCCCCTCCCGTTGTGGAGCACAGGCTCCAGACGCGCAGGCCCAGCGGACATGGCCCACGGGCCCAGCCGCTCCGAGGCATGTGGGATCTTCCCAGACTGGGGCATGAACCTGCGTCCCCTGCATCAGCAGGCGGACTCTCAACCACTGCGCCACCAGGGAAGCCCTCGGTAGACATTTTTTAACTAAGCTACGTACATTGTAGGCATAATGCTACTGCACACTTACAGGATAGTGTAAATATATGCATTGGGAAACCAAAAAAATTCATGTGACTTGCTTTATTGTGATGCCCTGGGACTGAACTCACAATATCTCCGAGGTATGCCTGTATTGTTAACAACAGATTCTCTAGAAACGAGGGGGAAGAAGTTCTGTTTCTTTGTCTTGTAGCTCAGTAGTTCTTGAACTGTGGTCCATAGCCATCTGAATGTTTTATGGGGGTCTTTCACACCATGCCCCTGACCCTGACCTATTGAGTCAGAAGGTCTGTGGAAAGGACCTCTTTGATCTAAGATTTTTCAGAAAGTGTCTATTCTAGATCCCCTTCTTTTTGCCTTACTATTTAGTTTCTAAAGACATGCATCTTATCCATGTACACTTATACCCCTCCAGCCACATCTAAACCACTGATAACCTTTAGATGTTGGTGAGTGCCTCTCTCTCTCTTTTCTGCCCACCAGGCGATGCGTCTGCAACTACTGACGGCAATAGGGGCACTGGCAGGCACAGCCTGTGCCCTCCTAACTGAAGGAGGGGCAGTGGGCAGTGAAGTTGCAGGTGGCACAGGTCCTGGCTGGGTTCTGCCATTCACTGCAGGTGGCTTTATCTATGTAGCAACGGTGTCAGTGTTGCCTGAGCTGTTGAGGGAGGCATCACCATTGCAATCACTTCTGGAGGTGCTGGGGTTGCTGGGGGGAGTTTTCATGATGGTGCTGATTGCCCACCTTGAGTGAGAGGTGGGGTAAACCAGCCCCACCCCAGCCCCAAACCTCTAGCCTCTAAACCCTCCAGGTCAGGGGTCTGTGGAAGTTGGGGACCCTGGCCTGGGACATCTGCCAAAGGAGGGAGTTGTGTCCTAGGGAGGTGGCAACTTTGTCTTGAAAGCTATCAAGATTTGGCAGTCTTACAGGGGCTGCAGAGGTGAGAATGACAGCCCGGGGGACCATAGTGTTGGGCATGTGCTGACCATGTTGTTGGGTTTGGGGACTAAGTGGGGCCATGAAGAAGGCTGGAAGAGAGAGGAGTCACGGCAACCTACCCCATATCCCCCACCCCACCTATTCACAGAGGACCAAGCTGCCACACACTGGCTTCGCCAGGGTCCACCTCCCTCTCTCCCACCGGTTGGTGGAAACTCCAGGGAAGACCAGAGCCCTGAAGTGGGTAGCAGAAGTCGGGGATAAACATCAATCGTGTGTCCTGATTTGGGAGTTACTGCGGGGGGAGGGGGGCTAGTTGCTACTCTCATGGCCTGATTTTTCTTTTGTTTGTATTCTTTTATATCACTGTTTGAATGGGGAAGGAGGGGTGGTGACCGGAAATAAAATCCTTGGATCTTCCGCTCCACGCGCAGTCTTTGTCCTTTTTGGGGGGAATGGGGGCCCCTCTTCTCCCGGCTCCACTGTCCCCCAAGCCTTGGTGTCTGGCCACGCCCCCGCGGTTGGAGGTCTGCCTGCGCGGGTGGCCGCCAGTGGCCTAACGCTGGCGGGTCTTCGATTGGTCCGGCTTTGCTCTCGCCGCGCCCCCTCTGCGCTCGGATTGGCTCAGTGCTGGGGGCCCGCCCACTCGCCACCCGCCATGGCGTCTCAGCTCCGGCTTCCCTTCGCGCTGGCTCTGGTCACAGGTTGGGGGGCGGGTGTCCTCTCCCCGGGGGGATTGGTGTGCTAGAGTGACGTCGGGGCGCGCCCTCGGACTCTACAACCGCTGTGGCCTGTGGTCCGAATTTTACTAACTTTGCGCCCTGTTGACCTCTGACCCCTGCCCACTTCTCCTTCCCCCCCTTCCCGCGTGTTCTCTCCCATCTCAGGTGCTGGTAGTGGCATCGGCCGAGCAGTGGGTGTGCGCCTGGCCGCTGAGGGGGCCACTGTGGCTGCTTGCGACCTGGACGGGGCAGCGGCACGGGAGACGGTGCGGCTGCTGGGAGGGCCGGGAAGCCACGAGGGGGCACCCCGCGGGGCCCACGCAGCCTTCCAGGCTGACGTGTCCGAGGCCGGGGCCGTCAGGCGCCTGCTGGATCAAGTGCAGGTGAAAAAGCGAGACGACGTCGCCCCCTTTAAAGCCCTAACGTTGCCTCCAGTGCCCTCGGCTCTACAAGGTTTTTTGGTGTGTAACCTACCCCTTACATAGGCCTGCTTTTCTCGCCCGCCATCTGTCGTTGTGTCCTGTGCGGGCATCACCAGGGATGAGTTTCTGCTCCACATGTCTGAGGATGACTGGGACAAAGTCATAGCTGTCAACCTCAAGGTGGTGATCTCTGAACCCATGACTTCTGGGCCCTCTAGCCTGGGGAGGGAGTTGGAGGAGTGTCACCCCTGCTGATCCTTTCTGCCTTGTTACTTTCTCTCCCCACCCCCAGGGCATCTTTCTAGTCACTCAGGCTGCAGCCCAAGCCCTGGTGTCCAGTGGCTGTCCTGGCTCCATCATCAACATCAGTAGCATCGTAGGGAAGGTCAGGTTGAGTTGGGACGAGGTCAGCCAGCCAAGTGGGCACAGAGAGGAGAGCCCCTCCTTAGGACTCCCAACTTAACCCCAATCTCTGGCTCACCCAAAGGTGGGGAACGTGGGACAGACAAACTACGCAGCATCCAAGGCTGGAGTGGTTGGGCTGACCCAGACTGCAGCCCGGGAGCTTGGACGGTCAGACACCTGGGGCCATGTGGAAGGTCTGAGGGAGGGTCAGTGTTCAGTCCTCTCTGGAGTCAGCAGCCACTCTCCTTTCCACAGACATGGGATCCGCTGTAACTCTGTCCTCCCAGGGTTCATTAAAACACCCATGACACAGAAAGTGCCACAGAAGGTACTGGACAAGGTAGGAGACTGTGGGTGGAGGGCAGAATCATTCAGAGAGCCAAACTCTCTGGGCTTCAGAGAGAGGATGCTGGGCCCAGTGAGGGGCATATTCAGCAAGCGTATAAGGAATGAAGACCAAAAAAAGTCACAGACTCGGTCTACAAAAAAAAAAAAAAACCATGAAAAAAACCTTCACTCACACGAGTGTTTCCTTACAGGTGACTGGAATGATCCCACTGGGACATATGGGGGACCCTGAGGGTGAGCACTGAGTGCAGAGGGGGGCCTGAATGAAGAGATCCCGAGGTCTGTGGTATCTGAGAGAGTCTCACCAGGATTGGTGGTTGGGGGAGGGATGATTCGGGTAGGTGGCTACTTTGGGTCTGTGAGAGTGAGTAGGATTCTGCCCTCTCCCCACCATTCCCATAGATGTGGCAGATGTGGTCGCGTTCTTGGCATCTGAAGACAGTGGATACATCACAGGGGCGTCAGTGGAAGTCACTGGTATGAGGCCATCAGGGGGAGGAAGAGGGCAGAGAAGTGGAACCCAGAAAGCAAATGAGGGGAGTCTGGAGCCACTGAGGGAAGGGCAGAAGTTCCCATAGGCCAAGGACAGTAGTGGATGCCTCCCCCCCAGCCCATTTGTCTCCACCTATACATCTGTCCAAATGTTTCTGCCCCTCCCAGGAGGTCTTTTCATGTAACTGCCTCAAGGACCCCGGACTCTGCTCACTATCCCACCACTCTGCCGGGCCTCCTGCTGATGAGGACTCAGAGTTCCCAGGCTACAAAAGGGGTGGCAGTGTATGGCTCAGGAATGCTGAATATGGGAGGCAGGGGTGCTTGTGACCCTAATAAATTCCAAATCCTCTTCCCTGCCACCTCCGGTTCTTCTTGTGTCCAAGTCCTCAGACCCTTCGCCACCTCCCCCTCCTTTCCCTTTCGCGAAGGATTGTTCCCTTTCACTGCCTGGTCTCCCAGGGCAACCCCCGCCGCCGGGTATGAGAGGAGAGAGTGTGTGTCACTGTGTGTGCGTGACACTCTGGGTCTTTTGGAGGGAGGGGCTCTCTGCCCCACCCCCTTCCACTGATCCTGCAGCCCCAGTCCCCTCCCCCAATTCCCTGGGTCCTTATGGTCCCCAAGGGTGATTTGTTCATGGCCCCATCGTAGTATCCAGTCTATCCTTGGGAGGGGGTCTTGGAACAGGTGGCCCTCCCCCACCCCTCTCCTTTCTCTGAGTCCCCCCCTCCCCTTTCTCTCCACCTTACAATAGCTGCAGCCGGCCGGGGGTCGGATGGGGGGGATTAGGGGAGGGGGCCAGGATTAGGGGAATGGGCCAGCCGATGAAAGGGGCTGGAGGAGAGCAGAAGGGAGGGAGGGGGCTGGGAGGAGGAGGAGGAAGGGGAGGGGGTCCGCGCTAATCGACTCTGGAGCCCACATAAGGACTGGCCACGGACTGAAGGCGAGGACAGGGAAGTAGGGGGGAACTGGGGGAGGGGGCGAGGGGACCCACTGCTGCCTTGTCCCAGAAAGAGGCCACCCCCTGGCAGTTGCAGCCCAAGTCCGGGAGCCCCAGTTCAAGCTGGAGGAGACAGACGCCCATCACGGTCTCTTTTCCCCCGTATCCCTCTCATCCCCTGCCCTCAATGGGGATCGCTCTGCCCCTTCCTCTTCTCTTCCCTCCCGGTCCCCTTCCTTTACTGGGAAGTCCTGAAGGAGACTTCTGCCCGCTTCCCACTCCAGACATTCGGCCCCTTGTGCCCCCCACCTACACGCGCACAACCCCTCCCCGATAGGGGCCCCATCGTGTGTGTGTGTGTGTGTGTGTGTGTGTGTGTGTGTGTGTGTGTGTGTGTGTGTGTGTGTGTGTGTGTGTGTGTGTGTGTGTGTGTGTGTGTGTGTCCCTGCTTCCGCGTGGTGTCTCCATTCCCCCATACCTCCCGTGTGCCTCCCTCCCCCGCCCCGGGCCGCGGCTCTTGATTGTCCAAACGCAATTCTCGAGTCTCTAGCTCTGGCCGAGAGTTGAGTCTGGACGTCCCGAGCCGTCGCCCCCAAACCTCGAAGGGAGAGCGGGTCGGAGGGTCTAGGGAGAGCCAAAGCGGAGGGTGGAGCAGGTCACCAAGGTGGTAAGGGAATCCCGGGCACGTCGGAACTTAGTTGCGTTCACAGGACTGAAGGACTGTAGCGGCAGAGGCTCCTCTGCAACTCTTTTTTCCCCGGAATCCCGGGCTGGGGTTATGGAGAAGTTGCGTGTGGGGAGGAGGGGCGCCCTTCCCCAGAGCCGCCAGGGGACGCGGAATGGGGGAGGTGGCCCCTTTTCCAATTCCCTCTGTCCCCTCCCGGGGTCCGAGAGATCCCAGGCCCCGCCCTCCAGAGCGGAGGCCCCGAGTGGGGGCCTTGGAAGGGGACAGTGGCTGAGGTCGGCCGCGCGACGGTGCTGGCCAGGGGACGGAGACTGCGATCCCCACGTAGCGCGGGACTCCGGGGACGCCGGCTGCTCGCGGGGGCCGTGGGGAACCTGGGCGTCCACGTCGCGTCCCACCCGCGCCGCGACTGGCGGGTGACGTCTCTGCCGGCGGGGGGTGGAGTGGAGTGGAGGGGCAGGCGGAAGTGACGTAGGGCCCCAGCGCCCGGGCCATGGCGGCGGCGGCGGCGGCAGCGGGAGCTGCTGTCTGAGCAGCGGCTGCGGACCGAGCGAACTCGGCCGGGGAGCCCGGGCCCCGGAAGAGGCGCTGTGGCGGCGGGAGCGCGGACAGCTGGAAGCTGGTGAGGGGCCGCGCCGGCGCGGAGTGGGGGGCGGAGGAGGGAGCCTAGGGAGGGCGGGGTCTCCGCGAGGGGCGGCCCCCCTAACACCCTTCCTCCCCTTCCCCCTTCCCCCACTCCCCAGCCTACCTCTCCTCCTCCCCGGCGGTGGAGCCCTCGTGGGGGTCTGTGCCCGGTCACCATGACGACGCCGGCGAATGCCCAGAATGCCAGCAAAACGTGGGAACTGAGTCTGTATGAGCTCCACCGGACCCCTCAGGTGACAGGGATTCTCCCTTTACAACTTACTCCTTTTCCCCAGACCCCCATCTCACAGCCTCTTCCATTTTTTGCCCCATTCTGCCCGATTTCACACTCCCCGGCCCTTTGAATTACCTTAATCTTTCAAAGCGTTTTCACATTTATCTCATTTAATCCTAAAAACAGACGTGCCAGAGAGGTAGAGCAAGTATTACTATCTTCATTTGAAAGATAGTAAACAGGCTGAAATTACCTTCCCCGTTCCTCAGGTCCGCATCATAGGTCAGTGCATTTAAGACTCACCTTGGGAGTTTATTAAAAATGGAATTCCCGCTGGCCCTACCTGTAACATTGTGATACAGTAAAGGGATGGAACCCCAGAATCTGCTTTTTTTTTTTTTTTTGCGGTACGCGGGCCTCCCACTGTTGTGGCCTCTCCCACTGCGGAGCACAGGCTCCGGACGCGCAGGTCCAGCGGCCATGGCTCATGGGCCCAGCCACTCCGCGGCATGTGGGATCCTCCCGGACCGGGGCACGAACCCGTGTCCCCTGCATCCGCAGGCTGACTCTCAACCACTGCGCCACCAGGGAAGCCCCAGAATCTGCATTTTTAACCTGCATCCTAGGGGATTCTGATATAGGTAGTACCAGGACTGCACTGTAAGAAATTCTGTTGACCAAGTAAGTCTTCCACAGATGGAAAATCTGTGCCACGCCCATCCGCAGGCCTATCACCAAACCTCAGATCCTCCTATTCCAAAGCTCCTACTCTTAGAATTCCCAATTTCCTCATGTGGCCAACGTGAGGTACCCAGATTCTGACATCTCACTGTATTTCTCAAGACTCCAATTTCATGGACCACTTGTTTCTAAAACCCCTTTCCCCCCAACCCACCCACCACCTTTCCACTCATCGACGCCTCCAGGAAGCCATCATGGATGGCACAGAAATTGCAGTTTCCCCTCGGTCACTGCATTCAGAGCTCATGTGCCCCATCTGCCTGGACATGCTGAAGAATACGATGACAACCAAGGAGTGCCTCCACCGATTCTGCTCTGATTGCATTGTCACGGCCCTGCGCAGCGGGTAACAGGAGGGACAGGTTTGAGATGGGGGGAGGGGGACAAGAGTTGGACCCTCCATGCCCTGGTGACTGACTCCTCAGGGCCTCCTTTCTCCCACACCAGGAACAAGGAGTGCCCTACCTGCCGAAAGAAGCTGGTATCCAAGCGGTCTCTGCGGCCAGACCCCAACTTCGATGCTCTGATCTCTAAGATCTACCCCAGCCGGGAGGAATATGAGGCCCACCAAGACAGGGTGCTCATCCGCCTCAGCCGCCTGCACAACCAGCAGGCGCTGAGCTCCAGCATTGAGGAGGGGCTGCGAATGCAGGCCATGCACAGGTTCGGGGGCCACGAAGAAGGTGGCAGCGGTGCTGATGGGACAGATCCGTGGGTCAGACTCCTGGGGCTGTCTTTGCTTCTAAGCCTCAGCATCCTGAGTGCTGATCACAGTCTTAACTGTCACGCCTGGAGATCATGGATGTAAACTGTAGCTTGTACTACTGTTCTTAAGGAAATAGCTCATCTTCTAACTTTCTGGAAGTTAGAACAGTAGAGTGCTTTTTGAGCATGAGCTCTGAGTTCACACTGCTGGGAATTAAATCACCTCCTAGTCCAGCATCACTCAGTCTAGCATCACTCAGTCTAGCACCTCCTAGTCCAGCATCACTCAGTTAATGTGCATCTAAATTACCTGAGAGTCTTGTTAAAAATGCAGATTCTGATTCAGTAGGTCACAAGTTGGGCCTGAGATTCTGCATCTCTACAAGGCTGTGCTACTGGTTCTTGGACCACGCTTTGAGAGGCAAAGAGACTATGGTCTCAAACTAGTTATTTAATCTCTCTAAGCCTCAGTTTCCTCAACCATAAAATAGAGATGATATAATTACCTGTGTCCATAGGATTTGTATAATTTGAGGCAGTCAGTGCAAAATACTTAACAATGTGTTTAGCATGTAGTCAGTATGTAATAAATATTAGGTATCATCATTAAGATTTCCCTGATCTCTTAATTCTCTGAAGTTTAAAATCTAAACCCCTTATCCTTGGTGCTTTCTAATCTCAACCACTTGTTTCCACAGGGCCCAGCGTGTGAGGCGGCCGATGCCTGGGTCAGATCAGACCACAACGATGAGTGGGGGGGAAGGAGAGCCTGGGGAGGGAGAGGGGGATGGAGAGGATGTGAGCTCAGACTCCGCCCCTGACTCTGCCCCAGGCCCTGCTCCCAAGCGACCCCGTGGAGGGGGCGCAGGGGGGAGCAGCGTAGGGACAGGGGGAGGTGGCGCTGGTGGGGTGGGTGGGGGTGCCGGTTCTGAAGACTCTGGTGACCGGGGAGGGACCCTGGGAGGGGGAACCCTGGGCCCCCCAAGCCCTCCCGGGGCTCCCAGTCCCCCAGAGCCAGGTGGAGAAATTGAGCTCGTGTTCCGGCCCCACCCCCTGCTCGTGGAGAAGGGAGAATACTGCCAGACTAGGTGAGAGCTTCGTCCTTCCCCAGACCACTGAGAAACCAAAGGTCTCGTGATCTTCCATCAGAATTGGGCTTCGCCCAAACCCAGAAAGAATCCCTAACCCAGAGGCCCTTTGGGAAATCCCCAACTTTCCTTCTCCATTTGAGGCTTCCTGTGCCCTCAACCTGCCCTCTCTCCCACTCCAGGTATGTGAAGACAACTGGGAATGCCACAGTGGACCATCTCTCCAAGTACTTGGCCCTGCGCATTGCCCTCGAACGGAGGCAGCAGCAAGAGGCGGGGGAGCCAGGAGGGCCTGGAGGGGGCGCCTCTGACGCCGGAGGACCTGATGGGGGAGGTGGGGAGGGTGGGGGCGCCGGAGGAGGTGACGGCCCTGAAGAGCCTGCCTTGCCCAGTCTGGAGGGTGTCAGCGAAAAGCAGTATACCATCTACATCGCCCCCGGGGGCGGAGCTTTCACGGTGAGAGCCTCTGAGGGCAGCGGTGTGAGAGTAGAGGAGGGAGAGTGGCCTGGGGACGCAGAACCGAGATCCTGACCTCCTAACTGACCAGCCCTCTTCTCCCTCTGCATCTCCCATCTCTCCCTTCTCTGTCCATCCTTCTTCCCCATCATCCGTGTCCGTGATTTGCCCCATTTATTATTCCTTCTTCCTTTTTTTTTCTCCTCTCATTCATTTCCTTTACTATCTTTCCCAACTTACCTTCCTCTTCCCTCTCCTCCCCCATCCACCCCCTCTGTAGACACTGAATGGCTCGCTAACCCTGGAGCTGGTGAATGAGAAGTTCTGGAAAGTGTCCCGACCACTGGAGCTCTGCTATGCCCCCACCAAGGATCCAAAGTGACCCTTCAAGGGGACAGCCAGGGGATGGGGACCATGGGGTGTCCCTGAGTCCTGGCCCACCACCCAGCTTCTTTGTCCCCCAGAGCCCCCCAGCCCGGCCAGCCAGCAAGAGGACACAAATGAGGACAAGTGGCTTTTATACAAAGTATCTATATCAGATTCTTCTATATTGTACAGAGTGGGGCCTGCGCCCCCATCTACTGCCTTTTCTATTGCCCCCAACCTCCCATCCATGCAAGATGTTGGGAAGGGTGAAGAGCCCTTCCCATCATGCCCTTCTACCAACAACAACAAATTTGCTTTTATTCCGCTTTGAAACCTGTGGTTTTGTGTCTCTTTATCAGGGGGTTAGTAGAAGGAGAGGAAAACAAAGATCGGGGAGGGAACCCTAGAAATCATGTAGAATCAGCCTTGGAAATGGGGAGGAAATGTCAAAGGGTATTCATGGTGTGTAGATCCCATTTTCCTGAACCTTCAGATCAGCAAATGTGAACGAAAATTGGAAGGACCTGTGAAGCTGTAAGAGACAGGGTGGAGAGCCGAGAGGTGTGAAGTCAGATCCCAAGCTTTCCCCCTATGACCTGAATGCCCAGGCTGAGATTCCGGGTTTCAATACCACAGGGAAAGAAGGAAAGTGGCTCAAGAGGGTGACGCGGCAGGCCCGAGATGTTTGGAAGGGGTACAATTCCTCGTCCCTGCGAGAAGCTGGTTTCTAAAGCTGGAGAGAAAAGGCGCGGATGGGGGGAGGGCTGCGAGAACCTCCCTGCACATATCCCGCCCCCGGGTAGCCTCCCGAAGAAGACGGGCAGGGCCAGGGACTACAGTTCCCAGGAGCGAGCGAGCCGGTCGGTGCCCGCCGAGCCGCGGGGCTGAGCGGAGGGAGGGCTGCCCGGGAGTTGTAGTTCTGTGCCGGTCCCGGCGGCAGCGGAGAGCCCAGGTGGGGGCATCCAGTAAAGCGCTCGCTGCTCCGCATCCCCCACGCCTCGAGTTCCGCGGGCGGGGTCCGGGGCCCACGTAGCGCGCCACGCCCCGGCGAGGTGGAGAGGATCGCCTCCCCAGGAGGGACTGACGCTGCCTCCCGCCACCCGCTTTGGCCTCTCTGCCCCTCACTTCCTGTTTCCGTTGCCCTTCGCGCCCCCACCCCACTCCGCCCCAAATTCCCGTGGCTCGCTCAGTCTAGTCTCGGCCCTCCCGGCTAAGGAGTCAGCCTCGGCGTCAGACTCGCCGGCCCGAGGGCACCTCACTCCACGCTTGGCGTTTCTCGTTTGCTGCCCGTCGTCCCTTTCACCCTCAGTACGACGGACGCAGGGGGTACCCTCCAGCCCAGGTGACCGGGCGCCCACCCCCGAGACCTCTCGCCCTGTAGAAATAGACAACACCCACTTCACCCTCGTATAAGCCCCTTTCTACCCCCGCCTCCCTGGATCCCCGATCCTGGCTCCCCTTTTCTCCCACCCCAGGCATCCAGGGGGGCGACGCTCCCGGGATGTGAGGGCGGGAGGAAGGTGGGTGTCGCTCCCGGAGTTTCAAGGGAGAGAAAACGATGGCGAGGAGTCGCGGGAGGTACCGAGGTGGAAGCCGAAGAGTCTGGAATGAACCCGGCTTCTCTTCTGGTTCCAGCGGCTGCCCGGAGCGACACTTCCTCACTCTCCTCGTTCTCGCCAGCCCTACCAGACCCGGTGGCCCTTCTGCCTCTTCCCCCGCCCTCTGGCTTCACTCTGGAGCCGCCTGCGAGCCTTGGTCCCCCGTCTCTCCTCTCCTAGGGCCCCAGTCCACACCACGGCCCACCCTCTCCGCCGTTCCGCTTCTCACGCTCCTCCTCGGACCCCTCTCTGCTGCCAGTGCTCTGTCACCCTCCTCTGCCCCCGAGACGCTGAACTTCGCAGGCTGCCTGTTTCTTTAGATGGCACCATGTGAGTGACATACAGAACTGTTGCTCCAGGTCCATCTCCTCTGCCCACAACAAAGAAAAAATGACTGCCTGACCTGACCTGACCAGGCGTTCCCCTTCCCCAGTGCTGGCAGAAGGGGGCGGGGGTTGCTCCAATTCTGTTCCACCCCCACTCCCTGAGATAGCTCCCCAAGTCTTTCAGCCTCTGTCAGTGAAGCCTGCACCTATGGGTGAGGCAAAGTGAGAGACACAAAGTATACAAAAGGGAACCTGATTATTTTGTTGAGAGACAAGATACAGAGGATAAAAGGAGAGCAACTACCCAGAGGAGCAAGGTGGAGAAAGAAAGACATTCGATTCAGACTGATCGGGGTCCAAATCTCCACCTCGCCACTTAGAAACCACACGACCTCGCATAGGAAAGGGACTTGCGGGGTGGGGCCCGCAGTTGTGTATTAACAAGCCCTCCATGTGAATCTGATGTGCTCGGGGCCCAGAACCCCTGCAGTAGATGCTCTGGTCCTTACAGTGAATGACAAGTGTCCCCTTGGAGGGATGCCAGGCCTCAGGGCAGGGGCATCACTGGAAGCCGCAGGGTGGTCAGGAAGAGCTTCTCAGAGGAGGTGCCACCAGGCTGGATGGACGGGAGGGAAGAAGGAAGTAGGTGGGGGGCCTGTGGGGGAGGGGAGCCTCTCTCTCTGTTAGTCTCCCCCTCATTTTATCTCTTTCAGGCTTCTTGGTCCCCAAACCGTAGTAGATTATGTGTCTAAGTGCAGAAGCTGAGCCCCAGAGCCCAGGACCAAAGGAGACCCCTGCCCAGGTGAGGCCTAACCCTGAGGGCTTGGTTGTCACCCAGCTGCCCTCAAAACCCTGGCAAACTGCTAACGGGAAAGTTGTGCCCTGGGTTCCTCAGGGCGGGGCTCAGCCTGCCTGCGCCACCTTGGTCTCTCTGCCTCCCCCTCCTCCTGGCTGCTCTCACCTTCATCCCCCTCCCCTACAGGCTGGGAGCCAAGGCAGAGGAGAAGGAGAAGGCAGGACAGACCACCAGCTCCCCATCTACCCCTTGACCCCTCTGCTGTCACAGCTGACCCTGTCCCACGTCCCTCCCAGCAGCCCCTGCCCCCACCCCAAAGCCCTTTTCTGGCCTGGACTGTGGAGCCTCCTTTTGTCATGCTCCCACCCCTCCCAGCACCGCCTGGTCCATTTGAGTGAGAGGCCCTTTCCCTGCCCCCAGTGTGGGAAGTGCTGCAGCCACGGGGCCACCTGACCCTGCCCCTGCACTCCCACACAGGTGACAGGCCCTATGGCTCTGGCCTCCATGGCTGTGGCTTCACTCAGAGCCCCCTTCTGCTTTGACAACCGTCCACACCCAGTGGGAAGGACAGGGATGAACAGAGCGGGCCGCCAACCCCGCAGCACTCCAGGAGGGCAGCCCTGGGGACAGACTCCTTCCACAGTCGGAGTGACTTGCCTCTTCTGTGGGAGGCATAATGGGGCACGGCTCCCTGACCCACCCCATCCCCGCCAGAGCCACCACATTAGGTGATCAGAGTGTCTCACCGGAACCTACTCAGGGCTGGAATGGCCAGGTCCACCTCACTTCTAGTCCACAATCTAATCCCCCAGGGAAAGAGCTTTTCCTGTTTCTTAGAAAAGAATCTGTACTTCCAATCTCCTGTCCTCCATCTGAGAAGTTTAACCAGGCTGCCTGAGACCTACTGCCATCACGGACGGATCAGATTTCCCGGGATTTTCTTGAAGGGATTTTTTAAAGAGATAACTGAATCCCCAGAGATCTCCATGACAACCCCCACCATCAAATTCTAGTTGCCCACAAATCCCACCCAACCCCATCACTTCCCCCAGAGGCCGCTGGCTGCTTATTGCCTCCGGTGCTAAAGCTACACCCAGCACCCCATCGGATGAGGCCATCTCCCTGTGCCCACTCCTGGACCCACGGGCCCTGTTTCAGGGCTTTCTGTGACCTTCACTGCATTTCACACTAAGAATAAAGCCCAGACGGAGGCTGCTTTTTCCAGCAGCACCATGGGCCTCTTATTAAAAGGTGAAAATAGGCAGAGGCATGTATCCAAGGAGAAGGAAGGGAAATGGAGGAGATGGAGACCAGTGGAAGAAGCCAAGGGAGGTTGGGGGAGAAAGTGGGAGGTTCTGGGTGTGGAAAAAGTAGAACAGGGCTGTGTGGGAGAAGACAAGAAACACCTGGCCAGTACAAGCACTTCCTTGCATTTGCACTTCTTCCGCAGGATTCCTCACTTACTGTCTTCTTCATGTGCTGGGAAACTGGTTTTGAACAAGAGTCAGCAGGGAGTCCCACGGAGCATCCCCTCCAGATTGGCACCCTGGGGCCCAGCGTGGCCCCGAGGATGGCACGTCATCATTCACTCTTGTAGGAGGTTCTGCTAGGGGAGTTTCCGCCTTGGGCGGCACCTTCAGTAAATTTATTGTTATTGTTCATGTTCAAGGATAAGGTAGACCTTAGTTCTTGTATTAACTTCCCCCAAAGAAAACTCTTTAGAACTTGGCAGATTTCTCCCGATGATGTATCAGAGAGGCTGATTATTGCCACATGCAGGAAGGGATGAAAGAACCTCTAAGGTAAAAGGATCACTTGGGAGACCGCTGGTCAGTTTCACCCTTTCAGAAACTATGTATTGAGTCCACCATGTGTCAGGACTGTTCTAGGACCTGGGTACCACAAACAGGTGTGTGATGTGGCCCCGCCTTTGAAGCATGTGATCTCAGGTGTTCCTGGTGAGCATCTCAATATTGAATCTAGTCCTAACGAGTGTATCCACTATAATATCTCTCAAGTCTGTCCACTCTTCTCCATCCCTCCACCTCCCTGGGCCAGCGACCACTTGGACTGTCTGGCTCTTCTCTGAATCACTGAGATCACTGGAGAGGCCGGAAAGACCTTCTCTGAAACAAGAGGCATGCCTGAGTAAGAGAGACCTTTCTGAAATGCAAATCTGATGGTTTCAGGCACCCTGCTGAAACACAGTCAATGGTTTCCCACCGACCTTAAGTTAAAGACCCAAGTCCTTAACCTGGCCTGTAAGGCCCCTTGGGGTGTGGCCCCACCGGCCTCTCCAGCCTCACCTCCCACTACTCACCCCTGTCACTCCCTAGCGCTCTACTCCACCGTGGCGTGCTTCCTCCCGCAGGCTGGGCCCTCCACCCGAAAGGCTTCTTCCATTTCTCTTTTAAGTTAGCTCCTGTGCATTCTTCAGATCTCAGCTCCTTTACCACATCCTCAGGGAAGGTACTCAGACCTTCCTTTCGGGTCAAATTCCCCTCCTCTGAGCTCCCACACCAAGGCGCACTCTTTCTCCGAGGTACTGTGTGTGGTCGCAGATCTGTGTTTTTTGGGGATTACTCGATTGGTGTCTGGCTCCCCATGGAACGTAAGCTCCCTGAGGGCAGGAGCCAGGACTGCAGATGCTCACTCTTGTCATTCCCTGGACCTGGAACTGGACACTCTATGGAGTTGAAATATTGGTTGAAAGGATGCATGCATGCCTGGATCTGGGGCAGGGGACGCATATTTCAGGATCTCAGGATGGATTGAGGCCGTGATTCTCCCTCCAAAAGCTGCAGCCCAGGAGTCCCATATGTCATTTCCTTAACACCATTCCTTCCTCCATGCTTCCTGGCATTGTCCGTCCACGGTTGAGCCTCCGTCCCAGACTCCTCCACCTTGTCCATGAGACCCCTTCTCCCTTTGACTTCCTAATGCCCCTTCCTGGTTTTGCCCCTTTGGCTTCAGAAGGCAGCATGGAATAATATGGCAACAGCGGAGGATTCAGAACCAGAAATCTGGGTTCAATAACTAGGTAAAAGGATTAGCAGTGTGACCTTCAGCTGGCTTTTAAACCACTCTGAACCCTAGCCTTCTTATCTGTAAAATGGGAACAACTTCAGAATCAAGCAAGATGGAGGATGTGGAAAATCTAAAAGCACCATCACCTAGAAATACTGATAAAAAGGAAAAAAATTAAACATATAACTGAGTTCTCAAAAGGAAAGTAAAATCCCAGGTGCTAGAAACAAAGAGAAAACTGAAAGCCAGAGGGTGAGCTGACTGTGGCTACGGTTACTAGGAGGGGGCTGGGAAGGAACAGGTTCTGTCAACCTTTTCTGTTTCACCAGCCACCCAGAGACAGATGAGGTCTCAGTCCTGAACAGGTGGGGAAATTAGATGAAAGACAGCCAAAGTTGACTCAAGAAGAAATAGAAAGCCTGACAGCTCTATAAATTCTAATAAATTGAATGAGAAATTTTAAGTACACACACACACACACACACACACACACACACACACTACCCAAATGGCTTTATAAGTATATTATTCTGCTAACTCTTCAAGGAACTGTTTATTTATTTATATAGACAGTCCCAGACAATGGAAAAAGAGGACCAATTGAACTTATAAGATTGAAAATCCTAAATGAAATATTAGCAAACTGAATCCAATGGAGTTTGTGCAAGTGCATGTATATATGCACGTGTGTATGTGTGACCAAGCAGAGTTTATTTCAGGAATACAAGGATGGTCTACTTTAAAAGATCTATTAATGATATTTACAGCATTGACATATTAAAAGGAAAAAATATGATTGTCCCAATATGTAGAGATGCACCTGGATAAAGTTTAACACTAATGATTTAAAAAACAAATCTAGCTAACTAGGAATAGAAAATAACTTCCAACACTAATACAAAGATACTAGTTTTTACTGTTTCTATTCAACTTGTGCTGGGGGTGGTGGTGGTCTGAACTAGCAC
Source organism: Lagenorhynchus albirostris (assembly GCF_949774975.1). Lineage (NCBI taxonomy): Eukaryota > Metazoa > Chordata > Mammalia > Artiodactyla > Delphinidae > Lagenorhynchus > Lagenorhynchus albirostris. The sequence goes on from NC_083104.1 coordinate 63,546,323, forward strand.
AATAAGAAAAAGTAGAAGTAAAGCCATAATTATACATAGATGATTGATTATTTACATAGAAAATTTATGAGAACCTACAAACAATTAAAACTAACACCCTTTTGGGGGGCAAGATGAATATTCAAACATCAATATGGCTATACAACAGCAATAAACAAATTTTGTTTTAAGAAAATACCATTTGTAATTGCAACAAAAACTATAAGGTACTTAGGAATCAATATAGCAAAATATGTGCATGAGCTTTATGGAGAAAATTATAGAACTCTATTGGAGAACATGAAGAGAAGACAAAAAAGAATGGAGAGATATGCCATGCTCATGAGGAGGAAAATTCAATATACAGCTGATTAGTTTTTTTCAAATCTATACATTTAGTACAATTCTAATCAAAATCTATACATTTAGTACAATTCTAATCAAAAGTACTAGAGGGCTTCCCTGGTGGCGCAGTGGTTGAGAGTCCGCCTGCCGATGCAGGGGACATGGGTTCGTGCCCCGGTCCGGGAAGATCCCACATGCCGCAGAGCGGCTAGGTTCGAGAACCATGGCCGCTGAGCCTGCGCATCCGGAGCCTGTGCTCCGCAACGGGAGAGGCCACAACAGTGAGAGGCCCGCGTACCGCAAAAAAAAAAAAAAAAAAAAAAAAAGTTCTAGAATTTAGTACAATTCTAATCTAAATTCTATTTAACAAGCTGTTCTTTAAATTCTTGTGGAAGAGTAAATGGCCAAAAAAAGTCAAAACAAGTTTGAAGTGCAAGAATACTGGAGTGTTTGCCTCACCGTATATCACAGATTTAAAGCTGGAGTGATTTAAGCAGTGTAGGCCTGACACATGGACAAATAGATAGACCACGGGTCCAGAATCAGACCCGCAGAGATATGAGAACTTTGTATATGACAAAAGGAACATAAGTCAGTGGAGAAGGATGGACTATTTCTTGACTTGTCTGGGGTTAACTGGCTATCCAAATGAAAAACAAAATGGATCCGTGCATTACAACAGATCCAAAAATAAATTTCAGATACCTTAAATATGTGAAAAAGAAAACTTTAAGTTCTTCAAAGAAAATACAAGAGAATACATTGATGATATCAGCATAGGGAAGGATTTCTTAAACAAGATACAAAAACACAGGCAATAAAAGATTGACACATACAACTACATTAAAAAAAATTTTAACTTCTATGAGACAAGAAACAACAAAACAAAAAGACAAGCCACAGATTGTGAGACTATTTACAACCTATATGACCAATAAAGGATGGGTATTCAGGATTTATAAAGAACTCTTGCAGATCAATAAAAAAAAAGGACAAGGCAGGGGGAAATGAGCAAAAGCTATGAACAGGTAAGTCATCAAAGAGGAAGCCAAATAGCTAATAAACATAGGAAAAGATGCTCAACTTCCCTAATAATGCAGAAATGCAAACCCAAACCATGAGATACTACTTTACTAAATCAGCAAAATTAAAATAACTCTGATAACACCAAGTGTTGACAAAAATGTGGGATATTAGGAACTCATCCATTTTGGCTTGAAGTGTGAACAGCTATAACAAATTTGAAGGGAAATTTGGCAACACTTAATGCTGAAAATACACATACCCTAAAACCCAGTGCTCCGGCTTCTAGATGTATTCCTTAGGAAAACATTTATAGGGGATCCCCTGATGGTGCGGTGGTTGGGAATCCGCCTGCCAATGCAGGGGACACGGTTTCGAGCCCTGGTCCGGGAAGATCCCACATGCCATGGAGCAACTAGGCCCGTGCACCACAACTACTGAGCCTGCGCTCTAGAGCCCACGAGCCACAACTACTGAGCCTGTGAGCCACAAGTACTGAGCCCGTGAGCCACAACCACTGAAGCCCGCACACCTAGAGCCCTTGCTCCGCAGCAAGAGAAGCCACCACAATGAGAAGCCCGTGCACCACAATGAAGAGTAGGCTCCGCTCGCCACAACTAGAGAAAGCCCGTACGCAGCAACAAAGACCCAACATAGCCAAAAATAAATTAAATAAATAAACAAACCCTGATCATGCATAACTCTTAAAAAAATTTCTACATATGTACAAGGAGGCAAGGATAAGAATGGGCATTGCAGTATCATGTGATTGTCAAGAAAACGTGGAAACATCCTAATCTGTCCTTAAAGGAATGGATAAAGTACGGTTTATTCTTACAGTGGACTGCTACACAGCAGTTAAAATAAATGACTTATTTACCAACATATAAGTAAAAGAAAGTTGCAAAAGTGGATGTTGTATGATATTTATGTGTTTTAAAATACACAAACAATGATACATGTTAAAAAAAAGCCTATTTGTTGGGACTTCCCTAGTGGCACAGTGGTTAAGCAACTAAGCCCATGTGTCACAACTACTGAGCCTGCGCTCTAGAGCCAGCGAGCCACAACTACTGAGCCTGCATGCTGCAACTATTGAAGCCCGCGCGCCTAGAGCCCTTGCTCCGCAACAAAAGAAGCCACCACAATGAGAAGCCCGTGCACCACAATGAAGAGTAGCCCCCACTCACTGCAACTAGAGAAAGACCGCGCACAGCCATGAAGACCCAACGCAGCCAAAAATAAATAAATTACACTTATATTAACAAAAGCCTGTTTGTTAAAGTAGAAAATATGCATGGGAATAATTCCCAGTGACTTCAGAATGATAATTCCCACCTAGAAAGGAGAGGAATGGGATGAGCTTTAGCTATAACTGTAATGCTTTTTTAAATTACTATTTTTAAAGAAAAAGATACAAAGCAACAGAGGCAATGCAGCCATGAAGATTTGCTCAATTGGGTTGTTGTAATGAGCTTCTACTGCTTAACGTCTCCCCACCTCCCAAAAGTGTGTGCTTTGGAATCTGGCAGAGACACAACCTCAAACTTTCTCAGGATTCGGTTGTAGTCATCTTTTGTTTCCAGGATATAGGGTAAGAGATTGCAGAAGCATTTCCCTGGGGCCATAAGGATGTTAATTATGAGAGCAGGAGTTCAGGGTTTCAGGTTGTGCTGTGCCAGAACTGAGGGCCGGATCCCAAGTGACAAAGGTGCCCAGGTGTGGCTTCATAAATGTGGCACATGATAGGTGAGGTCCCCTAAAGTCTGTGGACCAGAGCAGGGCCCCTGTGGTCCAGATCTGAGCATGACACTGTTTGTGATCATATTCATATTCACTTCGAATTCACTTTTACATATTCACTTTTGAATATGCTAAGTCTGTGGTACCTTTGAGACATCCAAGTAGGGATGCCAGGTAGGGAGTCAGATCCACAAGTCTGGAGATCAGAGGAAAGACATAAATTTGAGAGTGATCAGCAGATAGCAACTGAAGCCGTAGGTCAGGAGTGATGGATCTCCTGGAGGCAGAGTGTAGCATGAGAAGAGGAGGGGTCTAGGGCTCAGGACCCTTGAGGATCTCCAATACGACCAAATAGAGCAGGATGAGCCAACAAAGGAGCAGGGAGCAGCCAGAGTGAGAGGGGAAAACCCAGGAGAGTGCTCAGTCCTGGAAGCCAAATAAAGACTGTGTTTCAATGAAGAGTTGGTCAACGGCTTCCCTGGTGGTGCAGTGGTTAAGAATCCTCCTGCCAATGCAGGCAACATGGGTTCAAGCCGTGGTCCGGGAAGATCCCACATGCCGCAGAGCAACTAAGCCCGCGCGCCACAACTACTGAAGCCCAGGCACCTCGATCCTGTGCTCTGCAACAAGAGAAGCCACCGCAATGAGAAGCCCGTGCACCGCAACGAAGAGTAGCCCCGGCTTGCTGCAACTAGAGAAAACCTGCGTGTAGCAACGAAGACCCAACGCAGCCAAAAATAAATAAATAAATAAAAGAATTGGTCAAAAGCATTGAATACTGGAGGGAGGTCAAGCAGAAGAAAACTAAATAATGGATTTAATGAAATGAGGGTCATTTAAAAAAGCACCTCTGTGGCCTGGGAGAGGTGGACCCAGCCCAAGAGGGTTGAGGTGTGAGTGGAAGTGAGGGACTAGAGAGAGAATTTTCCCCCAACTTTTTATTATGAAAAGTTTCAAGCATACAGAAAAGTTGAAACTATAGTATAATGATCACTTGTACATCCACCACTTAATTTAAAATCGTTATCCTTTATACATACATACATACAAATATTTACATATTTAGATCTAGTCCTTGAACCATGTGAAAATTTAGGAGATCGTGACGCTTCACACGTGAACACTTCAGCACACATGGCCTCAAAATAAGGACTTCCTCCAGCTAAGGAAATAACAGTCAGTCCCTAATACCACCTGATGTACAGAATATACTCAGATGAACCCCCAAATGTCTTTTATACATGTCTTTTATACATGTCTTTTCAAATTAGGATCCCATCAATGTACACGCGCTGTGTGCGAGAGAGTGAGGCTGGGTGAGGGGATGGAGAGGTACAGGGAGTGGTCAGAGGAGGAGGTGAGGTGGAGGTGGGGGTTGGTTTTTCGTGTTTTATTTTGAGAGGGAGAGGCTGAAGATTCAGGAGGGGAAAGGGGGGAGGGTAATCAAGGACATGGGATGCAGTCACGGGTAGAGAAACTGGCTTTGGGCAGGAGGAGGGCAGTGCCTCTGCTCCAGTGGTTCTCAAAGTGGGGTCCCCAGCCAGCAGCATCAAGCGTCACCTGGAAACTAGTTACAACTGAAAATTCTAGCCACCCACCCGCTGAATAGGAAACGTGTTTTAACACGCCCTCCAGGCAATTCTGATGCGCCAAGTTGGAAAACCATCGCTCTTTTCTGAAGGAACAGGGAGAGATGGGCACAGGTGCTATGTGGATTTGGTAACACGTGATTGAAGGAGTCCACCTCTAATGGCTTCAGTTTTCTCTGTGATGTAAGAGCAAGATCATCAACTGAATGTGAGGTGGAGACAGAGAGGCATCTCATAGGCTCCAGGAACAGGGAGTTTAATGTAGCCAATGACCAGCCTGATGTGACTGGTTAACGAAGCAATGCCTCTTAGGGACCACGAATGAGGAGTGGTGACCATTTCCTGGCTCGAGAATTCCTCCAACACTTCTTAGCTTGAAGAATAAACTCCTGAAGAAAGATCATTAGGCTCACCAGGGTTGAGGTTTTGCCTGAGACATACAAAGGATGGAAATATAGCAGGGCAAGGCAGTTCAGGATACTGTCGAGAGAGCTGATGAAATGAAGGACCACACAGGTGTAGCCACATAAGGTGGGGCTGATGGGCTGGAGGAAGGGAGGCACCAGTGACCCGGAGGTCCCGGGAGACTGAGAAATGGTTGCGAGAGGAGGAGAGACTGAAGGGGGGAAGCTTAGGAGATGGGGGTTGAGTGATTCTGGAGGAGCCGCTGCAGATGACAAGGTCCAGGGTGTGACAGTGAGGAAGGGTGGCCAAGTCGGAGTGGAGAAGGTCCAGGGCATGAAGTCACCAAGGTGTTCAGACGTCAGGTGGGCAACAGGTCCCCTCCTTGGACAATGAGATGGGAAGAGACAGACAGTTTGCCGAGTGCCAGAGTCCCCCTGAGCGAGATGGAGAGGTCTGGGAGGGGACAGACAGTAGCAAAAAGGAAGACAGCAATTTAGCCCAATGGCTGAGCCCCGGAGGCAGAGGGTTATTTTAAAGCAGAAACTGGGGGTGGGATGGGGTGGAGGAGGAGGGTCTGGAGGCAGCAATCTGGAGCAATGAAAGCACCCTCACCTATAAGAAAATAAACAGCTGTCATTTCAGAAGCCTGCAGAGGAGGTAGTACCCTCCAGGGAGAGTTCAATTTCGGTTAAAGCCAGGAAGTGGAGGGGGCAATCCAAGGAGAAGTGAAGGGTAGGAGGAGACTCCCAGCTTATTAGAGGGCACGAGGGTGGGTTCAGGAGGGGGCACGTGGGTCAGAGCCAGAAAGCACAGAGTGTGGTGGAGACAACAACGCTGTAGAGTAGGTGGGCCAGGGAGTTTACATTTTCACTCTTAAATATAAAAACAGGGATGGGAGGCAGGCTGGATATCATCTCATTAGTCTCTGGGAAGCTATAAGAAGTGACGGTTCAGGATGTGGCCTCTAGAGAAGACCTGCTGGATTCAAATCCCAGCGTTGTCATGCACGACCTTGGGCAAGGTCTCTGGGCCCCCATTTCCTCTTCTGTAAAATGGGGATAACAATAGTTCTGACCTCACAGGGTTGTTGTGCTGAGCCAGTGACTTAGTGTGTTAAATGTTGAGAACAGTGTCTGGACAGGCATGTCAGATAACTCGGTGGTGGCTCCCAAGCCCAGGGGAGCAGCCTCTTGGCTCACCTGGCCTCTGCCCTGTCCTAGGTAGGAAAGCCAAGTAGCCACCCCTTGGATGGGAACGAGGAGTTTGATGAGCAGCTGCAAATGCAAGAATGACTCCAAGATCAGAGACACCCAAGAAGATCCTGGTAGAAAAATGGACTCTTTGGGGGCAGCAGCTTGGGGTCACTGCCTACCTCTGGGAGGGGGGCTTGGTTCCCCAAGATCACAGAAGGTTTCATTGCTACATATCAGACCAATTATGGCTTCTCTAATGATAGCATGTCTAGCTCTACTGCAAAAATACAAGACGTCAATTCTAGGAATGCAGAGGAACTTCTGCCAGAAAAACCTCAAACCCACTGATCCCAAAAAGAGGGGAGAGAAGAGGAAGAAGCAAGATGGTCTCATGTCCACAAAGATAGAAATACAAATGTATTATATATCTAATTTGCCTCTAGACACTACAGTAGGTGAATTTACACAGCTGACATCCAAATTTTGCATTATTATGAGAGATCGTCAGAAGAATTTAAGGTCAAGTTTTACAAAGAAAATCAAAGAAATCTTAAAGGAGGTGGGCTTTGCTGTTATTTGGAGAGGAAATCTTTGGATCTTGCATCACAGCTCTTCGATGAAGATGAAATTGGAAGCTATAGGGAGGAATGGACAGGGAGTTTGGGGTTAGTAGATGCAAACTATTACATATAGAGCAGATAACAACAAGGTCCTACTGTATAGCACAAGGAGCTATATTCAATATCCTGAGATAAACCATGATGGAAAAGAATATAAAAAAACTATATATGTATAACTGAATCACTTTGCTGTACAGCAGAAATTAACACAACATTAAGAAGCCACACATTACAGGTCAAAGTGGCAAAGTTTCAGCTGAAGGAGTGATATGATGCCTCAAATCTACAAGAAGAAGCTGTCTCTGCAACAGAAGCAATTGGACTGGAGACCTGAGAGGCAAGATGGGCCAACCAGAATGTACCATGAGTGAGTTGTCATCATCAAAAATATATTTCATCCAGTGGATTCAGAGGATGATCCGTTGGTGCCGAAGGAGGTCAGAGAACACCTCTGAGTGGAGTGTTCCAAGCCTGGACAAATTAAGAAACTCCTTTTCTTTGCTAGGCACGCAGCTGGTGTGGACTATGTGTCCTTGAGGAATGCAGAGGAAGCTGGTTATTATATTCAAACCCTTGATGGAAGGTGGTTTGATGGCCATGAAATCATTGCCCACGCAGGGGATGGGATTACAGACGATCGGGTTGAGGAGGCCTCAGGAGAGCGGGAGAGTTGAGGGTAAAGGGGAATCTGCAAAGGCTAAGTGTGTGTATGTGAACTGAAAATAGTTAATTCTCCTGTGTGCGGTGATATACCAAGAGAGGTGGAGTGGGAGGGCGCTGCACCACAGGCAGCAGTGTTTTGTCACTATCATTGTAGAATTGCTGGTGCATGGTAACAATAAAAAGTCGATTTTAGTATTATTTAAAAATTCTCTACAGACAACTGAAGAAATACTGAATTTCACTTTGAGGCTAGTGAAAATAAAATGTACTTTTCCCCATCCTCATTCACAGATCCTTTGGGATGCTGATTAAGAGCCTTGCCTTAGAGCCAGCGATGTCTCAGAGTGGAAAGGAAGCCTGGTCAGGAGAACACGTTGTTCCCCGCCCACCAGTCTTCTGACCCTTGGTCCCTAAATCCTGGAATTGTCCTGGCTTCTGTCCTTTCTAAATCCTGCCTGTCCAGCTTTTCCCTCAGTTCTGTAAAGATCCTTCTAATCATTTACTCTTACTTCACCAGAGTTAATTTGTTATTTCTCTGCAGACAGCTGCTTCCTCAGCTCCATGACTCCCAGCCTGGAGTCATGGAACAGGTGAATTTGGGGCACAGAAGTTTCGAACCACTGAACGGCTGTGTGGTGTTGGGCTCATTACTTGCTCCAGCACATGAACCAGGAAGAACACCTCCAAGGACAGGTGTGTGAATTCGGTGAGATGACATATCTGCTCTATGATTTCAGGGACCTTGATTTATTCTCTGCTGAATCTACAGTGCTTGTCACAGAACACAGAGAAGGGGATCAATACATATGCCTTGGTTTAATGAACTTTGTATCTGAATACACTCTATAAACTCAAATGCAACATGAATTGCTACATCCATTTTCCCCAGGATGGAGAGAGCTGATTCTATTTTTCCCTTCAAAGTTGTCTTGGTCTTGCTTTCTCCTTCTTTCCTTGAATCTTTACCCTAAATCTATGTTGGAACCCAGCCAATTTGCCTGCTTCCCCTCATGCCTGATTTCCTAAAATCTGAAAAGCCACCCTTCTTAAATAGAGGGTGGGTGGGTCCATATTGATAGGATGGGAAGAAAGGAGGAATCTCTTATTTCTTTTGTCCTCAGGGTACATGTCCACATTCAATAGCTCTGAAATTGACGCTGAGATGGGCACCCCCATTTTACGCAGAAACAGAGCTGTTGGACACAGAGTAGATATTTCCCAGAGAGTCCAGTTAAGAAATAATTCAGGACAAGCTGAGGGCACAGAGGTGTAAAAATAGAGGGAAATGATATTTCTTTAAAGGACAGAGATCCCTTAGCAGTGGGGCGCTATTACAATCCATAAGGACACCTCCAAGTCCTTCCTATATGACACTAGGTAAAGACAGGGACCGATGTGCCAGATACAGACACGAGTCTTACAGGTTAGCAAAGGGAAGGAGGATATTGACACAGTCCCGTCCTAAGGAGTGATCCCTGATGCTTCTGGGTCTGTGAGGCCAGTGTGTCTGTCATCAGCAAAAGGAAAAAAGTGAAGGAGAAGCTTGAGGGGCGGTGATGTTAGCCAGAAGTTATGAGTTTCAGCCTGGGGATCACAAGGACCCATCTAAGCCACAGGACTGAATGTTGTTAGACTGAAGGAAAAGTCCCTCAGTTGCTTCAGCTTGAAGGGAGCATGAAGGGGGCTCTTCAGCAGTCGGCCAAGTTTGAGCGGATGAAGAACTCCATCCCCTGGTCGATGCTGCCCCCTGGAGGTCTATATAGGTATCGCGGCTCCCTTTCACGCGATTCTGTCGCCTTTTCATGCCCTCCTGAGACCGTTGGGTCAGAGGGCTCCTGTGGATTCCCGGAGCAGTTCAATGTCCCCGAAAACTGTGTGCTCCAGTGTAACTTTAATGCCTCCAGGCTCCAGAATATGAGCCTCCTCATATTCCAGCAATGCTCCTCAGTGAGGCCTGCAAGAAACCGTGCTTATCAGTCCAGCGTATATACTTAGGTTCAGGGATGGACAGGAGAAGGGAAGCGCAGAACTTCGAAAACCAAGGAGCCAGCATGCACAGCCCTTCTCCCATCGGAGTATTAGTTGACTTTCGATGAAGACACCTGTCTCAGGAATCTCCCTCGTGGGATATCCAGAGACCCCTTTCTCAGAAACCGCTCTGTCAAAGCAGCTTATGTCTCCCTAGTCCCAAGTCCCAAATCCTGGGCCCTTCTGTGCTCCTCGAGCTGGGGCAGGAATCAGGTCAAATGTGAGAATATCTGGATCCCCCTGGTGGTGGTGGGGTTGGTGGGTAGTAACGGGACAGGAAGGTGGAAGCGCCCAGCGGTGAGCTCGCGGTCCCCCAGAGCCCAGCACACAACCGCCCAACACTGGGCAGGCCTCAGGGAATGTCTGGGGCGAAGAGTCAGGCAGGGTAAACCTGGAAGGACGCCGAGTGGAGGGGGAAAGTGGTGGTGACACCGGGTGAGGTCAGTTAAGGACACTGTCCTGGTTCTGCCCCGGAGGCGTCTGAGGCAGTCAGGAGCCGCCCTCAGTCCCCACCATCTCTGCACCCTCCCCGGCTCTTCAGTCCTTGAGACTGAAGCTCAGAGATATGGGTCCCAAAGCCAATCAGAGCGCTGCTCTCAGAGATGGGGCGGAACCCCAAAACGGCGGGAGCCGGAGAAAGCGGCTCCAGCGACCCTGCCACGCCCCCCCACTCCACCCCCCCCACCCGGCGGCAGCCAATCGGCAGGGCCCGCCGGCAGAAAAAACGGTCCAGCTCTGCCTCGCTCTGCGTGGTCCTCGCTTTCAGCCACCCGCGCTCAGGCCATACGCGGGACCCCTTTGTACTCTTATTCTCTCTGCCTCCGCGGGCGGGCTGGGCCTGCATCCAGAGTGCCGAAGCGGGGCCTGGGAGGGAATGATTAGGCTATAGGGGCGGAGGAAGCGTCGCCAAATTACCATTTTCCCCTGACTGCCCAGGCCTTCCCCCTTAGGACTTAAGGCGCCCCCATGTCTCCCCAGTCTAGAGTCTGAGTTCAAACGAGGTGTACAGGCAGCGGCAGCAGGCAGGCGCCGAGTCATAGAAATGGATGAGATGGTCACATTGCAAACCTGGCCTACTAATGCCCCAGTGGTGTGGGTACCGCAGCCCTCTAGCAAGTGGCTGTGACAACCACATCAGAGGAGCTAGGGGGCTGACACTGAAGGAGAGGAGGCAATCCCAGGGTCAGCCTGAGGAGGCAGGAGGCAAAGAGAGCTGCTGTTGGTGTCAGGGAGCCAAGGCAGACCTTGGACAGTGCCCAAGGTGGCACAGCCGTTGATGCATCTGCCACCTTAACCAGGGCCATTTCCTCCACCAGGCTGGTTACTCATGAAACAGTCTCCACCCTAAAAGCACTACAGCCACTCTTTTGGCCTGAGGTAGCTAGAGGTGAGAGGTAACCGTGTGCCCCTACTTTCTGGACACCCACCAGAAGGGATGTAGGCCCAGGAGGTAGTCAGAGAGCAAAGATGACCCTGGAGCAGAGATGGGGCTACTTGAAGGCCCCAGGAGGAAGGAGAAAAGAAATGGGAAAAGAGTGTTATGTCATGTTAAATATTTATTGTTTTCTGCAGACTGACCTTGGTGTAACTCTCAAGCCAGGAGGGGACTGGTTAGTGTTCAAGTTGCTGAGATCTTAGGTCAAAAAGCTACAGAAAAGAACTCACTTTGAGGGAAAAGAAAAAAAAAACATCAACCATTATGAGGCAGTCTCCCCTTGCCACACCAATTCGAAGAATCGAGGCTTCACACCTCATAACATGGTGACAAGAGCTCAGTGAAACAGAAGGTTTTACTGGGAGAAGAAAAAAGCCCTGGGGGTGGGGCAGTGGAGGGAAAGAGAGGAATGACAAAACTGGAAAAATAATAAAGGTCATTTTGGAAGCCCAGGAGGAAGTGGTCCTGGGAAACATGAAGATATGGGAGATTCTGAAAGCCAAAGGGATTCAGCTTATCCTGATGAGGCAGGGTCCTGGGAATGAAGGAAGGGTGAGGCATGTCAAGGACCTGGGAGGCAAGGGAAGAACTGGAAGGGGGCCCCCAGGTGAAGAAAGGAATGGGATGGGGCACAGAAGTCCATGGAGAGGGCTGGCGGCTCCCAGGGTCCGGCGCATCAGAAGTTGGGCTTGTGCTTCTTGAGCTCCACCATGAGGTGGTGGATGTTGATGAGCTCGGCCCGGGCAGGCAGGGCTCGGAGCTGCGGCTGAGACAACACCCGGTGGAAGCGATGATAGAGCTGGATCAGCTGGGTCAGCGCTCCCTGCTCAGAGAAAGTCACAGAGGGATGAGAGTTGGGGTGGGCTAAGGATGATGATTAGGAGTCAGGTTAGGGCTCATCCGAACTTTGGGCACAGCTAGTAGTTGAAGATCAAGGGTCATCTGTATGATTCTGAGCCCAGAGAAAAGAGGGGGGAAAATCAGTGATGGGGTGGGGTGGGAGTGGGGACTGGGAACTGCAGGTCACCTGGATGATACTGGTTCCATTTTTGAAGTTGGTGAAACTCCGCATTACATCCTGACTCAGAGACTCCACTGAGGATTTCCAGGAACTACCAAAGCCACGGATTAGCTGAGTAACCCGGGCTGAGAGTAGGAGGAAAGAGATCATGGCTAAGTGATATTTGATCCCTCTACGTCTTCCCCAAGGCATAGCCACCCTCACCATGCAAGCCCTCTTTCCTAGTGTTCTCCCAACCCACTCTTTCCTGCTCGACACCCTCCCCATGTAATCTGTATCCTTGAATTTTTCTTTTCCATTCATCTTTCCACTGACCCCATCACAACCACCCCATTCTCAGACCTTCTTCCCCTCGAAGTCGTTCGGCTTGTCCACGCTCAATCAAAGCCTCAGCTTCCTTCACAAATGCCACCAGACCCCCAAAGGGGGGAGACAGCAATTCTTCAATGAATTCCTGTAGAAACATACACACATACAGAGTTGAGTTTACTGGTGTTGGCAGATTTTCCCCAATTCTGGCATCATGCCCAACTTGGTCCTTAGAAAACTCCCATAACAGAACAGCTAAACTCTGCAAAGGTCATATACTTTAAGACACTGCCAGACTCACAAGAAGTAGGGGAAATCTCCAAGGATTACCCTCCTCAAAAAAAAATTTTTTTTAAATTACATTTGAAAAAAATTGAGCTGGGAGCAGAGGGCTGGAACGAGAGAAGTGGACAACTGGGAGAGGCAGGGCTATCAGAAGGCAAGTGGCCATGGCAACTCTGCTATCGGGAAGCTGAGCCTGATGCTAGCCTTGAGTGGGGATGCTGAGCCTGGTCTCTCACAAGAGCCTCAAAGAGGTGCCAATGTAGACCCAGGTGGACGGCATCTTTCAGCTATTGCAAAAGGAGGGGTAAATCTTCTCTGAAATCTCCTTGATCCCAATTTAGGCCCCTATGACTGCTTAAGACCAAGAAAAGAACTCAAAGATCACCAGTCACAGAAGAAAGCAAGCTACCACGAGAATCAGCACAGACAATAAGCAATGGACTTAGACCTCCAAAGACTGCCAATGTTAGAACTGTCAGATACAGAGCAGCTGTACATTCTGTAAAAACTGTTCAAAGAAGTTAAAGGTACAGACACAAACATGGCCAATTAACAAGATTAGGAATGGAAAGACTTGAAACAAAATGGAATTTTAAAGAAATGATTTAAAAATTTTTAAAAAGTCAACTGGCTGAATCGCAGATTAGAAATACCTGGAAGCATGATAGAGCAAATTGGAATTTATAATTAAAGAACTGACTCAGAATGCAGCACAGACAGATAAGGAGATGGAAATTTTTGAGACACTGATAAGTACAGAAATCTAATGGTCTAGGCAGTGATCATTGATGCTACTGGCAAAAAGAGAGCCAAGAAGACATTATGTGCCCCTGATAGACGTACACACCACTACCTCTCAAATAGCCTTGTAAGAAAAATCTAATTGGAACCTGATCAAATCTTTCCATCGAATTACACATTTATGGGAAAAAAGGAACAGTTTAGGCATGCCACGGAATGCAGTCAGCAAAATCCAGACTGTACATCATTCTACATGACAAATGACTCCATTTCTTCCACAAATAAATTGCAGAGCGGGGCAGGGAGGTAAGATGGAAGGGAAATCTATAGATTAAAAAGAGACATGTGAAAAAAAAGAAAAAAAGAGAGACATGTACGGACGCATATGGATCCTGACTTGAACCACTGTCTATGAGATAACTGGGGATACCTGAATACTGGCTATTTTGAGAGTGTTTTTTTTCTTTTTTTGGCTGCACCACACGGCTGATCTCAGTTCCTCGACCAGGGATTGACCCTGGGCCACTGTAGTGAAAGCACCAAATCCCAACTACTAGACCACCAGGGAACTCCCTGAAAGTGATAAGTTTTTTTAAGTGTGATAAAGTATTGTGGTTTTTAAAACACATCCTGATACAGATGAAGTGATAGGGATGTATGGGATTTAATTCAGGGACTTCCCTGGTAGTACAGTGGTTAAGAATCTGCCTGCCAATGCAGGGGACATGGGTTCGATCCCTGGTCTGGGAAGATTCCACACGCCGTGAAGCAACTAAGCGCGTGGGCCACAACTACTGAGCCTGAGCGCCACAACTACTGAAGCCCGTGCGCCTAGAGCCCATGCTCAGCAACAAGAGAAGCCATCACAATGAGAAGCCCACGCACCACAATAAAGAGTAGCCCCGCTCACCACAATTAGAAAAAGCCCATGCGCAGCAACAAAGACCCAATGCAGACCAAAAAAAAAAAAAAAAACTTTTTAAATTCAAAATCACTGTGGGTAGGGGGGACAGGTGGGAGAAGGATGAACAGTGAGTGTTGATACAGATGAAACAAAACTGTCTGTGAGTTGTTATTGGTTGAAGATCTGTGATGGCCCCTGGGAGTTCACCATGCTATCCTCTATATAGCATGTACATTTGAAATTTCCCAAAACACAGAGTTAAAATGAAAAAGCAAACAAACAAGTAAAAAACAATGGAAGGGAGGAAGTAAAATAGGAAAAGAAAAAACACAAAAACAAAAAACCCAACCCAAATAGTAAGATCTGGTAAGGTGAAAATGAAACTTTTATTCCATTTAAAAATAAACTACTTCCACTTAAAAATCTTTTGTGGAATCTAATATGGTACAAATGAACCTGTCTACAAAACAGAAATAGAGCAGAAGCAAAAAGAACTACAATCCTGCAGCAGGTGGAACAAAGACCACATTCACAGAAAGACAAACAAGATGAAAAGGCACAGGGCTATGTATCAGATGAAGGAACAAGATAAAACCCCAGAAAAACAACTAAATGAAGTGGAGATAGGCAACCTTCCAGAAAAAGAATTCAGAATAATGATAGTGAAGATGATCCAGGACCTCGGAAAAGAATGGAGGCAAAGATCGAGAAGATGCAAGAAATGTTTAACAAAGACATAGAAAAATAAAAGAACAAACAGAGATGAACAATACAATAACTGAAACGAAAAATACACTAGAAGGAATCAATACCAGAAAAACTGATGCAGAAGAAGGGATAAGTGACCTGGAAGACAGAATGGTGGAATTCACTGCTGTGGAACAGAATAAAGAAAAAAGAATGAAAAGAAATGAAGACAGCCTAAGAGACCTCAGGGACAAAATTAAACGCAACAACATTCACATTATAGGGGTCCCAGAAGGAGAAGAGAGACAGAAAGGACCAGGGAAAATATTTGAAGAGATTATAGTCGAAAACTTCCCTAACATGGGAATGGAAATAGCCACCCAAGTCCAGGAAGTGCAGAGAGTCCCATACAGGATAAACCCAAGGAGAAACACACCGACACACATAGTAATCAAATAGGCAAAAATTAAAGACAAAGAAAAATTATTGAAAGCAGCAAGGGAAAAATGACAAATATCATATAATGGAACCCCCATAAGGTTAACAGCTGATTTCTCAGCAGAAACTCTACAAGCCAGAAGGGAGTGGCATGACATACTTAAAGTGATGAAAGGGAAGAACCTACAACCAAGATTACTCTACCCAGCAAGGATCTCATTCAGATTCGATGGAGAAATCAAAAGCTTTACAGACAAGCAAAAGCTAAGAGAATTCAGCACCACCGAACCAGCTCTAAAACAAATGCTAAAGAAACTTCTCTAAGTGGGAAACACAAAAAAAGAAAAGGACCTACGAAAACAAACCCAAAACAATTAAGAAAATGGTAATAGGAACATACATATCGATAATTACCTTAAACATGAATGGATTAAATGCTCCAACCAAAAGATATAGGCTTGCTGAATGGATACAAAAACAAGACCCATATATACGCTGTCTACAAGAGACCCACTTCAGACCTAGGGACACACACAGACTGAGAGTGAGGGGATGGAAAAAGATATTCCATGCCAATGGAAATCAAAAGAAAGCTGGAGTAGCAACACTCATATCAGATAAAATAGACTTTAAAGATTGTTACAAGAGACAAGGAAGGACACTACATAATGATCAAGGGATCAATCCAAGAAGAAGATATAACAATTATAAATATATATGCACCCAACATAGGAGCACCTCAATACATAAGGCAACTAACTGCTAACAGCTATAAAAAAGGAAATCGACAGTAACACAACAATAGTGGGGGACTTTAACACCTCACTTACACCAATGGACAGATCATCCAAACAGAAAATTAATAAGGAAACACAAGCTTTAAATGACACAACAGACCAGATAGATTTAATTGATATTTATAGGACATTCCATCCAAAAACAGCAGATTACACTTTCTTTTCAAGTGCGCACAGAACATTCTCCAGGATAGATCATATCTTGGGTCACAAATCAAGCCTCAGTAAATTTAAGAAAACTGAAATCATATCAAGCATCTTTTCTGACCACAACGCTATGAGATTAGAAATCAATTACAGGGGGAATAAACGTAAAAAGCACAAACACATGGAGGCTAAACAATACGTTACTAAATAACCAAGAGATCATTGAAGAAATCAAAGAGGAAATCAAAAAATACCTAGAGACAAATGACAATGAAAACACGATGATCCAAAACCTATGGGATGCAGCAAAAGCAGTTCTAAGAGGGAAGTTTATAGCTATACAAGCCTACCTCAAGAAACAACAAACATCTCAAATAAACAATCTAACCTTACACCTAAAGGAACTAGAGAAAGAAGAACAAACAAAACCCAAAGATAGTAGAAGGAAAGAAATCATAAAGATCAGAGCAGAAACAAACGAAATAGAAACAAAGAAAATAATAGCAAAGATCAATAAAACTAAAAGCTGGTTCTTTGAGAAGATAAACAAAATTGATAAACCATTAGCCAGACTCATCAAGAAAATGAGGGAGAAGAATCAAACCAATAAAATTAGAAATGAAAAAGGAGAAGTTACAACAGACACCACAGAAATACAAAGCATCCTAAGAGACTACTACAATCAACTCTATGCCAGTAAAATGGACAACCTGGAAGAAATGGACAAATTCTTAGAAAAGTATAAGCTTCCACAACCGAACCAGGAAGAAATAGAAAATATGAACAGACCAATCACAAGTAATGACATTGAAACCGTGATTAAAAATCTTCCAACAAACAAAAGTCCAGGACCAGGTGGCTTCACAGGTGAATTCTATCAAACATTTAGAGAAGAGCTAACACCCATCCTTCTCAAACTCTTCCAAAAAATTGCACAGGAAGGAACACTCCCAAATTCATTCTATAAGGCCACCATCACCCTAATACCAAAACCAGACAAAGATACTACAAAAAAAGAAAATTACAGGCCAATATCACTCATGAATATAGATGCAAAAACCCGCAACAAAATGCTAGCAAATAGAATCCAACAACACATGAAAAGGATCATACACCATGATCAAGTGGGATTTGTCCCAGGGATGCAAGGATTCTTCAATATATGCAAATCAATCAATGTGATACACCATATTAACAAACTGAAGAAGAAAAACCACACGATCATCTCAATAGATGCAGAAAAAGCTTTTGACAAAATTCAACACCAATTTATGGTAAAAACTCTCTAGAAAGTGGGCATAGAGGGAACCTACCTCAACATAATAAACGCCATATATGACAAACCCACAGCAAACATCATTCTCAATGGTGAAAAACTGAATGCATTTCCTCTAAGATCAGGAACAAGACAAGGATGTCCACTCTCACCACTATTATTCAACATAGTTTTGGAAGCCCTAGCCATGGTAATCAGAGAAGAAAAAGAAATAAAAGGAATACAAACTGGAAAAGAAGTAAAACTGTCACTGTTTGCAGATGACATCATACTATACATAGAGAATCCTAAAGATGCCACCAGAAAACTACTAGAGCTAATCAATGAATCTGGTAAAGTTGCAGGATGCAAAATTAATGCACAGAAATTTTTTGCATTCCTATACACTAATGATGAAAAATCTGAAAGAGAAATTAAGGAAACACTCTCATTTACCATTGTAACAAAAAGGATAAAATACCTAGGAATAAACCTACCTAGGGAGACAAAAGACCTGTATGCAGAAAACTATAAGACACTGATGAAAGAAATTAAAGACGATACAAACAGATGGAGAGATATACCATGTTCTTGGATTGGAAGAATCAATATTGTGAAAATGTCTATACTACCCAAAGCAGTTTCATATTCAATGCAATCAAGATCAAATTACCAATGGCATTTTTTACAGAACTAGAACAAAAAATCTTAAAATTTGTTTGGAGACACAAAACACCCCGAATAGCCAAAGCAGTCTTGAGGGAAAAAAACAGAGCTGGAGGAATCAGACTGCCTGACTTCAGACTATACTACAAAGCTACAGTAATCAAGACAATATGGTACCGGCACAAAAACAGAAATATAGATCAATAACAGGATAGAAAGCCAGAGATAAACCCATGTACCTATGGTCAACTAATCTATGACAAAGGAGGCAAGGATATACAGTGGAGAAACGACAGCCGCTTCAATAAGTGGTGTTGGGAAAACTGGACAGCTACATGTAAAAGAATGAAATTAGAACACTCCCTAACACCATACACAAAAATAAACTCAAAATGGATTAAAGACCTAAATGTAAGGCCAGACACTATAAAACTCTTAGAGGAAAACATAGGCAGAACACTCTATGACATAAATCACAGCAAGATCCTTTTTGACCCACCTCCTGGAGAAATGGAAATAAAAACAAAAATAAACAAATGGGACCTAATGAAACTTAAAAGCTTTTGCACAGCAAAGGAAACCATAAACAAGACAAAAAGACAACCCTCAGAATGGGAGAAAATATTTGCAAATGAAGCAACTGACAAAGGATTAATCTCCAAAATTTACAAGCAGCTCATGCAGCTCAATATCAAAAAAAACAAACAACCCAATCCAAAAATGGGCAGGAGACCTAAATAGACATTTCTCCAAAGAAGATACACAGATTGCCAACAAACACATGAAAGAATGCTCAACATCATTAATCATTAGAGTAATGAAAATCAAAATCAAAACAATGAGATATCATCTCACACCAGTCAGAATGGCCATCATCAAAAAATCTACAAACAGTAAACGCTGGAGAGGGTGTGGAGCAAAGGGAACCCTCTTGCACTGTTGGTGGGAAAGTAAATTGATACAACCACTATGGAGAACAGTATGGAGGTTCCTTAAAAAACTAAAAATTGAACTACCATATGACCCAGCAATCCCACTACTGGGCATATACCCTGAGCAAACCATAATTCAAAAAGAATCGTACCACAATGTTCACTGCAGCTTTGTTTACAATAGCCAGGACATGGAAGCAACCTAAGTGTCCATCGACAGATGAATGGATAAAGAAGCTGTGGCACATATATACAATGGAATATTACTCAGCCATAAAAAGAAACGAAATTGAGTTATTTATAGTGAGGTGGATGGACCTAGAGTCTGTTATACAGAGTGAAGTGAGTCAGAAAGAGAAAAACAAATACTGTATGCTAACACATATATATGGAATTTAAAAAAAAAAAAAAAAGGTCACGAAGAACCTAGGGGCAGGACGGGAATAAAGACACAGACCTACAAGAGAATGGACTTGAGGACACAGGGATGGGGAAGGGTAAGCTGGGACAAAGTGAGAGAGTGGCATGGACATATATACACTACCAAATGTAAAACCCATAGCTAGTGGGAAGCAGCCGCATAGCACAGGGAGATCAGCTCGGTGGTTTGTGACCACCTAGAGGGGTGGGTTAGGGAGGATGGGAGGGAGGGAGATGCAAGAGGGAAGAGATATGGGGATATATGTATATGTATAGCTGATTCACTTTGTTATAAAGCAGAAACTAACACACCATTGTAAAGCAATTATACTCCATTAAAGATGTTAAAAAAAAACTGCAGTGAAAAACTGATAAACTTATGAATTTCAAAACCTCTCTCTCAACTACTGATAAGTAGACAAAAAAATATCAGTAAAAATATAGGTGATGTGAACATCAGAATTAAAGAGCTTGATTTCCACACCTGACAATCAAAGAATACACAATCTTCTCAAACATACATGGGGGACTTTCCTGGTGGTCCAGTGGCTAAGACTTTGTGCTCCCAATGTATGGGGCCTGGGTTCGACCCCTGGTCAGGGAACTAGATCCCACATGCCGCAACTAAGAACCAGTGCAGCCAAATAAACAAATTTTTAAAAATTTAAAAATTTAAAAAAAACATTGGACATTTACAAAAGTTGGTCGTGTCCTAGGCCAAAGCAAATATAAACAAATTTCAAAAAATTTTCAAATTTCAAATATTCAGTAACAAAAGGCCACATTCTCCATCCACAATGCAATTAAGTTAGACATTAATAACAAAAAGATAAAAAACTACTTTTGTAAATTTTAAAACACTCCTCTAAAAAATCTCATGGATTGAAGAAGAAATGACTGAAATATAAAAATTCTTAGAACTGAATAATAAAAATGCTACATACTCAAACCTACAGAACTCAATAAAAGGAGTACTTAGAGGGAATTTCATAGTATTTTTTTTTAAATGGCAGTGCCACAATTTTTTTTAAAATTAATTAATTAATTTATTTTTGGCTGCGTTGGGTCTTCATTGCTGTGCGCGGGCTTTCTCTAGTTGCGGCGAGCGGGGGCTGCTCTTCGTTGCGGTGCGCGGGCTTCTAATTGCGGTGGCTTCTCTTGTTGCGGGGCACAGGCTCTAGGGCACACGCGGGCTTCAGAAGTTGTGGCGCGGGGGCTTAGTTGCTCCGCGGCACGTGGGATCTTCCCGTACCAGGGCTCGAACCCATGTCCCCTGCATTGGCAGGCAGACTCTTAACCATTGTGCCACCAGGGAAGCCCAGGAATTTCATAGTTTTAAATCTTCCTGGATGTGTGTGCTGGCAAGTTCTAAGATACTTCCAAGGAAGAGATCATTTCAATCTCAAACTCTTTCAGAATAAAAAGAATGAAGAAATACTTCCTTCCCACCTTCTTCTACAAATCCAGTATGACTTTGGTACCAAAACCACACAAGTACAAGAAAAGAACATCACAGGCCAATCTCACTTCTGCACAGAGAAGCAAAAATTCCATATGAATTAGACCAAATCCAGAATGGTTTAACATTCTAAAATCTACAAATGTAATATACCACACAGTAGATTTTTTTTTAAATTGAAGTATAGTTGATTTACAACATTGTGATACTTTCAGGTGTATAGCAAAGTGATTCAGATATAGATATATATACAGATAGATATATACATTCTTTTTCAGATTCTTGTCCATTATAGGTTATTACAAGATATTGAATATAGTTCCCTGTGCTATACAGTAGATCCTTGCTGTTTATTTTATATATAGTTGTGTGTATCTTAATCCCAAAGTCCTAATTTATCCCACCCATGACATAATAGATTTTTAAAAACTTAAATATATGATTACCTCAATGTATGCAGAAAAAGCACACATTCTTGATTAAAAATTCAATACCCATTCATGATTTTTTAAAAATTAATAACTTTTGGCATACTAGGGATCGAAAGGAATTTTCTTCACCTGATAAAGGATATCTATAAAAAACCTACAACAACAGTACTCTTAATGCGGAAATGATGAAAGCACTCCTTTTAAAATTAGGAAGAGATAAGCATTCTCACTATCACCACTTCTATTCAACCATTCAGCTTTGTACTGGAGGTACTAGCCAATGCAGTAAGAGAATAAAGACATAGAGAAATTAAATACATAGGGATCAGAAAAGAAGAAATAAAACTGTTACAATTCAGAGATGATGAACGCCTACAAAGAAACACACACACACACCTCCAAAAATATTATTAGAAATAATTTAGGGGACTTCCCTGCTGGCGAAGTGGTTAAGAATCCGCCTGCCAACGTAGGGAACACGGGTTTGATCCCTCGTCCAGTAAGATCCCACATGCCGCAGAGTAACTAAGCCCATGCATGAGCCACAACTATGGAGCCCGAGTGCCACAACTACTGAAGCCCACGCAACTAGAGACCGTGCTCCACAACAAGAGAAGCCAACGCAGTGAGAAGCCCGCGCGCCGCAATGAAGAGTAGCCCCTGATCGCCGCAACCAGAGAAAGACCGTGAAAGCCTCCACGCAGCGATGTAGACCCAGCACAGCCTAAATAAGTTAAAAAAATAAAAATAAAGTTAAAATGATACTTAAAAAAAAAGAAAGAATTTAGGAAGGTGGCTGGCTATATAATCCATGTACAAAAATCAACAGCATTTCTACACACCACTTCAAACAAGTAAATTTCTTTTTTAAAACACAATATTTAAGGAACAACAGTTTATTTAAAGGACAAATCCTAAAAGAATAAAGTCCAAACAGAGAGAAAAATAAATGTAGTTATTATTTCTAGTAATTCCTAGTATTATTCTTAGTAATTATCCCTAAATAAATGTAGATTTACTTCTAGTAGGAAAAACTATGATAAAAACTCTTAGCGCAAGAGTGATTAAAAGGAATTTTCTTAACCTGATAAAGGGCATCTACAAAAAAACCTACATCTACATTACTCTTAATGAGAAAATGATAAAAGCATTTCTTTTAAACTCAGGAACAGGATATTATTCAACTATTAAACTGTCATAGAGGTCCTGGCCAGAAGAGTAAAAGATCAAAGACATAAGAAATTAAAGGTAAAGAATTGGGAAGGATTTATGTATTCCTAGTAGGACTAAAGCTACATATTACACCTACCTAGGAACAATTCTAACAAAAGGTTTGCAATATCTTTGTGCTGAAGACTATAAAAGGTTATCAAAAGACAATAAAGAATACATTTAAAAATGTAGAGAGGGGCCATCTTCCTGGATGGGAGGTTTCAATATCAAAAAGTATCAATTCTTCTAAACTGATCAATGCAACTACATTCAAAATCATTAATGAGCTTTTCTGAAAACTTATAAGCTGATCATAAAATTTACATGAAAAATCAGAAGGCCAATAATACTCAAGATAATGATGAAAAAGAAGGTAGGAGAGGGAAGTCCCTGGCAGTCCAGTGGTTAGGACTCCGCACTTCCATTGCAGGGGCATGGGTCCAGTCCCTGGTTGTGGAACTAAGATCCCACAAGCTGCATGGTGCCACCAAAAACAAAACAAAACAAACAAAAAAGAAGGTAGGAGAATTTGTCTTAAAAGCATGATAATTAAAACTGTTTTGCAGGTAGACAAATTGATCAATGGAATAGACTAGAGGCAAGAGGCACATGTTTGTGGAGTTTTGCTGTGTGACACAGACAGGACTACAGATCAAATGGGGAAAGAAAGGGACTTCCTATAAATGGTTCTAGGCCAATCATTTTTCCAAATAGAAAATAATTAGTTTCCTACCTCACATCATACACAAAAATCAATTCTAGGTAAATTTAGGGCTTAAAAGTAAAAAGCAAAATTCTACAATATTAAGAAGAAAATGCAGTATAATATTTTCTGGCTTTGGGGTAATTAGGGATTCCTTAAACAAGACACAAAAATAAGGATTATTAAATTCATCAAGTTACAATTAGAAATTTCTGTTCATCATAAGACAACATAGAAAAAGTAAAAAGGGGAATTCCCTGGCAGTCCAGAGGTTAGGACTCTGCACTTTCACTGCAGAGGGCCTGGGTTTGATCCCTGGTCAGGGAACTAAGATCCCACAAGGCTCGCAGAGCGGGCAAAAAAATTTCTTTAAATAAAATTAAATCAAAAAAAAAAGTTAAAAGATAAAACACCTCCTGAAAGGTATCTGCAACCTACACAATCAACAAAAGATTAGTAGGTAAATGTATTAAGAACTCTTATAAATCAGTAAGAAAAACACAAACAGCCCAAGTTTTAAAAGGTCAAATGCTGACAGACATTTTACAGAAAAGAAAAATTTGTATGGTTATTTAACATTTGAAATGATGCTCAATCTCATTAGTAATCAAGAAAATGCAAATCAAGCTCCCAGTGAGACACCTACCAGAAAGGCAAAGATAGTCTGATCTATCGTATGTTGGAGAAAATATGACTCATTGAAAATTCTTATACATTTCAGGTAAGGAATAAACTGGTCCCATCACTTAGGAAAACAATTTGGCATTGTCTCATAAAGTTGAATACTAGCCTTCTCTAGATGCAGCAAGCCTACTCCTACCTCCAAGAGATATTCTTTTTTTTTTTTGCGATATGTGGGGCTCTCACTGTTGTGGCCTCTCCCGTTGCGGAGCACAGCCTCCGGACGCGCAGGCTCAGCAGCCATGACTCACGGGCCCAGCCGCTCCGCGGCATGTGGGATCTTCCCGGACCGGGGCACAAACACGTGTCCCCTGCATCGGCAGGCGGACTCTCAACTACTGCACCACCAGGGAAGCCCCAAGAGAGATTCTTGATAAAACTTTTGATATATCTTGTGTGCTAAAAGACATAATTGTTCATAAAACAATGCTCACAGGAGCAAGAAACTGAAAATAATCCAAATGTCCTCTGTTATATTCACACAATGTAACATTATATTGCAGTGAAAAAGAATGAGCTACATGGGCTTCCCGGGTGGCGCAGTGGTTGAGAGTCCGCCTGCCGATGCAGGGGACACGGGTTCGTGCCCCAGTCCAGGAAGATCCCACATGCCGCGGATCGGCTGGGCCCCGTGAGCCACGGCTGCTGAGCCTGCGCGTCCGGAGCCTGTGCTCCACAACGGGACAGGCCACAACAGTGAGAGGCCCGCGTACCGCAAAAAAAAAAAAAAAGAATGAGCTATAGCCATACGTCATAACAGGACAATACTAGAAAAATCATGTATGAAATAATCCTGTGATTCTCGCTTTTATGGCACTCAAACCCAAAACCAAATAGTTAGTTTTTGCATACCTATAGCTCTATTTTTGTTTTACTTTTTTTTTTTTGGCCACACCATGCGGTATGCGGAATCTTAGTTCCCCAACCAGGGATCAAACCCGTGCCCCCTGCAGTGGAAGCACAGAGTGCTAACCACTGGACCACCAGGGAAGTCCCTATGGCTGTATTTTTAAAAGCCAGGGCATGATAAAGACAACGTTTAGGTCAAGAGGTGCCTCTATGTGAAACGCAGGGTGATGGGGTGGGGTTTATTGCCAAGGTGTGTGGTAGGTTCATGGATGTCTATATCATTAAAAAAATACAAAAGAAGGGTTTCCTTGGTGGCGCAGTGGTCGAGAGTCCGCCTGCCGATGCAGGGGACACGGGTTCGTGCCCCAGTCTGGGAAGATCCCACATGCTGTGGAGCGGCTAGGCCTGTGAGCCATGGCTGCTGAGCCTGCCCGTCCAGAGCCTGTGCTCCGCAACGGGAGGGGCCACAACAGTGAGAGGCCCGCGTAGCTAACGGCCCCTTCTGTCTCTCTGTCTCTCTCTGTCTCTCTCTGTCTCTCTCAACTAAACAGCACATGGGACTATTTCTTTCCTCTTCTCCATACCCCTACCTGTGTCCGAGCATTGAGCAGCTGTTGGAAACTTTCAACCTCTTTGCTGTCATCCGCAGCCCGCTCCTAAGGGAAGACAGAGGGAAATCTCAAGTTTGGGGAGAAGCTGCCCTTCACGTCAGAATATCCCCTTCTCCCCACATTTACTGTACATAGCCAGACGCTGTGCCAGTCTGCAAGAATAAAACACCAAACAAAGCCAGCATAATCTTTGCCCTCGTGGAGGTAACAGAGCAGTGGGGGGAACCCAAATTCTCCAGGGAGGGAGACAAGGAGAAAGGGCTTCAGGTACCATCAGCACCCCCAGCATCATGTCGTAGTTGTTGATCAGAAACACAAGCTGCTCCTTCCTTGAGGAGAACTCGGCTGCCACTCGGAGGACAAAATTCTCCACCTCCACCTGAAAAAATGAGAGGAGGAGGTGACAGGAGCAGGCAAGGGCCCCCACCTCACACTCCAGCCCCCTGCAGCAGCGCTGTGGCTCGGAAACCTCTCCCAGCCGCCCCTCACCTGTAGCTGGCCTAGCAGCTGCATCGTCCGTTCATTGGGAATCGTCTGATTGATGCTGACAAGAGCCGAGGAGAACTCTGCATAGCGGCGTGTGATCTGGGAGAAAGAAGGTAGGAAGAAAAATCAAGCCAACCCCCTGGCCCAACCCATGAAACCCCCAACTCCCTTGAAGCTGGCCAACCGGTCTCTGGGTGACTCCCTCCTCCAATCCCTCCCCCCACAGTGCCCAACCCACCCTGAGTCTGACCACACTCCCAGACTGCCCCTCACGCAGCGTGGCTAGCTGTCCAGCCAGGCCCATGGACACAACCGTGAACCTGGGTGACCCCTGCAGCGAGGCTTCGAGCCCTGCCTTTGAACAGCCCATTACCCCTGCCCGCCCTCACATAGTGAGGCCGAGTGTCCAGCCCCCCGAGGCGCTGAGGGTCAGTGCTGCGGACACTCTGGACGTTCATCTCCAGGATCAGTTCAAACCGTGGCCACAGCAAGGTAAGCACTTGTTCCCAGTACCTGTGGGCTTGATCAGAATCAGAGATCTGGCAAGGAACGTCAGGGGTGGGGGCCAGGGGGAGGGTGTGTGTGCGGGAACCCTGATCGACAGGTGATAGCTGGTGGAGGCTGGAGTGGGTGTGAAAGGTAAGTCTGGAAGCAGCAGTACTGCCTCTAGACAGACAAATGGGAACAGGGTCAATGGTTCAGGTCAGGAGGAGCCCACGGGTCAGAGCAGGCTGGTGCAAGACCAAAGATTTCAAGGCCAGTGGGACATCAAGGACCAGAACTCAGCGACCTGTCCAGGGCAGGAACATCCCTCTTGGCTGCAATGTTGCGGAATCGGAGGACAATATGGATACAGAGAAAAACAGCAATGGCATCGTAGCAGTCAGTGAGGTAAGACTCCAGGTGTTTCTGTGATTTAGGAACAGGCAGGGGATTGGAAGAGAGCATCTGTTACTTTGCTTTTCCCAGTGGCCATGGACAGATGCTTGTGCTCCCCTAGGGACGTGGCACTGGGGAGGGGATCTAAATGGGAAATGCTCCCTCCTTCCCTGCCCACTGGCCACTCGGGTGGTCCTGCAGCCTTGCTCCCCAGATCTAAGATCACAAGCCCATCATAGCAGAATTCAGGGCTGAGCACCAAGGTTTAGGGGCCCCTGAGTTTTCAGGTGCTGTCACCTGTGTGTCCCCAGGAGCCTCTGGGACCCCAAGCTTTGATGGTTTCAGGGGAATCACACAGCGAGGACGTGGCTCATGCATTTTAGAATGAAGGGATCCTGGTTTCAGTAACCCTAGGGCTGTGACCTCACTGTGGTGCTGACAAGAACTGGGGACAGAGTTTTAAGAGCCTGGGAGCGAGGGAGCCTACCAGGGTCATGCTGAGCGTGCGGCCCATGACTGCGTGGAAGAGGTCGTGTGCAGCCAAGCCAGACACAACGAAGAATTCACAGATGAAAAGGTATTCACGGCAGGAGTTGTCGAGGAGGGCGTAGTGCTGGCTGCGGAAGAGGGCCTCGAAAGGATACTAGGATGGAAGGGGTAAGAAAAGAGACAGACGGGATGGACCCCAGTACCAGCAGTCCATGGACACAGCTGGGAAATCAGCAAACCTGGGTAATGGGAGCTCAGGAGACCCTCCCCATCTAACCCTAGTCCAGGCTGCGAAAGAGCATCCTGAACGGGTACTGAAGAGGTAGGGGGAGGGGGGGCACGAGAAGACGCCGCCTCCACCTGCTGTTGCTGCTCCCATATCCTCCTTCACACCTGCCTCATGACATATCACCCACCTCTCCCCTCTGTACACCCTAAGTCAATGGTCCCAACCCTCTTATCACAGAACACTGGGGTGACTGGAGAAGGGGACTCCCACGGGCCTGCAATGGGGGAAGCTTTGCCCTGAGGTCTGTACTCGGAGTTCTCCCGCCCCCACCCCCACCCCGTCGGCTAAGGCTTGCTCCTCCTCCTACCCTCTGTTCTCCCCGCTGGGCGGTGTGGGGCACAAGGATGGGGGCTTCCAGTTCAGTGGGGGAGATGACAGAGCCCCGGGTCCCCAGGGTGAAGATGGTGTTCCTGCTGCGGAGGGATGGCTTTGAGAAGAATCGTGGCGAGTCAGAGTCAAGGAAAACAGTCACATCACAACTGTGATGGAAGGTCAAAGACTCAGGACCTCCAGGGGCCCCCAGCAGCCAGACACAGCCCCAGGGTCCCTCTTTCCCAGTTTTGGAGCCCCACTTCACCTCACATCGGTGAATGAGCCCTAAGGAGCCTCTACACCCCCTAACATCATATGCAAAACTCTGTGTCAAGATGATTTGTGCATTTTTCTGGGGAGGGAGGCCACAGCCTTGATCACATTCTCAAAGGTTTTGGTCCCACAGAAAAAGGTAAGCAGCAGTGCCTTGGAGGCTGGAGCCCGAAGCCCCCTCACTCTCCAGACCCAGCATGAGGGCCCCTCAGCTCCAGGATATCTTTCTTGGCTGTATCTTCTACACCCATTAGATCATCCTTCTCAGCGACCTCCTCATACTAGAGAAAAGAGCAGAGAGAACTGGGAACCATCGCTTCCCAAAGTGCAACAAAAAAATGTCTTTTTATCCTGTCCCCCATTGCCCCGTAGCTGCCCCTCCCCGCAGCCCAGGGGCCCAGGACTGCCTCTCCCTCCGTGGCCTCACCTGCACCTTCATGAGCCGCCCCAGGTAAGAGCGGTAGTAGGACAGGTAGATCTTGCTCAGTGTCTCCACGTACTCGTCCCTGATCTCCTTTGCGGTGGCCCGTTCGTTGCCCAGCAGGAACTGATAGAAAAACCTGGAGATGCCAGGGACAAGTCAGTCTCCCTGACGGCCCAAGACGCCCAGCATCATGCTGGGCTGCTCAAGGGCTCCGAGGCCACCCCCAGCCCTTCGTTTGGGCGACAACCTGTACTTCAGCAGGGCCGTCTGGGGGATCTGATAGTTGGTCATTGGTTTTCTGAAGGAATAGATCTTCTGAAGGATGAACTCTCGGATCTTCGTCACTGCCTAGACATGGGGGACCAAACACAGGGCATGAAGCTGCAACCTCACTGTTTGGGAATTACTGAGGGAAGGAACAAATGTTGGATATGGAAGGAGGAAGAGTAGAGAATACCTCTTTGATATTTCTTAAGACTTTCAGGGGAACCCAGAGATGTGCTCTGCTAGGTAAAGGCAAGATGAAGTTCTTGGGCACAGGCTACAATGAGCTTTGCCAGGGCAATTCAGGGTGGACTTCTCAGGGAGGCTGGTTTGAGTAGTCTCTAGGGTATCCACCCCCCTCCCCACCTTGATCCGGAGCCTGTCGAGCACGCCTCGGACGTCTGCACAGGCCGCTGTGCCCCTAGCCTCCTGCTCTCGGACTGCAGCTGCCTTGGCATCCAGCTCCTGCAGCTGCTCCAGGAACCGGGGCTCTGTGACTGGTGCCTCCAGAATTGCCCTGGGGAGCAAGGAGGGGTGGGATGGAGGAGGAGGGAGACCCAGACACCCCTAGACTCTAAACCATACCCCTGGCATCCAGCCTCTGTCTCCTCTCCCTTCTTACACTGCATCATAGAGTCAGGACACACATACAAAGTTTTCTGTTCCTAGACACACACACCTCCACCACCCACATAAGCCTTGGACCCCCTTCTCTACGCCCAACCCTGGATGATTCCTAATCTTTGATGCCTAAAGCCTGCATCAAGGTTAGGAAGCGCTGTCAACCCACTCATCAGTTTCTGGAAGTGACGTGATGGAGACCCATGTGGTAAGTAGGGTAGGTCGCTCCAGCCCATCTACTTGGTACAGACATTATGCCCCTTCAAACTGATGACTCACGTGACCAGAGCAGAGGGCACCACCAGACCATCGACAAGCTCCCCGAGTTTCCCCCGGACAGCCTGGCGGTTTCGAAGCCGAATGTTCATGGCTCCTGACTGTTCCTGCAGTGTCCGGATCTCAGAGCTGATGGAGCTGAGATCACTCTGAAAAGCTCCCAGCATCTGCTCCATGCGCTGGGGGAAGGTGGAAGTGTTACTGAATGGCCATAGGGTTGGTAGGGGACGAGGGGGCCACCCAAGTTTCTTGGTAAAATCTCCAGTATCTATCAGTCCGAGGGTAGTGGATGATAAGGGAAGAGGTACCTGAAAGATCACTGGCAAATAACATCAGTCATAGCGGCAACAACAAAAACGGCTGCTGAGGTCACCCTGAAAGTGACTCTAACTGTCCCCGCCTGAGGCTGATGACGTAAAGAAAGGTCCCAGAGACCATGATCTGGGCTCAGGATTATGAGGGTTACTAACCTCAAGGACAGCATCACAGGCTGTGATCTGGTTGTGCAGAGATGCTATGTTTTCACTCTCTTGGATATCTGACTCACAAAAAGTCAAGGGGCCTCATTGTGGAGATGGAGATCCTCAGACCCGCAGGACCCCTCCAATTTCTCCCTGAGGTGACATAAACCTCAGAGAGAAGATGGCAGCCCCAGCTGGGCTGTCAGCACCATGCCCCCCAAACTGCCCATTTTAATAACACCACCCTTTTTCTCTGCTGGAGGATACAATCCCGAATGGACTTCTGCTCAATCTGCTGTAGCTCCAGCTCAACCTGCTTTGAATAGTGACGGAGATCCACACCCTGGGAGGACAGAAACGTGACAGGTCAGGAGGGAGTCAGTGAAGCGATGCTGGAACAGAGTCAATGAAGGACTAGAGAGTAAGACACCAAGGTGGTATTAGAAGAGCAAAAGATTGTTTTCTTCTTCTTTTCTCTGAGGGGAGGGTAAGTGGAGGGACAGATTAGTATAGTGGAAAACCTCACCGTTTTAAGAGCTTCCTTTACTAACTCATCCTCCAGATTCGCCTGAATGTGAACTGCAAATAGAAGTTCATCATAAGGGTCCATCCAGCTCCTCCACAGCTCCATCCCCACATTGAACATCCACTAACCCCTGCCCTAGTACTTCCAGCCCCCATGCCTCTCAGGTTATAGGAACTGCATCCCCCCACCCCCGTGCCATCACTTACCATCCACTTCATCCAGGATGAATTCATCAGAGGTGATGTCCAACTCTCCAAGCTGCAATGGCTCCTGAAGACCCGGACCACCCTCCTGGAGAGGGACAGGTTAATGGGAAAGCAAGGGGGAGAACAAAATACAATGGGATAATCACCAACCCTTCAAGTGGGGGAGAAGGACTTTCACTGGGGAGCCATAGGTAAATACTGAGTCCAAAAATTCCAAAAGCCTCATATTGTTTCAGTCTTACTGACTGGGGCTGATGGGTAGGGAATATGACCAGCAGACAGGCAACCCAGAAAGGGCGGAGGTGACCAAATGAGGAAAATTAGGAGATGAAGAGGACAGAGCAGAACCTGCAGTTGAATTTAAGATCTCTAGACTCCTGCTATCTTAGGTGTTCTATCATCATCCCACTCGGGAGCCCCAGCCTTTCTAGAAATGCCAACTAACCTATAGTGTTTACCTACATGCCAGAGGCCATCTTATTTGTATTCATTTGCCTAATCCTAACCGACAATCTATACAGTAGGTCTTATTTTCTTCACCTCATAGGTGTGGAAAGTGATGGCACAGAGGGACTAGTTAACTTGCCCAAAGACACACAGTGTAAGTGGCAGAAATGGAATTAGAACCCAAGCAATCTAACTCCAGAGGCCATGTTCCTAGCCGTTACTCTACACTGCTTCTCTATTCTGCCCGAACATCTGGAGATTAACTGAAATTGTGGCCCCAGAACCTGAGTCTCGGCCATTCTGGTCCCCGCTCAGTTTCAGGTCCGATTCCAGGAAGGTGTATGGAGAGCCAAACCGGTAGCATCACCGGTAGCAGCCGAGCTCCCAACCTTGTGCCTAAACCCAGCCCAGGCCTTTCTGACGTGAGGAGATCGGACGAGACTCTGGAGGAGAAACAGCCCTGCGTTCTCACCAGCGGGCCCTCCTCCTCCTCCATATCAGAGGCTCCGGCCCGCAACACCAGCTCCCGGGCGGCTGCAGCCATGGTCGCAGCGGCGGCCATTCCGCGCAGCCTCACTTCCGGCAGCTGTCAAGCGAGTCTGTTCCCCGGAGTGGAACTACAAGTCCTGGAGTGTCTTGCACTGCGCGAAATCGCTCCCAGATATTTGAGTTAAATTGTTTGCCTCCAGCCTTTCCCTTTCAGCTCTAACCGCTTCACCCAAGTGCAAATGGGAATCGGAAGTCTTAAGCACGATCTCAATCCGGAACCCTCGTTGCTCTCACACCCAAGAACTTTACGAACACGTCAAGAAAAACCGCACCGGAAGTCTTGGCTCCCAACTCAGACTCTTGCACAGTTTCCGGAAACTCCTCATCAAGATCGCTCCGCCCCTTCCGACGGGTAGTGATATAGTGCTGGTACGTCACTTCCGCTCTCTCTTCCACTGGAGGCCTACACGCCGCCGCTGGGGCCGCCGCCATGGTAAGACTGGAATCGGTACGGGGATCTGGCGACATCGGAACCGGGGCAAGGAAGGTCTGCTGTCAGGGGGCCGAAAATGTCCTACTCTGGGGGCCTGCAACTTTCTGTGTGGAGCCTTGGATCGCACCCCTGGAAAAGGACGACTAAAGACATCCAGTTCTGGGGAGTGGGGCCGGAGGAAGTCATTCCGCGGGCGCTGGAAAGGCTTGGGCGTGAGTGGGGCCCTCCGGCCTCCGCCACTCAGAGTGTACTTTGGGAACGGGCAGGAGACGTGCTTCCTCCCGGAGGTTGCGTTTTTCCAAACCTGAACACTTGATGCTCCTGCTGTCTGCAGGACTGAGGAGTTTGTTGTGTCGTGAAAACCTGACGGGGGCTTCTTGCTCTCTGTGTGACAAGCTTAACGCTCGTGTTTGAGGTTACAGTTTAATAGTAGTTCACGGTGTCTAATTTCTCCCCGAATCTCTGTCAGTCTCTAGTAATCCCCGAGAAGTTCCAGCACATTTTGCGAGTACTCAACACCAACATCGATGGGCGGCGGAAAATTGCCTTTGCCATCACTGCAATTAAGGTAAAGTAGGGTAAGGACTACTTGGGTTGTAAGTGAAACTTGGGTTGTTAACAATTGAGCTTTCGTTAAGGCAAGGTGGAGGAAGTCCCAACCAGATCACCACATCTGCTGGGTAAAAAAAGAATAGTTAAGAGTGCAACTAGTTCCCTTAACCCCTTAACAATATTTGCCCGAAAAGGTAAGTGATAAAAGCCAAAGAACAGTCTCAGGTCAAGCCAATGTATTTCACCTAGGGGATGGAGAATGGGTTTGGTTGTCTACCTGAATTCACTAAAAACTTCCTGGACCATCAGCCATCAATCAGCTTGTAAGGTCCGTGCTAGATTTGGTTTCTGCCGCTCTCCCCCAGTGCATCATAACAGCAACTCTTCCTGGGAAATGTGTATATCCTAGGAATTGGATTATTGTACATTTTGAAGGGTGAGTAGAAATGCTGAGAGATTCTAAGTTGGGAGATGGGAGGTGTCACTATGTCATGACAGGACACCATTATAAGTATTTTATAGATAGGTTGTTAATTTAAAACAGTACATCATAAGCTTTTCTTTATAAGATCCATCGCATTTACTTTTTCATTCTGTAATTCGAGGAGCACAGCTTTCATACTTAAATGGTACATATGAAGACTGCTGCCTTCTGTTCTGTGAAACTAGTAAGGCAGTGTGGAATACAGTACAGGCTTACCTCATTTTATCGTGCTTAGCAAGAATGTGTTTTTTGTGGCAGCCCTGTCTCAAGGAAGTCAGTTTTCAATAGCATTTGCTCACTTGGTGTCTCTGTCACATTTTGGTAATTCTTGCAAGATTTCAAACGTTTTCATTACTGTGTTTGTTAATGGTGATCTGTGATCAGCGGCCTTTGGTGTTACTATTACAAAAATATTTAGACTTGATGAAGACTCAGGTGATGGTTACCACTTTATAGTAATAAAGTATCTTTTAATTAAGGTATGTATGGGGTTTTTTGAGACATAAAGCTATTGACTCCCTTAATAGATTACATAACTTTTACATGTACTGGGAAACCAAAATATATTGTGTAGCTCCCTTTATTGCAATATTCACTGTTTGGCATGGTCTGGAACTGAGCCCACTGTATCTGTGAGGTTGCCTGTTCCCTTTTTAAAGGCTGTAGGTGAGATAGTGAAAATAAAAGGTGAGCATGGTTAGTAGGATACTTCTGTTAAACCCTTCCTCTGCCTCTTTGAAATTAATTAGTTTGTTATTTGTTAGCTTAAGTATGTGTCAACCTTTGTAGTCAGCTTAAAACAGTTTAACCAAAGCAGTTTCCGATACTTAATGAGTATTTTGATAAATCTTTTTATTAACTTGATGCCCTACTTATAACTGGGAAAGATTAGATATAGACAGGTACTAGGGCCGTTGCTAATTGTGTGGAAAGTCAGCCTTTGCTGGCTCTTCCTCTGGTGAGACAACTGAAGCTTGCAGGTGGTCTTTTGGGGGGGGGGAGCAGTTTTTAGCTATTACATATAGTGCTATTACAAATGTTCTAGTACATGTACATATACATTCTTAAAGAACATCCATTTACATTTCTGGTAGGTATATAGGACATGTATATGTTTAGCTTTAGTAAATACTGCTAAACAGTTTTCCAAAGTGGTCGTATCAGTTTACACTTTCTACCAGAAGTGTATGGGAGCCCTGTTGCTCCACCACCTTTGCAGGTGGTCTTTTGTTAATGATCTGGAATGTAGGGCGGGGTAGTACTTAGAAATTGGAAGAAAGTTGCGGGGGAGGGGGGTTGAGTATAAGGAGGGGTTCCTCAAAAAAATGTAGTTAGAGGAGCAAGGTTAATTGGCCAGGGAAAGGTGAAGTATTGAAGTTGGCACAAGCAGAAGAGGGTATTTGCTGAGAGGTAATACACACCTGCAAGGTTATTCTGTGCCATGATCCCTTTGTTGTTTTGTTTCCATTTGTCCACTTTGGCTATGAATATTCCTTAAGGCTGGTTGTTCTGCTCTTTCTCTAAATCAGGATGATAACTGTTGTCTGCGGATTGTTTGGAAACATGGAGGGGGTTGGAATTGGTCACAATGACTGGGTTTCAGAGACTAGTATGAAGTTAGTATCAACTCTTCTGTTATAAGGTCCAGGCCCTTGAGCTACAAAGATGAGAAAGTGATGATTTCCTGTAGTGTATTCTTCTGGATGGAGAGAATAAGGGTGGTCTGCTTGGGGCAGAGTAAAGGGGATCTGTGGGTCTAACTTAGGAGGTTGGCAAGCCAGTATCTAAATAGGGCTTTCAAAAATCTTAGCTTGACAGCAACTTTTTTAAAAACTTGTTAATGGAAAGTTTTAAACACTTAAAAGTAGAAGGAGGGGCTTCCCTGCTGGCGCAGTGGTTGAGAGTCCGCCTGCCGATGCAGGGGACACAGGTTTGTGCCCCGGTCCGGGAAGATCCCACACGCTGCGGAGTGGCTGGGCCCGTGAGCCATGGCCGCTGAGCCTGCGCGTCCAGAGCCTGTGCTCCGCAACGGGAGAGGCCACGATAGTGAGAAGCCTGCGTACCGCAAAAAAAAAAAAAATAGAAGGAAGGGAAAGTTTGAGAGAGACTTAAGATCCTAGTCTCTTCCAAATCAATCTGGTAATTTGACTTCCTGGTCACTTTCTTACAGAAAGGAAATGCCATCTATTTCAGTTTCCTGGGGCCCTTGTAACACAGACTTGTTGGCTTCAAACAACAGAAACTTAATCTCTCAGTTCTGGATGCCAAACATCCTTGGTTTCTTTGTGTTACAGCTGCATCACTCTAGTGTCTAGCCTCTTATCACATGCCTTCTTCCCTCTGTGTCTGTGTCCTCTCCTTTGATAAGAACACCAGTCATTGGATTTAATCCAGTAAGACCTCATTTTAACAAACTATATTTCAAAATAAAGTAACATTTTGAGGTTCTGGATGGACATATATTTGGTGGGACACTATTCAACCCAGCACACAGTCCTTCACTATCCAAGTCAATTTGGCTTGTGAATTCAGGTGGCAAGGAGTACCAGTGGTGGTGGTGATATGATGCCACTGATTTAAGTGTTTGTTTATTTTGATCGTGCAGTGACCTGCCCAAAGGATCATGGCCCGTCGCCCTTAGACATCGTGAGCAACTGACATTCCTACCCCTTAATCAACCCTATTAATTCAAAATACCCTAATCTTGCTGCCTTGGTGCTACATCAGCTCTGAGGGACATCAGCTTCATTCTCCACGATGCAGAAATGAGGAGGTGCCATTCTTGGATGCTGCTGTATTGTCTGAACAGCAGCATTTACACTATGTCCGTATGCTGGGCAAGTGGGGAAAAAAGATTCTGCTTTCAAGGGGTATATGCCCCAAGTTCTCTGGTCCAGCCCTGCCTCTGAAAAAAACTTTTTTAATGATTAGGCTTTGTATCTGGAAAAGTATAAGGCATTAGGTTATTTTAGGACCTACCTTTCTGTGCTTTTTGAATCATGGGTCTACAAAGGAAACCCAAAAAATCAGACTCATCCGACTCTGAAACCTTTCCTCAGGGTGTGGGGCGAAGATATGCTCATGTGGTGTTGAGGAAAGCAGACATCGACCTCACCAAGAGGGCAGGAGAGCTCACTGAGGATGAGGTGAGGACAAGGAAGGGGGGCTGGGGGTTGGGCCTATGGGGAGGGGGCGGGGAGACCATCTGGACCTGACCCTTGTCCTGCCTGCCAGGTGGAACGTGTGATCACCATTATGCAGAATCCACGCCAATACAAGATCCCAGACTGGTTCTTAAACAGACAGAAGGACGTGAAGGATGGAAAATATAGCCAGGTGTGTATTAAGATGGGGGAGATTAGAGAAAAGCAGGGTGTCCAGTTAGAATTGGTCAAGCATACCTCACCATCTCCTCTGTATCCAGGTCCTGGCCAACGGTCTGGACAACAAGCTCCGTGAAGACCTGGAGCGACTGAAGAAGATTAGGGCCCACCGAGGGCTCCGCCACTTCTGGGGGTGAGTGGGGCGGGGGTTCATCTCTGCCTGTCCCTAGACTCCCAGGGAATTCTCATGCTCTTTTTCCAGACGTTTGTATGGTGTAAGACCTGTAACCCTTCTCTTTTCTCACCTGCAGACTTCGTGTACGAGGCCAGCACACCAAGACCACAGGCCGCCGTGGCCGCACCGTGGGTGTGTCCAAGAAGAAATAAATTTGTGGGCGTTGTCTGTTAATAAATAGTTTATACAGTTATGGCTTCCTTCTTTATGGTTCTTTGCATTTTTCTGGAGACACTAATAGGGAACATGTTCTCACACTGGGGCCTGTTGGTCATTTTCCCTCCTGCCTGATTTCCCCACTCAGCTGCCCAGACAGTGTCCTTGGTCTTGGTTAAAGCTATGCTGTTGCCACTCCCCACTGTGGGAAGCAACATTTTACTTAGTGGTGCCCTGCTCTCCAGGTGGGTGGGAGAAGGGGCAACCAACACGCTCATCCTCGAGGAGGAGCCCTCACGATTTTCAAGACTAGGCTCCCTATTGTCTTGCAGGGTGTTGAGGCTTGTGTAGGTAGTTAAGCCTAGCCGGTTGCCGCTTAGGCGAGTATTTCCAGGTCTTTACCACCCTAGGTTTCTGAGAGTTGGGGGGAGATGCTGATTTTGGTGACCCGGAAGAGCTGAGCGGCGGGGGGGGGTGGGGCGCATTGTTGCCAGGGAGCCGCTGCCGTTCTGGCTGCACAGCGTTCGCCCGCTGTGCCCGAGGCCCGCGGGTCCAATTCCATTCTTGCCCAGTTTCGGGGAAGACCCCACTTGTACACCACACTCCCCTCTGCATTCTGCTTGCCGCGCGGTTGCGAAGCTTCTGACAGGGTTCCCGGGGGCGCGCACGCCACGCCCTCCCAGCGAGAGGGGCGGGGCTAGGCCGCTTCCGCGGACGGAGGAGGTGACTGTTGAAGCGGAAACCCGCCGGCCATGGAGGCAGGCCTCGGCGGCCGAGCCGACAAGGTAATCTCCCTTCAGCTGCAGCCATGGGCCCCGCCGCGCCGCCTCCCGCGCCGGCACCGTAGGGCGCTGGCACAGGCCGTGCCCTCCGCCCGCCCCAGCCGTGGCGTGGCCGGTTAGGGACCGAAGTGTCCTAGAGCTGCACTCTCCGCCCTCTAACCGCGTTCCATCTTTCCCTCCAGGTCCCCTCTGACTGCGCCGCACCATGCGCCTCAGCCTCTTCCGGCGCCTTCTCCTGGCCGCCCTGCTGCTCGTGATTGTCTGGACGCTCTTTGGGCCCTCGGGCATCGGGGAGGAGCTGCTGAGCATCTCGCTAGCCTCCCTGCTCCCAGGCCCGGCCTCGCCCGGGCCGCCCCTGACCCTGCCCCGCCTCCTGATCCCCAACGAGGAGGCGTGCGGCGGTCCCGGCCCCCCGCCCTTCCTGCTAATCCTGGTGTGCACGGCCCCGGATAACCTGAACCAGAGAAACGCCATTCGGGCCTCGTGGGGCCGGCTGCGCGAGGCCCGAGGGCTCAGGGTGCAGACTGTCTTTCTGCTGGGAGAACCCAGCTGGGGCTCGCGCGGGAACGACCTGGCGCGGGAGTCAGCGGCCCAGGGGGACATAATGCAGGCGGCTTTCCAGGATTCCTACCGCAACCTCACTCTCAAGACCCTCAGCGGGCTGAACTGGGCCGACAAACACTGCCCCGTGGCCCGCTACATCCTCAAGACTGATGATGATGTGTTCGTCAATGTCCCCGAACTGGTATCAGAGCTGGTCCGGCGAGGAGGCCGCTGGGAGCAATGGGAAAGGGGCATGGGGCCCCCGAGAAAGGCGAAAGTTGGAGATGAAAAGTGGGAAGGAGGCCCCACCTTGGCGAGCCAGCCTGTGCCTCTCTTGTACCTGGGTCGTGTGCATTGGCGGGTGCACCCCTCTCGGACACCAGGGGGCAAGCACCAGATATCAGAGAAACAGTGGCCTCCCACCTGGGGCCCCTTTCCCCCCTATGCCTCAGGCACGGGGTATGTGCTATCGGCTTCTGCTGTGCAGCTCATACTGAAGGTAGCCAGCCGGGCACCCCTTCTGCCACTGGAGGATGTCTTTGTGGGGTTAAGTGCCCGACGAGGAGGCCTCGCCCCAACCCACTGTGTCAAGCTGGCTGGTGCCACCCACTACCCCCTGGATCGGTGCTGCTATGGGAAATTCCTGCTGACATCCCACAAGCTGGACCCCTGGGAGATGCAGGAAGCCTGGAAGCTGGTGGGTGGCTCTGACGGGGAAAGAACTGTACCCTTCTGCTCCTGGCTCCAGGGAGTCCTCGGCATCCTCCGATGCCGGGTAATAGCCTGGCTTCACAGCTGAGAGGGCGTGAGCGCCCAGGAGAGGGGTGAGGAGCTGAGAGTCCAACCAGCACCCTCACCACCTTCTCTCTCCCGGGCCCAAGGCAGGGGCTCTAGCTGGCTGCAACTGATTGGTTGCCCTACACCAGATGCTCAGTCTGTCACTGAAGGCTGAGGGATACAGGACACACCTAGGGGGCTGCCTTGCCTGCCAGCCCCAAAGATGGTCATCAGGAAGAGCCGCACATGCTGGGTTGTTCTCTCCAGCCACGGCAGGGGAGGGGCACAAGCCCCTCAATAAACTTGTCGCTTTTCCTCTTCGAGTACAGTGTGGTCCTCACCAGGAGTCTCAGATCACAAACCTGGGGAACCTGAAGGCTACCAGAGCCTGCTGGATGGAAAGGACATCTCCAGGGATATGGGAGAGGGAGGACAGCCTCTCCCTGGAGGAAGGTCCTAGAGAGCCAGACTAAAGCCACAGCGACCACAAGATAGGGGTGAGGGTAGAAGCAAGACACCACGACCTCTCGCGTCTGAGAGCAGCCCCAGGCCGGACGTGGGAAGGGAACAGGTCCACAGGATGATCCAGACATGTTATCCAAAAACCCACCTTCCTGTTTAATACCAAGCCCTCTCCCCCAACCCCCAGGAGTCAGCTTTCCACCCCCTGTGGGGGAGGGGGCTCACTGCTCCCTCCTCATTCCAGGGAACAGGTCATTCCCCACAGGTGCTCTTGGGGAGAGAATGTCGTTCCCAGGAACCCCTGGAGCCTGGCTCAGTGCACAAATCTGTCCAGGGCAGATGGCCGGGCCCCCATGGGCTTGGCCTTCTCTTGCTTCTGCGGCTGCTGCTCCAAGCTCTGCCGGACTTTGTCCTGGGGTGGGGAGAAAGGGGCGAGGTGAGAAGTGGCAGGAGGGCATAGCCCACAGGCCACCCGGCCCATCCCCCAGTGCTCACTTACCCTGTGCTCCTCATCCATGACCTTCCTCTTCCTCTTCACCAGACTTGCTGTGGAGCTGCGGCCCTTCTGCTTTGGCTTTGGCTGGAAGGGAGGCTTGGTGTCGGGATCGTAGCCCTGAGGGAGGGGACAGGAGTGAAACCTGAAACAGACTTCCAAGGCAGGGAACTGCACTTATGAGGACATGGTGGGGACAGGATGTGGGGTGAGGAAGGCCCGGGCCCTCGGGGGCCTGCTCCGTACCAGCCTCTCAAGCCGTTCCTTCTTTTCCTGCTCCAGAGAGATGACATCAACCTCTGCCAGGGCTCGTGGGTCCAGACAGATGAGCTCTGCAGGTACCTGGGTGTGTCACAGAGGGACAGGAATGCGTAAGGAGCCACAGGAGGGTGACACCAAAGAGATGCCGCTGAAGCCCACTCTTCCCAAGACCCCGGCCCCAAACCACACGCAGACACTTCCTCACCTTCTCCAGTAGGGCCTTCACCTCCCACTCCTGGCGCTGCTTCCGGCTCCTGTATGGGTTACTCTCCAGGCCGTCGAAGTTGGGCTCAGCAGCCCCTGGAGGGAGGAGGGAACACAGAACTGTAAACAGGAACCTGCTCCAGCCTGGGCAAGCCCCTGGCCCCCAGCTGTCTCAGGGTCAGGCCCACTCCAGCTTCCATCCCAAGGTCATCCACTTAAGAGCCCCAGCCCTGCCCACTCACCAGGGACCAGCATGCTGGTGATGCCCCCGCTGTGCCCCACTCCCAGCACATCTTCAAAGGGGCAGAACTGAAGGCCATGCACGTGGCCTGAGAGCCGGTGGGTGAGGTAGGGCTGCTCCAGGGACGGGGGGCTGGCCTTGCCCTGTCCTGCCCATATGTTGACCACATCGCCCGTTCCTGCAGCCAGCAGTCCCCGCTGGGAGAAGGCCAGGTGCCCCGCTCCCTGGGGCAGGGTCCGAGCGCTCAGAGGCTGGAACGTCCCTCGCAAGTCAAAGATCTTCAGCTGGTGGTCCAGGCCAGAGGTGGCCATGTGCCTGGGGGCAAGGGGGGCTGATTAATCCATAGTATGAGCTTACTGGGCAGGCCTGTGGCCAAGTCCAGGCATCAGGTCTGGTTGAGGAGAAGAAGACCAATAATGACAGTAATCACTACCATCACACCACACACTCCGCGCACCTCTTCTCAGTGAGGCGGCTGTACTATTTTCATTTCCCTTTTACAGAGAAGAAACAAACTAGCTCAGAGAAAGGAAATCAGGGTGAGTGGCAGAGCTAGAATTCAAGTCAGACCTGTGTCTTTAGTGTCTGTGGTCTTACCCACTCACGACATGTGAATGAAAGGGAGGACACACACGACAATCTACACCCAGGTGTGAGGTCCCACCACATAGAC
Organism: Lagenorhynchus albirostris; assembly: GCF_949774975.1. Taxonomy (NCBI): domain Eukaryota; kingdom Metazoa; phylum Chordata; class Mammalia; order Artiodactyla; family Delphinidae; genus Lagenorhynchus; species Lagenorhynchus albirostris. Next base: position 63,588,015 of record NC_083104.1, read on the forward strand.
AGGCAGCCCATCGGTAAGCAGCGGGAAGGGCTCACAGCAGTGGTCAGGGAGGGCTTCGTGGGATTTGAGCCATTCTAGGTAATTCTCAAGAAAGCACAAAAAACAGATGCGTGTATAAGCAGGTACAAATGAATTAACATCAGAGCATGGAGACAGGGAGATGGAAGCAGGGGTTTGTTTTCCAGGCTGGTGGGAAATATGGCCAGGAAGGCCAGGAGGGGACAAATTGCAGGGGCTCCTGAAGGTCGGACGGGAGATAGTTCCCAAAGCTGCTCTCCGGCAACGACAGGCCACAAGATGGAGACTGCATGGACCTGAAAAAACCTCCTTAGGAAGCAAGGAAGTGATGCACTAGAGGGCCCTGCCCCGCCCCCTTCCCTGGAAGGAGGGTGGGCAAGGTTGGTGACCAAATCCTCTCAAGGAAGCATGTACCAGGCAAGTCATTTACTTGCTGAGGTTGGAGTTTCTATTGATGTTCAAGTTGCTCCTCAGGGAGGCTGAAGGGGGACCAGCCAGGCCAGGGGATGTATGTTTGCCAGAAGCCAAAGACCCTCCTCTTAGCCTTGGCTGTGAACCCAGGAGGAAGACACTAAGGAGTTCCTACTTGAGCAGAGACTTGGCCTGTGATGGGGCCGAAGAGAGGCCCAGCTGGATACTTGTCCTGACAAGACAATCAGGACCCAGCTCCACCCGAGGGAGAGGCCATCAGCACAAACCAGGACTTATGGAGGGCTCCTGGGACACAGGGTCACACCCTTCACTGAGCCAACAACTGAGGAGCACACGCTGGCTCCTGCCCCAAACACGCCGAGCTCTGGGATCCCCTGTGCAAATGCCCACCCAGTGGCCAGATGGGTATCCAAGGCCACACTACCACGCTACTGAACTTGCAAGAAACACTTCAGCTTTGCGAGTCCAATCCAATCATAATGCAAGCTTCCAGAAAGCCAGCTGAGGACGACAGTCAGCCTCATCTCTGGAGCCCCTGTGGCTGGTCTGAGGCACCCCTGAGGAGGACCAGAGCTAAGCCGGGGTGGGCCTAAGACCAAGGACCAGAGCCGTCTGGTGTCAGGCTGTTGACCAAACCTCCGTGAAGGAACTGATGGAGCCCTGAGCACAGGAGTAGCTGACCCAGGCAGCCTGGGGAAGGCCAAGTCCAGCTCAGGTCCAATGGCCCACAGAAGGCAGAAAACCTCAGGACAGGCCCCCTGACAGTCCTAGCACCAGACTGGCACAGACATGGAGTAAACAGGGCAGAAGCAAACCACTTGTCCACAGAGACACAACTATGGGGAGCCCAGGAGGCGTGAGCATCTGGCAGGCTTTCATAAGTTGGTAGCCACTGGGCTTTTCTTCTTCCTGATTTTCTATAAAACAACTTAAAAGTAAGGTTATGGAGTTAATACTTAATGTAGAAGATTCCTGAACAATGGTGTAAAAGGAGGAAAGCCATGTGGGAAAGAGTATTCTGACATCAACACCCAGGACACACAAGAAGGAGGAAGAACTGGAGGCTAGAAACTGTGAGACACTGAGAATGGCGAGAAACAGACCTTGGAGGGACCCTGGAGGAGAAAAGCAGTCAGGACTTCACAGTGGTCGTGAGGCGGAAATTCAAAGCAGACCTGCCACCCCCAACCCTTCACATCACCAGCCAGACCTAAAGAGGACAATCGTCTTTGACAAAGATGATGAAATACAGCGCTCCCTACCCACCAGGCACCATGATCAACTCCATAGGCCTTAACTCGCGTTCACGCCTACAACAGTTTTCTAAGCTAAGCCCCAGGCTTGGCAAACTATGGCCCATGAGCCACAAAGCCAGCGCACCACCTATTTCTGTATAGCCCACAAGCTGTGAAGAATGGTTTTTACATTTTTAAGTGGTTGGGAAAAAAAATCAAAAGAAATATATATATATATTTTTATTTATTTATTTATTTATTTTATTATTTTTTTTTAAAAAAAGAAATATATTTTGAAACATGAAAATTATTTGAAAACTCCAATGTCAGCATCTACAAATAAAAATTTATTGGGACACAGTCACACTCATTCAGTTACTTATTCTGTGGCTGCTTTTTGTGCTAAGACAGCACAGTATTGTGGTCAAGACTGACACCACGTAAAGCATCTCACTTGAGAGCATTTCAAGTACCAAAATCTCTCCACAGATCGGCATCTGTAGATAAACATTTGCAATTGGGTTGGATGATTTGGGACACTAACTTTCAACCTCAATTAAACCAAATGTTATTCTCAAAAACAGGAATCCAATTCTTCCCATGAGTAGACCTGTATTACAAAAATATTGTGCTCAATTATTTTTCTAAGTTCATTGCTTAAAAATTTGCAATCCTGTGTTTCCTCTTGTTATTTAAGGACCTACATAAATCACTCAGATATGCCCCATTGCCAACAAGCCTAAAATACTTACTATCAGGCTCTTTACAGAAAAAGTCTTCCGGCCCTTGAGCGAGACACTCATATCCCCAGTCTCAGGGTGAGGACAATGTGTGGTACACCGAGGTCACCTAACATGCTCGCTGACATGGCTGACACCAGGATTTAAACCCAAGCAGATTGGCTGCAGCGTCTGTGCCCCTCCTCTCCTTTCTGCTGAGCTGTGACACACACACCGCCCCTCACCCCCCAGCACCTCAGGCCCAAACAAGTGACTTACGTGCCTGTAGAATCTACTGCCACAGCCCGGACCCCACCACGGTGACAGAGAATCTTTGCCAGTGGCTCCTTCATGGCTGGGCTCCATAAAGACACAGTCCCTAGGCATCAGAGGAGAACTTTAGTTACTAAAAGGGTGCTGAGGTGATTAACCCTGGGAAAGATGGGGACTCAAGGCCAAGAAGTAACAAGAGAGGGAAGCAGAGGAGCAACCTGAAGGGACCCGTTAAAAGCAAATATAGAAGAAAAGCAGGGGCATTCCCTGGCGGTCCAGTGGTTAATACTCAGAGTTTTCAATGCCAAGGGCCCAGGTTCGATCCCTGGTCGGAGAACTAAGATCCCTCAAGCTGAAAAAAAAAAAAGAAAAGAAAGGAAAAGTAGGACAGGATGGTCAGGCTCAAAGTTCACCCAGGGACCGACCATTGCTGTGTCCCAGATGGATGACGGCGTTGTAAGGGTTCTGAGTCATGACGTTGAGCCGTCCAGCCCGAGCATTCAGAGCTGCCACAATCTTTCCCACTGACACGTCCAGGTAGGTCAGAAACCCTGTCTCTGACTAAGAGAGAGAGAGAGAGAGAAAATGAGTCCTGATTGCCCTCTGTCCTTCCTCTACTGGGGCCCCAGGGGAGGATGGTCAGTCTTCTCAGGGCCTGCCACCCGGTCCCTGTGCTCCGCAGCCACTCACAGCTGTGGCCAGGAGAAAGTGGAAAGGCAGGAACTCAAGCTGCGTGATGCGGTCACAGCGGCGGATGCAATGGAGCTCGATGCCCTGGTTGTCGTAAATGTGAAGCCAGCGGTTCTGGGCGACAGCAAGCAGTGCCTCCGAATGCAGAAACCTGGGAGGAGCGGAGTAACAGTACAACGTGAAAGGGAGTCACTGGCTGTCATTCGATCAGGGATGGGCTGTCTCAGCCCCACCGCTGCTAACCGAGGCCACTGACCGGATGTCCCGCACTGCCTCCATGACGTTGATCTCGCACATGAGCTTCTTTGTCACCCAATCAAGGGCGGCCACATGACCCCGGCGCCCTCCAAAAGCCAAGTGTCTGTTGGAGTTGGAGGACAGGCAGGGTGTCAGTTCAGGGGGGCACCTGGGCTCAGACGTCTGCCCCACTCCAGCTCCTTCTCTCCAGGTGAGAGCAGAGATGCTGCCATACATGCGCACCCTCACATGCAAGCAAATCACAAGACCCTCCCCACATCAACAACCCAGACACACACTGGTATGGCTGAGATGAGCAAGACTGAAGTGACTGGAATTCCTTACCTCCCAGTTCGAGAGTAATTAAGCCTGTAGGGTCCAAACTGCCTCAAGTTCAAGTCAAAATGCTAGAAAAAAAAGAAAAGAAAAAAAAGAAATAATTGGCTCCCTTTGGTAATTTTTTCTTCTAGTCCCCACTCCCATCTTATTCTGCATCCATCAACCCATTGGCCCTTTTTCCATCCTCAGGCTCACTTTGGCTGCACTTGCAATGTCCACAGCCTCCACGATGTCAGCCTGGCATATCTTTGCTGTGTCCTCCCCATCCTCTCCTTCCAGAAACCTGCAAGTGAGCATCAGGGATGAATTAAGGCTTCCTAATATGAAGTGGGTGTACCAAGATAAAAATGAGAAATGAGAGCCCCATAAAGCAGGGGCTGGGGAGGCCCACATTAGGGTCCACTCACCCAGGTTCCTCAGCAAGCAGCAGCTCAGAACGAGCAGCTTTGATACTTATTTCCTCTTCTTGAGCTTCAGCCGCCTCAAGTCGGCTCCGGATTTTGGTCTCAGAACGTGGCAGCTACAACATCGTTGGTGGAGAAGGAGTGGGAGAAGAACCAAGGGATATAGGGGTCACAGGAGAGCCACCTGGCCCCGCCTCCATCCAACTCACCCAGACACTCCCTGCCTGCAACCCCTCCCCACTCTCCGACTGGTCCTCACCTTTTTGGATTTGTCAATGCGACAGAACTTCTGAACCACCTCCACAGGGACGGGGGCGGGGCCTGTAAATGGGTCCTGGGCCTGGGGCAGAGAGGAGGCAATTAGGAAACAGGCTCAGGTTGACCCCAACCCTCGTACTCTCAAGCACAAGGCGACTTGCCTTGCCACCCTATCAGGTGCCAGGCTCACCCCAGACAAGCTCCGCTGAGGCCCTGGACTCCTCCGTTCCCGGGGTTTCTTCGGGACCTGGGGCTTCTTGGAGATCCGAGACTTCTTTGTGCTGTGAGTGTTCTTTGGCTTCTGGGGGCGGAACTCTCGATTCCTCTTCCGTTTACGAGGTGGACCTGGAGAGGCTCCGGCAGCAGTCTGAGTGGTCTCTTCCTCCCAGTATCGCCGCGGTTTCTGCCGGCAGATCAGGATCCCCGATAGTGCGCTGCCCCTCGCCCCGCCCCTCCAACCCCGCAGCTAAAAACTTCCCTTCCACCCCAAGGAGGTCTCTACCTTCTTCTTGCCCTGAAGTTTGTCTTTCTTGGGCGGGACATTATTGCCCAGCTTGGGGACCGTCTCCATCTAGTCCACTCGAACCACGATACACGTGCAAACTCTTCTCAGCTGTCCCACAATCGGATGGAGAACTCCCGGAAGTTCTCCAACCCTCATCCAATCAGCGCCGCCCCAGGTCTGAAGTCTTTTAGGCGCCATCTTGACTGAGGGCGCGCTCGCCACTGAGGGCCTCCGCGGGCCTTGGCCCCGCCCTCCCGTGCAGCAGCTTATGCCCGAGTAATGAAAGAGAGGCTGTCCGGGGCCAGGACCCAAGCAACCGTGCAGTTTCTTTTTCCAGCTTGGTTTCCCCATCTTGCCTAAAACCTTCCAAATCCAGTCTTTTCAGCGGAAAGCCGCTCATTAAACTGTTAGAACTACATTTCCCGGCATGCACCAGACGAAAGCTTCCGGCGCCGTCTTTTCCCGGCATTCGTTGTTTACTTCCGGGTTTACCAATACTGACGGGAGAACGTGAGTGGGTCAGGGATTTGGTTGAGGGGTTTGGGGTCCTGTTTCGCCCGCCACCCCCTGGGGCAGGGGTGAAGCAGATATTCCGGATCCGGAGAGACTGCGGTGTTCCGAGAGGCTGCCTGTCAGGAGGGCTGTCATTTCCGCAGGCCAGAAAAGAGAGCTCGGGTACCTTCCAGAGTGTGAGACCCAGCGCCCCCCTCCCGCTCCCCGCAGGCTTTCGTCCCCGCCATGGCTGAGCTAATCCAGAAGAAGCTACAGGGAGAAGTGGAGAAATATCAACAGCTACAGAAGGGTAAGGGAGCAGGGTCGGTGTGGCCTCGCCCCAATTCCCTCAAAACCCAAAGCCATACCCAGACCATGTGTTCTGCACTGCCCCCACCCCACCCCCCTACTCCCGGCCCCAGCGTGCGGGTCCATCCCCACCTCTATACTCTTCCCATCCACTGACTCGCCGCCCCATCCTTGGCCTACTTCCTCAATTAAATCTTTTTCTCATCAGGATTTTGGGGGTCGGGTGGCGCATGTGATGTCTCTAATAAAGTCTTTCCTCCCACCCACCAGACTTGAGTAAATCCATGTCAGGGAGGCAGAAACTAGAGGCACAACTAACAGAAAATAATATCGTGAAGGAGGTGAGAGACTGGGATTTGTGGGGTGAGGAGGGATCTGTCCTGGCAGTAATTCTGATCATGTATGTCCCACCCCTCCATCAGGAACTGGCCCTGCTGGATGGATCCAATGTGGTCTTTAAACTTCTGGGTCCCGTGCTGGTCAAACAGGAGCTGGGGGAAGCTCGGGCCACAGTGGGGAAAAGGCTGGACTACATCACGGCTGAGATGTGAGTCTTTATTCCACCCCCCTGTGATGTACCTGACGCGTTGGGAAAAAGGTGTTGAGGAACCATCGTAGAGTCGCTCTCCAGAGTATCCCCCAATTGTCCAGTTCCTCCAACCCTTCCCTTGTAACTCCTCTCCTCCATCCTCCCCTTAGATCTCAAGTTTTCCACCAATCTTCTTCTTGCCTTCAGCACCCTCAACAGTAAGTCTCAGTAACTTCTCCTTACTTGCTTTTTTGCCTTTCCTCAGTAAGCGATACGAATCCCAGCTCCGGGACCTAGAGCGGCAGTCAGAGCAACAGAGAGAGACCCTTGCTCAGCTGCAGCAGGAGTTCCAGCGGGCCCAGGCAGCAAAAGCAGGGGCTCCTGGGAAGGTCTGACCCTGTCCTGGGGGCGGGGGAGGGGAGGAAATGAGGCAGCTCTAGGGTCTATACTGTAGCTAATAAAATGTGAAAATACCTGGCCGTTTTCTGACCAGTCGCTTCTGTTATAATTGTCTCCATCCATTCTCCTGGTCCCTTCCACCTTATATGTTTATCACTTGCATTACTCTCTCAGGTCCAGATCCTTGCACTGGAATCTCTGTGTGGCAGAGTAACCCTTCTTTCTTGAGACTAAAATCCGAAATGTCTCAAACCTAATTCTTGCCTGTATGTGGAACCCTTAACTCTTCCATATCTTGGTTGGAAACATGAAAAGGGCATTTACAACACAATAATTTCAGGGAAAGTGAGTTTATTGAAGAACTCACAATTCTCTGACCCCAGAATGAAACATGGTGACCCTCCTTTGCTATGATTTCTTGTCATCCTCAAAATAGCCCTGGCACATTAGTTCTTTTTAGTCTCTTTCTTCCTAGAATTTGAGTGTAGCTTAAACTGATTTCAAGCCCCAGCACATAATGCATTGTAATATTGTAAGGTCTCCCAGTTTGTACATTGTCCACAAAGTTGTTCTTCCATTTCTTTGTCCTAAAATTGTTTCTTACAAATTCAGAGTCAGGGGTGTTCTTCATGCTGATCACTTTAATTGGGATGGCTAGTACTTGACATGGGTTTGTAGCAACTGAGGAGAAAAATGTAAGAGCAAATAAAGGGACCAGGGATGGCGAGGTTGCTGGGGAGGAACAAACCATTCTGAGGAAACCGTTTCCACTAAGTCCTTGCTTCCAGCTCTTCATGGATAGAGAACATTGGGCCCCTCTTTTTCCACGGTGTCTACCTTCAGCCAACTCCCCACCCCCACTCCAAGCAGCTAGTTCGTACACACTGCAAGGACGGGAGTAGAGTTCAGGTAGTGTTTTGGTTTATTAGTGTTGTCACAGTGACAGGAACCCCCAGACTAGGAAGAGGAACTCCTACTAGAACCTTTTTCTTACCATTCCCTTCCCCTGGGGCTCAGAGCCTCTAGGCTTTTCCTTTCCCCCTACTTCCAGGCCTTTCCTTGGCCCTTAGCATGTTAGGATGTGGCCAGGAATCAGAAACGGATCCTTTTCCCAGCACTAGCTGTGTGCTGCATTCATGGAAAGTGGGAAGCTATACACAGGTATCCGTCTTGGGTACCAAGATTACCAGTTCCCATAGGGCTGGATCTCGGCTGGCTGGTAAACCAGTGGCGCTTCACTGCCCCAGGGTGGTTGGCCATCCTTCTGGATTTTTCCCCAGTGCGGCAACTGCCACCATTCAGGATGGCTCCCCACATCTGGCACGGCCACCATGAGTTCTAGGAGCCAACAGGGCTTCGTCCTCAGAACAGTGCTCGGGCTATCTTCCTCCCTTTGGCCTTGATCCGGGGAAAAGAACCCCCTCCTCCCTCACTTGGGGGAGTTCCCGAGGCAGAAGGGCCACTGGCACGGCCCAGTGTAGCAGTGGAGGGCCGTCGCCGCTGCCGCAGGAGGAAATCGAGTGAAGCTCCATCCATAGCATAGAAGACGTTAGCCGAGGGGGGGATGGTCAGCTCTGTAGGTTCAGAAAGGGTGTCAAACACAAACACAGTCATTCCCCGCACAACCCCCCGGATGTGGACGCACTCTCCTCCAGAGTCTGTCTGCCCTCCCAGCCTCTGACCTCGCTCCCCTGGGAGCAGCTGCACTAGCTCATACTCTGAAGCCACCGCAGAATCACGATTGTTTTTCTTAAGGACACGACTGATGACACTTGGAGCCTTGTCCTGGCTTGTCACCTGGCAGGACAGTAGACCAAAAGAGCAATCAGTTGGCCATGATGACCTGTGCTTTCCATTTTTCCAACCCTAGCCAGTAATCCCAACCAGAAAAGGTTACCCGCACCCAAACTTTCAAGCGAAGAGGGAAACCCAACATGGTGGCTCCCTGTACTCCATCCGCCAGCCCACATAGTTGCTGGGCTGCTTCCTGTGGGGAAACTGCTATTGGTTCTGAAAATCTAATACAGCCACCCAAAGTTCAAGGTGCACCAGCTAATGCAAAGTAATCTTCAAAAGAAAACATGGTTGCTAAAACCAAAGGTCAATTAAAAGTAAAAACAGGGCTTCCCTGGTGGCGCAGTGGTTGAGAGTCCACCTGCCGATGCAGGGGACACGGGTTCGTGCCCCGGGCCGGGAGGATCCCACATGCCGCGGAGCAGCTAGGCCCGTGAGCCATGGTAGCTGAGCCTGCGCGTCCGGAGCCTGTGCTCCACAACGGGAGAGGCCACAGCAGTGAGAGGCCCGCGTACCGCAAAAAAAAAAAAAAAAAAAAAAAGTAAAATCATCCTCCCATTTGGCTGTTGACATCTAAGACATCATCTATCTCTAGTCCCTCGGGGCACCATCCTTCACCCCACCTCCCAGCCCACAGCTCCCTCACCAAGATGCTCTTGTAGACACTGCCGTCTTCCCCCAGCTCCATCTGGACTCGGATGATGCGGCAATCAGAGGCCCCTGGCCCAGGCCCCCCTCCCCCATATCCAGGCCCCCTGGAGGCCCCTTCTGCACCCCCACTGAGCGGGGAGCCACAGGAGGCTGAGCGGCGGTGACCTCGAGAAGGCCTCGGGGAGGAGGCTGGGGGAGAGAGGTGGCTGGGGTCAGCGGGACTCTGAAGGGCTGGAGTGCTTTCCAGGGCGGAGTCCAGAGATGAGACAGACGGCCACTTCATGTGCTGGGGACAAACGACACAGGGAACTGGCACGAAGGCAGGGAGGTCAAGGAAGAAGGATTCACGAAGTCAGGGTCAGTGTTGAGGTCAGAGGTCAGGAGCGGAGCTCACCTGGGCCAGCCGGGTCAGCAGTGGAGCGGGGGTTGCAGGCACCTCCTCTGCCCCCACATTCGGCCAGTCCCAGGAGACAAGGGGTGTGGGACCTCCAACAGAACCCAGCACCCTGGAGTGGCAGGACATTGGGAAGGTCAGAGGGAGAAGGACAAGTCCCCAAGAGACCACCCTCCAACCACTGACTCCCTCACTCTGTCCACTGCGAGATGACAAGCGTTGGCCGAAGCACCCGCGGGGCAGGAGGGTCACTGCTACTGGATGGCTCCACCTCACAGGACACCTGATGGCTGGGGATGGGGGCAATGGGCAGAGGTCAGTGCATGACATACTGACCCCCACGCCCAGCCTGAGCCCTGGAGTCCCAACCGCACCCAGCCAGTCACCTCTGGGCCTCTGTCAGTGGCCGGAGCCCCTGTAGCCACCGCTGGATATCGGGGTCAGGTCGGAGGTCATAGCCACGACATTTGTTCTGGAGCTGCCTCAGCTCAGAAAGGACAGCAAACTCCTAGGAAGGAGCCCACAGACTGCAGGCGCCAAAATTCAGGAACCCCTGACTCTGCCCTCCTCTCCCCTTCCTGGGATGTAGCTAGGGACAGCTAGCATCCAGCCCAAATGCTCCCCTCACCTTCCTCCGCTTGTCAAAATTGATGTATCCGTTCTGCAAGGATAAAGGGGATGGGGTGAGGGTCCCAACCCTGCCACAGAGAGAACATCCCCTCTCCCAAACACTCACTTCACTCAGCCTCTCTGACTCCTCTGGCCCTCCCCCTCCTCCCCCTCTCATCCATCATGCCCCAAGACCCCTACCTTACCCTTTAAATAGAACATCATGGGTCAAAATTGTGTCCACTTTACAGTTAAGAAAATTAGAGCTCAGAAAAGATAAGGAACTTGCCCAAGATCCCAGTATTGATTTATTTAGCAAACTATATATGCTTACATCTCAGGCATGTTCTGAGCACTCGCCAAACGTTAATTCATTTAACTCGCATAATAAAAGGTTGATGTAGAGACGTCACTAGTTTCCCATTTACAAATCACTAAGGCACAAGGAGGTTAAACAAACTTGCCGAAGTAACAGAGTCCTGGCAGTGCTTCTGCCTTGCAGCCCCTTCTGGAAGGAGGTCTGTCTGACCCTGAGGCCTACTCATTCCATTATCGCAATGCGCGCGCGCGCACACACACACACACACACACACACACACACACACACACACACACACACACACACACACACACACACACACACACACACACACACACACACACACACACACACACACACACACACACACACACACCACTGACCTCCAGCTCATCCTTGGAGGCTGCGTCCAGCATCACAAGGTCCTTCAAGAAGGTGCCAAGGTATGGGACCACACCCTGAGATCAGAGGTAAGAGTCAGTCACCCCTGCCATTGATCCAAGGCCCCTCCATCTCTCCGCACTTTCCTATCCCATTGCCTCAGAGAACAAGTTGAATTCTCCTCACGCTGCTGTGCCTCCTCTTCCATCCCTCAGACTGCTTCCACCCCCAACTAGTCACTCACCCCACCCCGGGAGCCAGACCTCGGGGACTTCTTGGAATTTGGCTCCGGAGAAGGCTGCAGCTTCACCTCCTGGTGGTGACAGAACAAGGAGACATGGGGGTGGGGGTTGGGGGGTGGGGGGGATGTCTGGGAATGCTGGGAACAGGCCTCACCTGCAGGAGGAGCTCCCGGCTCTGGGAATAATTATCCTCCTCGGAGAAAATCTGGCAGAGGCTGGAAAAGACTCTGAGGCTGTCCCTGGGGAGCAGGAGGCAGTGGTCTTGAGGAGGGGCCTGGCTCAGTTGCCCCCCTCCCAGCCCTTACCCGACTCCAGTGCCCCATCCTCCCCACCTGGCTGCTTCCCCCCAGGCTGCCCGAAGCCTGTGGATGGGGCTGGATTGCAGGGCCGACACCACAGCATACACTGAAGAGAAGTTTCGGAGCAGACGGCACTCCTGTGGGGTTCACAAGAGGGGGCCGCAGCTGTGGGCCTCTTTCCACACCACAGTCCCTAGTAGGGCCGAGCCTCTCTCTTACCTCTGCCACACGGATCCACTTCTCCAGCAGTCGGGCCCTCTGGGGGGGACGGAGTGGCCGTATGGTCACCTCCCCAGGCCCCTCTCCGGTTGAGGTAGCCCCCAGGACAGAGCTGACCACTGCCCCTGCCACCTTGTTGAACTGTATGACAGTAGCCCGGACAGACGGGCAGAGGTGGGAATGTCCTGGCCGGTCTCTGTGACCCCACAGGCCCCCCAGGCACTGAGAGGGGACCAGATTGAGAAATAGCTCCTGTGGGGTAGAGGTTAGAGGTTAAAGTTTGTAGTCAAGTGAGGTCAGCCTTCCAATATCAGGGGTGTGAGGATCTCAGGTGGCCAAGGAACCAGAGGGGCACATGGTTTGAAGGGCAACAATCAAGAGGAAAGGGGGCAAGGTCAAAACTGGGTGGGCGAAGGAGACTGGGAGCTGGATCAGGAAGGATTGGAAGCACGCTAAGGATCTGGAGTCAGGGACAGGTTAGTAGGGGGCAGGGGGCAGGGGGGTCAGAGGTCAAGGTCTCACCGCATCTAGCAGGGTCAGCTGTTCGGCCAAGTGGTCAGCGAGGAACACCAGGACATCCGTGGGGTCAGCAGGGGGATCGCCGGGGAGGGCCAGGGGCTTAGGAAGTTCGGGGGTCTGGGGGTCCACCCGGGACCGGAGGTTGCGGATGAGGTCAGCGCCGCCCCCCCCAACACCCTCCCCTGCTGCATACCCTGTCCGAAGCAAGAAGCTCTCAAGCCGGTCAATCTGACCCTTGACCTCAGAGCCAAAATCCTCAGGATGAGAGGCCAGCCAGGTTGACAGTACAGAGATGGCTACCCTGGGAGAAGTGGAATCCGCCAGGGGTCAGATGTCAGGCTGCAGCCTGGGCGGAGGGAACTGTGAGGTTAAGAATCAGGGGTCACTCACCCTTTTGTCCTCTCTAGCTCATCAGTAGGATGAGATTCAAGGGCTTCCAGCCTGGGGAGTGGAAGAGATTCTATCTGTCCATTTTTTCCAAAATGCTAGTGGCTTTGACTATTTGGGCGGGATATTCCGGCTTTAGAAAGTCCAGACATGTCAATGACCCTTGGCCCCTTATGACCCTGACCTGTCAGCCATAAGCCCTAGCAGGGCAGGCGTGGAGGTGAAGGCCCGGTGAGTAGCCAGGAAGGCTGCCGTGAAGGTCACGTCAGTCCCTGATGTCCGGGTGTCCAGCAGGTGTCTGACCAGGGCCTCCAGAGTGCCAGCTCGGAGCCTCCGGAAGGAACGCGGGGGAGGCCTCGGGGCCTGGGGGAGACAGAGGGCCAGTCACTGACCCTTTTTTCAACTCTGCCCCTAGATATCTGGGGGAAATCCCAGACCTAGGAGATGATCCAGGCTCACTGTATTAAGATTCAGAGAGGGCAAAAGACTTGACCTAAGTCACACAGCAGAGTGCAGTCTGCAAACTTCCAACCTGGCACTCTGGCCAGAAAGTTGGCCGGAGGAAGGGGAACTGGGAGGTGGAGGGTCAGAGGTGTGAAGTCAAAGTTATGATCTCACCAAGGGATCAACAGACCGATACTGGCGACTTGTGACAGTAAAGGTGGCACCATCCTCCTCCTCGTCCCAGACAGACACAGGGGCCTGGAGGAGCAAGGAAGGGGAGGTCAGACAGTTCCCCACCATACCCCACTGCCCAACCCTCAGCCCCAGGCCCTACTCCTCCCTCTGTACCCCTCACCTGTTGCGGCGGGGGACAGTACCAGCGAGTACGAGGGGTGGGGGGGACTAGTGACCCCAGGTCTCCCCCACTGGGGCCCAGACAGCCCCCCGCAAGCCGCCTCAGGGCCCGGTGGAGTCTAGGGGTTTGCCGTGGGGGGCTGGATGGAATGCAGGAACCCTGGTCCTGGAGACCGCTGTAGCCCCTTCCCCCCAGAGCTGAACCCCAGAACAGCGGAGAATCAAGGTGCAAAGGGTAGGAGACGGGAAGCGAGAGAGGCAGAAAGCCTGAGGCAGAGACCTTGAGAAGCTGAAACCTCAGTCACAGGCACAGCCGCATGCTCCGCCCTCCCCCGCAGGAACTGACCAAGCCCAAAGAGTTAGTCCTTCCCCTTAGCCCCCTTTCCCCGGGTCCCTCAGCCCTGGAGACCCCCCTCGAGGTGGCGGCTCTGATCCCAGTACAGGAAGAAGGGGAAGTGGGGATGATGTGGGGGAAAGACTCAGAGTGTCATGTGACCCAGCCCCTCCCCCAACCGATCCCGAAAAACCAGCCCTGCTAGTCACCCAGCCCTCACCCAGACTCTGGACCCAAGAGTCCAAAGCCTCGGGGCCTCAAATCCAACTTTTGGCGCCTCCCGAGGCCCCAGTCATACTCCTGGCCACCGCCATTAGTCCCGGAGAAAAGCAGGTGACCACCCGCCACTCAGCCCGGGATGGTCCCTCCAAGGTCCAAGAACCTTGGCTTCGCGCCTCCACCGAGAGCCCGGCAGGAGAGGGGGGAGGGGTCACGAAGTCAAAGGGTTCCCTCCCCAATCCCGGAATCAGAGGAGCGGGTTACTGTGGAAACAAACCCCTCCCCGCCAAACAAAAACAGGGAGGGAGACAGGGACCTAGACACCAAGCCCAGAGACGGGCACACTCGGGCACAGGCGGAGAGGGCCAGAGACCCGCAGGACAGCCAGCCAGACGCTCCTGGCAGGAACAGGGCAGGTTCCTGCGGGCAGGTCCTGAGTCACACTGCGGCACAGAACCACAGAAACGCCGGGACTCCCCGCAGCGGGGAGACAGGCAGACACCAGCGAGAGGCGCGGAAGTAGCTGAGGCAGGAAGAGATGAAGGGACACAGACACCAAAAGGTGGAGAGTCTCAGAAATATACACGCCCCCTACCTCCCACCTCCCGCGTCTCACCTCGTCGTCTTCCTCCTCCTCCTCCTCCTCCTCCTCCTGCCCCCCGCCCACGCCCCGGCCACCTGGGCCCCCACCCTCTTCGGGGTCTCGACTCCGGAAGCTGCTCAGCACGACTCCCCCGGGGGGGCTCGTGTCCCAAAACAGCCGCAGGGGCCGCGGGAGCATGGCCAAGTGAAGGAATCAGCGGGGTCGGGCCATGGGGGCGCCTGGGGAGAGACAGGAGGGGTCAGGTGGAGAGTCAGGTGGGCGCGGGGGATCCGGAGGGGAGGTAAGCGGGTGGGTTCTAGGTAACCGGATGGGAGTCCTGCAGGGAGGCTGGGCGGGGGGGGGGAAGGAGGGATACAGGGGTGGAATATGGGGGGCCTTGCATTTTGGGGATGAGGGGGTCACGAGTACGGGAACGGGCAGGGTCACAGGGTGCTCTGGCTCTGACCTGCTCAGGAGGGGTGGGGGCAGCGCGGGTCCCGGGCCGCTGTTCCCGTAGGTCTCCGGCCCCTGATCAAGTTCCCGGACCGAGTCCCTTCCCTGGCTTTTCCGCACCCCCTTGTACCCCACCCCCTCGCCAGACTCCCGGGCCCTCCCGCCCTTTCCGCTCCCCCCACGTCCGCCCGCTCCGCGAGCAGGAGCCAAAAAGGGAAGGAAGTGAGGACAGGAGCCAGGGCCGCGGACGAGAGGAGCGCTAGACACTCAGGGGCCGGGACCCAGGAGCCCGGGGCTCCAGCTCCGCTGTCCTCGGGCCCCCCGGACTCGGGGATCCTGGAACCCAAGTCGCCCCGCACTTAACTGATATAAAGATTTCAGTCTCCAGCCCCCGGGGAAGGGCAGGAGCCAAATTTCACATTCCTCTCCCCTAACACAACCACTAGGCTAAAACTCCCGCGGGAAGCGTTTTAGGCGGGGACGGACACAGTTCCTCCAGCCCGCGGGGTTCCACTCCCACCCCCACCCGCGCGTGTAGCGGGCCGAAATCCACTCCGGCTTTTCCTGAGAGCCCTGGGTTCCCGCCCCCTCGGAAAGGGGCGGAGCAGGAAGCCGCCACGTCCGGTTAGGGACTCGGCGCTCGGGGGTTTCCGACGCCAGGGCCTGGATCTCGGTTCACGTACTGTCACCCCTCTAGGGCCGGCTGCTTGAGGGCGTCCTGTCCGCCATTAGTGGCGCCCGACCCCAATCAGTTCCGAAAGGGGATTGGGTGCAGCCGAGGCATTTGAGAGGCGGGGTCGTTGGAAGGAACCACACGCGATTGGAAGTGTTCTCGCGCTTGCAAAGGGGATCCCTGGGGAAGAACTAAGGCACCCGTTGGAAGCACTGAACAAGTTTATTCCCATACGATTAGACCCGCTCCCCGCGTCAGTCTGGCCGACCGTCCTGACCTTCGGAGGTCCCTAAGCCGAGCCGCTGCTTCCTTCCTCCAATAGTTATTTGATCCAACACCTGCTTTTGAATTCTTAGGACGCAAAAAGACTAACTTCTTATATTGAGCGCCCTCCAGCGGGCGCCAGGCCCTGTGCCGGCGCGGGGGATACACCAGGGGACGGACAGGCTCATCCTCGCCTTCGAGGAGACGACAGTCCGGGCAGGGAGACAAGCATTTAACAACGACTCGCACAATCACTTAAATACAACCGTGGTGAACCGCACAAGAGGGACACGCGGCGATCTGAGGGAATGACAAGGCTGACCTGGTCTGGAGCCCAGGAAGGGCGAGGATGGACCAGGCAGAGGGAACAGCGCTCTGGGACCCAGGGAGGGTAGGAGGCTATTGAAGAAAAGGATCAGCCGTAGGTGTGATAAGCATTGAGAAGAGGGCCGGAGAGAGCACGAGGCGGGCTTGAAGAGGTAAGCAGTGGCTGGAGCTCAGGGATACACAAGCCAGGACAAGAAGAATGGATTTTGCCTCTCGAGCACCCGTTTCTGTCCCAGAGGTCCCTGAGACTATTTCAGGGGGTATGCGAAGTTTGGGCTATTTTCATAACAATCGCAAACTGTTATTTGCCTTTTCATTCTCATTCTCTAAAAAACGTACAGTGTTTTCCTGAAGCTACATGACGTGTATTGACATCGTCCCCACAGCTAATGGAACGTGTGCTTGTGTCTTCCTGTGTATTAAATTGTTCTCAGTTTTAAGTTCTAGTACAATAAATATCTATAGTTTATAACCCACATAAGCAAAAGCTCTGTAGGGTCCTTGATAATTTTTAAGAGGTCCTGAGAACAAAAATTTTGAGAACTGCTGCTCTAGAGCCCTAAGAAGGTGAATGTCTTTTGTCTTTTCAGAAAGCAGCTGCTCACTGGAGAGAGACTGGAGGGGGCACGAACCAAGGGTATACAATTTGGGGGAGTTACTACAGTGGCTCAGACCAGAGATGATGGTGGCTTCCCCAGGATGGTGGTGAGTTGGCCTCACTGTGTTTTCTGGAAGAGAAGTAAAAAGGAGGTGAGGAATTCGGGGCAGGGTGAAGTGCTCATGGTCAATCCAGAGACAAATGAACATCATGGGCACAGAGGATGGCAGATGATAGAGGCTAACATTTTCTATGTGTTTTAAGCCTGGCACTGTGCCAAGTGCTTTTGCTCCTGCATCTTCCAGAGGAGATGCCCTTTCTCTTTTAATCATTCCAAGAGCCCTCTGAGGCTCTGCTGGCCGGAAGGGTAGCCACCACCCACTTGTGTCTGTTGAGCATTTGAAATGTGGCTAGTCCAAATTCAGGTGTGCTGCCAGTTTAAAATAAACCCCTGTTTTTGAGGACTTAGAATGGAAAAAACACTATAATTTCTTATACTGATGACATGTTGCCACGATAACATTTTGGATATATTAGATATCTCTTTACCTTTTTAAAGCAGTCCCTAGATTATATATTTAAATTTACGTATGTGGTTTGCATTATAATTCTATTGGACAGCACTGCCTAAGCAGTTTTTTTCCCCCTACACCCAAGGAAACTGAGGTGTAGCATGTTTGAGATGGCAGGATTTAATGCAGGTCTGTGTGAATTCCAAGTCTGGGTTCTGCCCACCAAGCCAGCAGCCTCCCTCCTGGGTGAGGAGTTGGGCAGAGGGGATAAAATGAGAAGGGAAAAATAAAGGAAGGTAGAGTGTTGTTACCTTTTCCACTGAATCCTTGGAAGTTGCCAGGTAGGCAGCTGTGGAGAGAAATTTAGAAGGGATGGGATGGGGCAGTAGAAGGGCAGAGGGATGGGTGTCAGACTTCTTCTGGGAGGAGGAAGAGGATGTCTGCCAGTCAAGGGTCCCAGCCTGGGTGGGACTTACACTCACCGGCCCAGCCCAGCACGTTGATGAGCCCAAGGAGGAGAAAGGCAGACAGGAAGAGGCCTACGCCATCCTCCAGAGAGGGCCCAGAGAGACCTGGCAGGCAGAAGGAGCAAGAATGAGTCTGAAATTCCCAGGCACCTCTCCCCACACCCCTCCCCGTTTCTCCATATTTCAGGCTCTTACCAGCTACCTGCAGGGTTACCTCGGCGCTGCGCCCCAAGGCGGGCAGGCTGGGGTGGTGGACACGACAGGCATAGCGTGCCCCATGCTGCCCGGTGGTGACCGGGGGTGGCTGCAGGTGTGCAGAGAGGCTCACGGAGCCATCTGAATGATGGCTTAGGGCGGAGAGCCACCTCTGCCCCTCGGCCTTCTGAAAGCGACCCTCTGGGCCACCCCAGAGCTCCCACTCCACCTCCAGGCCCTCGGAGGGGTAGAAGTGGGACACGAGGCAGAGCAGCTCCGGGGGTGCCTCCCTGGGGGCAGCCCATATAAGAGGTGCTGGTGTCAGGGTCACCTTGGGGGGCTCTGGGGAGAGAGTAAGAAAGCAGCATGAGGGAATCAATCTACACTGTCCTCTCTCAGAGGCCCTCAGTGTGCCCTCTGGCTTCCCCAATACTGAGGGGTTTGGGTTTTCTCCTCCCAGGATGGGGAACCTGCCATCTCTCCATTGGTGTTTCACAGGAATCTCCATGCCAAAGCCCCCATTCTCAGGGACCCCTACTCCCTCAGATTTGGGAACCTTCATCCCAAAGCCGCTCACATTCCCAGGGACCCTCTACCCATTGCCCCCCTGACTCTCAGGGACCCCCAATCTGTCTCCCTCTACTCACCCAGCACCCTTTTCTCCACCATCCTTCCCCCATCATGGTGTCCCCATAATCCCAGTGATCACCCTCTACCCACAGAGACCCCTGTCCCCTCACTCACTCTGTACGGCAAGCTCCAGGGTGGTCTGCCCTTGTAGGTATGGCAGGTGTACAGTAGCCAGATAGGTGCCCTCCTGGAAGGGCTGCACTGCAGGCAGCCAGAAGGTCCCATTTCCGGTCCACGGCCCCAAGGGCTCATCATCATCCCAAGCAGCAAATGCCACCGCCCCCTCTCGGGCAGCTGGCATTTGCCCACTCAGCCCAGGAGTCGCAGCCAGCATCAGGTGCCCCTTACCCAGGTGCTGGCGTCGCCATTCCAGCCCAAAGGGAGGGGGACCTGGGGCCAGAGAGGTAGCAGCCTTGGGGGTGGGGGGCGAGTAGGCGAAGCTCAGGTCCAGCAGGGCATCTTGTCCCAATCGGATGCGAGGGGTGGGGGTGTGAGTGAGGACAGTCAGCACAGCTGAGGAAGATGAGGAGAGGAAGGTGGGGAGGGGGAGAGAAAGAAAGAGAATAAAATAGAGAAATGGAGTTACAGGGGGCACTCGACTCTAATTTACCCACCCCTCTGAGGACACCTCCTTTCTGACACTCACCATCTTCCAGCCCTCCCTGCAAATCCCCTTTGCCCTGGGACTGGGTGGGACCCAGTGAGACTCAGAGTGAGCAGAGAGGTCTCACGGTGAATAGAGGCAGTGAGTGGGTACAGCTCTTGAAGGCTGCTCGGAACACACAGCCCGTGCTGCACCAGCTCTGGGATCAGCGGGATCTGAGTGTGCCCTGACACAACCTGAACCAGCCCACCAGCCTCCACGCCCACCTTTGAAGAGCCAGGCCCTTCTTGGTTTGCTGGTGAAGAAGTGATGATTCATGACTGTCAACCCTATGGTGCTATGCAGAGTATTTACTGACTCTGGAAGGTTCTGGCTCTAGACTAGACCTGAACACAGACATCTGTGATCTACTGAGGCAGTATATGCTGGTTGAGTGCCTGGAGCCTGGCTGCCCTGGTTAATCCCCACTCTGCAGCTATTTATATGGCCTTGGAACAGTTACTTTACTCTTCAGTTTCTGAATCTCCTGAATAGGGATAATAATGATGATAGTACCTATCCCATGAGGTTGTAGTGAAGGTTAAATCATTTAACACCTGCTACTCAGACGTATGCAGTTCCTGATTCTGGATAACAAAGACATCTATATATGAAAGCTGCTTAGAACAGTGCCTGGAACACAGGATGACCACAAAAGTGTTTGCTGTGATTACAGCCAACCATCTGCCAGACAAATGTAACGTGCCCCAACTCAATAGCATCTCTAGAACATTTCCCCACTCGGCTCCAATGCCCATCTTACCTGCCTTGACCAATGATCACCACCAGCCCCCAGGCGCTAAAGGCAAGCATTTGGAGTCCCTAAGACTCCTTCTTCTAATTAATTCATTCAACTAATATTTATTGAGCACCTAGGATGTTCACGGTTGACGAGAGTGGTAAACAAGACAGGCAGCCCCTGCCTTCAAATTGTGTAGGAGACAGATTGCCAAATATAATGTGCTATGTGCTCTCCCCACCAGGCCCTAATTCTGTCTCCCAAATAGATCTTACATGTTTCCTACTCAAGTTCTTATCAATATACATTTGGACAATTACAACAGCCTCCTCTCAGGTCTCCCTATCCTCTATCAGTATCTCTCTCCCTTTCATTTCATCCTCCACACTGAAACCAAATAGCGTGGCTACAAGTCTGATCTGGGCACTTGCCTGTTTAAAAATCCCAGCTACCTAGGAAGCCAGCAACTAAAGGCACACGCTGGAGCTAGATGGCCCGGGTTCAATTCCTAGCCCTGCTTCTTACAAGTTGTGTGTCCCTGGGCAAATTACCTAACTGCTCTGTGTCTCATATATCTTCATCTGTGACATGGGAATAACATCAGTACCTAGTTCTAACGGTTGTTGAGAGGAATAAATAAGATTATGCCTATAAAGTGCTTAGAACAGGAGCTGGCATATAGAAAATGCTTAGCTGTTACTATTTTCATTACTGTCATCATCATCATGATGGACTTGCTGGGTATCTTGGGAAAAGGACTTAATCTCTATTTTCCCCATTAGTCCAATGATCTAATCCTTGCCACCTTTTGTAGGAATCAAGTAAAATAACAGGCTTTTGGAAAAATGGCACACGCACGCGCACACACACACACACACACACACACACACACACACACACACACACACAAAACTCCTGACGGTTCACTATCATTTATAAACTCCAGCTTTCACGGTACTTGGTAATCCAGCCCCCAACCCATCTTTCCAGACTTCTCTTGCACCCTAAGAACCAGCCACATAGAATCCCTTTCTTGCGACCAGCAGAAACTCTAGTCACTGGGCTTTTCTTTGCTTTGGTTCCTTCAGTTTCTAATGTCCCTCCCCCATTTTCTCCAACATCTAACTACTTCATGTCCTTCAGATCTGTTCCACTGCCAGAAATGTCTGGGTCTTCCATGTAGAAGTAATTTTTTTCTCTTGTGGTTATTTATTTTTTTTTTTTTCTTTTGCGGTACGCGGGCCTCTCACTGTTGTGGCCTCTCCCGTTGCGGAGCACAGGCTCCGGACACGCAGGCTCAGCGGCCATGGCTCACGGGCCCAGCCGCTCCGCGGCATGTGGGATCTTCCCGGACCGGGGCATGAACCCGTGTCCCCTGCATCGGCAGGCGGACTCTCAACCACTGCGCCACCAGGGAAGCCTCTGTGGTTATTTTTATGTAATTTTTTTTTCTTTTTTCTTTTTTTGGCCATGCCACGGGGCTTACGGGATCTTAACTCCCCAACCAGAGATTGAACCCCAGGCCCTTGACAGTGAAAGAGCAGAGTCCTAACCACTAGACTGACAGGGAATTCCCTTTTTTTTTTTTTTTTTTTTTGCGTTATGCGGGCCTCTCACTGTTGTGGCCTCTCCCATTGCGGAGCACAGGCTCTGGACGCACAGGCTCAGCGGCCCAGCCACTCCACACGTGGGATCCTCCCGGACCGGGGCACGAACCCGTGTACCCTGCATCAGCAGGCGGACTCTCAACCACTGCGCCACCAGGGAAGCCCCCCCTTTTTTTGTGTAATTTTTAATCCTAGCTTCTAAGGCCTATAAGGTTAAACTTCTCTGAACTTCATGGGATTGTTTTTGTTCAATAGAGTAAAAAAAAGTAAGCAATTTCATTGAGGTTATTAAAATCCAAAAATACAGTTTTGAATTGTAAGAATCAATCTGTAGGATTAATAAACAAAACCTAAAGGTTTTACAGTTAAACCTTAAGCTAACAGTGCTCTTTAATATGGGAGTATGAAGCAATTTTAGACCTGCATCCCACAACCTGGACTCTGTAAAAATACAAATGTAAACACAACAGGGCCAGAACCTGTTGGTAAGGAAATTTCTACCTGTTTTGCAGCTTGTATTATATAGGCTTATGCTTTTCTGTTAAAAAGTGAATGGTAAAAACTATTATAAAATATTACTGGGGCTTCCCTGGTGGCGCAGTGGTTGAGAGTCCACCTGCCGATGCAGGGGACATGGATTCGTGCCCCGGTCCGGGAAGATCCCACATGCCGAGGAGTGGCTAGGCCCGTGAGCCATGTCCGTTGAGCCTGCGCGTCTGGAGCCTGTGCTCCACAACGGGAGAGGCCACAGCAGTGAGAGGCCTGCTATATATATATATATATATATATATATATATATATATAAAAAACTGAAAAAATTTAAACCCAAATCTAATCAAGCCTCTAGCTCTAACTACCAATTTATAGGAAATATGGAGGGAAAAGGAACAAAGGAAATGACAGGATGAGGAAACAATTGGCCAAATATAGAATGTGGGAACTTCTACAGAACAAATGACAAATCAATAGCATTTAAAGGGGTGGGGCAATTACAAATAAAAGAGACTTAAGAGACAAAACTGGGACCTCCCTGGTGGCGCAGTGGTTAAGAATTCGCCTGTCAATTCAGGGGACAAGGATTCGATCCCTGGTCCAGGAAGATCCCACATGCCACGGAGCAACTAAGCCCATGTGCCACAACTGCTGAACCTGCACTCTAGAGACCGTGAGCCACAACTACTGAAGCCCGCGTGCCTAGAGCCCATGCTCCACAAGAGAAGCCACCGCAACGAGAAGCCCGCACACCGCAATGAAGAGTAGCCCCCACTCACTGCAACTAGAGAAAGCCCGCATGCAGCAATGAAGACCCAAGGCAACCAAAAATAAATAAATTTTTTAAAAAAGAGAGACGAAACTGTTATAGACTGAATGTCTGTGGTTCTCCCTCCCCCAAGCCCCCAATTCAAATGTTGAAGCCTTAACCCACAATGTGACTGTATTTGGAGATAGGGACTAGGAGGAGGTGATAAAGTTAATGAGGTCATAAAGGTAGGCCCTAACCTGATAGAGCTGGTGCCCTTATAAGAAGAGGAAGAAACACCGCAGCTCTCTCTCTCCCCTCCACGTGGGGACACAGCCAGAAGGCAGCCATCTGTAACCACAAGGGGAGAGTTCTCACCAGACAACAGCCCTGCTAGCACCTTGATCTTGGACTTGATCTTGGACTTCTAGCCTCCAAAACCGAGAAAATAAATTCCTGTTGTTTAAGCCCCCTGGTTTATGATATTTTGTTTTGGCAGCCCAAGCAGCTGCAACAACCAAATAGAATATATAGACCTCTTTTTTATCCTGACTGAAGCAAACAGACTGTAAAATAACATCATTGAGACAATCGGGAGAAATTTAATATGAGCCAGGAGTTAAATGATACTAAGGAATTGTTTGTTTTGTTAGGTATGATAATGCTATTGTGGGGGGGGGAGTTGTTAAAGTCCTTATATGATAGAGATGCTTACTGAAGTACTTATGAGTAAAATAATACGATGGGATATACTTAAAAATACTTCCAAAAAAGAACAGAAGTTTGGGGGAGGATAGGTAAAACAATTTGGTAAAATGTAATAACTATACAAGTAGATAATGGGTATATGGGGGGTTCATTTTACTGTTCTCTACTTTAGTGTGTCATTGAAACTTTCTATAACAATTTTAAAAGAACGATGAGAATTAAATACTATACACACAAGTATATTACAAAAGTATATTTCTCAAGAAACATTTTAGAGTATTTGACAACTAAGTTGGTAAGAAATAAAGTATAAATGCATACTAGCGAAATTACTGATGATCTGTGACCCTGGAAAGAGTTCATTTTTAGCTTTACATTGAAACAACAACTTTCACATTCTTAAATCCCTAATCAAGTAGGAATGCTTGAAAAGGAGGGCTGAACACAGCAACTAGTTTTCACCCCTGGTGGTGGGTGAGATGCAATAATTTTCTCTCCTGGGCACACGCCCATGGCTCCCTATCTGCACTTCTTTTATGGTCCAAGTCACTTTCTACTCTACAATTACCCAAGACAAATCTGATGGGAACCTTCCTGAGAGTAGACTCTACATCCGATCACCTTTGTGACCCTTAAAAGTAACCAAGGCCACCCAGAGGTTCTGATTTAATTCATCTGGAGTAAAACTCAGATTTCAGTATAACCTCCAAAAGGATTCTTATTTGCAGCCTGGACTGAGAACTACTGGGCCCTAATTTATTCTTGGTGATAATAAATATTTAATCAGTGAATAAATTAACAAAGTGTCTCGCTTGATTTTTACAACAATGGGAAGGCAGATGGGAAATAACCATCCACATTTTACAGTTGGAAAAGCATATTCAGAGAGAAAAGGACATTCTCACCCCACCTTGTGAAGCCAACAGCCTGGGAAATATTCCTACCCACTAGAGAGAGCTACTGTCCCCACAAGGAGCAGTTTGCCTCTGCCCCTGCCCACAGCGAGGTCTGGGGACTAAGAATGGAGGTGTAGGCAGATGTGAGGGTTTCAGGGTGGGTGCTGAGCCCCGTGGGTGATTCTCTCTCAGTGATGAGGGTGGCAGGGAGAAGGTACTGGGGAAGGGAGGGTGTAGGGCTCGGCTGGGGTTGACCAGCCGGTCAGGCTGTATTGTTTCCATAAAATCGCACAAGACTGAAGGAAGCCGAGGACTCTGTTAATATCCTACCTACCCTCTCGAGAAGACCTCCGAGAAATCCCAAATCCCGGTCATATCTTCCCCATTCTTGCTTTATCGGCCCACTCCCTCCCTGCGCCCCAGCCCAGCAAGGTGCCCGACCCCTGGGCCTCAAACTGCGTCACACAATGCAGTAAGTGGCCCTTGCAGCGCGAACCATTAGCTCTGCCGCTTCCCTTCCACGCACTCAAGCCCACCATTCGGTGACCACAGAGTCAGGGCATCATCACGCGCCATAGGGAAGGGTCTGTCAAGGGAGGTCGACGCGCTAGAGCTCAAGAGCCTGCGCTTTGCTGGTTGCTGCAGTGCCGGATGTGGGCGCGGGTGGGGCGCGAAGGCTGTTTTTTTAAACTGGGTGAACCGCAAATGTGGGGGAGCCTAGCAAGATCTAGGAGGAAAGGTGCAAAAGTTCCTGTTTCTGAGACCCTCCCAACTCTGTCGCCTAGCGAGTTTCTTAAGGTCGGGTGTCAGGAACCCCCGCCTGGCTCCAAAGCCCCGCCCCAAACCGCACTTTTGTTTAAACTAGGCTGGAACTAGAAGAACCGGTAGAGACATCTTAACTTCAGCTGAACTGCCTCGATTTATAAATAAAGAAACTGAGACCCGACTAGGGAAATGACTCGCTCAAGTCCACATAGCGAGTTAACGGCTGATCTGGACCCTTAGAATCTACCCGTTTATCTCTACTTCCCCTCGGTAGCTACCTGTTGCCATGGTGATGAGAGCAGGCTCCGGCTGAGGCTCGGACTGTGGTCGAAGGAGGCTGGAGAGGCTGAGGACCGGGCTGGACATGCTGACCATGAGCCACCTCCCATCCAGGGCCCGCGGGCAGCTCTGCTCCGGGGTCAAGCCGCTGAGCCAGATCGCCGAGGCAGGAAGCGGGACGTAGTGGCTCATTTCGCAGCGTGGCGCGGGGGCGTCCCGCGGGTATCGCCTGAAGGCGGCCAGGAGGGTGCCCGCGGGGTCTGTGAGCACAGAGAGAGAAGTTGCTGCAGTAGAATCTCCGCCAGGAAAGGGGAGGGGAGAGCAGCGTCCAGGGAATTTTAAAGGTACAGACTATCCGGTAGCGAGAGATTTAAAAGTGATCCAGTTTCATTTTACAGAGGGGGAAACTGAGGCCCGAGGTCACTGTGAGACCTAAAGAGCAGAGGGTTTCGGTGGAGGCGACAGAGTTGGGAGCGAGTCCAGCATGACTCACCATGCACTTTGAGGTAGCGCTCTGGGTCGAGGTCCGGCCGGGGAGGTGGGCTCTCCGAGCTCTGGCGCAGCAGCAGTGCAGAGGGTTTCTTGGACAACCGGCCCCCGCCCGCATCCTCCACGAACCAGCACTCTATCACTGCGGGTCCCGCCGAGACGACGGTCGCCGTGCCTGGGGGGTATGGGCGCGAGTGAGGGGACGGCCCCAACGTCAGGTGACCCGACCTCCTCCACCCCACCCCCAGACGTGGTGGCAGTCACCTCCCACCGCTTCCCTAGGCTAACAGTCGCGGGGTTCGCTCACCCAGAGCCACAGCGAGGAGCAGGGACAGAGGCTTCATGGCGCCGCGATCTTCTCAGCTCCGAAGCCGGCTTTCCCCCTTTAACTTTCACTTTCACTTTCCTCCAAAGGCCGGCAGGAGGGGCGGAGGAAATCTCCGCTCCGGCTAGGGGAAGGCTCGGGGGAGGCAGGTGCTTCCTCCGCCGGCTGGGCAGGGATCCCGGAACATCCTCTCCAGTTCTGATCTGGGGAACTCAGCCCCGCCCAGCCCTCCTGAACCACCCAGCACCACAGAGTCCGGGAGCCTTCCCACACCAAAGGCACCCCCTCCTGTCCACCCCAACCCCGAATCCACTTCCCTGAGAACCCTTACTCCACCTTCCCCGACCTGGGCCAGGTCCCCAGCAAACACATAGGGGTTGTCGGGAAGGCAAATGAAATGACCAATAAATATTTTAATCACCGTTTAAAAAAAATAAGATTTAAAATAAAACCCTTGTACTCCTACGACTTACTCCTTGTCTCCACTCCCCCACTCCCCAGTGAGAATGGAGGTGGGGGACCCCCAAGGTGGAGGAAGAGGGATTAGGATAGAAATAAGGGGCACATCCTTTTCGGGGACAGGGTATGTTCTAGGACAAGGGTGGGGCTCAAAGTCCTGGTCCCCACAACTACGCAAACACAGACTTCAGGTACAGACTACAACCACCTGACCCTCGACCCAGCGACTCCAGGATGCTCAACAAGTCCCCTCCCCCCCCACCACCACTTGCACCCTACTCGGGAGCTGGGGCTTCAGTGTACCCATCTGAAGGGAAGGAAGGGCTGAGTTCCGGTGATACTTTAGGGAGGAGGGGCTGAGGAGTAGAAAGGGGTGGCCCATGGTGCGAGGCGGTTCCCTCTCCAGAATATATACAAGTCCATAGAGATAGGAAGACAGTAAGTGTGTTGGGAGATCACCTACGAGCCACAGCGCCCCTGGCTAGTGATCCCTAATCCCTCTTCCCGGAAAGCTACCCCCTGTAGCTCGCCTCTTCAGTTTGCTCCTCCGCCCCCACTGAAGCCCATCTCCACCTTGTGGACGCTGGGCGGGGACCAGACCCGTCGACTGGACGGGGGCGTGGCCCCACTCGCCTCGTCGCCGCTGCCCCCGCCGCCGGGGGACTCTCTCTTGGGCTGCAAGGCTGGCCCGGTGGTCCCCCCGGGTCCGGGTCCAGCCCCGCCCCCGCCGCCTAGGCGGTGCCGGCGCTCACAATGTCCCCGATGGCGCATGAAACTGTCTCGCCACATGAACTTCTTGGCGCAGACGCCGCACTCATATGGCTTGAGGCCTGTGTGTGTCTTCATGTGCTCTGTCAGGTGATGCTTCATCTTGAACTTTTTGTTGCACACGGGGCAATCAAAGGGCCGCAGGTTGAGGTGCATGTTCACATGGCGATCTCGCATGCTCTTGTGGGAGAAGGCCTTTCCGCAGTGGCACAGAAAGATCTTATTTCCATCCCCACTGCCTGTCCCTCCAGGAGTCCCGCCGGTGCCACCCGGCATGCCCAGGGCCCCTGCCGATGTGCTCCCCAGGGTCACTGCCCCATGTTCAGCTTGGTTCCCTGGTGGCTGGCCTGGAGCCTGTGAGGAGGAGGAGGAGGATGAAGAGGATGGGAAGACCAGGATCTGGTTGCCTTGCATGTCCAGTGGAAGCAGGGGCCTCGAAGGATGGGAGGGAGCATAGGAGGAAGGGGTTGGTCCCCCTGAATCATCAAGCCCTGCCCCAGGACCCCCACCTTCATAGGGGCCAAAGTCATTGGAGGACTCACAGAAATTGACCTGCTCCTCTCCCTTGTCTGGAGGCTCAGACAGGGTCCGGACGTCACTTATGCTAAGGGTAGCCTCAGATCCTCCCCCTGGTGGCACCCCGGAGCCACCCCCCAGCTCTTCATCTTCATCATCCTCACAGGTCAACACCAAGTCTTCCTCCTCCTCATCCTCTTCCAGGTCTGGGTCTTGGGGAACGAGGGGCGCTGGTGCTGGGCAGTTTCCACCCCGTTTCACATATACCCAGTGTTTCTGCGGCACAATGCTGGGGGGTGCGTAGGTGGGCCGGCGGAGCCCAGTCCCAGGGACCACTGCACCCCTCCCATCCCCACCGTCATCACACAGCTCATCTGCCTCCAGCAGCAGCTTCCCAGAGGTAGCCCCCCCACTGCCAACCACAGGGGCGGGGAATACAGGGCCACCTCCTTGACGCTCCCTACTGCCCACTGCAGAAGCTGCAAAAGCCTCCTGGGAGGAAGAAGAGAAATCAGTGGACTCCCGAGGGCTGAAATAGTTGCTGCTGCTGGGGGACTGATTCTCACTGGCCCGGCTGGAGGCATGGAAGCGTACGGATCCCACAGTGGCAGGGGCCACGGTGCCCCCACTCCCTGAGGTGACCCCAGCACCAGGGACAGTGACCGATGTGGCTGCAGCAGTGGTGATGGTGGTGGTGGTGGCTGAGGCCCGGCCCTCTCGGAGGAGTTCAGTGCACTTATCCACGATGTGCCACATTTGGAGCACAGACCCCACTGTGAGGAAGTTGACAATGTCAGCAGCGGCCATGCTGAGGCGACCAGTATAAGCTGAAGCCAAGACAGTCTCGAAGGCGCCTGGGTCCATGACGCTAGGCAGCGAGATGGAGGTCATGCCCTTGAGTAGGACCTGGTCGTGGAAGTAAGGGGAAGAGGCAGCCAGGACAGCACGATGAGCCCTGAACTCCCGTCCCTGCACTCGGATGGACACATCACAGAGCTGGCCCTGCAGCCGCTGCTGATTGAGAGACTCCAAGAGGGCACTGGTCACCTCGGGGAAGGACACGTGCACTACTGCCGCTGCAGGCAGGGGCAGTGGTGGTGGGGCCAGCGATAGAGGCAGGGGGAGTGCTGCCCCGCTGGGAGACAGGGGAGATGGCTCCATGGTGTGGAGGGAAGGGGTACCCCCCCAGCCACAGGAACAAGGGAAGGAGGAGGGCGGCCGGGGGGGTCTCTGGAAAGAAAGAGAGAAGAATGATAACAACCCATAATGACACAGCCCTTTACAGTTTAAAAACATGTTCACACATTATCTGAGTAACTCCCCACAGTGACACTATAAGGTAGGTATTCCTTTCAACTCCATTTGACAGATGAGGAAACTGAGGCTCAGAAAGATTAAGAGATTATCCAAGGTTACACCATTAAGTGGCAGCACCCACAAATGCAGGTGTCCTAACTCCAAATCCAGTGATCTTTCCTTGGACGTTACAGAAATAAGGTGCTCTTGGGGAGTGGGGTGCCTCCCCTCAGAAATTCCCATTTGCCTGAGAACCTGACTTTCCAAAATTTACCTTTCTGGGGTTTTGTACCCTTTTCTTGGGAGGGGGGCAGGTTGGCTCTGGTGTTGAAAACCACCCCTCTCTCCACTTCCCTTTAGGCCGTGCCCCCCCACCCCACGGCTCTCTCGCAGGCCACGCACCTTGCCCCCAGTTATCCCAACCCCGCCCATTTAGGCCCCGCCCACCTCAAGACCCGCCCATGGCTTTTGGGCTCCGCCCCTTATCTACCCCCGCCCACATCGGACCCCGCCCCCTTCTGCTCCGCCCCAAGCGCTACTTCGACCTCCTCTCCCACCCGGAAGGCGCCCCCCAACCCCGCGCGTCCCCGCTTACCGGGCCGCGCGCCCCCGGGCCCCCCCGCCCCTCACTCGGCGGCCAGAGCCGCAGCCTGGGCCCCTCCCGCCGCCATCTTGCGCCGACTCCCTCCGCCCTCCGCCTCCGCTCCGCCTCCCGCCCCTCAGGCTTTAAAGGCACAGGCGGGAACCCCGCCCGACCCGCTGGGCAATACTCGGCCGACTCGGCCACTTCTCCTTTAAAGAACAGCTTCTTCCTTCCACCTTAAGGGTACCAGGTCTCTTTCCGCCGCTGAGGACGCAGGACTCGGTTCGGCCGAAGTTCTCATTCCCCTTTAATTCGGTAAGCCTGCCTCTTCCCATTGGCGATGGGTCTAGGCCGTCGCTGCCTGGGCTCCGCCCCTGAGCTGTGGCCATTAGCGGGTTTGCGGGATCTAATCGCCCCGGTCTCCCAGCTTCTGACAGTCCCCCTGAAACCCCGCCCCCTACCTCCGGGCCTGGATTGGCTAAATAACCTTGAGTCGGCCCGTGATTGGCCTTTTTACTGCTACCGCTCGAAGTGAGAAAGTAAAGCGCGTTCAGGGGGCTGAAGTACATTTTTTCAGCGCCTGGCAGAGAGCAAGGAGAAGGCCTGAGGGCGAGAAAAACTCCGCGAGAGGCGTGCTGAAGGCAGCTGGAAAGGGCAGATCCAGGGCTATCCCGGGGGAACGGCTAACCCTGAGCCAGAGGACAGCTCATGCCAATCACCAGCTGGTGAGAGCAGGACAAGGAAAAGACAGGAATACAATAAGAAAAGAACTTTATTGTTTATTAATGTTTCTGTGTAAAACTTAAGCTTTTTTTTTTTTTAAAGAAACCACCAAAAGGCGATTAGCTCAGTCCATCCCTTCCTCAGTCGTCTGGTTCCCACCGTCCTCCAAATACTATCCCAAAACATTTTGGAGGCAGGGAGGAGGGGGAGGCAGTTAATCAGAGTCTGAGAGCACGATGATCTCCTCTGGATCGCACTGTGTGGCCACACTCATCTGCAGGGGAGTGAGAGACAGAGTCAGAGAGGTCTGGAACACAGCGGACGAGAAGCCAAGGGAAGGACTTATCAGAGATCAAAAACTGGGGTGGGAAGAGAGAGGAGGTGATGAGTGCAGCAGACAGAATACCCCAAACTGAACAATGAAAGAGAATGAAGTCAGGAAACACAGCCTCCCCCTCTTACCTTAAAAGTACCAGGTCTGGAGGGTTGTGATTGTGGGGTGTCGAACAACCGGGCTGGAAATGGGCTACAGAGGGAGCTGGTCACCAGGCCGTGGCTAGGAGAATCCACCCTTGTGGAGGAATCGGCAACTGGAGCCATGGAAGCCAAGGGGGAAGGCGGGCTGGGCAGAGTATGTGTCTTCTCATGCACTGCCCTTTGCCTTTCCACATAGCTAGAGACAGAAACATATGTGGGTGGAAGGGTATGTGGAGACTGAGGATGGAGGGGGAGCTCCAGTTTCTCCTCGCAGACTCCGTTCCACAGTATTCCTCTCAGAAAGCCCCCGCAGTCCCTCCTTGGCTTCCCTCTTTCTCCTCCTTATTGCTGTTACCTCTTTCCTAATGGCCCGGCTTCTGTTTGCTTCTCCTTCCGAGATTTCTTGTGGGGAGGACTGGAATCTCCCCAGGTGTGAGGAGAGACGCCTCCGTTGAAGGAAGTGGAGGTGACCATGGCTGCTCCATTCTCCAAGACAGTGGTGAGAGGGTCTTCTGATTGCTTCCTGGAAGAGGAAACGTCCCTCTCCTCAGGGGAAGGAGTAGTATCCAGGGGCAAGGCTTCAATCTCTAGCTCAAAGAGCTGAGACATAGGGCTCTCCTCCTCCAGGGGCAACTCCTCGAGGTGCTCTCCACTGCTTTCAGCAACTACGCTGGAGGGGGCCGGGGGCTCTTCTGCCAGTGAAGATGGTGACACTGTGAGTCCTTTGTTTTGCTGCTCCCCCAACGACCCGCTGATCCCTTTGCGAGGTTCCAGGTTCTTTTCAGTGGAGATCTGTAGTGGGGACATGGGGCTCTTATCTCCATCCTTCCCTGGAAAAGAAGAAAAGAGGGGAGGGGTAGCAAAAGAACTAGGGGAAAGAAAACTGCTGAGAGGACACTAGGAGTAAGAGGAAAAAGGGAAGGATCTCAAACAGGGGGCTCATGCCCAGCAGAGTAGAGGGAACCGACAAGAATACTGTTTCCTTGACATACCTGCTTCCTCGTCCTCCTCCTCCTCCTCCTCCTCCTCTTCATCGTCCCCCTGACCTTCCTGCATCTGTTCCAGATCCTCCTCTTCTTCGGAATCTGTGGCCTCCTCGTCTTCCTCCTCATCTTCCTCTCCCTCCTCTTCCTCCTCATCACTTTCCTCATCTTCATCATCGGTCTCAGCCTTGGAGGTGGTAGGGCACTCCTGGGATGCCATCCCACTAGGGCCCTGCAGGGGACAAAGGAGTTTCTCTATGGAATCCCTTGCCCCAGAGGGGCTGCTTCTTGCATTCCTTCTGCACACGCCATGATCAGTCACCACGTACTCCCTCCTGGCCAGTGCAGTGGAAGGACAAGGTCTCTCTGAAGGGTGTATTCCCTTCCATACCTCACCAGAATCCAAGGAGGCTTTGGAGGGGTCTGCAGAGTGGGAAGGGGTGGCTTGGGGGAGCCGCGCTCTTCTCTTCTGTCTCTCGTCCTCCTCGCTCTTGTCTTGCATCATTGCATACTTGGAGATGACCTCATCCAGCCGGCTCATAGCCAAGCTCCGGTTCTCCCGCAGGCGCCGAGCCAGGGCAGGATCTGACAGTGCGGGATCAATGCCTATGTGGGAAGATATAAAGTCAGTGTACTCACCCAGAACCCTAGAAGAAGGGACTAGAGAGACACCCCCTCCACCACACACCTGACGAATGAGGGTTACCAAGGAGCATCTCACTAATGCCTACCTGGCCTATAGTCATCTGTGAGGTGACAGCCGAAGTTGTAGATGAGATCAAGGTGGCGACGCTCCTGTAACCTGATGCCCACATCTCGGAAGGCATCCTGAGCCATGAGCTGGAGCTGCTGTCGGGGGAGGCCAAGGCTGTGCCGAGCAGCTGCCTTCTCTACAGCCCGCAGTACGTCTCCATAGTCAGGGAAGGTATCAGGCCCCGGCTTGTTGATGAGCCGCTCAATGCGCCTGTTGACCTCTGGGTAGCGGGTACCACGGTAGGGGATGCGCTGCTCTATGACCCGGCCTGTCAGTGAAGAGCAGTCTTTCAGCTCACACAGCCGCCCAAAGAGGCGGATCAGCTTACGCTTCAACCTCGCCTCCTGCAGGTAAGTGGAGTCTGGGTCATCCAATTCTGAAAGATCCAACTCCTTTTCCTGCAGCCGCCGGATCTCTGCCACGTAGAGTGCCAGCAGCTGCTCCAAGCGCTGGATCTGCCGCCGGGAACCATGGGTCCTTGGGGCCTCAGAGGCAGTGGTCTCAGCACTTGTGGGGTCCAAGGAGGGGTCTGCGGGAGGGTTATTCCCAGAGGGCTCACTAGAGGTGGTGGCAGCAGGGGCCAGGTTCAGCTTCTTCTTGGCTGAGTGGGCCTTGAGAACAGTGCAGAGCTCATTAATGTAGACATAGAGCTTAGCTGGCCGGCTCTGGGCCCGAGAGAGGACCCGAGAGAGGATGTTGCAGAACTCCGCCGAGGCCAAAAACAGAGAGTGGGCCCGCTGCTGCCGGTTATAGAGGAACGGGACCACCTCAGGGTGGTCCGCCGTCTGCGTCTTACACAGTTCAAGGAACTGGAAGGTTCAGGAGAAAAAGGGAGGGGGAAAGAGACAAGGGATGGGATTGAGAGAAAGAAGGTGAGGTGGGGTTAGTGGGGAAGAAAGGACAGGAGAGCCAGTCAGCCATCCCCCTCCCTGGGGTACGAGAATCTTCTCCCCTAAAGCTCACCTCTTCAAACAGCTTCTCATTCTCCAACTTGTAGCATTTCTTGCCGCCCGAACTACTGCTTCCTCCAGCCCCATGGGGCTGAGAGGAGCCAGGGGCTTCTGCCCTGGGTGAGGCCGGATTGGGGGGTGGGTGGGAGGGCCCTGGCAGAGCAGCTGCTTCATCTTCATCATCATCATCCAGCACGATGATGCTGTTAGCGGTGGCCATGGGGGATCAAATCCCCCGGAGGGAGGAAGTGTTGGGGATTTTGTAATTCCTGCTGGAAGGGGATGGGGCCTCAGACAGAGCCCCTCCAGCATAGCCCCATCCCTTCATCTCACACATTTTTCAGTCTTCTTGGGTTTCAAAACACCCAGCCATGCCCAACAGTGTCCTCACTGCCTATCTTCAGCAACCATTAGTACCATATGTTTTTTGGGCCCTTTACTATGGGAGCCCCAAACCATCAGAAAACCTTAAGTCCCACCCCCAGCTCCACCCCTCACGTCGATATCCGGTCTTTCAGTTGCATTTCCCCACTATTTCTCATAGTTGGCAAGTTGATTCTTCCTCTCAACCCCTGGACGACCTCTCACATTGCACTCCAGATTTCCTTGACATCCCCTCGAACAGATACCACACCCCCGCTGGCACCACCTCAGGTGTTTTCCCCTTTCGTTCTCACACACATCAAATCCACACCCTCACTCCATCCTGAAGGTTCACCCCAACTCCGAGACTCTCTGAGGCGAAGAAGGTTCCCTCCCAACAATCCATCCCCCTTTCTCCTACTTAAATTATCTCCGTATTCCACCCTCTGATGGCTCTCCTCAAACCGGGGCGTTAGGTTGGAGATATTTCACCTCAAGTCCCCCTCCCTCTCACCCCACCCTAATTTTCCTCATTCTCTTTCTGGGACCTGTAACCGATAGTGAGCCCCACACTGGGCTCTCCTGCTTCCACTCAGATTCCAGCCCTGAGTCCGGTCCTTCCCCTAGATGAGCTTCCCGCCAAGTACCCCTCCCCCAGTTCAGCCCCCGGCCGCCCCACTCCCCTTCAGGGATAGGAAGGAAGGTACCACAGCTTGCCCCTCAGACTCAGCGCCCGGAACCCCCCAGTACCTGTCCCTCGACATTCCCGCCCCCGCCTTCGCTCCCCGCACCGTCCGGCGCCCACCTCAGAAACAGTCTCTCGAGAAGACCCTCGCCGCTGATCTCAGAACCTCGCATGGTTCCCTCCGTCTTCCTTCCCCCTCCCACCGCAGGCCCTACTCCGGACCGGAAGCCGCGGAGTTTCCGGCTACAGGCACCTAGGTGCGGCCATATTGTCGTACGGAATCCAGTCCCCCCAGCCCCCGGTGGCCGGAAGTGACGGTGGACCCGCCCCGCGAGGGCTTCTAATGCCGCCCACATAGTCTGCGGCTCCCTTCCCCCTGACCTGCAGGGGACGGAATTGTCCCATCCGGGCGTCCCAAATGCTTGGAGGACGCCATTTTGCCGTACGGCGCTGGCTACGCCCGGATTGGGGCGCGCCGCCAGTGGAGCTCTTTTCACCCGGTGCTTCTGCCACTCCGCCAATCAGAAACTTCCCGCATCCTGGCCCAGCTGCCGGCGAGTTGCGTGCCGGGAGGACTGAGCCACCTGTCCAAGCAGGGGAGGGGGGAACGGAACAGGGCAGCTGAGGAATCGGCCCTCCAAGGCTGCACAAGGGTGCAGATACCACACGGAAGGTATGCACGGAAGGGCGGGAATCTCTTAAGAGGGAAATAAAACCTTTTCCATCCACTGGGCTATTGACAAGCCTTCTGGCGCTGCTTTCCTACCTGCCAGGTACCAGTTTCCACGGCTTAATCGAATGTGCCTGTCATTCCTTTCTATGGGCTGTGCGCTCCCTTGTCGCTGTCCAGAAGCTATTTCTACATCCAGTTGCCTACATCTCCCAATCTTGAAGTCATAACACATGCATACAAATGAGCACAACACGCTGTACAAATGTGTTATTATTACTGCTATTGTTGTTGGTTTGCTTTTCAAGCTCCACCACAGAACTAATGACCAACCAAGTAGGTGGGACCTGGGTGGTTCTCCTTCCTTTTCTGGAGGGGATTCCCGAGGCGCAGGCGCTGATGACCAGGAGGCCGTGCTTTGTCCAGGGGCTCCAGGGCCTGAGGACGGGCGATGTGGGGAGGGGGTTCTGAGAAGAATCTGTGCCAATTGCCGTGAGACGAAATGAGGCTCGTAAAATACCTCGAGTCTCTCTCGTTCTCTTCCTCTGAGAGAGCTGATGAAAGAAGGAAGAGAGAAGAAAACGACTTTGACGCCCGCCTCGCCCGCCCCGCCCGCCCCCCCCCCCACCTAACCCAGCTTTAGGGATGCTGGAGGGACTCGTGGAGGCAGAGCTGGGTCCAAAGGTGAGCTTCTGGGGAAACCGGAAATGTTAATACGGTTCCAACTGCTGAGTTTCCCACCTCCTGCATCCTTGCGAATTCCACAGATGGTGAGCATCTTGCCACTTTCTGGGACCACAGACCCTTACATCCCCAAGCCCTCAGAGTCCCAGAACCTCAAACTCTCCCTTCCATTAAAGAATCCCACACCACTTCTCTCCAGTCATCTAAGTCTTCAAATTGGGGGACATGAAGACTTGCCCAAGGGTACTCGGATTTGGGAGATATAAGGGACTTAATTTCCAGATTCTCAATTTTCCCAAAATTTGTTTTCCTCAGTAAATTCCTGCAGTAGAGCTTCTCCTTCTTCCTTTTCTCTTTTACAATAGACTTTCTCCCTCTTAAAAAAAAAAAAAAAAGGATACTGTAGTTCTCAATCATGAAATCTCAGGATGTTACCTTGTTTTTTGTTGTTTGTTTTTTGGTTTTGTTTGTTTGTGTTTGTTTTTGTTTTGACCACTGGACGGCCAGGGAATTCCCTTACTTTGTCTTACATAAAGAGACATGTAACCTGTTTCTTCAAGGCACCATGAGCACCACCTCGTCTATCTCACTTAAAATGTACTTTTAGGTAGTTCCCTGGCAGTCCAGTGGTTAGGACTCTGTGTTGCCAAGCAGGGTGCTGGGGTTTGATCCCTGGTCAGGGAACTAAGATCCTGCAAGCTGAAACAGAAAAAAAATGTACCTTTAATATTAACAATTATGAAAATGTGTACAATCTTTATGCTATTTAATCAGTTCTGCTCACATAATAATTGTAATGATAACCCAGAAGAAATTTTTCTAAAAAACTAGAGTCTTATGGTCACAAGAAAGAAAAATATTTTTCATCTCAATTAATATGTATGTTTATGTAGAAAAGAGTGATAGATTGGTCAATAAAAGACTTTCAAGTATAAAAGGATAAAATTGTCTGTGGAGAAGTAGAATGGTAATAGAAGTTCTAGGAGAAAAGAGAATGATGGAAGAAGAAAAGGAAGGATGCCCAATTATATTTTTAAACGAGTGGTGGTGAATATCAAGTCACTCTGATATTTCAACTCCCCTGGACACACAAAAGATTGATTTAATTGTTTTATTTTAAAATGTGAATATTTTTTGTATGCCAGGAATTACATCCTTGAAACAATGTTAATGTATGATGAAAAGTTTTAGGTGCTTACTTAAAAATACCTGAGGATTATAAACTTTTTCAAAATTAATTCCCGGAGTATAGGTGCAGAAATTTTAAGATAGCTGCTCTCAGCTCTCCAAGTGTCCCTCCAAAGCCCCCATTTCCCCCTTTCTCCCCTCTCACCTCTGTGGCAGGGAAAGAGGACGTTTATAGGAAAGGCGGTCACAGTTCCAGCTCCTCCTCCATCTGAGGTGTTCTCAGGAGCCAGTCCCCAAACTTTGCCCATGGTAACAGCCATAGCAGCTTATAAACAGCCTCCAGCGTCAGTAGTGTCAGGGTGAGGACCAGGAAGATAAAGAAGGCCTTGTCCATGGCCTGCCGCAGGGGACCCCTGGGAGGAGAGGGCCTCCGGGCAAACGCCAGGAACACGTCCTCCTCGTCCACATCACCCTCCTCCTCAGCCATCTTAACCCACTATGTGACAGCTGGCTGGAGCACGGAGGCTGGGATGGAAGCCCTTACTCAGCCTGGCCAGGATTAAGGGACGTGGTGTTGGCAAGTCCTGCACCTGCGGAGCTTGACCCTAATTCCCCCAACCAAGAGAAAGAAAGGAGAGGAGGGCCTCTGAGCCTTTGGAACAGTCAGTGCAATGTGAATGGTCTGGATTAAACAATTCCTAAAGTCTGTCCAGCTTTACCGTTTTATAATTCTGTGTTTCGGAAGCTGAAGGCCCAACAGAGACATGCCAGCTGGAGCTGACCAAGTCATTCTGGGCCTCTAAGCTTAAGGCTCAAGGTCTTGGGCCCCTACAGACAGAGGGAGCAAGTGGACCTAGTATGCTAGTCAAGCACCTAAGGCCCTTTTCACCTTTACATTGGGTGGTTGGGGGGGTGGGGGTGGGACACGCCTAACCTAGGTGGGGGGAAGGGGGAGAGCGAGCAGCGGTGGCTACAGTCCGCGCAGGCTCGTAGTTCTTCCCCAGGTCTGTGGGGCCCCGAGGTTGCGGCGCTGAAACCCCGCACTCTTGCTTCGTGACTTTGAAGACGATTATATCAATCATTGGACTGCAGGAGCCAGGGCGGAGGTTTATAAAAAGAGAAAGAACATGATTGGCCAGCGGTGCGAAGGAGAATGATTGGGACTTAACTATTGGGGCAATAATAAGGAAGAGCGAGCTTGTGCGTGAGGGGCGTGGCCTGAGAGTTGGTGGGAAATGTCCAAGAGGCTGTATTGTGGCACGGGTTGAAGGCCTTTTCTGGACCCTGTTCCCCAGGCACTGGCCTGAAAGTTCGTGAGGGAAATCGAAGTCCATATGGAGACCGGCCCACACCCGCCCCGTAGGTGGTGGTTGGGGGGTGGAGTGTGGACAGCGGAGGAAAGGGTCCATAGTGAACCTCATATCTGGAGCCTCTATGGTCTCTTACCTAAACTCCAGTTTGATCTTAATAAGAAGACATTGTTTTCTTGGGAAGAACTTGTTTACCCAAAATGGTACAAAGGATGTCACAGGTTTTTTGTTGTTGTTGTTTTTAAAATATTTGTTTATTTATTTTGACTGCGCTGGGTTGTAGTTGTGGCATGCTGACTTCGTTGAGGCATACATGTGGGATCTAGTTCCCGACCAGGGATCGTACAGTGTCCCCTGCATTGGGAGCGTGGAGCCTTACCCACTGGACCACCAGGGAAGTCACAGTTTTGTTTAGAGTCAACTCATGTTATCGTTTGCTACCGCCACAGGAGGTCATTACAAGTCAAAAAAAAACTGGATCAGGGTCCAAACTAATCATTTATTAGTTGTGTTAATTAAACAAGGAGGCCATCAGACTGAGTGGCTCTAATGTCATGGCGGCCTACTTAAGCAAGCCAAAATCTAAACCTGTAAATGCCTCAAGGTCATGTAATCAAGATGCCAAGGGAGGGAATTCCCTGGCAGTCCAGTGGTTAGGACTCAGCACTTCCACTCCAGGGGGCACAGGTTCGATCCCTGTTTGGGGAACTAAGATCCTGCATGCTGGGAGGCACAGGCAACACAAAAACAAAATCAAAACGAAACAAAAAAACACTAAAGGACAACCAATCACACACAGCCAACTAGGCTAAGCTATAGCCAATCAAATAATTTCCTTTCTCTGTTTCCACACTTTCTCCATTTAAGTTTTTCCTCTGGCTGAGGTCTGAGGAGCGCTCATAACCACTTCTGGTTTGGTGCAGGCCCATTTGAATGCATTTTTTGCTCAAACTTAAAATTTTAACATGCCTCAGTTTACCTTTAACAGTTGTATGATGGAGACCTTGGGCCAGTCAGCTGACCTTTCTTTAGTTTTTCTTTAAAATTGAAAAAGTCTTGCCTCACAAAGTTGTCAGGAGGGACAAACGAAATAAGATTTTTTTTTTGTAAATTATGAAGTGCTGTGTAAACATAATGTATTAATTTCTGATACCCTCACTATGTCTCAGGCAAGTTTGCAATAAGGCCACCCAAACACCTTTATCATCTCCTTATAGTTCCTTCCCCATGATAGGTTCAGCACTAAGATCTTGTGTAATACATAAACTCAGCACTTTATTGAATTTAAAAAATTTTTTGAAGTAATTTCAAACTTACAGAAAACACTTAAGAACAGTATCGGGAACTCTGGTATCCTTTTCACCCTGATTCCCCATTTGTCAACATTTGGTTATATTTGCTTATTTCTCTCAACCCCAATATAACCATCTATTATGGGTTGATTTGTGTCCCTTCAAAATTCAGATAGTGAAGCCCTAACTCCCAGTACCTCAGAATATGACCTTATTTGGAAATAGGGTTGTTGCAGATGTAATTGGTTAAAATAAAATGAGGTCATACTGCAGTAGGGTGGACCCTTAATCCAATATGACTGATGTCCTTATAAAAAGGGGAAATTTGGACACAGACATGTCCAGACCAGAACATCACGTCCAGACCAGCATATGTCAAGACCAGAATGTCATGTGAATGTGAAGGCAGAGATAGGGTTGATGTGTCTACAAGCCAAGGAACGCCAAAGATTGCCAGCAAACCACCAGAATCTAGGGGAGAGGCATGGAAGAGACTTCTGTCACAGCCCTCAGAGAGAACCAACCCTGCTGACTCTTTGATTTCTGACTTCTAGCTTTCAGAACTGTAAGAAAATAAATTTCTACTGTTTAAGCCACCCCGTTTGTGGTACTTTGTTATGGCAGCCCTAGCAAACAAATACACCATCCTAATCAGGAAGTCAACACCACTATCTAATTATAGGTACAATTCAGAGTTCATCAGCTGTCCCACTAATGCCTCTGTCCTTTTTGGTCCAGGATCACAAATCGCATTTGGTAGTCACATATCTGCAGACTCCTTCAATGTGGGCAGTTCTTCTGTCTTTCTCTTTCATGAATTAGTTTTAAAGAGTACAGGCTTTTCATTTCTGTACAATCTCTCCAACCTAAGTACATGTTGGGGCAAGAGAGAAATGATGCGGCCTTTGTGTATCACATCAGAAGTTGCTGGAGGCAAAACCATCTCACTCCTGATGCTGCCAAACCAGTCTGGCAGGTTCTCCACCTTAAAGTCCTAACTGTCCCTTTGTAATTCCTAAGTATCTGGCACATCACCAAATCTCCACCTACCTGCCTTAGCATCCCTTTATGACTCTCATCGGAATAAGCATGACGATGTTTATTTTTATTTTTAAAATTTATTTATTTATTTATTTTTGGCTGCGTTGGGTCTTTCGTTGCTGTGCGCACGCTTTCTCTAGTTGCGGTGAGCGGGGGCTGCTCTTCGTTGTGGCTTCTCATTGTCGTGGCTTCTCTTGTTGTGGGGCACGGGCTCTAGGCGTGCAGGCTTCAGTAGTTGTGGCACGTGGGCTCAGTAGCTGTGGCTTGTGGGCTCTAGAGCTCAGGCTCAGTAGTTGTGGTGCACGGGCTTAGTTGCTCCGCGGCATGTGGGATCTTCCCGGGCCAGGGCTCGAACCCGTGTCCCTTGCATTGCCAGGCAGATTCTTAACTACTGCGCCACCAGGGAAGCCCAATGATGTTTATTAAATGGTGATTTTTTTTTTTTTTTTACTCCGTCATTTCTTCTTCAGTTTTCAGTCAACAATCGACTATAAAAGAACATTTCTTTCTCCCTCATTTATTCATTTATTTATTTATATCATATGGACTCATGGATTCCAATTTTACTCAATAACTTGTAATCCATTACTACTATATTTACTTATATTGCCTGGACCCATGCATTTCTATTTTATTTAATTAATTGTAGTTAGTTACTATCATCATTAATTTCATGCACAAATTATCCCAAATTTGGGCAGCGCCAGACTCTGGGATCCGTGCCACCTGGCGCCCACCATTCCCACGGGAGAAGATGGGAAGCCCATGGGCTTGGTGGTGCAAGTGGAGTTCATAGGCCACAGCCCCAGCAGCTGCAGCATCGGAGCTAGAGGCTGCCACAGCCCCAAGGGCCCCCAGCTGGTGGGGGGCGGGGAGGGCTGTGAGG
This sequence comes from Lagenorhynchus albirostris, assembly GCF_949774975.1. Taxonomy (NCBI): domain Eukaryota; kingdom Metazoa; phylum Chordata; class Mammalia; order Artiodactyla; family Delphinidae; genus Lagenorhynchus; species Lagenorhynchus albirostris. Next base: position 63,629,980 of record NC_083104.1, read on the forward strand.
GCTTCCCTGATACTGGCTCGAACCACTCTACTTGTCGTCAGGCACCACGGAGAAGGAGCTCCTGCAAGCTGGACGAGCAGCTGGACATCCTGGCGCTGATGGAGGTGAAGATGAAGGAGATGAAGGGCAGCATCCTCACCTGTGTCTCACTGAGGCCAAGCTCTGTGAAGAACTCCTCGAGAGGGATCGGCTGCTGGCTATGGCTGTCATCCGCAAAAAGCACAGGATGTGAACGAGTGCCATTTCGGCCTTCGGAACTCCCAGACACCTAGCAGCTTAGTGGGGACCTTAGACGGCCGCTGTTGAACTCCCTCATACTCCTGGGGCACTGGTTGAGAGTACTGAAGCTTAGGGCAGTTGGGCTCTTGCTGGTGACCTGGCACCCTCTCGTTTCCTCCTGAAGCAAGCTCCTGAAGTCTGGGATCTCAGACTCTGCACCGGTGACACCAGCAATTATGACTTTGTCTACTCCTCCCCACCTTCACCCCCACCCCCAAATTTACGTTGCAGGTTCTGGTGAAGCAGAGGCTTCAGAACCATTGAACTTGAAACTTATCCCCTACGGATGCAGGCAGGATGCCCAAGGACTATGGGTTTGGGAAGACGACACCTTGAGTTTGGCCAGTAATCAGAACTCTTCCACATGTAATGATAAGAGATCCAAGTAACATCAGTTCTACTTTTTGTGCTTTTCCTTCCCACGTGCAGCCTGTGCTTCTGATAGGGACTGGCAGATCTGTGCCTCTCCCTCCTAGGACCTCCCTCCCAGGAGGCCATCTACAAGGCAATCTATGGGATCTCGTGGAGATCCAGCTTGCCAGGGACTTAAGTCTATCCTGTTATGTTTGCTACAAATTCTATTTTCTGCACAATTAGTCAGATTAAAGTTTTCACTATGTTTGTTTGGCAAAATGAATTAAACAGAAAGTAAGGTTGAAAAAAATTATCCCAAATTTGGCAAATGAGAAAGTGCTCCAAGCTGGTTCCTGTGTCCTTTTGCAATGTCTACAACATTATTTGATTACTTTCTGGTACAAGAGGTAATTCAGGCTCAATTTGTACTTTTCCTGACTCAGCCCAGGAATCAACCATTTCTTCAAGAGCCTCTGGCTTCTTTTTTTTTTTTTTTTTAATAAATTTATTTATTTTATTTATGGCTGCGTTGGGTCTTCATTGCTGTCTGTGGGCTTTCTCTAGTTGCAGTGAGTGGGGGCTACTCTTCATTGCAGTGCGTGGGCTTCTCATTACGGTGGCTTCTCTTGTTGTGCAGCACAGGCTCTAGGCTTCAGTAGTTGTGGCTCGAGGGTTCTAGAGCGCAGACTCAGTAGTTGTGGCTCACAGGCTTAGTTGTTCCACGCATGTGGGATCTTCCCAGATCAGGGCTCAAACCAGTGTCCCCTGCATTGGCAGGCGGATTCTTAACCACTGTGCCACCAGGGAAGCCCTCTCTGGCTTCTTTTAACAAAGGGTAGTATTTGGAAACCAAGATCTGGGTGCCAGATATCTTCATTGCTACTATGATGCCATCGTTCCTAGGCCTTCTCAGCAAATAGAGCTAGGAAATATATGAATGTATATATGTATACACATACATACATACATACACACACACACACACTGTTCCATTTACTATAGCCACCTAACATACCACCCCAAAACTTGGTGTAAAACAACCATTTTATTATACTCATGGAATACTGTGTCAGAAAGGACACAATAAGGATGGCTTGTCTTTGCTCAGTGATGTCTGGGTCCTTATCTGGGGAGACTTAAAGGCTGAGGGTGACTTAACCACTGAGAGCTGGGATCATCTGGAGGCATCTTCTGTCACATTTCTGGCAGTTGATGCTAGCTGTCAGCTGACTCTCTAATGGGGATGTTGGCCAGAACACCTGCACTTGTCCTCTCCATGTAGCATGAGCTTTTTCACAGCATGGCAACCTTGAGATAGTTAAGATTCTTACATGGCACTCATGGCTCCAAGAGCATGTTGAAATGAGTAAGGCAGAAGCTGTATAATCTTTTCTGAGCTAGCCTCAGAAATCATGCAGTATGACTTCTGCTGCCTTCTGTTGGTTATAAGACAGTTACAAACATGTTTAGATTTAAGGGGAGGAGGTATGGACCTCATAACCCACTTCTTTTTTAAAATTACTTTATTGAAGTATAGTTGATTTACAAAGTTGTGTTAATTTCTGCTGTATAGCAAATTGATTCAGTTATACATATATATATATTCTTTTTCATATTCTTTTCCATTATGGTTTATCACAGGATATTGAATATCGTTCCCTGTGCTATACAGTAGGACCTTGTTGTTTATCCATCCTACATATAATAGTTTGCATCTGCTCATCCCAAACTGCCAATCCTCCCCTCCCCCATCCCCCCATCCTTGGCAACCACAAGTCTGTTCTCTATGTCTGTGAGTCTATAAACCAACCTCTTGACAGCAGAAATGGAAAGAGTTCAAGACAAAGTAGTAGATGAGAAAGACAACAAGAGTACAGCCAGTCCTTTCAAAGAATTTTGCCATAAAGGGAAAGAAAGAAATGCAGCATAATGTAGAAAGAAATGTGGGCTCAGAGGAAGGATATTTAAAATGGGCATATATTGGTATTTTTATATGCTGATAGGAATGACAAAGTAGACAGGGACAGGGACCAGGGAGTGCAATTGTTGGAGTGATGCTCTTGACTGAGAAGGACTGGGATTCAGTGCACAAGTGGAGGGGGTGACCCTAGATAGACACATTTGTGATGCCTGGAGGGAGACAGAGTCTAAGGGCAGAAATGTAGGAGAAGGTGGGAAGTGGAAAAAGAAGTTCTTTTCTGTTGTCCCTGGTTTTCAGTGAACTAGGAAGTAATGTCATCAGCTGGGCATGAGGGAGTTGATTTGAGGAGAGAAAAGAAGGTGCCCCAGGGCAAGAATAAAAAAGGAGGCTCACATATCATAGGTCTAAATTTTTTAAAGTTAATCATCAAGCTAATAAACTGTTAGGTATGTTCTTTACTCTTACTTTACCAAGTCTACTTTCATAACAACAAAAGAATGTGTGTAAAGCAACACAGCTGGAAAAAATATCAAAATGACTACATTTAATTATTATCGCATGTACCTAGGTATTCTTTTGGTGGACCAGATATGGCTGGATGAGTAACAAAATAAAGATGTGCATTACTGGAGAAAGAATAGTCTCTTCAATAAATGATGCGGAAAACTGCACAGCCAACATGCAAAAAAAAAAAAAAAGAGAGAGAGAGAGAGAGAGAGACTAGACCACTACCTCACACCATTTACAAAAATCAACTCAAAACGGATTAAAGACTTGAATGTAAGACCTGAAACCATACAACTCCTGGAAAAAAACATACACAGTATGCTCTTTGACATCGATTGTAGCAATATCTTTCCGGATATGTCTCCACAGGCAAGGGAAACAAAAGCAAAAATAAACAAAGGAGACTATATCAAGTTAAAAATCTTCTGCACAGCAAAGGAAACCATCAACAAAATGAAAGGACAACCTACCGAATGGGAGAAGATATTTACAAATCATATATCTGATAAGGGCTTAAAATCTAAAATATATAAAGAACTCATACAATTCAAAAACTACTTGATTTTTTTACATGGGCAGAGGAGCCAAATAGACATTTTTCAAAAGAAGACACACTGATGGCCAATAGGCACATGAAAAAGATGTTCTACATCACTAATTATTAGGGAAATGCAAATCAAAATCACAAGATATAATCTCATGCCTGTCAGAATGGCTATTATCAAAAAGGCAAGAAATAACAAGTGTTGATGAGGATGTGGAGGGAGAAAAGGAACTCTTGTACATTGTTGGTGGGAATGTAACCTGCTACAGCCATTGTGGAAAACAGTATGGAGATTCCTCAAAAAATTAAGAATAGAATTTCCATATGACCCAGCTATTCCACTTTTGGGTTTTATCCCCAAAATATGAAAACACTAATTAAAAGAAATATGCACCCCTGTGTTTATTGCAGCATCATTTACAATAGCTGCTCTATGGAAACAACCTAAGTGCCCACTGGCAGATGAAAGGATAAATAAGATGTGGTGTATGTATATTAAATGGAATACTATGCAGCCATAAAAAAGATTAAATCTTGCCATTTGAGAGAATATGGACGGATCTTGAGGGTATTCCACTAAGTGAAATAAGTCAGATGGAGAAAGACAAGTACTGTATGATTTCACTCATACGTGGAATTAAAAAAATAAATAAATGAATAAATAAATGAACAAACCAAACCAAACAAAAACAAACACGTAGATACAGAGAACAGAGCAGTGGCTACCAGAGGTGAAGGGATGAGGGGAGGGTGAAGAGGGTAAAGGTGGTCAACTTTATGGTGATGGATGGAAACAAAATTTTTGGTGGTGAGCACACTATAGTGTAAACATAAGTAGAAGTATAATGTTGTACACATGAAACTTATGTTATAAACCAATGTTACCTCAGTTTAAAAGAGACATGCATTATTTACAAGTTAATAAATATATATTTCAAACCATTTATTTTTCTTATCCTCATTTTTGCAAAGTCACTAATTATGTTGTTATAACTGAGATTTTCATACAATCTATGTTCTATTAACAGTAATGGGCTAAATAATTTAAAAGTTAAATGCAGGACTTCCCTGGTGGCACAGTGGATAAGAATCCGCCTGCCAATGCAGGGGACACGGGTTCAAGCCCTGGTCAGGGAAGATCCCACATGCCGTGGAGCAACTAAGCCCATGTGCCACAACTACTGAGCCCACGTGCCACAACTACTGAGCCCACATACCACAACTACTGAAGCTCACATAACTAGAGCCCATGCTCCGCAACAAGAGAAGCCACCACAATGAGAAGCCTGCACACTGCAATGAAGAGTAGCTCCTGCTCGCCACAACTAGAGAAAGCCTGCATGCAACAACGAAGACCCAACGCAGCCAAAAATTAATTAATTAAAAATAAAATAAAACTTAAATGCAACTGACTTCAAACTTTACATAATTTCAATATATTTTCATGAAGACATAATGAAGTTAATGTAAAATTAAAATTATCATGCTTTCAAATGTTATTTTTCTAATATTTAAATCATCTATTAAAATTGAAGTGTAAATTGCAAATTATACTGAATAAATATTAAAAGTTATTTATAGAAAGCTGCCATTTGAAGGGAGGGCTTCCCTGGTGGCGCAGTGGTTAAGAATCTGCCTGCCAATGCAGGGGACACAGGTTTGAGCCCTGGTCCAGGGAGATCCCACATGCCACGGAGCAACTAAGCCCATGCACCACAACTACTGAGGCTGCACTCTAGAGTCCGTGAGCCACAACTACTGAGCCCACATGCCTAGAGCCCGTGCTCACAACAAGAGAAGCCACTGCAATGAGAAGCCTGCACACCACAAGGAAGAGTAGCCCCCACTCGCTGCAACTAGAGAAAGCCCACGAGCAGCAGCGAAGACCCAACACAGCCAAAAACAAAATAAAATTAATTAATTAATTTAAAAAAAGAAAGCTGCCAGTTGAAAATTTAACTTTTTGAAATTTTAATTAAATCCTATGAAATATTTTTATAAAAATAAAAGTATTCAAGTATTAGATGCCTATTTAGTTGCCAGTGTAACTTCATGTGCCATATTTGTTATACATACATATGCATATATACAAATTGAAGAGTAATATTAATTGTTTAGTACAGGAACATGTTCCTCAGCCACTGTGGTCAACTGTGACCCTACTGGGAAAGGATACATCATTATGTAAGAAGGTACTACATTCATATTGACTGAGAGAAGGTTTGACAAGTTGATTGATTTATCTTTTCTGTTACTTAATCACTATCACTGCTAAATTCTCCCTGCATCCCAAACAAGTGGCCATCTGCAGGCTCAGCAACAGCAAAACCTAGGAATCTTCACAGCATTTGGTCACCATCACCTTTTGTTTCAATGATAAAGGACAAGAGGTAAGGAGACACATTTCCTTGCAACTTGAATAGTGTTAATTATAGCAGCAGATGTTTAGACTTATGGTCATGCTGTGTCTAGTAGGCTGCCTTCTAAAATGGCTCCCAGTGATCTCCACCTTCTGATGGTTATGCCCATATGTAATCCCCTCCCCTTGAGTGTGGACTGAATCTAGTGACTTGCTTCTTTTTCTAGTTGCGGCGAGCGGGGACTATTCTTTGTTGCAGTGCACGAGCTTCTCACTGTGGTGGCTTCTCTTGTGTTGCGGAGCACGGGATCTAGGCGCGTGGGCTTCAGTAGTTGTGGCCCACAGGCTCTAGTTGTGGCTTGTAGGCTCTAGAGCGCAGCCTCAGTAGTTGTGGCGCACAGGCTTAGTTGCTCCACAGCATGTGGGATCTTCTCAGACCAGGGCTTGAACCCGTGTCCCCTGCATTGGCAGGCAGATTCTTAACCACTGCGCCACCAGAGAAGTCCCCTAGTGACTTGCTTCTATTGAATAAAATTTGGCAAAGAGTGACAGGATGTCAATTCTGAGATTAAAATTCATGACTTTTGTCTTGTAGGCACTCTATTGCTGGCTTTGAAGAAGCAAGCTGCCACTTTGGAGCGGCCCACGTGGCAAGAAACTGAGGGTGGCCTCTGGGAAATAGCCAAAAAGAGACTGATACCTTCAGTCCAACAAACTTTAAGGAACTGAATCCTGCCAGCGATCCATGGAGCAAGATTAGAATCAGGTCTTTCCCCAACGGAGCCTTCAGAGGAGACCACTGGCAACACCCTGATTGCAGCTTCATTGGAGACCCTGAAGCAGAGGATCCAGCTAAGCTTCTCCCAGGTTTCTGACTGACAGAAATCATGAAATAATGTGTGTCGTTTTGAGCTACTAGTTTGGGGGTAATTTTATATAACAAGAGATAATTAATACACTGAGCCAGAATTAAGTGTCAGATCCTTAGTAACAGAGATACCCCTATGTCCCTTCAAAATTGTTTGTGTGTGTTGACACGAGGTGTCCTCTTAAACGTGGGCTCAAGGCAGAGTCCATTCTTGCCTGGGTGTACTAACAGTACCAGGACTAGTTCATTAGTCTTCAATTTTTTTGCTTGCATGTTCCCTAAAAACATTTTGGAAAACTATGTGACCTCCTGCATGGCTTTTACTTCATATCTAATTTTTTCCTTGTAAATTTAAATAACTACAAACAGTGTAAAAATTTTAGTATCTTATAAATATCAACATTTAAAAATAAGACTGTTTATATTACTGTTTTAAATGTAACCAATAGAACCTAAATGCCATAGCTTTTTTTTTTTGGCTATGCCGTGAGGCATGTGGGATCTTAGTTCCCCAACCAGAGATTGAACCCGTGCCCCTTGCAGTGGAAGAGCAGAATCTTAACCACTGGACCGCCAGTGAAGTCCCAATGCCATAGCTTTTTGATATTCAGCATCATCCTTTTGAAAAACATATGAATAGGGACTTCTCAGGTGGTCTAGTTGTTGAGACTTCGCCTTCCAATGCAAGGTTACAGGTTCAATTCCTGATCGGAGAGCTAGGATCTCACATGCCTCAGGCCAAAAAAACAAAAAAACATAAAACAGAAGCAATACTGTAAAAAATTCAATAAAGACTTTAAAAAAAAATGGATGGTCCACATCCAAAAATAAAATCTTTAAAAAAAAACCAGATAGAACATATGAATAAACTCTTCTTCAACAGCTGGACATTTTACATTATTTACTTTTTCCTTGAATTTATATTTCATTCACTTCCACTACATAATTTTTTCTTAATGTATTTTATATGTGAAAGTCTTGTATTGATCTTTCTATATTTCTCTGTAACAAAATATATTTTTTAAAATTAGTTCTTTTTAATTTCTTTTAACCATAATACTCTAAATGTTTAAACTTTTCTTTTGGATTGAACTATTAGCAACAAAGCAAATTGATCAAAATCACATAAATATACATTTTGATAGCTATCAATAAACATAAAATTTTATTTACAATATGTCTTTTAATGGGTTTTTAGCTAGTTCTGTATTAAGGAAGAACAAATCTGACTCCATATTAGATCTGTTCCTTTTATTTTATTTTAAATTTTTTATTTATTTATTTATTTATTTATTTATTTATTTATTTATTTTTGGCTGCGGTGGGTCTCTGTTGCTGCGCGCAGGCTTTCTCTAATTGTGGTGAGCGGTGGCTTCTCTTGTTGCGGAGCACGAGCTCTAGGAGCATGGGCTTCAGTCGTTGCAGCATGCAGGCTCAGTAGTTGTGGCTCTGGGGCTCTAGAGCACAGGCCCAGTAGTTGTGGTGCATGGGCTTAGTTGCTCCACAGAATGTGGGATCTTCCAGGACCAGGGTTCGAACCTGTGTCCCCTGCATTGGCAGGCGGCTTCTTAACCAGTGCGCCACCAGGTAAGTCCTCCTTTTACTTTAATCTTTATGCTCTGTTGCCTGTGCTTAGTCATGCTGGCTCTGCACATTTTGTAAAAGAATGTTGCCTATAGCTTCAAGTATACAGGATAGACTGACCTTGACCTGACCTGAACACAGAATAACATTTGTCTTGTTGGAGGTTTAGAGGAACATCATGACCTGTGAACTGACCTACCTGGACAGCTGCAAGAACAAACGATCCCACACCAAGAAGTTTGCAACAACTAACCACGCCACTCCCTCATCTTGCCTTTAAAAGGGCTTTACTGGACTTCCCTGGCAGTCCAGTGGTAAAGACTCCACACTTGCTTCCACTATATGGGGCACAGGTTCAATACCTGGTCAGTGAACTAAGATCCCGCAAGCCCTACAGTGTGGCCAAAAAGAAAAAAAGAAAAAGAAAAAGGCTTTGCTTGAAAGCCTTTGGGGAGTTTGGGCTTTTTAAGTCATGAAAAAGCCCTTTGCCTGGCCCTGCAATAAACCTTTCTCTACTCCAGACTCTGAAAACAACAAGTTCTGGTATTGTTTGGCCTCACTGTGCCTCAGGCACCTGGGCTTGCTTTAGGTAACAGTTCATGTAACATAGTTACATGTAACAATCGTAAGAATAGCATAGCTGGAATGAGACAACCTTCAGTAACAATTCTCTATCTATTTTTCTTTTCATCAGAATAAAAGCTGAGAGTTCTTGTTCACATAAATAAGTAAATGGGAATGGAAATAATTTTATTATAGCAATGACACTCACTTCTTTGAACTCCTTCTGAATTATATGCCAAAAATCCCATAATAAGCCATCATTAAATGTATTTTAATGATATTCAAGCTGAAAACTCAATTAGATTCTCTATTAATTTTGTTGAAAGCAACGAATTGAAAACCACCTGACTTGCTAAAGGATTCATTACTCAATTATTAGAGTCATTTACTTTCAAAAACAATATTTCAAATATTTCAAATTGGGCTTCCCTGGTGGCGCAGTGGTTGAGAGTCCGCCTGCCGACGCAGGGGACATGGGTTCGTGCCCCAGTCTGGGAAGATCCCACATGCCGTGGAGCGGCTGGGCCCGTGAGCCATGGCCGCTGAGCCTGCGCGTCCGGAGCCTGTGCTCCGCAACGGGAGAGGCCACAACAGTGAGAGGCCCGCATACCGAAAAAAAAAAAAAATTTCAAATTGTACTTTAGTTTAGCAACTCAGATGTTTTTATATTTCCCCATCTTGGGAGAATGGCAAATGGGCAATGGCAAAAGAGGAGGAGAGAAATGAAAATATGCACAAAAGTTCACAGGTAAATCAGTTTTAGGAAAAAGATATACAGAAATAGAGAATGTGAAAATGGATACATTCATAACTGGCCATGTCCTCCTGTCCCTTGTAGGACTTTGTGTATTCCTTGGAGTCTGCACACTCCAGGGTGAAGACCACTGGACTAGGGACATGTAGTATGATTGTCAGCCAGCACAAGGTGTACTTGAGACTTAACCAAAAATTCAAAATGAGACCAGTCAGCATGGTATGTGTTTTCCTTTCCCTCCAGATATGTTCAGCCACGTGCATGCAATGGCAGAGTTGGCAGAGAATTAGGACTTTGCCAAGAGTGCTGGGAAAGGATGAAGGAGCAAAGGAGTCAAGGCTGTATGCAAGGTAACATCAGGATTATTGGTGAAGTCCAGACAGGAAGATGAGTCCTAAAATTTCCAGTTCTTAAGGATGAACTCTCCCAGAGTAGCAAAATGAGAAGAGAAGGGGGTTCCAGCTTTGGACAGCTCCAATATTTAATGTCAGTGGGGCAGGAAGTAGATGGGCTCCAGGCTAGGCATTTACAACAGGCCTCCTGTTTGCATTTCCTGAAACAGGAGATAGGTGGGCTCCAGGATAGATATTTACAACCAGCCTCCTGTTTGCACTTCGAAATAGGAATAACAACAGAAACAGGGTGCCTACACTTTAAGATAACAGTCATGGCAGGAACAGAGAGGGGCTAAACCCTGTTTGAGTAAAAGATCAAGAGGTCCTATATTTCCCATCTTTGGGGCAAAGGAGACACCGTACATGCACAGAAAGGCTCCTTGGGGGTCAAAAAGAAGGGGTCACCACCCCAGAATAGGTGATGCCAAGGGCCCCCATAGGCCTCTGGGCTGGAATCCATCTTGGAAAAAAGTTGTGCATGCAAGTTGGGGAGGGTCCTATGACAGGTCAGGTGTGGAAAAAGAAACCAGATAATTGGCCAAAGGTAAACAAAGGCTGGGAAGAGCCATGCTGTATAAACGATTTAACCAACTCTTTACTCCTCCTCATTAGGGAGAACGCCCACACCCTTTCTCTCTGGGTGTGTTATCTCTGCCTTGCTTCTGTCTTCACTAAACAAACTGTTTCTCTGTGTGCTCTCCCACTTGTTGTGCTGTGTCTCTAATAATAAACTTCATACCTGTTTTTACAGTTTTTGTCTCCCTGAGAAATGCATTTTTCAGTGGAGGCAAGAGCCACAGAAAATTTACTTCTAGTCTCCAGCCCTTGCTGGTCTAGTGGCTAGGATTCCTGGTTTTCATCCAGGCTACCCAGGTTCAATTCCTGGGCAGGGAACTAAGATCTTGCTTCAAGCCACCACTCACTGCTGCTGCTTCTCCAAGATCATCAGGATAAAGAAGGCAATGGAGGTCAAGAGTGATCACAGAGGTGGATATTAGAAAGTGTTGGGTCTTGGAGACCAAGGAAAGTGTCCCAAGAAAGTGGAAGTCCACTTATCTGGTGCTGGGGAAATCAAGTAAGAGGAGGTCTGGAAATTTATTGTATTTAGTTACATCCAAGTCATTGGGGGATTTAGGAGAGTAAGAGGCAGAAGCCCAACTGGAGTGGGTTGTGAAAAATGAGTGGGAGGTGGGGGATGGGAAAAGCCAATACTAACAATTCTTATTTGGAGGAGGACAATAGGATTATTCTTTATCCCTTTTATTGGTTTTCATTATAATGTTTACTGCAGTTTATTATATATATATATATATATATATATATATATATATATATACACACATATTGTCTTCTCTTCTTTATCTGTGGGTCTCCTTTCTCAAAACTGGAATCATAGGCTTCCCTGGTGGCGCAGAGGTTGAGAGTCCGCCTGCCGATGCAGGGGACACGGGTTCGTGCCCCGGTCTGGGAAGATCCCACATGCCGTGGGGCGGCTGGGCCCGTGAGCCATGGCAGCTGAGCCTGCGCATCCGGAGCCTGTGCTCCGCAATGGGAGAGGCCACAACAGTGAGAGGCCCGCGTACCGCAAAAAAAAAAAAAAAAAAAAAAAAAAAAAGAAACTGGAATCAAAGCTCTATGAGGCTGGCAACCAACACTGTCTTGTCCAGTCTGTGCAGTATACTGGACACTTGGAAATATTTTTGAATCAATTGATGAAAAAACCAATGCTAAACAAAAGGTTTACAGAAGTAGTTCATCCCCAAACAAAGATATATCTTGATCCAAGGACAAATTTGTGCTTCATTTCTTTGAACTTGAAAGAAATTTTAAGCTCTTTTGGTTAAATCTTGAGAATTCAAGTTCAAGTTCCTCTCACCTCATGCCGCAAACCTCCCTGAAATGGGATAAGAAAGGCACAAAGAGAACAGGGGAAGAGACAATATCAGACAGGAGAAGACAACATCTTAACTGGAAAGCTGGTGGAGCTGAGAGAAGAGTGATTACTGACCTTGTCAATCCGAAAAAGCAATACCTAAGGGTGAGAGCAGGAGCTGTGGGCAACAAGAAGCAATTCCTGAGGCACAACTTCGGGAAGATGTAGGAATTTCACAGCTCTAGTTTCCCGTGAAAGCAGAGGTGCAAGGAGAGGATGGATTAAAAGTTTTTGAAGAAGCTGAGATACCTGCAGTTAATTCCCCCCACAGCTGGTAACCAGGCAACTCCCAGGCCAGCCCATCATGCTGAGAGAAGACTGGGGAAAGGCCAAACCAGACAGATTCTGGCCTGGGGGACACCAAGCCCAAATGAGCAGAGAGCAGGCTCCATTCTGAACACAGGGGCCTTTAGTGAAGACCTATATCCCAAGCAGTGAACCACCAGCCCCCTTTCCCCATTTGGTTCCCAGAAGACTGACAATCCACTCTCACCCCCCAGGAGGCAACTGACTCCCTCAAAAAAAAATACCCACAGGTACTGACGTTTGAATGTGATTCAAAAAATTTGCCATTCTGCGTGCAGGAAAGCGCGGAGTCCTAACCACTGTCCTGCCAGGGAATTTCCGTGCTTCAAAAATTTAAGTCTGGATTACCACTCAATTACCTCAAGGCCACTAGTTCCCACCTAGGTTCCAGAGTGGCCCACCAGCTTGTGGGTGTCTTGCTTTTAAATAGGAGTGCTCAGTTCAGGACTGTATACTGTATTTGAGGGAGACTTTGGACATGAACAAAAAATCAAAATAAAAAGTTAAAAAGAAGCCGGTGGGCGGCGCCGGCGGGAGCTCGCCCGTCGCAAGATGGCGGCGGCCATGTGGGCCGCAGGCCCCGGGCCGGTTCACATCCGGGCGGCCCGCGGTGGCGGCCGGCCCGTGGTCTCTCCTCGTGGTCACTCCCTCCGCCTCTCCCGCCTTGCCCGGGATGGATCTGCCCGTGTGCCTGGGCACGGCAGAGCCCAGCAACGTCCGGGTCTTCCTGACCAAGTTGTGGACCTTCGTGAGCAACCAAGACACGGACGTTCTGGAGCCCGAGCAGGAACAGCGTCCACGTGCTCAACCAGGGCCCGTCTGCCAAGGAGGTGCCACCTAAGTCCTCCAAGCACAGCAGCACGGCCAGCTTCGTGGGGCAGCTCATGTGTGGCTTCCGGAAGGTGGTCCGCATTGAGCAGGGCAGCCTGGTCAAGCCAGAGGGGGACGGCACCAAGTTCCAGCACCTGTGCTTCCTGCGCGGCCAGGAGCAGCCCCTGGTCAAGAGGAAAGTGACCAGCGTGTCCACTCTGTGGAGCGAGGACATAAAGATTCCCCAGGACAGGGTCACCAAGCTGCTGACCGACGTGCAGCAGATGAAGGGGAAGCAGGAGAGCATGGATTCCAAACTGCTGACCGTGAAGCAAGAGAACGAGGCCCTGTGGCGGAAGGTGGGTGGCCTGCAGCAGAAGCACGCCCGGCAGCAGAAAGTCGTCAACAAGCTCATCCAGTTCCTCATCTCGCTGGTGCAGTGGAACTAGATCCGGGGGGTGAAGAGAAAGATCCCCCTGATGCTGTACGACAGCTATTCCATGCCCGGTACTCCCTGGAGCACATCCACGGCCCGGGCCCCTACTCGGCTCCAGCATGGCCTACAGCGGCCGCAGCTTCTGTTCCCCAGATGCTGTTGCCGGCTCGGGACCCTTCGTCTCTGACATCACTGAGCTACCCCAGTAGTCCCTTGGCCTCTCCAGGCAGGAACATAGACGACTAGAGGCCCCTGTCCAGTAGGACCCTGGTTCGAGTCAAGAAGGAGCCCCCCAGCCCACCTCGGAGCCCCCGGGCAGAGGATGCTGGTCCCGGGCACCCGTCCACCATGGTGGATACGCCCCTGTCCCCAACCACCCTCATTGACTCCATCCTGTGGGAGAGCCTGCGCCGGCTGCCTCGGCCACACCCTTCACAGACGCTGGGGCGGAAGGGGGTGACCCCTCTCGCCCCTGCCCGCCTCGGCCCCACACCCCATCCCTCCCAGAAGTGCCTCAGCATAGCCCGCCTGGACAATTTGACTCGCGCTCCACAGATGTCTGGGGTCGCCCGCTTCTTCCCCTGCCCCTCCTCCTCTCTGCGTGTTTGAGTCCAGCCAGGGGACCGAGCTCAGGGACCACTTGGACGCCATGGACTCCAACCTGGGCGACCTGCAGACCAAGCCGACTAGCCACGGCTTCAGCGTGGACACCAGTGCCCTGCCGGACCTGTTCGGCCCCTCGGTGACATTGCCCGACAGGAGTCTGCCTGACCTTGACAGCAGCCTGGCCCGCGAGACCCCCAGGCCTCGCGAGGCAGAGAGCAGCAGCCCTGACTTGGGGAAGCAGCTCCTGCTGGACCCGGGCTCCGTGGACGTGCAGGGCAGTGGTCTGCCGGTGCTCTTTTTTTTTTTTTTTTTGTGGTACGCGGGCCTCTCACTGTTGTGGCCTCTCCCGTTGCGGAGCACAGGCTCCGGACGCGCAGGCTCAGCGGCCATGGCTCACGGGCTCAGCTGCTCCGCGGCTCGTGGGATCTTCCCGGACCGGGGCACGAACCCGTGTTCCCTGCATCGGCAGGCGGACTCTCAACCACTGCGCCACCAGGGAAGCCCTGCCGGTGCTCTTAGAGCTGGGGGAGGGCTCCTGCTTCTCACAGGAGGACAACCACGCTGATGACCCCACCATCTCCCTGCTGATGGGCTCTGAGCCCCCCAAAGCAAGGGACCCCACTGTGTCCTAGAGGCCTGGGTCTTGGCGTGGCCCCCCAGACCAAGGGTCCGGCCCCGTGTGCCAAGGCTTGCTTGGGGCTTCATAGCCACACTTGGACTGATTAGTACACGGGTGTTCATAGAACTATATTTTGGATTTTTACATGAGAAACCCCCTTTCCCTTTCCATAGAGATATACAGATACATACGAGAACGGACGGGTGGATGGACAGACGGACAAGACAGGCAGAGATCTAAGAACAACGGGCTCTGTCTGTGGCAAAAAACAAACAACAACAAAATACAGAGCAAACAGAGGCAGAGAGAAGAGGGGAATGTGACATAAACTATAATAAACTTCCTCATAGATAAGCTAGAGTGTCTCTGAAAGAAGAACAGGATGCTGTGAAACATCAGCAAGGAGGTGCTGTAAGATGATCAACAGTATATGAGAAATAAAACCTTAAGGCCCATTTTAAGATCCAGACTTTTCTTCTTATGAGGGAAAGAAGCTACTGGTATTTAAAAAACAACAGTTGGCATTATTATCCTTAGCTCGACTAACCAAAAATGGTATGTATCTTCTTTTTGTGTCTTGAAAATGAAGGGGGTCTCTAAAGAAAGAAATGTATCTTTCTCTGAGAAATTACTCTTTGTTCTGGTTATTTAGGAATTGTATTGGTTTGACACTGCAATTAATTTACAAAGGAATTCTTCCTATTGAATAGGTAACATACTGCAAAATCCCACAGGGAGAAAGGTGCATCGCTTGTTTTCTCGTGTCCTGCAGCCACCCAGTTCACCTCTCAGGAGCCAGACTCTTTTACTGGTTTCTCCTGCATCTTTCCAGATAGAGGCAATTTACTGTGAAGCCAACTACGCTTCTGCATCAGCGTCCTTTGCTTGCTTAGGCCCCTTCCCAGGCCTTATACCGAATTTTGTATTTGTACTTTTTGTATTCTTTTTCTTAAAAAGGGCCACCAGAATTGTACAAGTTTCAGAGTCCCTCAAACCTGAATCTGCTAGCTTCCAGAGACAGTGTCTTCATATACAAGCATGTATTTGCATATATTCTATAAAAATACGTAAACAGTAGTATATCATATTCATTGTTCCCTGCCTTGCTTTTTTACACTTCATATCTTGAAATCAGTATTTACAAGAGTTGCCTCCTTTTTAACCATTGTGTTACATTCTATTGTAGGGATAATGGTACTTTTATGTAAACATTCATCTATTGATGAATAATTGAGTTATTTCCACTATTCTACCAATACACACAGTGCTGCAATGAATAACCTTGTATGTAATTCACAGTCAGAGTGACCATACCTGCAGGTGTCTGGGGTAGTCCTTACTTGTAACAGTGCTCCCTTAGATTCTCAAAAATGTCCAGTGTAGATGTATATTCTTTGAAGGAGAATCACTAGATTAAAGAATATGTAAATATTTAACTTCAGTAGATATTATAAAATTGCTGTCTGTAGAGGTTGCACCGGTGTACCCTCCCATCAACGTGTGGACAGTACTAATTTCGTTCCCTGGCCCCTGCCAAATGAGAGTGTTATCAAACTTCTATATCTATATGATGGGCAAGAAATAGTGTGTCATTGTTATTTTAATTTACTTTTAAAAGTTAGTGAAATTAAGTGTATTTCTTTCAGTCAAGTGGTTGAAAATCTATTTGAATTTCCTTTCCTATAAATAATCTATGTCTTTGCTCATTTTCTATTGGTTGTCAATACTTTTCTTATTGATTTGAAAGAGATTTTTATATGTTGGGGAGTGCTGCCTGTTATTTAGAAATAACTTCGGGAAAGTAAAGGCTGGAGGTAAATATACACATACTTTATTTTAATCCATGCTTTTCAAACTGGTTTACACACATCCCAGGAAATACTTGTCAGTGTGGCAGGGAACAGAGTAGATGGTGTTTAATAGCATCAGCTCTGGAGTCAGACTGCCATGTTCATGTTCCAGTTCTGCCTCTTGCTAACTAAGTAACTTTGGACAAATCTTTTAAATTTCATTGACTCAATTAACTATCCATAAAGTAGATAATAATCTCTACTTCACAAAGTTGGAGTTAAAGAGCCTATGCCAAGAAAAGATAGTTAGCTTGGAAAACCAAAATAAACAATAATTCTGGTCCTGTTATTTGGCTTTTTAAAAAGAATAATAAGGGGCTTCCCTGGTGGCGCAGTGGTTGAGAATCTGCCTGCTAATGCAGGGGACACAGGTTCGAGTCCTGGTCTGGGAAGATCCCACATGCCACGGAGCAACTAGGCCTGTGAGCCACAACTACTCAGCCTGCGCGTCTGGAGCCTGTGCTCCGCAACGAGAGAGGCCACGACAGTGAGAGGCCTGCGCACCGCGATGAAGAGTGGCCCCCGCTTGCCACAACTAGAGAAAGTCCTTGCACAGAAACAAAGACCCAACACAGCAAAAATAAATTAATTAATTAATTAAAGTGCCCTTAATTTAAAACCAAAAATCATAAGGACACACACAAAATTAAGGTAAAGTGATAAGAGTATGCCATGCAAATTTTGAACAAGAATCCAACTGGCACAGCTAAGTTCTTAACAGACTGTATCAGTTAGCTAATTGCTGTTTTTATTTATTTATTTATTTTTGGTTTCAATTAATTAATTCATTCATTCATTTATGGCTTCGTTGGGTCTTCATTGCTGTGGGCTTTCTCTAGTTGTGGCGAGCAGGGGCTACTCTTCGTTGGGGTGCGGGCTTCTCATTGCAGTGACTTCTCTTGTTGCAGATCACAGGATCTAGGCACACAGGCTTCGGTAGTTGTGGCACGTGGATTCAGGAGTTGTGGCACATGGGCTTAGTTCCTCCGTGGCATGTGGGATCTTCCTGGACCAGGGCTTTAACCCATGTCCCCTACATTGGCAGGTGGATTCTTAACCACTGCGCCACAAGGGAAGTCCTAATTGCTGTTTTTTTTTTAAAATTATTTATTTATTTATTTATTTATTTATATTTGGCTGTGTTGGGTCTTCGTTGCTGCGCGCGGGCTCTCTCTAGTTGTGGCGAGCGGGAGCCACTCCCCATTGCGGTGCACGGGCCTCTCATTGCGGTGGCCTCCCCCGTTGCGGAGCACGGGCTCTAGGCGTGCGGGCTTCAGTAGTTGTTGTGGCTCACGGGCTCCAGAGCGCAGGCTCAGCAGTTGTGGCACACGGGCTCAGCTGCTCCGCGGCATGTGGGATCCTCCCGGGCCAGGGCTCGAACCCATGTCCCCTGCATTGGCAGGAGGACTCCCAACCACTGTGCCACCAGGGAAGCCCTAATTGCTGTTTTTTAAAAAAGAACAACAGGCCCCAAATGGAGTCATTTATGCTACGCCCCACCGAGACTTAGTACCTAACTTAATTGTACTTTCAACTTCTCCCAGGAGTGGAATTTTAAACCAATTAGTCTGAAAGTACCTGATCAACCCTAGTGAAGTAATCAGCTTGATAAAACCCCCTGCTTTCCCCTAACGCAAGGGGATCTTCCCTGGAAAATTCACTTAACTTCCTTGTCTCATCCTCCTTCTGTTTTTAAAATCTTTCCATCCTGAACATCTCCTCAGAGCACAGTTCTCTTTGTTTTTTGGTGGGTTTTGTTTGTTTGTTTTTAAATAAATTTATTTATTTAATTTATTTATTTTTGGCTGCGTTGGGTCTTCGTTGCTGTGCGTGGGCTTTCTCTAGTTGCGGCGAGCAGGGGCTACTCTTC
This sequence comes from Lagenorhynchus albirostris, assembly GCF_949774975.1. Lineage (NCBI taxonomy): Eukaryota > Metazoa > Chordata > Mammalia > Artiodactyla > Delphinidae > Lagenorhynchus > Lagenorhynchus albirostris. Next base: position 63,648,539 of record NC_083104.1, read on the forward strand.
ATTGCGGTGCGCAGGCTTCTCATTGCGGTGGCGACTCTTGCTGCAGAGCACGGGCTCTAGAGCGCAGGCTCAGTAGTTGTGGAGCACGGGCTTAGTTGCTCCGCGGCATGTGGGATCTTCCAGGACCAGGGATCGAACCCGTGTCCCCTGCATTGGCAGGCGGGTTCCTAACCAGTGCACCACCAGGGAAGCCCCAGTTTCTTGATGGTGTTTTTTGGCCCTGCTGCATGGCTTGTGGGATCCTAGTTCCCTGACCAGGGATCGTACCCGGGCCCACATCAGTGAAAGTGCTGAGTCTTAACAACTGGACCACCAGGGAATTCCCTGAGCACACTCCTCTTTGTTAGATAGGATGCTGCCCAATTCATGAATCATTGAATAAAGCCAATTAGATCTTCAAATTCTCTCTGTTCAGTTTGTTTTCTAACACTGTGTATCTCACTATCCCAATATTTTGTGTCTTAAGCATTTAATTAACTCACGCTTCTGTGGGTTGGCAGCATGGGCTGGGCTCCTGTATGGATTTCTTGTAATCTCAGCAAAGCTCACTCATATGTTTGTGATCAGCAGCTGGTCAGTTGGACAGCTCTGCTTCTGAAGGTTGCCTGGGTGTTGCTGCAGTGATAAGAGGTGCCCGGGCCACAGGTCTTGTCATCCAGAAGACTAGCCTGAGGTTGTTGGCTGGCAGGGTTTCGGGATTGAGAGCAGAAGTGTACAGGGCTTTCTGAGGCCTTGGCTGGCACAAGGTTGCTTCCACCTGGTTTTATTGACTTAAGCCAGTCACAAGGCCAATCCAGATTCCAGCAGTGCGGCAACAAGCTCCACCTTTTGATGGCGTAGCTGCCAAGAGCACATTACAAAGAGCTCAGATAACAGGAAGTGGGGAGAATTGCAGCCGATTCCACACCTAGATAAATTTGAAGTTTGGGATACAGAGTGCAGGTGAGAGATAGCCAGCAATCATGGGGCTATACAAACCCACAAACGTCCCACAGAGCAAAAGTCAATCTGAACGTCTGTCACAGCCAGAGGAAACCAAAACCACTTCTGGTCTGTGCTGGTTAAGTAAAGCATTTCCTCCCCTGCATCTGGCACTGATGGGTATGGTGGGATGTTGCGGGAGTCTGGAAAGAAATTCACCAAGAAGAACCCGGCCACACTGTCTTTGTTCCCCAGCACAACTTTCCAAGTCAAGCCAGTGATGGCTGGCCGAGGGAAGAAACTTAATTTAAAATGAAGTGTGGAGGACTTTTTATAGAGAGATTGAGCAGATTCGCTCTGTGACCTTCCTGAGTATTGTTCAAAGGCAGAGAAAGAACTAGCTCCACAGGGCAGGTTACCAGGGACAATGGGGGAAAAGGATAAAGCTATTATCTGATTATAACCTACAAGCCCACAGACTCAATGTACTGTTACAGAGATAAAAAAAATTATAGATTGTAGTAAGTGATATAAAGGAAATAAACAGCGTGAGAGAGAATTAGAGCTATAGAGAGAGGGGAGGCATTGGGTTTCTTGATAGAGTTGCCTGGAAATGACTCCCTGGGGTGACTTGAAGTCGGAGAATGAACTGTCCCAGTGTTTCAGGCAGAGGGACTGGCTAGTGTCAAGTCGCAAGACAGGGAAGACCTTGGCACGTTCTCGGGCAATGACTTGTTTTTTCTTTTTTAACTACAATTTATGGGATAAAAAACTGTTTATTACTGCAATCCAGAACACATGCATCCAAAACAAAAATTTCATGAAATTCTCCTTCTACATAAAGTGCTAAAATGCACTCTTGTATTTTCTTTTACTTCAGGTTCATTGAGACATAATTTACATACAGTAAAATCCACCCTTGTTAGGTGTACAGTTCCATCTGTTTTGACAAATGTATGCAGTCGCAGACATCACCACAATCAAGATATAGGACATTTCCATCCACCTCAAAATTCCCTCAGGCTCCTTTGTAGTCAGTCGACTCCCCCGACATGAAGCCACTAGCAAGTGCTGATCTGATTTCTCCTCCTACAAATTTTTTAAAATAGTTTTTCTTAGTATCTGTCTATAGGTTTATTGATTTTAATGATCTTTTCAAATAACCTGGTATCATTAATTTTTCTCTATTTTTCTGTTCTCAATTTCATTGATTTGTGCTCTAATCTTCCTTATTTCTTACTTATTCACTTTTTTTTTTTTTTTTTTTTTTTTGTGGTACGCGGGCCTCTCACTGCTGTGGCCCCTCCCGTCGCGGAGCACAGGCTCCGGACGTGCAGGCTCAGCGACCATGGCTCACGGGCCCAGCCGCTCTGCGGCACGTGGGCTCCTCCCGGGCCGGGGCACGAACCCGCGCCCCCCACATCGGCAGGCGGACCCCCAACCACTGTGCCACCAGGGAAGCCCATAGCAACTTTTTTGTTTTTTGTTTTTTGCGGTACGCAGGCCTCTCACTGTTGTGGCCTCTCCCATTGCGGAGCACAGGCTCCGGACGCGCAGGCTCAGTGGCCATGGCTCACGGGCCCAGCCGCTCCGCGGCATGTGGGATATTCCCGGACCGGGGCACGTACCCTTGTCCCCTGCATCGGCAGGCGGACTCTCAACCACTGCGCCACCAGGGAAGCCCCCTTACTTATTCACTTTGAATTTAATTTGCTCTTCTTTTTTCTGACTTCTTAAGATGGAACATAGATTAATAATTTGAAACTTTTTTTGTTTTCTAGTTTAATGTTTAAATTTCCATTTAGGCACCACTTTGGCTGTGTCCCACAAATTTTGATATGTTATTTTTCCATTTTTATTCAATTCAAAATATTTTCTAGTTTCCCTTGTGACTTCCTCTTTGACCCATGGGTAATTTAGAAGTGTGTTGTTTAACCTGCAAATATTTGGGAGATTTTTCAGATATCATTCTAATTTAATTCAGTTGTGGTCAGAGAACATACTTTTTATGATTTCAGTTATTTAAAATTTGTTGAGTCTTGTTTTATGGTCCAGACTATTATCTATCTTGATGAACGCTTGATGTGCCCTTGGAAAGAATGTTGTTCTTCTGTTGTTGGGTGGAATGTTCTATAAATGTCAATTAGGTCAAATCTGTTGATAGTGTGTTCAGATCTTTTTACCTTTGCTGATTTTCTGTCTACTTGTTTCATCAATTACTGAGACAGGAGTACTGAAGCCTCCAGCTATAACTGTGGATTTATCTATTTGACTTTCAGTTCTATAAGTTTTGCTATATGTATTTTGGAGCTGTGTTCAATGCATGAACATTTAGGACTATTATGTCTTCTTCATGAATTTTTGTTTGTTTTTGAGATTTTTAAAAACTTTTTTTTAAATTGGAGTATAATTGCTTTACAATGTTGTGTTAGTTTGTGCTGTACAATGAAGTGAATCAGCTATATGTATACATATATCCCCTCCCGCTTGGACTTGCCTCCCATACCCCCATCCTGCCCATCTAGGTTATCCCAGAGCGCCGAGCTGAGCTCCCTGTGCTATTCCACAGGTTCCCCCTAGCTATCTATTTTACACATGGTAGTGTATTTGTGTCAAACCTAATTTCCCAATTCATTCCACCCTCCACTTCTGCCCCTGTGTCCATACGTCTGTTCTCTACATCTGCGTCTCTATCCTTGCACTGGAAATAGGTTCATCTGTACTATTTTTCTAGATTCCACATATATGCATTAATATACGATATTTGTTTTTCTCTTTCTGACTTACTTCACTCTGTATGACAGACTCTAGGTCCATCCACATCTCTACAAATTACCCAATTTTGTTACTTTTTATGGCTGCATAATATTCCATTATGTATATGTACATCTTCTTTATCCATTCATCTGTTGATAGACATTTAGGTTGTTTCCATGACCTGGCTATTGTAAATAGTGCTGCAGTGAACATTGGGGTACATGTGTCTTTTTGAATTATGGTTTTCTCAGGGTATATGCCCAGTAGTGGGATTGCTGGATCATATGGTAGTTCTATTTTTAGTTTTTTAAGGAACCTCCATACTGTTCTCCACAGTGGCTGTATCAATTTTACAGTCCCACCAACAGTGTAAGAGGGTTTCCTTTTCTCTGGGATGCTTGGTACAATTTAAATTTTCTTAAATTTTCTGAGGCTTGATTTGTGACCCAAGATGGATCTATCTTGGAGAATGTTTTGTGTGCACTTGAGAAGAAAGTGTAATCTGCTGCTTTTGGGTGGAATGTCCTATAAATATCAATTAAATCTATCTGGTCTATTGTGTCATTTAAAGCTTGTGTTTCCTTATTTATTTTCTGCCTGGCTGATCGGTCCATCGGTGTAAATGGGGTGTTAAATCCCCCACTATTACTGTGTTACTGTCTATTTCCCCTTTTATGGATGTTACCATTTGCCTTATGTACTGAGGTGCTCCTATGTTGGGTGCATAAATATTTATAATTATGATACCTTCTTCTTGGGTTGATCCCTTGGTCATTATGTAGTGTCCTTCCTTATCTCTTGTAACAGTCTTTAAAGTCTACTTTATCTAATATGAGTATTGCTACTCCAGCTTTCTTTTGATTTCCATTTGCATGGAACATCTTTTTCCATCCCCTCATTTTCAGTCTGTATGTGTCGCTAGGTCTGAAGTGGATCTCTTATAGACAGCATATATACGGGTCTTGTTTTTGTATCCATTCAGCCAGCTTGTGTCTTTTGTTTGGAGCATTTAATCCATTTACATTCAAGGTAATTATTGATATGTATATTCCTATTACCATTTTCTTAATTGTTTTGGATTTGTTTTTGTGGGTCTTTTTGTTCTCTTGTGTTTTCCACCTAGAGAAGTTCCTCTAGCATTTATTGTAAGGCTGGTTTGGTGGTGCTGAATTCTCCTAGCTTTTGCTTGTCTGTAAACCTTTTGATTTCTCTGGTGAATCTGAATGAGATCCTTGCTGGGTAGAGTAATCTTGGTTGTAAGTTTTCCCCTTTCATCATTTTAAATATATCCTGCCATTCCACTCTGTCTACAGAGTTTCTGCTGAAAAATCAGCTGATAACATTACGGGGATTCCCTTGCATGTTATTTATTGCTTTTCCTTTGCTGCTTTTGATATTTTTTTCTTTGAATTTAATTTTTGTTAATTTGATTAATATGTGTCTTGGTGTGTTTCTCCTAGGGTTTATCCTATATGGGACTCTAGCTTCCTGGACTTGGGTGGCTATTTCCTTTCCCACATTAGGGGAGTTTTCAACTATAATCTCTTCAGATATTTTTTCAGACCCTTTCTCTTTCTCTTCTTCTGGGACCCCTATAATTCGAATGTTTGTGCATTTAATATGTCCCAGAGGTCTCTGAGACTGTCCTCAATTATTTTTATTCTTTTTTCTTTATTCTGCTCTTCAGCAGTTATTTCCACCATTCTATCTTTGAGGTCACTTATTTGTTCTTCTTCCTCAGTTACTCTGCTATTGATTCCTTCTAGAGTATTTTTCATTTCAGTTATTGTGTTGTTCATCAGTGTTTGTTCTTTAGTTCTTCTAGGTCTTTGTTAAACATTTCTTGTATTTTCTCAATCCATGCCTCCATTCTATTTCTGAGATTTTGGATCATCTTTACTATCATTACTCAGAATTCTTTTTCAGGTAGGTTGCCTATTTCCTTGTCATTTATTTGGTCTTGTAGGTTTTTACCTTGCTCCTTCATCTGTAACATATTTTTTAGTCGTCTCATTTTTTTTGATGGGTGGGGCTGTATTCCTGTCTTACTGGTTGTCTGGCCTGAGGCATCCAGGACTGGAGTTTTCAGGCAGTTAGGTAGAACCATGTCTTGGTGCCGAGATGAGGACCTCCGGGAGACCTCACTCCAGTTAATATTCCCTGGGGTCTGAGGTTCTTTGTTAGTCCAGCAGTCTGGACTCGGCACTCCCACCACAGGAGCTCAAGCCTGACCTCCCAGCCTGGGAGCCAAGATCCTGCAAGCCATGAGGCACAGCAGAAAAAAAAGGCAGAACAATAACAAAGAATAAAACATTTTTAAAAATTAGAAAAATAAGGACTTCCCTGGTGGTGCAGTGGTTAAGAATCCACCTGCCAATGCAGGGGACATGGGTTCGATCCCGGTCTGGGAAGATCCCACATGCTGTGGAGCAGCTAAGCCCGTGCACCACAACTACTGAGACTGTACTCTAGAGCCTGCGAGCCACAACTACTGAGCCCACATGCCACAACACTGAAGCCCACGTGCTGCAACTACTGAAGTCTGCGTGCCTATAGCCTGTGCTCCACGACAAGAGAAGCCACCGCAAGGAGAAGCCCATGCACCACAATGAAGAGTAGCCCCCGATCGCTGCAATTAGAGAAAGCCCACACACTACAACAAAGACCCAATGCAGCCAATAAATAAATAAATAAATAAATATTTAAAAAGGCTTTAAAAAAAAAAGTAAACTGCTGATCCCTACTTTTTTCTCCTCTCCTGTTTAGAGGTCCCAACCTTATTTCACTTAGCTATTTATTTTGCTATTAATTTCATACTTTTATTATTTTTTAATCAAAGTTATTCATGCACATAGCCTAAAGATTCAAATAGTTGGGAAAAAACATACCTTCTCCCACCCATCTGCCCATTTCTCCAGTCCAACATAGCCCATTTTTTTAAACTGCTTATTTATTTATTTATTGAATTATAATTGACATATAATATTATATCAGTTTCAGGCATACAACATAGTGATTTGATATTTTTATACCTTATGAAATGATCTCCATGATAAGTCTAGTTATCATCTGTCACTATACAGAGTTAGTACATTATAGCTCATTCTGCTTAGATGGATATTCATCATTAACCTATTATGACTGCACAAACATTACTCACTGAATAAACTCTCATTTTCCCTTGACCTAATAATTACCTTTTTGTTTATTGTTTCTATGTTCTTACCATGAATTCAACCCCCACATATCTTCCAGTATGTATTTCTTCTCAATTTGTTCAAACACATCAAGTAGTCTATCACATCTTCTGAATGAAATTCCCTCTCGAAGCCTCTGATCAGCTCCAATGGGAAGTGGCTGCCCTCCAGTCCTGCTGAACAGCTCTGGTGTTTGGGGTCTCCCTTCACTGTCCCCTAGGAATTTTCCTCCTCCCTTGTGTTTGACCTCCTGTTTCATACATATCAAGCCTTCTTCTTTTTTGTTTATCTCCTAGTTGTGGTGGAGCACATCCTGTAAAAGTTTCCAGAGCAAAGGTGCACGAGAAGTAAATGCTTTGAGACTTTGTATGTCTGGAAATGTATTTATCCTATTCATAGTAGTTTGGTTTGGTACTGAATCTTAGTAGTTTGGTAGTAGTTTGGTTTGGTACTGAATCTTAGATTGGAAAAAAATTTCCTAAGAAATTTGAAAGCATTGCTCCACTGTGTTCTTGCTTTCAATGAATGGCATTCTTGCTCTTGATTCTTTGTATAAAACCTTTTTTAGGGGACTTCCCTGGTGGTCCAGTGGTTGAGACTCTGTGCTTCCACTGCAGGGGGCGCAGGTTTGATCCCTGCTTGGGAAACTAGGATCCCTCATGCCACGTGGTACAGCCAAACCAACAAAACAAAACCTGTTTTATCTTCCTTCAGGAGTTGTTAGGATCTTCTCTTTTTCCTCACTGGTGAAACTTCAAAATGGTATAACTCTGGAACGGGCATATTTTTGTTTAATGTGCTGGGCCCTGTCATTCTAGAAACTCATCTGCCAGTCCTGGGAAATTTCTTAAATTATTTCTTTGGTTATATCCTTCCAGCTGTTTTCCTTCTTTATATAACTCCCAGAATCAGATACTGGACCTCTTGGACTGATTCTATAAATTTTTTAATCCTTTTTTCTCCTCATTTTTTCACATTGTTTTCCTTTTGCTCTATATTCTGGGAGATTTCACCAACATTATCTTTCAAATCTCTATGTTTTTCACTTCTATCATATATTTTTTTTCATTTTCAATAGTTCTGTTTTGTTCTCTGAATATTATTTTTTATAGTATTCTGTTATTGTTTCATGAATGTAATTTCTTTTCTTAACTCTCTTGAAGATTAATAATAGATATTTTGGCAAGTTTTCTTCCTCCTTTTTAGTCTCTGTTTCCTATGAGGTATTTTCTTATTTTGATCTCTATATTTCCAGTTAGAGATTTTTCTTAAATTTCTGATGATCCTTGACTGTCTGCCTATATTTAAGAATGGTGGGACTTCCCTGGTGGCGCAGTGGTTAAGAATCCTCCTGCCAATGCAGGGGACACAGGTTCGATCCCTGGTCTGGGAAGATCCCACATGCTGCGGAGCAACTAAGCCTGGGTGCACTAGGAGCCTGTGCCCCTAGAGTCCGTGTTCTGCAACAAGAGAAGCTACCGCCTGCAGCAACTAGAGAAAGCCCATGTGCAGCAATGAAGACCCAGTGCAGCCAAAAGTAAATAATTTTTTTTAAATGGTGCACTAAAAAGCTGATTAGAAGATCTGTTCACTTTGCATGGGGCTTTTCAACTTTAACATGATAATCCTAGTTTGGGTTCTCCCAAAAGAGAACTGAAAGCTATGTATTCAAGTGGAAGTACTTGGTGGAAACATAAGTAGGGGAGTAGGAAAGTGAGATAGGGAAGAGAAAACAGCTGTAAAGCTAACTATGACTGAGGCTTAATGCTATGGAGTAACTTTGGGAAAACGGTGTAAAACACACACCTCAGAATTATTGCATACAAGGGCAAGAGACCTGGAGTATTTATACATCAAATTCCGACAGTCATTAATTGAGAGCTGCTCCTGTGGAGGAAGGTATTAATTCCCTAGAACCTCTGGCCTCTGCCTTGTACCTGGGCAAGGTCACCTTACCTGGCTTTGGACAGAGACTCCAGGCAAAGAGGCTCAGATTTTGGCAGCTGGAAGTCAACAGGAGTACACTGAAGTGGGATTGCCCAGAGGATACGAGTGGGGGCAGTGATGTCTGCTGTAGTGACCTAGCTGGGCTGTTACTTGGGAACTTCCATCTGTATTTTTAGGTCTTTTCTTTTGTCCTTGTCATATTTTCTAGACAATCTCTTGTCTGGAGGGTTACAGTCTGGTTGTCAGGGTCTGTGAGCTAAGTGGGGGGAAAGGCGGGGAATCTCAACTTTCATTGGGAAACTCTAAATCTTCACTTAATCCTCCTATTTCAGGATGACACCCTTGCTCTCTGATGTCCTCCAGTCTAGAGACCCTCTAATTAGTACTGTTGACCTAAATAAACAGACTGCCAGATATTTCTCCAGCAAAGATAGGCTTATTAGGGATCAACAGAGAGTTGCAGTTCGGGATCTGCAGTCTGGTGAGGCACGTGCAAGTCCCTACACGGCAAGGGAGGGAGAATTCTTTTACAGAGAGGAAAAGGAAGTTGGGAGGGCTATAGCAAACAAAGAATCCATGGCTTTTCACTGGCGGAGTCCTTGCCAGGAAAGGAGTCTTTCTTCTTCCTATTGGTCTCTGCTGTTGTCGCAGGGTGTGAGAGCTCCCCCTGCTGGTCTCCTGACTGTATTTAATTGAGGTTTCTATTTATTGATACTACTTTTTTTTACATTTCTCCCTTTTGATCAAGATCATTCTCTGAAAGCATTGCAGATCCAGAGACAGGTTTTCTAGTTTCAACGGCTTTTTGTCCCTCAGTATCAGGAAGGATCTTTCTTGGGTGTAGTGTCTTATGTCAGAGAGAAAATGCACAGATTGAAAACCTATCAAGGTCACATTTGAGCAACAAGAAGGGGCAGGAGGGAGAAGTCTCATGTACCTTTTATCTAAAGTCCATATGTTATCAAGATCATAGACACTGGATACCATCTGAAGTTTTTTTTTATATAAATCTATTTAATTAATTAATTAATTAATTAATTTTTGGCTACATTGGGTCTTCATTGCTGCACACAGGCTTCCTCTAGTTGCGGTGAGCAGGGGCTACTCTTCGTTGAGGTGCGCGGGCTTCTCATTGCGGTGGCTTCTCTTGTTGCAGAGCACAGGCTCCAGGCACACAGGCTTCAGTAGTTGTGTCACGTGGGCTCAGTAATTGTGGCTCGCGGGCTCTAGAGTGCAGGCTCAGCAGTTGTGGAGCACAGGCCTAGTTGCTCCATGGCATGTGGGATCTTCCCGGACCAGGGTTCGAACCCGTGTCCCCTGCATTGGCAGGCAGATTCTTTTTTTTTTTTTTTTTTGCAGTATGCGGGTCTCTCACTGTTGTGGCCTCTCCCATTGCGGAGCACAGGCTCCGGACGCGCAGGCTCAGCGGCCATGGCTCACGGGTCCAGCCGCTCCGCGGCATGTGGGGTCTTCCCGGACTGGGGCACGAACCCGCGTCCCCTGCATCGGCAGGCGGACTCTCAACCACTGCGCCACCAGGGAAGCCCAGGCAGGCGGATTCTTAAGCATCACGCCACCAGGGAAGTCCTAAAGTTGGTTTTTTTGTTGGTTTTTTTTTAATATTTACTTATTTATTTGTTTGGCCATGCCGGGCCTTAGTTGCGACACGTGGGATCTTTTAGTTGCGGCATGTGGGACCTTTAGATGCAGCATGTGAACTCTTACTTGTGGCATGTTGAATCTAGTTCCCTGACCAGGGATCGAACCCGGGTCCTCTGCATTGGGAGCGTGGAGTCTTAGCCACTGGACCACCAGGGAAGTCCCTATCTGAAGTATTATGTCATCAAAAAGGTTTGGGGAAATTTTTTCAACAGGCCTGGTCTGGATATCTTGGGAAAGCTGTCTCATCAGATGTCATCTGCTTCAATTCTGGGAATCTTTACTTTCAGGTCACCAAATGATGTGCAGCTACAGTCAGGGTTCAGTACTTCCTTTAGGTGTGTCAGATAAATCCAAGAGTCTATTCCTTGGAGTTTGGCAGCACGAGGGTTGGTAGAAGTACCCGATAAAAGCCTTTCCGGAGAGGCTGAAGAGAGTCCTTCTGGAGGTTTCTTTTCCAAGAGATGATGTCTTCAGGTTGCAAGGTGTGATGCTTAAGGTCTTCCTCTCCTGAGTATGCACTGTGGAAAGATTGCTCTACCAAAGCACGGTTATTTTTAATAGAAGCAATTAGGCCTTTGCAATATTGGGTGTCTCTCCTTTTATCAGTTGTGAGTCAAAAGAAGCAGAAGCCAAGTGCATTGGGCATCCTGTGACTATCTCAAAGGGTGAGTATTTATGAGTTCCAAAAGGGGTGGATCTGAGACTTAGAAGGACCCATGGCAATGCTTTTGGAGGGTCTCTCCAAGGTAATTGAAGGACCTCTACAAATTTTGCCAGTTAAGTCTTAATGATGCCATTAGCGCATTCAACTAAACCAGAGGATTGAGAGTAGTAAGCACAGTGAAAGCATTGTAAAACTGGCCAAACAGTGCAGACTTGTTGAGGTATCTGGCCAATATAGTGGGTTCCTTGATCACTAATGAAGTTTGAGAGGAGTTTCCCCAGGTAGGGATAATCTTTTCCAAATGGATTTTAGCCACAATAGAGGCAGTAGCTCATCTGCAAGGGAAGGCTTTGGTCCAGAGTGAAAACATACAGACCATGACTAAAACATATATCCATGAGATGGAGGAAGTTGTTTGAAATCCATTTGCCAGATCCTGAATGGTCCATTAGGCAGTTTAAGTATAGAAGTATGAATAGGCTTCCCTGGGTTATACTTCTGACAAGTGGGACAAGTGAAGTGGGCAGTTTTTGTGGCCTTGTTAATGCTTCCTCACCAATATGGATTCATGAATGCTATCATTTTGTCAGTAGCCTAGTGGGTTAATCCATGTACAGTGGTGAGGAGTGGGAATTTTAGAGTCAAAGCAACAACGTTGAATTCCTAATCCTAATTGGTTGGGCTTCTCTAGCCAGTTTTTCTAAGTTATCATTTGGGAGAAATATCCCTTTGGACTGTGACAGAAGTTTGGCTGCTGGCAGTCCCTTTAAGGGCAGCATTTCTTGTGGAAGTATCAGCAAGGTGATTTCCCTTAGCTTCCAGAGAGTCAAGTTCAGAATGCCCCAGAATTTTACCAATAGTTAAAGTGGCAGGTAAAAGTATTGCACCTAATAATTTCTGAACATAGGGGCCATTTTAAATTTTATTTCCACTGGAAGTAAGGAAGCCACAGTGCTTCCACAACATTCCAAAATCATGAACTACTCTGAAAACATATCTACTCTCAGTATAGATATTGGCAGTTTTGTCCTTGGCTGAAGTACAAGCCCATGGAAAAGCATATCATTCAGCCTGTTGGCCGTAGGTAAAGATGCTGCCTCAACATCAAAAGGAGTTGTAGTAGCATACCCAGCACAATATTTACTGTTGTCACCTTTTAAATAAGAACCACCAGTAAACCATAAGAGATCAGAATTACCCAGAGGAACTTCCTCAAGATCATCAAGAGGAATCACAAGGTGGTCCATCAGCGTTAAGCAGTTGTGAGGGATTTCATTGGTGAAAAGGGGAGAAGAGTAGCAGGGTTAAGATTACTAGAACATAAATGAGTTACATGAGACCATTTAACAAAAGGACTTCATAGGAGGTGAGGCATCTGGCTGAGAAATGTTCAGTGTCATGAGAATTCAGGGGCGCTTCTACTGAATGAGGTACAAATGGCTAAAGGGGATCCACAACAATTTTCTCAGTGGCTTCAACCTAAAGGGCAGTGACCATAATGGCTCTAAGGCAAGGGGCATGATGGGTCGATGGTGGTCCCCGTATTTTTGGGTGAATACCCCAAGGACATTCCCTTAGTTTTCATATACAAAAAGGAAAAAGGGAATCTGATAATTGGGATGCCTAACGGTGTGTGGGTTCCTTACACTCTCCTTTAAAGCCTTAAATCTAAGTCTCCGGTTCTTTCCATAAAATTGGGTTGGGGTTGTTATTGTTGAGTAAAACATACTGAGGTTTGGCCGTAAGAGAGAAATTTGGAATCCAATTTTGGCAATAACCAATTATCCAGAGAAAACCTCACAGTTGGCACTTAGTTTTGGGTTTTGGGAAACTTAGGATACCATGAAGTCTAACTGGATCTAGGTGTAGCCCTTGTTCTGATAGCAGATGCCCGGATATCAAATCCAGGTTTGGGCAAACTGCATTTTCTCTTGGCAACCTCATGTCCCTTTAAGGCTGAAAGCTTTAGCAAACTGGATGCTGTCTCCCTGGGAGGAGCCTCGGGAAAGAGAGCAAAGAAGCAAACCATCTACGTATTGCAGCAAAGTAGAACCTCTAGGGAACTTTCTGTCATCCCGATAAACCTTCAGGATTTGTGATAAATAAGAAGGACTCTCAGTGAAAGCCTGAGGCATTACTGTCCAGGTGAATTGTTTTTCTTCCCAAGTGAAGGCAAAAAGACATTGGCTAGTTCATCAGGAATGCATTGCATAAACCAATTATAGTAAAGAATTTACTTCCAGTGGGAATGGATGTTAGTGAGATATGAGGGTTAGAAAGCAAAACTTCCTTGAGTGATTTTGAGAACTGTGGGCATTGAAGCAGAATAGAAGAGGAAGCGCATTGGCAGATGCTTCAAGGTGGCCACAGCTGATGTTTATGAACACATGTAAGGCCTCTCGTGGGCTCATCTAGAAATACCAGGAGAGAGAATTGTTTGCAGGACTGGCCGATGCAGGTTAAGACCTGTGGTGGTCTGTGACATAGGTGATCCCCAATGGAAACCTCCCAATATTCACAACCTCGCGTAGTCCCCTCTCCTTGAATCTATGCTGGCCCTGTGACCTGATTTAATAGAGCACAGTGGGCGTGACTATGTGCCAGTTCTGAGCCTAAGCCTTCAGAAACCTGATAGTTTCTACTTTTCCTCTCTGGGAACTCTGAATCTCCAGGTAAGAAGTCTGTCTACCCTGTTGGAGTGACTGCACGGAGAGGCCATGCGGAGAGGGAGAGACCCTGAGATTTCATGACAAAGCACTGAGAACTGAGGCCTCAGAAGTGTAACCACGGTTGAGCAGTTCTAGTCATCCCCTGGCCACTGGGAGCCCTCTGAGCTGAGGCTCTAGACACATGAGTGAAGACATCCTCATGGATCTTCCAGCCCCAGTGGACACTACAGGGTTCAGAGGCGAGCTGTGACCTGCCAGAATTCCTGACCCACTGAATTGTGAGAAACAATAAAATGGTTACTGTTTTAAGACACCATGTTTTGGGGCAGTTTGTTATATATCAACAGATAACCAAAACTGAACCAGAAGAGGAACTTTGAGTTCTCAGTGTCTGAGGGACTTCCTCTACAGACCAAGAAGGTCTGACAACATTTAGACTGTACTTGAAAAGAGCCAAACATACAAGGCAGCTAAAAGCATATGCTGGTCTGGAAGAAAACATACATTTTAGAATTTTAAAAAATCTTTAAGAAGAATGAACCATGGGTATTGTTTTCTTCACCCACGGTTATATGCTTCAAAAGCCTAAGTTTAAAGAGAAGAATAGGAAATGCTCCCAAAAGTACCTCCAGACAGGGTGACTTTTGGATCCATCCTAGTATGAGCTCCTTCTAACACATGGCAAGGGAGCTGGGGCCTCCCTCTCCACTTGTGATTTTTTTTTGCAGCAGCAGCCGCAGCAGCTTAAATCCGATCCCTTTAGTTTAAAACAAGATTAGGTATACTTACTTTTATGCTTGTTTTAAAAATAAACTTCTACAAGGAAGAAAATACTCACCTATTTTTTAAAAAAAATTTTATTTATTTGGTCGCACTGGGTGTTAGTTGTGGCAGGCGGGCTCCTTAGTTGTGGCATGTGAACTCTTAGTTGCAGCATGCATATGGGATCTAGTTTCCTGACCAGGGATCGAACCTGGGCCCCCTGCATTGGGAGCATGGAGTCTTATCCACTGCGCCAACAGGGAAGTCCTAAAAATACTCATCTTTATAGAGTCCTCCCCATGTAGTGCCAGCACATTCTCTCAAGAGGCACCTTAACATAGGGAAAGGATGGTGAGGTTAGTAGTCACAGTGGATAGGGTTTGAATCCCACCTATTTCATGTTTTAGCTGTGAGGTTTTGGAGAAGTTATTCAACCTCTTTCAGGCTGTGCTCCCTCACCATTAAAAAGTAAGAATGATAATACCTACTGAAACCAAGCAGGACCCTGCAGGGCCTTCCTGGGGATAGACCTTCCCCCCACCGCCCACTGTGTCCCCTGCCTCTTGTTTGTAAAAAATAGCCTTAGCCTCCTAGGCCTTCCCCAAATTTCAAAGAGCAAATTTCTTCAGAGAAGTAAAAAAAATGCAGAAACAAAGGAAAACAGTCAAGCAAGACAAAGTGATAATAATTTAGCCATAAAACAAACTCAAGGACATTTAGTTCCTCCTCAGGGGCTACAGATCATATCCTGAGCCATATCCTTGAGTTGTTTTGCAGATACTAAAACCCCCACCAGGTGGAAGACGTTAACTGCATTCTGACCACCAGCACAGAGACGGTTGGAAGATCCCACATGCCGGGGAGCAACTAAGCCCGTGCACCACAACTACTGAGCCTGCGCTCTAGAGCCCATGAGCCACAACTACTGAAGCCCGCACACCTAGAGCCCGTGCTCCACAACAAGAGAAGCCATGGCAATGAGAAGACCACGTACCACAACGAAGAGTAGCCCACGTGCACCGCCACTAGAGAAAGCCCACGCGCAGCAACAAAGACCCAATGCAGCCAAAAATAAATAAATAAACTAAATACATTTATTTAAAAAAAGAAGCAGTTTTAAAAGAATAAAGAGTTCATTTTTCTCAACACTGTCACACATTTGATACATTCACACACATACATATGCACATATTGACACACATGTGCATGCACACAATCAGAGGACTAGATAAAAATTCACTAGACTTTGGAGAAGGGAAGTCAGGTAGAAACAGGGAGCTGGAATGAGTAATGTATGGAGAAACTATACATGTGCTTTTCTCTTTGCCCTTAGCAACTAAACGACCTCCTTATTTGGTAGTGGCATCAATCTGCTTGTGAGAAGATTAGGATTGTTTCAGACGGAATATAAAGAGAAGAAAAGAGCTAATATGCATCTATTGAAACTCAGAATAGGATTGTTCAGAAAGACAATAGGCTTGAAATTGGACTCAGAGAGAAATCATTTTCTTTATTCATTTAGCTCCCATTTAACATAATCAAGATCCAGATCTAGATCCAAGTTTCTACCAAAGGAAGAGTTAATTTTATCTCTCGTCTCTGATTGCCTCATTTGTCCATAATGACAATCATAACATCTACCTCAAAGGATCGCTTCCAAAAGGAATTCCTGTCCTCTGAAGTGGTGACTAGAGCCGGGAAACCAAGGATATGGTATGAAAGGAATAAAAGAGAAGCCTGCCCCTTCTTGTCTTGGGGACTGAAGAAGAAAGCCGGAGGTGACAAGGAGATAGACATCAAAGAGGCTTACCTTGGAAATGGGGAAATGACTTCAAAAACAGCTAGAAAATAGAAGAAATCACTGAAGTTGGTACAAACTTGTGTCCAATATAGATATATGGGCAAACCAGGGTGAACGAGAGGGAGAGAGGGTCTAGTTTTCACTTTTAGTTCTTCCCTAGGTGGGTATTGAGCTGAGAGCCATGGGCGTGGTGTGGAAGGAAGGTGGTGAATGGACAACAGAGGTGTGCAGTTTGGACAGCTTGGGTCAGGGGCTAGATTGGGGACATGGTAGATATTCAGGGGGTCCACTGGGCTCTCCAGAGCCACAGGGAGGTTGAGTCAGCCAGGGAGTACCAGTGAGATCAGACCCAGCCATGAGAGACCCTTGAGATACTCTAAGTGCTGACATTAGCCAAAGAACAACAGGGTGAACATGACCAAGTACATATTGACCCATACACCAGAGGAACCAAAGGACGCAGTGAGATCATGAGGACCCTGATTCTCCTCCTACACCTGTCCCCCACAAGAGAATTTAAGCCTCTTCTCTGTCTTCATGCACTCCCAACAGCTACTTGGCAAGAAGCCTGGGAGGAGGGAAGACTTCTGAGAAATCTGGGATTCTCAGCATTTTTACCTAGAGAGACTAAGAAGTATCTGAACAGCATGTTTATTCTATGGCATTGTACTGAAACAGCTCCAGCTTTTACTGCTACCCAGTAGATGAGGGTTGTAAGAAAGGCCACATTTCTTCTAGGTAAACTTCATTTCCTCACACCTCTGAGTTTTGGTGTAAGATAATTGATCCTGATAAAGAGCTTAGACATTGGTAGGGCCCCCAAAATGTCCTGCAATAGTTAGTTTTTGCTGCGTAAACAAACATCTCCAAGGTATCAATGGCTTACCATAACAACAATTATTTTTATGTTCATAGTGCTGGAAGTTGGCTGTGGTTTGGCTGATCCAAGTTGGGCTTGATCAGGATGGATAAGGCTCCAAGCTTCTGGTTGTGTTTAGTTCTGGTCCAGGGTCTTTATTCTGGGGCCCAAGCTGAAGGGACAGTAGAGGTCTGGATTTTACTTTTCTCTTGTCACATCACAGGAGTGTAAGAGGCCAAGTCAAATTACAAAAACCCATCTGCCTATATCACGTCTTCTGACATCCTGTTGGCCCAAGCAAGTCATGCAGCAAAGGACAGGGATGTATACTTAAATTATAAGGGAGCAAATAACTGGGAATAATAATCCAAATCACCACAAGGCCATTGTCCCCTCCCCACCCCCCAAGAAGTAATACTCCCAAATTGATCTGGGAAATCCAGGGGCAAAGTTTCCCATGTGCCAAGAGAATCATGGAGTATCACAGGGGTCCCAAAAGCCAGCACACCAAGGGTGATGGAGCAGGATGAGGAGAGCCTAGGTCTTGTTGGATGATATATGTGAGTGGCTTTACCAGCTGCCTACCTCCAGACCTTTTTGTAAAATGAAACAATTTAATGTCTTCATTATTAGCTGAGTTTTCTGTTGCTTATAGCTGAATGCATCCTAACTGAGACAAAACTCTTATTAGCCCTATTTTTCCATGAGGTCCAGAGAAGTAAGTGCTAGAGGTTGGATTTGAACGCAGGATTTGTCTCCAATGCACATGCTTTTACCTAGTATGATATCCTGCCTTCCAAATCTTGTGTGAGGCCTTCAAGTCTACTCTACAGATCAACATTTCTGAGTCACATGGAAATAGCTCTCTAGGTAGATACCAGAGACTGACCCAACCATGGTCTCCCATACAGGAGGTGTTCAGGCAGGGTTAATTGGATGAATGAACAAACGGTCTAGGAGCAGGGCCTAATGAGCCTTATGGCAAGTCTAAAGGTCCATTTGCCAGTGTACTCAGTTATTGAAGCTCAAGGGGCTAACGGATGCTATTCAAAGTCACATGAGACAGGTAAGCTAGGATACCCGGCTATCATGTCTCTCCACTGACTGAATTTCTTGTACCTCTGTACAAGGCACTTATGGTACTGAGGTGCAGGTGTAGAATAAACATAATAGTTACTGAGCATGAGTCAGTGGGGTCAGGACATGGTGAGGGAGGTTTCTCTAGTGGCCCGCAGAAGCCATTGAGCTATCTCTGCCTTGAGTAGACTTGGGGATTTTTTAAAATTTTATTTTAGATTTTTTTTTAATAGAGGTAAGTTTCATGTGTACAACATTATATTTCTACTTCTGTTTACACTAAAGTGTGTTCACCACCATGGACTTGGGAATTTAAAAAATATAACCTAATTTCTGAGGTTTGGATATAATTTGGTCATACAGTACAAAAATATTTTAAAAAAAGAAACTTTTAAAAAATGTATCTTTTATTGAAGTATAGTTGATTTACAATGTTGTGTTAGTTTCAGGTATACAGCAAAGTGATTCAGTTATATATTTTTCAGATTCTTTTCCCATATAGGTTATTACAAAATATTGAGTATAGTTCCCTGTGCTATATAATAGGACTTTGTTGCTTATCTATTTTATATATAGTAGTGTTATATGTTACTCCCAAATTCCTAATTTATCCCTTCCCCCCACCTTTCCCCTTTGGTAACCGTAAGTTTGTTTTCTTTGTCTGTGAGTGTTTCTGTTTTGTAAATAAGTTCATTTGTATCTTTTTTTTTTAGATTCCACATATAAGTGATATCATATGATATTTGTCTTTGTCTGACTTACTTCATTTGGTATGATAATCTTTAGGTCCACCCACATTGCTGCAAATGGCATTATTTCATCCTTTTTTACGGCTGAGTAGTATTCCATTGTATATATGTACCACATCTTCTTTATCCATTCATCTGTTGATGGACATTTAGGTTGTTTCCATGTCTTGGCTATTGTAAATAGTGCTGCTATGAACACTGTGGTGCATGTATCTTTTCTAATTATGGTATTCTCTGGATATATGCCCAGGAGTGGGATTGCAGAATCATTTTTAGTTTTTTAAGGAACCTCCATACTCTTCTCCATAGTGGCTGTACCAATTTACATTCCTACCAACAGTGTAGGAGGGTTCCGTCTTCTCCACACACTCTCCAGCATTTATTATTTGTAGACTTTTTGATGATGGCCATTCTGACTGGTATGAGGTGATACCTCACTGTAGTTTTGATCTGCATTTTTCTAATAATTAGCGATGTTGAGCATCTTTTCAAATGGCTTTTGGTCATCTGTATGTCTTCTTTGGAGAAATGTCTCTTTAGATCATCTGCCCATTTTTTATTGGGTTAAAAAAACAAGAAACTTTAACTGATATTTCGGGGGACTCTGCCTGCAGTAATAGGAGAAATCTAACCCTGTCCAAGCCCCTCCCTCTGTCTGTGAGAGAATCTTGAGGAATCTCTGCTGTCTTCCCCATGATCCTGCATAGCACTTGGCTCTCAGGTGGCATAATGATCCTCCCAGAACATCTAAGTGTCCAGAGCCATCTTTGGTGGAACCCTGGGGTTCTAGCCAGCCTCCAATAATGGTGGGGTCCCTGGTGCTGCCATGTCTCTGCCCCCCATCACTGTCTTTTCATACTGAGCTTCTGCACAGAAGGACCTGGATGGTGCCTCCACCTCCTTCCATATTTCTCTGCTCCCACAGCTGGGGCTGCAGTCTTTCTTGGTTCTTATCTTCTCCCTTGTTCTAAAGCAGATGGTCTTCACAGGCAGCTCAAATTTTTTCATATACAGGGATAACTTGATTCATGTCCCATTTTGCGGCTGTTTCCTTCACTCATTCATTTAATCAAACAGTCAACATACATTTATTGATGGGTAATGTTGTGCCATCCATGTGCCAAACACTGGAGTAGTGGTGAACAAAAATGAGGTCGCAGGGAATTCCCTGGCAGTTCAGTTAGGACTCCGCACTGTCACCGCCAAGGGCTTGGGTTCAATCCCTTGTCAGGGAACTAAGATCCCATAAGCCATGTGGTGCAGCCAAAAAAAAAAAAAAAAAATGAGGTTGCAGCTTGTGGTCCAGCTGAGAATACCAACATTCAGTGAGACATTACAGTGAAATGTGAAGAGAGTTATGGTAGAGGAAATAAAGTGTGCTATGAGAGGCGTGGAACACAGACATCTAACCTAGTGTGGGAGGCAGCAAAGAGCTTTCTAAGGATGTGAAGTTCACAATGAGAACCGAAGGGTGAGTAGGAGTGAACCCAGTAAAAGAGTGGGAGGCTGAGGGGCTCACTGTTGTTGTTTTTTTTTAAAGATTTTATAAGCATGGCTTTTTATTTATTTATTTATTTATTTATTTATTTATTTATTTATGGCTGTGTTGGGCCTTCGTTTCTGTGCGAGGGCTTTCTCTAGTGGCGGCGAGCGGGGGCCACTCTTCATCGCGGTGCGCGGGCCTCTCACTGTCACTGTCACAGCTTCTCTTGTTGCAGAGCACAGGCTCCAGACGCGCAGGCTCAGTAGTTGTGGCTTACATGTCTAGTTGCTCCGCGACATGTGGGATCTTCCTGGACCAGGGCTCGAACCCGTGTCCCCTGCATTGGCAGGCAGATTCTCAACCACTGCACCACCAGGGAAGCCCGGCTCACTGTTTTGTACAAGTTGTTTCTGATGGTAGAAGAACACTTCATCAGATTACTATTACCTGCATACAGAGTTACAACCAACATTAACAACAACAACATACACCTTTCCAGAGAAGAGATAAAAGAGTATATACTTTAAAACTATTTGGGGGAATTCCCCTGCGGTCCAGTGGTTAGGACTCAGCGCTTTCACTGTAAAGGGCCTGGGTTCAATCCCTGGTTGGGGAACTGAGATCACACAAGCTGTGCGGTGCAGCCAAAAAAAAAAACAAAAAAAAAATTATTTCATGAAACTCACTGACAAGCATAGTGGGAAAAATCCTAAACAAAAGTTTTTCAAATCAAACCAAGCAGTGTTTGTGTGTGTGTGTGTGTGTGTGTGTGTGTGTGTGTGTGTGTGTGTGTGTGTGTGTGTGTGTGTGTGTGTATTATCAATACTAACTTGACAATTTTAAAAAAAACATAAATAATGATTATGTTGTTTATAAGGAATTTATTATCTACATAGAAAACCCAACACATGGACTTCCCTGATGGCACACTGGTTAAGAATCTGCCTGCCAGTGCAGGGGACACGGGTTCAAGCCCTGGTCCGGGAAGATCCCACGTGCGGCGGAGCAACTAAGTCCCTGCGCCACAACTACTGAGCCTGTGCTCTAGAGCCCACGAGCCACAACTACTGAAGCCCACGCACCCTAGAGCCCATGCTCCGCAGCAAAAGAAGCCACCGCAGTGAAAAGCCAGCGCACCGCAATGAAGAGCACCCCCGCACTCACCGCAACTAGAGAAAGCCCGCGCGCAGCAATGAAGACCCAACGCAGCCAAAAATAAATAAATAAATAAAATAAAACCCAACAAATAATAAATAAAAGAAAACCCAACACATTATTAGAATTTATAGGGAGGCTTAGAAACATTACTGAATAGAGATTATTAAGTAAAACAATTAGTTTCCTTTATAGCAGTAGCAGATAGAAAGAAAACATAATTTAATTAAAGCCCTTTACAATACAATAAACATTTTAAGATAAGCAGGAATAAATCAAAAAATTTTCAAGAAATTTCTGAGAAAAATCACCGTATTTTATTGAAGACCTAAATAAATAGACATACGTGTTAATGGATAAAAAGACATAATATAACAATGACGTCAACTCTTCCCAAATTAATTGATAAATCTAAAGCAATTCTAATAAAAATTCTCAGTAATATTTTTTCTGGACTTCATGAGCTGATTCCAATATTTATATGGATGAACAAAGGGCCAAGAATAACCAAGAAAACAAGTTTGAGGGTTTGCCTTACCATATATTCCCTTGACCCCAACCTCTAATCTGATCTATATGTATAGATTTGCCTATTCTGTATATACTATATAAAAGTAATGATACAACATGTGACCGTTTGTGTTTGGCTTCTTACACTTACCATAATGTTTTTGAGGTTCATCAAAGTTGTAGCACATATCAGTATTACATTCCTTTTTATGGCTGAATAATAGTCCATTCTATGTATAAATCACAATTTGTTTATCCACTTAACCAGCTGATGGACATTTGGGCTTTTTCCACCTTTTGGCTATCATTAAACGATGCTGCTGTAAACATTCTTGTACGAGTTTCTGTGTGGACATATGTTTTCATTTCTCTTGGGTATATGCCTAGGAGTAGAACTGCTGGGTTATTCAAAGATAAAAAAGTTGGACACTAGTTAATATGGTAAGGACAGATGGTAGTCAGTAGTATACTAATGCATTAGGGAAAAGAGTCCACCATGAACAGAACTCAACTTGGATTTGTACAGAGGTAACTGGGCATTTTAAAAGGAGAACGAGGGAATAGAGAGGGGGGTGAGTGGGAGCTCAGTAGAGTCAGGGAAGTGAAAAATTACAAAAAGCAGGAAGTGGGGGTTTGGTCCTTGTGAAATCCATTTGGGTTTGTTAACTGGTGCTTATCCAATTTAGACTCCTACCTTCCCAGGGAGGCCAGGAGACAAGGGCCCTATCTTCAGGTGTTGACTGGAACAAACAAAAAATTATTTTGGCAGCTTTGTGTTTTCTCAGGCAGACACTTTAAGGGCGGCAAAAGTCATCGTGGGGATTTGGCCTTGAGCTGTTAGAAATTATGTTCGTGTTTAAGTTTTTTTAAAAAAATATTTATTTATGTGGTTGTGCTGGGTCTTATTTGCGGCAGGCGGGCTCCTTAGTTGCACCTTCAGGGCTCCTTAGTTGTGGCATGCATGTGGGATCTAGTTCCCTGACCAGAGATCGAGCCCAGGCCCCCTGCATTGGGAGCACAGAGTCTTATCCGCTGCGCCACCGGGGAAGTCCTCTGTTTAAGTCTTTGCAGGCCAAAGTAGAAAAAGAGCTTAGAGGAACGTGGCTAGAATTTGGTCAAGGAGAGAATATTTTTCAGTCAACCCTAGTTATCTTTGTGTACCTTTTGGAATACATGTGAATTATTGCTATTCCAAAAATTAAATGAATAATAAAAAGAACATTATAGTAGTCATCATATATAGGCATATAACCAAGAAAGAATTACCACCTAGAATTTATGGAGAACTTCCACAAATCAGTATGAAAAAGACAATCAACTCAAGAGAAAAATGAAGACAGTATGAAAGACAATTCCTCAAAGGAGAAACAGAAAATGCAATTTAAAATAACAGTGAGGGACTTCCCTGGTGGCCCAGTGGGTAAGATTCTGAGCTCCCAATGCAGGGGGAGCTGGATCCCGCATGCATGCTGCAACTAAGAGTTCACATGCCGCAGCTAAGAGTCTGCACGCCACAACTAATAAGTCCGCATGCTGCAACTAAAAAAGATCCTGCATGCCACAACAAAGACCCAGCACAGCCTAAATAAATAAATATCTAAAATAAAATAAAATAACAATGAGACATTTGACATCAATCATATTGGCAAAGATAAGTCTGGTAATACCAAGTGTTGCTGAGGTTATGGGGAGATAGGGACCCTCTTACATTGTGTAAGAGTGTAAACTGGAAAAACCACTGTGGAGACCATTTGGCAATATTTAGGAGAGTTGACAATATAATTCCACTTATAAACTAATATCCAAATTCTCCCATATTTGCATAAGGAGGCAGAGAGAAATATGTTCATTGAAGCATTTCCTTATATAGCAATAATTTGGAAATAACTTCAATATCTGTAAATAAAAGAATGGAAAAATTATTTGTGGTCTTTTTATATAATTGCATGTTACAGAGCTGTGCTCTCCAATATGGTAGCCATCAGCCACATGTGCCTACTTAAACTTAAATTTAAATTAATTAAAAGTAATTCTAGGGGAATTCCCTGGCAGTCCATTGGTTAGGACTCGGTGCTTTCGCTCCACAGCGAAAGAAGCCACCGCAATGAGAAGCCCGCGCACTGCAACGAAGAGTAGCCCCCGCTCGCTGCAACTAGAGAAAGCCCGCGCACAGCAACGAAGACCCAACGCAGCCAAAAATAAAGAAAGAAAGAAAAGAAAACCCAACACATTATTAAAATTTATAGGGAAGCTTAGAAACATTATTGAATAGAGATTAATAAGTAAAACAATTAGTTTCCTTTATAGCAGTAGCAGATAGTAAGAAAACATAATTTAATAAAAAGCCCTTTACAATACAATAAACATTTTAAGATAACTAGGAATAAATCAAAAAAATGTTCAAGAAATTTCTGAGAAAAATTACCGTATTTTATTGAAAGATGCTAAAGAAGACCTAAATAAATAGACATACGTGTTAACGGATAAAAAGACTTAATATAACAATGGTGTCAACTAAATTTTTTTTTTAAAAAGATAAAATATCAATCTGTGATTATGGTGTTAAAAGACATCTCATTATATATTTTTATTTTATTTTAAATTTATTTATTTTATTTATTTACTTTTGGCTGTGTTGGGTCTTCATTGCTGTGCGTGGGCTTTCTCTAGTTGCAGCGAGCGGGGGCTACTCTTCGTTGCAGTGCGCGGGCTTCTCATTGCGGTGGCTTCTTTCGCTGTGGAGCATGGGCTCTAGGTGTGCGGGCTTCAGTAGTTGCGGTACGCGGGCTCCGTAGTTGTGGTTCATGGGCTCTAGAGCACAGGCTCAGTAGTTGTGGCACACGGGCTTAGTTGCTCCGCGGCATGTGGGATCTTCCCGGACCAGGGATCGAACCCGTGTCCCCTGCATTGGCAGGCGGATTCTCAACCACTGTGCCACCAGGGAAGTCTCCAGGAGTTTGCACTTTAGACTTCAGCAATGAGAGGCAATGCTTCTTAATCCAGGGAGTGATGTGATGGTATTTGCACTTTTGAAAGATCACCCTGACTGCAAAATGGAGAAAGAGTCAGCAGGAATTAGGAGAGGATAGGAGAGGCAGTTGTATGCAGCTGTAGTAGTCCAAGTGAGAGGTGAGAGGTTGGAGATATGGAAGGATGCGCAGCAGGTAGAATCTGCAGGACTCGGAGGTGGGTGAGATAGGAGGCTCGCAGTAATTGTGGAGAGAGGGTAGTTGGAGGGAGAATGTTAGATTTCTGGCAAAAGTGGTCAGAAAATGGGAGACAGGCACAAAATGAGGAGCAGTTGCTGGGGAAGCTGTGTTTGGACATGTCGAGGCAGGGTCGCACCTACAGTGTGTGGGCAAAGTCTATGAACAAATTGATTGTAAAATATACTACAGGGCTTCCCTGGTGGCGCAGTGGTTGAGAATCTGCCTGCTAATGCAAGGGACACGGGTTCGAGCCCTGGTCTGGGAGGATTCCACATGCCGCGGAGCAACTAGGCCCGTGAGCCACAACTACTGAGCCTGAGCGTCAGGAGCCTGTGCTCCGCAACAAGAGAGGCCGCGATGGTGAGAGGCCCGCGCACCGCGATGAAGAGTGATCCCACTTGCCACAACTAGAGATAGCCCTCGCACAGAAACAAAGACCCAACACAGCAAAAATAAATAAATTAATTAATAAACTCCTACCCCCAATATCTTAAATATATATATATCTACTACAAAATACATTAAAAAAAATAAAAATAAAGGGCTTCCCTGGTGGCACAGTGGTTAAGAATCCGCCTGTCAATGCAGGGGACACGGGTTCGAGCCCTGGTGCGGGAAGATCCTACATGCTGCGGAGCAACTAAATCCGTGCGCCACACTACTGAGCCTGCGCTCTAGAGCCTGCAAGCCACAACTACTGAGCCCACGTGCCACAACTACTGAAGCTCGCGTGCCTAGAGCCCATGCTCCGCAACAAGAGAAGCCACTGCAATGAGAAGCCCACGCGCAACAACGAAGACCCAACACAGCCAAAAATAAATAAATAAATAAATTTATAAAAAATAAATAAATAAAAATACTACAAAATACATAGGCCCAAGTGAAGTATAGTGATATATTGGTGGAAATTTATATTAATGGGTAAAATATGTACTTACATATTTTTTTAACTGTCTGATCTGTACATATGAAGATTTTTTGTGGTTTCCAGGCATCATCTCTTCCCATTCAGGTCCAGGAACCATTGTTTCTTGTTCTTTATTGTTCAATGTACCGTTCCTGGATAATTTCATACCTCACGCCTTGAGGAAATACAATGTCATGGCTCTTTGGAATATGTTTGTATTGGAACAACATAGATCTCTCGCCTTTGAGGTTCCCTCACACTTTTTACTTAATACTGGTACATCATTACCTGGGATGCTGTGTCACGTATGAATCCTGGCTTCCGACAACTCTCTCAACGGTTGTTACGTAGCTTCACTGATTATGACCACAAACGCAAGACTTAGAGTACGCAGGAAAAAGTAAAGGACCATTTGTTTTCTGGTCATGTTAAACTGATAGTTTGGAATTTGTTAATCCACACATACATCAACCCGTGTTTCAACCATATATTCTCTCTGCCTCTCCAGGACACAATCGCTGCCTTCCTGGAATGTGATGGTTTTCAAGGATGTGGCACCTCTGCCTTTTACACACAGCCACCAGCAGGGGGCAGCAAGAAGAGCAGTCTCATTTATATGAGGTCTGTCCATCCCTTTGAGCTGCATTACTAGAGACTAACCTCGGACGCCGCCACATCAGCTGATGAGAAGGGCCGGCCTGCTTGTGGAGCTGAGGTCTTGAAAGTCTGAGGAGGAGGTAGGCAGAGCCACGCCCAGGGGACAACCTGGAGTAAGGTGCAGACTGTAGAGCAAGTGGCTGACTTCCCTGGGGGCCAGTGGAGCCGGTGGAGCGGTGCCAACAGCCAGGGACACACACGAGGTGAAGGACACCTTTGACCACCTTGCACCTTTTCCAGCCTCATCTCCCCAGATTGTTCTGTGCTCCAGCCCTGTTCAGTTCTGTGCACTTGAAGAGCCTGGCTCTGGCCTTCCGTGCCCAGTGATGCAGTAACTCATAGTGTTGTACGTGCTGTGCTAAGTATGTCACATTCATGATCTCCTAGTTTTTTGTGATTGCCTATCTGCTCATCTGTTTGTACTCCTCACTGGCAAGAACTTCAGAAAAGTCAGGGACCATGTCTGTCCCATTCACTGCTGTATTCCTAGCACCCAGCACAGTGTGGCATGTTGGAGGAGCCCCAGGCTCCATGCTACAACTGGCCCAGGATCAAGAGTTTTTTACACTGAATTTGAGTCTTGCAAAACATGAAGCAAGATGTTAACACTGATTTTAATAACTCAGTTTTTCTGAGGAGCAGTGACCAAACAAAGGAAGATGATTCCCTAGACTTACTTTAAAGGGCATATCTTGCCTGGACCTTTGACACTGCTTTTTGGAGTGGCTGTCTTCTGGGATGCCTGTCCTCGCAGATGAAG
The DNA here is from genome assembly GCF_949774975.1 of Lagenorhynchus albirostris. Classification (NCBI taxonomy): domain Eukaryota; kingdom Metazoa; phylum Chordata; class Mammalia; order Artiodactyla; family Delphinidae; genus Lagenorhynchus; species Lagenorhynchus albirostris. Next base: position 63,676,285 of record NC_083104.1, read on the forward strand.
GGTATGGCAGTAGTGAGTGATGCCTCCTTGGCAACTGTTTCTGGAGACTGGAGGTGGAGGTCTTCATGTCTAAGGCAGGGATCTCGAGGCAGGAGAGTGTGTGCAGAGACTCCCTGGTTTATTCAATACCTTCCATTTCCCATTAAAGACATGACAGTATGATATAGAAAACCACATTTCTTTCTTCTAACCAAACTTCTAGCCCACTTAAATGACCACTTATTTCTAAGTCCAGATATGAACATTTCCAGCAGGAGAAACTCTCCAGGACCTTCATTCATTACGGTTTGTCATAGTGGAATTTTGTGACACATGGTTAGAAATAAGATTCCCGTGCAGCTTGAGATGAAGCACGGATGACACCTGGCTCTGAAGATGCCCTCGAGCCCAGTGCCACACGGCCGTTCTCAGCCACAGTCTTGCTTCCCCTCCTATTCTAGATCTGTGCCTTTCACTGGATTTGGGTAGTTTGGGAGAGCAGGGAGAGGAAGGAAGAGATGGCAAAAGCAGCTCCAGCCATCTGTTTGGAGTTAATGTCAGGAGCTCTCTTATCTTTCTGAAAACTGGAAAGCCACTGGGGAAATTACCTATGGACTAAATATCTCTATTAGTCTTTGGGTAGAAAAATGCAAACTGAAATTTTCCAGCGTCCCCCGTCTGACTTTTGTGTCCTCAAAAACGTCAATTGATATCATTTGGGAGAGGTATCGTCAGTCTCAAGGGAAGCTTTTTTAAAGTAATTTTTTCATATCTAGGTATGAAAACCGTGTTACATGACATATGTAAACATGGTGAAAAGTTTAGCTTTTTATTATTTTTCCCCACTCTTTTTCTCATGCATCCTTTTTTTTTTTTTTTTTTGCTAAATATAATTTTAGTTGTAGTATATATACAAGATGGTGGTCTTTTTCACTTACCTTACATTATAAATGTTTTCCTTTGTGGAAGATCAAGATATAGTGATGTCTATAAAACTCTTAGAGGAAAACATAGGCAAAACACTCCATGACGTAAATCACAGCAAGATCCTTTTTGACCCACCTCCTAGAGAAATGGAAATAAAAACAAAATAAACAAATGGGACCTAATGAAACTTAAAAGCTTTTGCACAGCAAAGGAAACCATAAACAAGACGAAAAGACAACCCTCAGAATGGGAGAAAGTATTTGCAAACGAAGCAACTGACAATGGGTTAATCTCCAAAATATACAAGCAGCTCACGCAGCTCAATATCAAAAAAACAAACAACCCAATCCAAAAATGGGCAAAAGACCTAAATAGACATTTCTCCAAAGAAGATATACAGATTGCCAGTAAACACATGAAAGGATGCTCAACATCACTAATCATTAGAGAAATGCAAATCAAAACTACAATGAGGTATCGTCTCACACCAGTCAGAATGGCCATCATCAAAAAATCTAGAAACAGGGCTTCCCTGGTGGCGCAGTGGTTGAGAGTCCGCCTGCCAATGCAGGGGACACGGGTTCGTGCCCTGGTCTGGGAAGATCCCACATGCCACGGAGCGGCTGGGCCCGTGAGCCATGGCCGCTGAGCCTGCGCGTCCAGAGCCTGTGCTCCGCAACAGGAGAGGCCACAGCAGTGAGAGACCCACGTACCGCAAAAAGAGTCATGTACCACAATGTTCATTGCAGCTCTATTTACAATAGCCAGGACATGGAAGCAACCTAAGTGTCCATTGACAGACGAATGGATAAAGAAGATGTGGAACATATAAATAATGGAATATTACTCAGCCATAAAAAGAAACGAAATTGAGTTATTTGTAAGGCGGTGGATGGACCTAGAGACTGTCATACAGAGTGAAGTAAGTCAGAACGAGAAAAACAAATACTGTATGCTAACACATATATATGGAATCTTAAAAAAAAAAAAAGGTTCTGAAGAACCTAGGGGCAGGACAGGAATAAAGACGCAGACATAGAGAATGGACTTGAGGACACAGGGAGGTGGAAGTGTAGCTGGGACAAAGTGAAAGAGTGGCATGGCATGGACATATATACACCACCAAATGTAAAATAGATAGCTAGTGGGAAGCAGCCGCATAGCACAGGGAGATCAGCTCGGTGCTTTGTGTCCACCTAGAGGGGTGGAATAGGGAGGGTGGGAGGGAGACACAAGAGGGAGGAGATATGGGGATGTATGTATATGTATAGCTGATTCACTTTGTTATACAGCAGAAACTAACACACCATTGTAAAGCAATTATACTCCAATAAAGATGTTAAAAAAATATATAGTGATGTGTGTTTTGAAAGCAAATGTGTTATGAGATCTTTTTTTTTTTTTAACTTATACAGCCCACAAGGAGAGAAACTCGACATTTGGAATCTAACTTGGCAAGATAATACACAGATATGATTAATTATAACAAAATCAGCAAGTTCCTGGCTGGGTTAACAATGGGATAGACAATGGGTTATCAATATAAGGTTGCTATACAAATGTAACTTCATATAATAAATATAACCTTAGCTGCAGCGTTGGAATATTCCGGGATGAGCCGGAAGCCTTCCTCTCCAGAATAAATCACAAGGCCCACTCCTCCCCGGGACTGTCTATGGCAACGAGTGGGTCTCTCCCTCACAGGAGTGGTATCTACCTATGCCTTGGTTGTGTTTTCAAATGGAACTCTGGGATACAGGGAGAACAACTTGGGGGAAATCAACCACCTCTGGCTGGGGACCTCAGCTCCTGTCCTGCACCCACATGTCTCCACCCCTGTGAAATGGAAGCTGCTTTTTCTCTTTACTTTTACTTATCTTGCTGCTCCCAGCTGAGATGAGAACTTCCTCTGGAAATATTTCTCCCACTCCTCACCTCTGAGCAAGGTGATCTGACTCTAGCACCTGTCTTCCTTCTGCCATATGGTAACATTTTATTGTCTGTGTCCCCTTCACTCCCAAACTGGAAGCTCTGGGAGGAAAGAGATGTTTATCTCCATCAGTGTAGCCCAAGAGCCTCGCACAATGCATGACAGAGTGGGCACTTAAGAAATGATGAATTGTACTTGAAAACTGAGTGACATTTTTATAACAATTTTGAGAAATACAATTCATTCTTTTAAAATGTACAATTCATTGGCTTTTAGTATATTCACAGAGTTGGTCAACCATCACCACTATCTAATTTTGGAACACTTTTTATCAATCCAAAAAGAAACCTGTACCCATTAGCCAATCACCATTCCTCCCTCCCCTGGTCCCTGGAACCATTAATTTACTTTCTGTCTCTATGGATTTGCCTATTCTGGACATTTCAGATAAATGGAATCACACAATATGTGGCCTTTTGTGTCTGGTTTCTTTCATTCAGCATAATGTTTTCAAGGTTCATCCATGTTGTAGCATGTATGAGTACTTTCTTTTTATGGTTGCATAATAGTCCATTTTATGGATATACTAAATTTTGTTTATCTAAAGAGTCTCACATTTTTTGGTTTGTTTCTCTGTTTGGTTTTTATCTTTGGAATTTCAACTAGGCAACAACATGTGTGGAAAAAAGGCTGCAAGGCAGTACAACAATACGAACAGTGGTTTCTGTGGCTAGCAGAATGATGGATTTGTTTTCCTTTAAATATTTCCATTTTTCTTTAAAAATTTTTTTTTACTTAAGTATAGTTGATTTACAATGTTTTAATTACTGCTATACAGCAAAGTGATTCAGTTATACATGTGTATACATTTTTTATATATTCTTTTCCATTATGGTTTATCATAGGATATTGAATATATAGCTGCCTATGCTATACAGTAGGACCTTGTTGTTTAGCTGTTTTATATATAGTAGTGTGTATATGTTACTCCCAAATTCCTAACTTATCCTTCCCCCCCGACCTTTCCCCTTTGGTAATCATAAGGTAACTTTACTGCACATTTTGTCGTCTGCGGAGAGGCCTACAAAGGGCTGGGCAGGGAGAAGGGAATCCGCCAGAGAAACAAGGAAGAGAAGCAGTGGAAGAGGGGACACGGGTTTCAGGAATGTGATTTCCAAGGTAAGAAATCCTCCTCAGCTTGCAGGAGGGATCTCTGGCGAGGGGGAAAGGACCACCAAGGGCAGTCTCACTCATCCTGCTCCTGAGATAGGCAGATGAAAGAGACTCTAGCAGGACCAGGCATCATGGACTCTATCATCCCCCTTAGCCCAACACCAAGGCCTTGGAGAGAACTACATCTTTACAACATCAAGTCTTTCTCTGCAAGTACATAGTATATCTTTTCATTAATTTAGATTTTCTTGAACATCTTCCAATAAGTTTTATCATTTTCTCCACAAAGTGTTTACATTCCAGTTGTTAAATTTATTCCTAAGTAATTTGTATTTTTATTGCTATTGCAAATGGTATTTTTTAATTAAAAATTTTATTGCAGTATAACATAAAGTGCAAAAATCAAGTGCATAGCTTGACTTTTATATACGTATATAGTTATGTAACCAAATGGTACATTTTAAAAGTTACACTTTCTGACTGATGGTTGCTGATGATAGAAATGCAATTGATTTTTTTTCTATATTGATTTCCCACCTAGCAACTTTACTAAACTCACTTATTAATTCCACTTGAATTTTCTTTTAGGGTTGCTACACATGCAAATACTGTATATTTCATTTGTAAATACTGAAATTTTTTTTTTTTTTTTTTTGCGGTACGCGGGCCTCTCACTGTCGTGGCTTCTCCCATTGCGGAGCACAGGCTCCGGACGCGCAGGCTCAGCGGCCATGGCTCACGGGTCCAGCCGCTCCGCGGCATGTGGGATCTTCCCGGACTGGGGCACGAACCTGTGTCCCCTGCATTAGCAGGCGGACTCTCAACCACTGCGCCACCAGGGAAGCCCAATACTGAAATTCTTGTTTCTTTCCAACGTCTATATATTTGCTGTTGTTGTTTATTGGACTGGCTAAAACTTCCATTATTGTATTGACTAGGATTACTGAGAGCAGGTTTCCTTGCCTTGTGTCTCATCTTAGGAAGAAGGCTTTTGGGCTTCCCTGGTGGCGCAGTGGCTGAGAATTTGCCTGCCAGTGCAGGGAACACGGGTTCGAGCCCTGGTCCAGGAAGATCCCACATGCCACGGAGCAACTAAGCCCGTGTGCCACAACTACTGAGCCTGCACTCTAGATACTGCGAGCCACAACTACTGAAGCCCGTGCACCTACAGCCTGTGCTCCGTGACAAGAGAAGCCACCACAATGAAAAGCCCACGCACTGCAATAAATAAAAAGAGGAAGGCTTTCAACACTTCACCATTATTGTGATGTGTGCTGTTGGATTTTTGAATATGTCCTTTAACAGGTTATGTTCATTTTTCTTCAATATCAATGGATGTTGAATATTTTGAGTAGTTTTTCTGCATCGATTAAGATGAATAAACTTTTTCCTCTTTAATGTCCATATTTCTCCTAGTTTAACATCTGTTTTTTAACTTTGATAAATGTCTTTTTTTTTTTTTTTTTTCTTTTGCAGTACGCGGGCCTCTCACTGCTGCGGCCTCTCCCGTTGCAGAGCACAGGCTCCGGACGCGCAGGCTCAGCGGCCATGGCTCACGGACCCAGCCGCTCCATGGCTCACGGACCCAGCCGCTCCGTGGCATGTGGAATCCTCCCGGACCGGGGCACAAATCCGTGTCCCCTGCATCGGCAAGTGGACTCTCAACCGCTGCGCCACCAGGGAAGCCCCAGATAAATGTCTTTTGATATACATTTCTTCTGTTTCCCTTCTCAGTTCTCTTTACCCATCCAGGGTTGGTCTTTTCCAGTTTCCTCCATCACTACTCACTCTTCAAGCTCCTGCTCCGTGTACTTTCCTAGGATTTCAAAGGTTGGGGGATGATGGCAGGGTTTTTAGACGCTGTGTCTCCCCACAGTCTGCTCCCCACCACAAGCACGTTTGAATTCAAGTCAAAGCACTGGATTAGAAGATATGTGGCTTGAGTTCCAATCTCGGTCAATCTCCAATTATGCACCAAGACAAATCCCTTAAGTCTCCTGCCTTTCAGTCTCATAAATAAAATCCCTGCCCTGCCTACCTCCAGGATGTTTGGTAACTAAGAGTAGCAGAACAACTCTGCAAATTATTCACAGGTAAGAGGTTGTTGTTTTTGTTACTAAGGTTATTAGAAGTAGTGTGAGATAACCGATATAGCTTGGTGGGGTCTTTTGTTTTGTTTTGTTTTGTTTGGCCACGCCTTGCAGCATGTAGGATCTTTGTTCCCCAACTAGGAATCGAACCCGTTCCCCCTACAGTGGAAGCGCAGAGTCCTAACCACTGGGCCGCCAGGGAAGGCCCATAGCTTGTATTTCGAAACTAGTGGAATCTAGATCCACTCCCAATCAGCAGTGTGACTTTGTACTTGTTAACTTCACCTTTCTGAACCTGGCTCCTTCACCTAGCTTGCAAATAAGAAATGCAAAGCACTTGACACATAGTAAGAGCCCAGTGAATCGAGGGATCATTAAAAGGGATAACGCACGGGTACAGTTAGTCTGAAAAGCATAAAAAATATTCCATAAACGTAAGCAGTAAGGCCTCCATGGGCTCTAGGCTCGGAAAGACTCAAGCCAGTTCTCTAGCACCAGTAGCAGCGCCCAGGTACGTAGGAGGTAAGGCGAGGAGGCTGACTGGAGAGAAAAATCCTCCTCTCCTGGGCCTCGAATTCCCACCGTCGGGCTTCCATGGAGCGCCAAGCTGTACTCAAGGTCATTAAGTTTGGTGATAAATGCCAAAGAGACCGGGGAATGGGCAGCCTCAGCCACTCTGACATCCGCATAAGGGATCCAGCATCAACTTCCGGGATCAGTTCTAAGCATCTGGGAGACGTCGCGCACCATCCGCAAACACATCGATCCAGTCGGGGCTAACGAGTGCGCTTCCTACTGCCGCCGCTAGGGAGCACTGGTCGCGCCCCACAAGGGTTCTGTTTGCGCACGCGTGATTCCCTTCCTCCAGCGTCCCCGCCCCTACACGAGTTACGTTAGGGCGGCGTGTTCCCTGCAATTTCTGACGCAGCGAGCGGCGGCCGGGAGCCGAGCGGAAGTCCAGCGCGACTCCCGCTGGAGGAGGGGTGGGGTGAGAAAAGAAATAGTGAGGCCGGAAGTGTGACTAACCCGCCAGCCTCCCAGGGCATGGGAAGCAGGAACGGGAAGGCGGTGGCCTAGTGGGGTGTGGCCTCGGGAGGTGGACGACGCTGCGATTGGCCCTCGGCTGTGGCGGCGGCGACGATTGGCCCCTGAGTGCGGAGCGAGGTGAGCAGGGTGGCGGCCGTTGAAATTCAAAAGTGGCGGGTGTGGCGCCGGTCTGGCAGCGCCGGAGTCCGGGACGTGCGTGTTCTGTGTCGCGAGCGCGCGAGAGAACGCGGGTCCCGGGAGCCCCGGCGCCCTGTCCTCTTCCATTGCGCTTCCCTGCCGTGTGTGGCACGGAGCTGGACATGGAGCCGCAGGTGAGTAGGGGTCGGCGCGGGGACGACAGCTGGTCGCCCCACCCCGCTGTGCTGACGTGCCGGCGGCCTCAGTTCTGCCTGCCTGCAGGGCCAAGGTCGTGCGCCCCCGCACAGTGGAAAGGGATGAGGGGTGGAGAGTGGAGAAGGCAGGGAGCAGCCCCAGGAGTGGGGGTGGGGGGAGTCTGCCTGCCTTCCCGCAGCTTCAGGGAGTCCCCCACGCCCTTGCTCACTTTCATGTTTCCAGGATTTCCCATTTCGAATTCTCAGGCTTGTCTGAACACGTTCCCACCTGTCCATTCCTACTCACTATTGCAGTGTGTGTTCTGAGATGACCACTGGGTCTAGGGAAGTGGTGTCTGAGGCCAAATCCCTGCTGATGTCCTTTCGTGTCCTCTCTCCTCTTTGCGGCCTCTTCGGGGTGTAGGAAGGGGAGAAGGGGAATGGAGTACTGTGAACTGAAGGACTCCTCATTATCTCTCCTTCCCCAGGTTTTGCAGAGATCTCTGCTCAGTGGGACTGGTTAACTTAATTTCTTCTCTCATCAGTGCCCTGCTGCACCTCACAACCACCTGCAACCTCCCCTCTCCAGTGGAGAGAGGTGTGTTTGTGACAGTGAGAGTGGGTTGACTTCTGGTGCCAGAAAAGGCCTCCTGCCTGAATCCTCTGTTTACTAGTATTTCACATTCAGATTTACCCAGTCAGGTTTCAACTTGAAGAGATACTCTTTGTATCCTGCCAGCCAGAGAGCAGAGCAGTGTGATGTGACAGTGAAAAAAAATAGAAGGCTTCTCATATTTATTCATCACATATTTACCGAGCACCTATTATGTGCTTGGGATGCGGCAGTGAGCAAGCAGAGATCCCTGTCATCATGGAGCTGCCATTCCATGGGAGACAGGCAATATGTGATAAGTAAATTATATAATGCTGTTAAGAAGGTGATAAGGGCTATGGAGAAAAGGAAAATTTTGAGCAGATTAAGAGAGGGAGGGGAGGCCAGCTGACAAGATAGACTGTTAAATTGGGTTGTCTTAGTAAGCTCCGTTAAGAAGGTGAGAGTTGAATAAAGACTTGAAAGAGGTGAGGGAAACAGGCAAGTAGTTATTAAGATCATTCCAGGCAGAGGGAATCCGCTAGAGCAAAGCCACTAGAGTTGTGTAGCAAACCCGAAATGGCATGAGCAACGGGGAAGTTTGTGGGAAGGGATGTCAGGTAGCAGAGGGGGCTGTTGAATGCATTGCTCCTCGCAGGGGCCGTTTTGAAGACTTTGATTTTTTTTCTCTGAGTGAGATGGGGAATCACTGGATGGTTTTAAGCAAAGAGAGATAAGATCTGTCCTACAATTTAAGAGGACCACTCTAGGGGCTTCCCTGGTGGCTCAGTCGTTGAGAGTCTGCCTGCCGATGCAGGGGACACAGGTTCGTGCCCCGGTCCGGGAAGATCCCACATGCCGCGGCTGGGCCTGTGAGCCATGGCCGCTGAGCCTGCGCGTCCGGAGCCTGTGCTCCGCAATGGGAGAGGCCACACAGTGAGAGGCGCGCATACCGCAAAAAAAAAAAAAAAAAAAGATGACCACTCTAGCAGCTGCATTGAGATTAGATTGTAAGGAAGAAAGGATAGAAACAAGGAGAGCTTTTAGGAATGGGGCAGGTTTTCTCAGCTTTCACATATTGACTTCTTATGGGGGGCGGGGGGGATTGTCCTATAAATTGTCTGTTGTTTAGCAGCATTCCTGGCTTCTACCCACTAGATGACAGTAGCAACCTCCACCTAATCATGACAAAGTGTCTCCAGACATTGTCAAACGTCCCCTGGGGAGTAAAGTCATCCCTAGTTGAGAACCATCCCTAGTTGAGAACCAGTAGAGTGTGATAATCCAGGTGACAGATGATGGTAACTTGGATCATGGTAGTAGCAGGGGAGGTGGTTACAAGTGGTCCGATTCTGGATCTATTTGGAAGATAGAGTTGGCCACGTTTGCTGATGTTAGACTTCGTGGTACGTAAGAGAATGAGAGGACTTTGGGTGTATTTGCTTGAGCAGCTGAAAGACGGATTTATATCAACTGAAATGGAGGAAGCTGCAAGAGAGCAAGGTTGAAGGAGGGTTAGACGTCAGGAGGTTAAGATTTCAAAGTCTGGGCTGGAGACAATAGTTTGGGAGTTGTTCAGCATATGAATGGTGTTTAAAGCCGTAGGAGTGGCCTAGAGTGTAGATAGAGAATAGAAAGACCACTGTTAAAGTTTGGGTATATGAAGAGGATCTACCAGCGAGGTAGGAAAACCAGGAGAGGATGGTCTCCCAGGAGCTAAATGAAGCGAGTGTATTAAGGAAGAGAGAGTGATCAGTTGTATTACACGCAGCTGATGGGTCAAGAAACAAAAAGATGAAGAATTGGTTTAGCAACACAAGCAGACTTGTGACCTTGAGGGCAGTTTTGGTGGAATGGTGGGAGTGAAAGCCTGACTGGGACAGGGTTAGGAGAGAAAAACTTTTTGGTTGGAAGTAATAATAACATGTATTATATACTGATTGGAATGATCCAGGAGAGAGTGAAAATGATGGTGCAGAGGAGAGAAGGAAGGCTTGCTGGAGCACTATTCCTGTGTGGGTGAGGGTGGGAGCAGATGCTCACGTGCAGGAGATTCCTTAGCAGCAGGGCATCCATCTCTGATCCTGGGAAGTGGGTATAGGAGGGGTTCCATGAAAATCTGTTTTTATAGAAGGTTAAGTGCATATGCTTATTGTGGAAAGTTGGGAGTCATCTTGTCTAGCTTTATAGATGGGAGAAAAATAAATACTGTACTCTTAGGAGTTGTCCTGTATAAACAAACCTTTGAACACATTTTCTGAACCCACACAAATTCCTGGGAGGTAGGCCTTTAGTTGATCCACTATCATAGTGTAGGGAGAACGAAGGCACAGGTAATTAAAAAAATTCAGTGTTTGACCTTGAAATACTTAAAAGAAAAATTTAGTTTTCATACTACATTTGATTAAAGTGAATTAAAATCAGCATTCTTTGTGCACATTTTCTGCAGGTGGCAGGAAAAGAGAACACCACCTCCTTTTTTTTCCCTTTTTATTTGTATAGGAGCCAATGGTTTGGATGCATTGCAGTTTATTTGAGCATTTCCCTGCTGGTGGACATCTAATTTCATTCCTTGAAAAATGTATTGAGGGAATTCCCTGGCAGTCCGATGGTTAGGACTCCGTGCTTTCATTGCCAAGGGTGCAGGTTTGATCCCTGGTCGGGGAACTAAGATCCCACAGACTGTTCGACGCTGCCAAAAATTAAAAAAAAAAGTATTGAGTCCTACCATGTAGCAGACATTGTACTGGGCACTCTGGTTCTATAGTTGTGAACAAAACAGGCATGTTTTTGTGATGCTCACAGTCTAATGTTAGGAAAGACAATAAACCAATAATTTAAAAACCAGGATATCAAATTGTTTCAGAGTTTTCTCTTTAGTGATGTTCTGTGAACATCCTTAACCTCACTTTCCCAAAGTTGAACTTAGCATCTCTTAAAAATTAGCCCTTCAGGCACTCTCAGATCTCTCCATGTTATTTCTTACAACTGCATGTGAATCTACAGTGGTTTTAAAATGAGAAGTTTAATTAAAAAACAAACAAACCCAGATTTTCCTTCTGTGATCTTGGGAACCAGGGCAGGCTTCTTGGAGTCAGCCTGGACTCCATCTCCTTCACTGCCTGACCTCTAGCTACTCCCCCCCACCCCCACGCCAGCTCTGCTTAGCCATCAAACTCTTAGAACATCCCCTCTCAACTGAGTTCCATGAGAATTAAGATCTAATGCCCTAAGGCATCCTTTGTGTCTAATGCATTAACTTCTCTCTGAGGCACCTAGAATGGTAAGAGCTGTTTTTTATATTCTTGGGAGAATTGAGAAAACACATCATTTTCTGTAGAGCTTAATTCTCTTGTACCCCAGTTTGGAAAGGCTGCCCTAGAAAGTAAGCTCTGGGCAGGCAGGGACTTTACATTCATTACTCTCACACCAGAGCCTAGAAGAGCAGTCATTCAACAAATCTAGTGCAACAAATCCTTGTTGAATGGATGAATGAAGGAATGACGCCATCCCTCTGCTGTGATAACCCTCATCTTCTATTTCCGTTCATTCTTTGCATTGCGCACAGTTCACTTTTTCAGTAAAGATCGAGTCATACTATTCTCATGTTTAAAAATCATCAGTGTCCCTCTTGTCTTCAGTAGACCCCGGATTCCTTATCACGGCATACCACGGTCTTTCTCTTCTACCTCTCTTTTCCTCTCCCCACTTTCTATGTACATCCCTGTGTTCACTTGAATAGATTGATTTGTCATTCCTTACAAGTCCCTCTCCTTAACTTTCTGCTTGGAATGCTCCTCCTTGGCCCAAGCCCATCAAGCCAACTCTTCCTCATCTTCAAGGCTTGGCCTGAAAATACTTTGTAGAATTGTGTCTGACACTCTCCCCATCTAAACTGGATGCCCACCCCCTCCTTTGGGATCCTTTTATGATAGCACTTGGTAAAGATTTAATCATCTCTTTAAATGCTTCGCTTGCCTACTGTCCTGTCACAATCTTGAGGGCAGGGACCACGTCTGTTACTCCAGAATCCAGATCATTTCCTGGCATGTAATAGGCACTTTGTAAATATTGAATGAATGAAGTAAACTGAAGGGCAGAGAGAGATTGGCCTTGGAATTAATAGTTACCTATAGTGAAAATCAGAAGTTGATCTATACATGGTACTTTCCTGATGGTGGGATAGGAGTAGGGTGACCACTTGTCCTGGTTTGCATAGGAATTACCTGGTTTTAGCACTGAAATGCTGTGTCCCAAGAAACCTCTCAGTTCTTGGCAAACCAGAATAGTTGGTCATCCTACGTAGGAGTAACCATAGGGTGGGCATGATCCCCAGGTACTGAACTGGGCTGCTTAGAGGAGAGGATCTTTCTTTCCCACGCCCCTACCTCATACCTGTACTTCGGTGGTCTCCAGACTGGTCATGCCCCTGCTTCCTCGTCTTCCTCATGCAAGTCAGCCTACTTACACCTCATTATTATTTATTTATTTGTTTGTTTGTTTGTTTATTTATTTATTTTTGGCTGCATTGGGTCTTCTTTGCAGCACATGGACTTTCTCTAGTTGTAGTGACCGGGGGCTACTCTTTGTTGCTGTGCGCGGGCTTCTCATTGCGGTGGTTTCTCTTGTTGCAGAGCACAGTCTCTAGGTGCGCAGGCTTCAGTAGTTGTGACTCGTGGGCTCTAGAGCACAGGCTCAGTAGTTGTGGCTCATGGACTTAGTTGTTCCGCTGCATGTGGGGTCTTCCTGGACCAGGGCTCGAACCCGTGTCCCCTGCATTGGCAGATGGATTCTTAACCGGTGTGCCACCAGGGAAGTCCCTATTATTATTTATAATAGGCTCTTTTGTATGTTTTTCACATGCCTGATCAGAAACTGTATCTGGCTCTCCATATATGCAGGGCTAAAGCCTAAATTCCTTAGCTTAGCATCAATGCCCTCTGAGACAGTGTGATCAAGTGGTTACAAACATGGCCTCCAGAACCAGACTGTCTAGATTCTAACCCTGGCTTTGCTTTTTATTCACTGATGACTTTAGACCAGCTAGTTTACCTCTCAGCCTTCCTTCCCTCATCTGCAAAATGAGGCTAATAATAGCTCCTCCTCAGTGGGCTGGGAGGTTTAAGTCAGTTGATACAGATAAAGCATTTGAAACAGTTCCCAATAAATGTTACCTGCTCCTCCTACCCAGTCTTCAAACTTATTCTCCCAACTCTCTCCCTTGTTTATAATCTCAGCTTTCCCTAAAAGGGCGTAGTGGTTTCCCAGCTGTACCATGTGCAAGCTTAAGGTTTTGCCTTCCGAAAGGAGTGTTCCTTTTCCCTGCTTTTTTAAGTACTGCCCTTAAACTTAGCTGAAATTCAGCATCTGTCCAGCTATTCCCTTAGGGTTTGTGTTACGTCCCATCTCTCTCCATGGTTTTTAGACGGCACATCATCTGTGAGCTGCAGTTTGTGGCACAAGGGGTACTCATATAATGCTTGTTGGTGGTGATGAGAATTAGGCTGGGCGGCCATAAACGGGAGTTCTTGGGACATTTGGGCCACAGGGTATTGTCTGAAGGGTCTCTCTCTTCCCAGCAGAGGTCCCCCTTGTTGGAAGTGAAGGGGAACATAGAGCTGAAGAGAGCCCTGGCCAAGGCCCCTTCCCGGCTCCCCCTCCCGGGAAGCAGGCTGAAGAGGGGTCCCGACCAGATGGAGGAGGACTTGGAGCCTGAGAAGGTGAGCTGGGTTTGGAAATCCGTGTGTCTGTGTGTGTGTGTGTGTGTGTGTGTGTGTGTGTGTGTGTGTGTGTGTGTGTGTGTGTGTGTGTCTGTGTGTGTGTGTGTGTGTGTGTGTAAAACCATCAGAGGGTAACCATGGACTTCACCCCCCATCCTTGTCTTTCCCCAGAAAAGGACACGAGGCCTGGGCACCAAAGTGGCCACGTCCCGCCCCAGAGCAACGGCCCTCACCACTGTGCCACAGACACAAGGCCAGACTGCAGGTGGGCTCCAGGGCACAAAGTCCAGTTCTCTTCAACTCACTTCTTTCTTTTTCTTTTTCTTTTCTTTCAATCTTAGCTTATTTTGAATAGGTAATATGTTTTACTTGTTTCAAAATTCCGAAGGCACGAAAGTTGTTATACAGTGAAAAATCTCCCTCCTGCCCATGTTCCCCAGGCACCCAGTCCCCCATCCCTTCCAGGGATGTTCTGTGGGTTTGCAAGCAAATATGGGCATGTTCCCCAACATGTTTTACACACATGCTAGCGTACTTTACATACACCTGGTTCTGCCCCCTTGCTCTTTTTGCTTGTCTTGGTCCAACTTGTTTCTTGGCTTGTTGGTCCTAGGAAGGATATCTCTAGGAGTTGGTCAGATTTAAGGGAAGAAGGAAGTTATCTTATTTCTTCTAATCCTCTGAAAAAGCAGCTCCTCTGCCTTCGGCCCAGTCAGAGTACATGCCACCCTGAGAATCATGACTCTGCTTTTCTTCTGTCCAATTTCCCGACAGTGCCGAAAGTTCCCAGGAAGACAGGACCCCCATGTTCCACAGCTATCGCCACAGGTAACAGTGCTTAAGACCTGGGGCTGAGAAGGGATTGGGGGTAAAGGGAGAAGGATGGAGGTGGAGGGACCCTGATGCTATAATTCCTTATGTCACCTCCCCAATTCTCTAGTGCTGAAGAATCAGAAGCCAGGCCCTGCTGTTCCTGCCCAGAAGCCTGGCAGTAGGTGACCAAATATAATCCTTGGGTGAGAGGCTGGGATAGGGAAGAGGAGGTGGTGAGTACCTAGAAAAATCCTTTTGGTCTCTTCCCTGTCTGAAGAAGAAGGAGATGGAGGGTCAGGTGTGGAGGCGCTAAAGGCTAGGAGGGAGGAGAGAGCGAGACAGAGCCAAGAGTTCCCTGACCTTTGTCTTTTCTGTGCCCATCTTAGCAACAGCTGCTCCTCCTGTGGTGGGAAGGAAGAAACCCAGCAAACGTCCAGCCTGGGACTTAAAGGGTCAGTTATGTGACCTAAACGCAGAGCTGAAATGCTGCCGTGAGAGGACCCAGATGTTGGACCAGGAGAACCAACAGCTGCGGAACCAGCTCAGGGAGGCCCAGCAACAGGCCACGGCCCTGGGGACAGAGCGCAGGACACTGGAAGAGGAGTTGGCCAGGGTGCGGGCCCAGGCTGAGCAGGGCCAACAGGAGCTGGGGAACCTGAGCACTCTGGTCCTAGAGCTGGAAGAGCGGCTGGGCACGCAGGAGGGCTTAGTGCAAGAGCTCCAGAAAGAACAGCTGGAACTGCAGGAGGAGCGGAGGGGGCTGGCTGCCCAGCTGGAGGAGCAGGAGGTAAGGGCCAGCTTCTTGCCAAATGCTGACCCTTCTTTCTAGGTTGCCCGGAAGTCACTTTGAGCTTTGAATCCCTGACCACCTCTCTCTGGCAGTACACCTCCGTCCCCTACCCTGCTCCCCCGTCGCCCCCACCCCCGCCCACTCCTGACTCTGTCTTGCTTTCTGCCCCACTTCACCCTATCCTGACTCTGTTTCCGTATCTCCCTCGGGTCTGTATCGCCTCTACTTCTCTGCCCCCTTTCTTCTTTCTCTGTTTTCCTGATAAAAATTCCCACGCATTCTCTCTCCTTCTCATCCATTTGACTCCTTGGCGAGCACCAACTAGATTGCATTACTTGTAGTCTCTCAAATGACTCGATTCTCAATTCAGGGCATTTTGCATATACACGTCCCTCTTTGTGGAATATTCTTTCTGCACTCCATCCTTCCCTTGGTCCACTCCCATACTTTTTGGGTGTCAGCCTAGATATCATTCTCCTTATGCCCCTTCTGGATGCTCCCATAGCACTCCCCATTCTAGTACTATGATTCCTATTTCCTTATCTCTTTCTTTACCAGTCTGTGAAGTCCTTGGGGGCAGGGCCCAGCCCACCTCCCACCCCCACATCCCATCATGACTTGTTCTTGTTCTTGGTTGCATCTCACCCTCTGTGTCTGCTCTGTTCTGGACAGAGGAGGCTACAGGCATCAGAAGCTGCTCTGTCGGGCAGCCAAGCAGAGGTGGCATCCCTGCGCCAGGAGGCTGCAGCCCAGGCGGACTTACTGGCTAACCGGGAAGAACGTCTCCATGGGCTTGAGATGGAGCGCCGGCGGCTACACAACCAGCTGCAGGAACTCAAAGGCAATGTCCGTGTCTTCTGCCGGGTCCGCCCCGTCCTTCCAGGGGAGTCCACCCCACCCCCTGGCTTTCTGCTATTTCCCTCCGGCCCCAGCGGGCCCTCCGACCCTCCAACCCGACTCAGCCTCTCCCGGTCTGACGAGCGGCGTGGGACCCTGAGTGGGGCGCCAGCTGCCCCCACCCGCCATGACTTCTCCTTTGACCGGGTATTCCCACCAGGGAGTGGACAGGACGAAGTGTTTGAAGAGATTTCCATGCTTGTCCAGTCAGCCCTGGATGGCTACCCAGTATGCATCTTTGCCTACGGCCAGACAGGCAGTGGCAAGACCTTCACCATGGAGGGTGGGCCTGGGGGAGACCCCCAGGTGGAGGGGCTGATCCCTCGGGCCCTGCGGCACCTCTTTTCTGTGGCCCAGGAGCTAAGTGGCCAGGGCTGGACCTACAGCTTTGTGGCAAGTTACGTAGAGATCTACAACGAGACTGTCCGAGACCTGCTGGCCACTGGGACCCGGAAGGGCCATGGGGGTGAGTGTGAGATTCGCCGGGCAGGGCCGGGGAGCGAGGAGCTTACTGTCACCAACGCCCGATATGTTCCTGTCTCCTGTGAGAGAGAGGTAAGTGCTGAGGGCCACTAGCCTGGACACTGGGGAGGCATGGGCAGGGTGACAAGGATGGAGGTGGATGAGCAGGGGGAAGAGAACGCTGAGGATGAGGAAGGGTGAGTGGTGAGGGGTAGGTTGCATATTCAGTTTTGGCTGGTGGGCTATGAGGTGCATCCGCCTTTGTGGAACCAAGGAGTGGAGAGAAGTGATGGGCCTGCTGAAGCGGGTGCCACTGGGCCCTGCCCGTCAATCTCAGGTCTCACCTCTGCCCACTCTTCTTGCTCAGTTCATGACATCCATGCTGGCCTCCCGCCTGTTCCTCAGCCTGCTCGTCACACCCTCAGATCAGGGCCTTTGCACGTGCTGTCTCCTTTGCCTGAACATTCCTGCTCCTCTCCTGGAAGAGCTTGCTCCCTCGCTTAAGATTTTAAGGCATTGAGGCCATCCCTGACCTTTTTTTTTTTTTTTTTTCCCTAACTTGGCCGCACTGCACAGCTTGTGAGATCTTAGTTCCCCAACCAGGGATTGAACCCGGACCCTGGCAGTGAAAGCACAGAGTCCTAAGCACTAGACCACCAGGGAATTCCCGCTGGCCATCCTTTCTAAAATTGCAACCCTCACCCTCATGCACTACTTTTCTGTTTTATTTTACTCCTTAGTACTCTCAGACACACTGTGTATTTTACTTATTCTTTTGCTGGCTAGAAAGAAAGCATCAGGAGGGCAGGTGCTGAGTCTTACTCATCGCCTTACCTGACCTAGCTATGTACTGACTTCTACCTGCCTTTGCCTCTTGCTGCTGTCCATCCCCAGGTGGAGGCCCTGCTCCATCTGGCCCGCCAGAACCGGGCTGTGGCCCGCACAGCCCAGAATGAGCGATCGTCACGAAGTCACAGTGTGTTCCAGCTGCAGATCTCTGGGGAGCATGCTGGCCGAGGCCTGCAGTGTGCGGCCCCCCTCAGCCTTGTGGACCTGGCTGGGAGTGAGCGGCTAGACCCCGGCTTGGCCCTCGGTCCTGGAGAGCGGGAACGCCTTCGGGAAACGCAGGCCATTAACAGCAGCCTGTCCACGCTGGGGCTGGTCATCATGGCCTTGAGCAACAAGGTAGTAATGGGGGTGGGGGCAGGCGGACCCCAGGGAGAGGTTGGGGCTGACCATGCTGAACCCAGCCCTGTCCTAACCACCTGTCCCCCCCAACCCTCTAGGAGTCCCACGTGCCTTACCGGAACAGCAAGCTGACCTACCTGCTGCAGAACTCTCTGGGCGGCAGCGCTAAGATGTGAGGGGAAGGGGTGGGCTGGGAACCACAACATTGGGGTCAGGGTTGGGGAGGCAACACCGTGAAGACCTGGTCCAGGCTCTGCCCAGCCACTGATGCTGGGGCTTGGCCCCCTCTCTCCACAGGCTCATGTTTGTGAACATTTCTCCCCTAGAAGAGAATGTCTCCGAGTCCCTCAACTCCCTACGTTTTGCCTCCAAGGTGCGGTCACTACCAGTCCCATCCCTGTCAGACCTCCTGGGGATTATAGCCTTCTCCACCCCTACCCTACTGTCCTTCAGGCCAGGGGGCATGGTTCATCCAGAATGGATGTACATTTGCCAGGCATCTGGGGCACTACCTACCTGGATCCTTTTTTTTTTTTTTAACTATTGACGTTTGGGGGTTTTTAATTAAGTTTTTAAAAATGGGTAGTTGAAAGGTCAAAACTATATCAATAGAAAGCTATATACAACAAGTGAGATTTAACCACTGCCCCTGTCCCCATTCTCCCCACTTGCCCTAGTAATCATTTTCATCATTTATCATTTTACTTATCCTTCCAATGTTTCTTTTTGCAAATACAAGCAACATGCATGGGATTTCCCTCCTTATATAAGACGTCTCTTCTCCCCCTCTCATATATTATGTTGTCCCGTGCTTTTTTTTTTTTTTTTTTTTGCGGTACGTGGGCCTCTCACTGCTGTGGCCTTTCCTGCTGTGGAGCACAGGCTCTGGACGCGCAGGCCCAGCAGCCATGGCTCACGGGCCCAGCCGCTCCACGGCATGTGGGATCCTCCCGGTCCGGGGCACGAACCTGCGCCCCCTGCAGTGGCAGGCGGACTCTCAACCACTGCGCCACCAGGGGAGCCCCGGGGAGCGCCCCCATTATTTTTACATCTGCCTAGGACTCCACTGTGTAGATGCACCAAAGTTTATCCACCAGTTCCCTCTACTGGACACTTGGATTATTTCCACCCTTTTACTATTACATACAAAGCCATGTTGGCTAACCTTGTACATTATCATTTTATATTTGTTTAGTTACATCTAACTATCTAGGGAGAGATTCCTTGAAATGGAATTACTGGATCAAAGACGTACAGGTTTTTCAGACTGTTCCAAATAGTGTGAATTCAGGCTCCAATTCCCACGAAGATCAGCTGTGTCCATGGCCATGAATTCTCTAGGAGATTTAAGCTCCCTCTACTAGAGTTAAATCAGGATGTTTCTTTACTGTCTGCCTCCAGAGGGCAATTTTTCCCTCTGGTTACTTGTTTTCCTGAGGGTATAGTCCTACGATGTGTTCTGGCTTTATTCAGGGTCTCTGATCTTGTGTGCCCTTCTGTACTCTTGCTGCCATGGTAGTAGTCAGCCACCTTAGCACCCTGCCCTGGTCTACTTTAATCAGGATTTCCCTTGCAATCTTGCAAGTTCAGGTAAAGTTCTTTTTTTTTTTTTTTTTTTAGTTTATTTATTTTTGGCTGCTTTGGGTCTTCATTGCTGCACGTGGGCTTTTTCTGGTTGCGGCGAGCGGGGGCTGCTCAGGTTTCTTATTGCGGCGGCTTCTCGTTGTGGGAGCATGGGCTCTAGGCACACGGGCTTCAGTAGTTGTGGCTCGCAGGCTCTAGGCACACAGGCTTCAGTAGTTGTGGTGCAGGGGCTTAGTTGCTTTGTGGCAAGTGGGATCTGCCCGGACCAGGCCTCAAACCCGTGTCCCCTGCGTTGGCAGGCAGATTCTTAATCTCTGCGCCACCAGGGAAGTCCCCAAGTAAAGTTCTAGCAACATCATTAACACCCAACAACATGAACTCCTTAATATCCTCTAATACCCAGTAGATGTTGAATTTCCCTATTGTCTCAGAAATGCTTTTTATACATTAGGTTTGCTCTGTTCAGGATCAAAGCAAGGGCCGCCCATTTCATATGGTTGAAATTGTCTCGAGTTTCTTTTTAAATTTTTATTTATTTATTTATGGCTGCATTGGGTCTTCGTTGCTGTGTGCAGGCTTTCTCTAGCTGTGGCGAGCCGGGGCTACTCTTCATTCTGGTGTGTGGGCTTCTCACTGTGGTGGCTTCTCTTGTTGCGGAGCATGGTATCTAGGTGTGCGGACTTCAGTAGTTGTGGCACATGGGCTTAGTTGCTCCACAGCACGTGGGATCTTCCCGGGAGTAGGGCTTGAACCCGTGTGCCCTGCGTTGGTAGGCGGATTCTTAACCACTGCACCACCAAGGAAGTCCGAGTTTCTTTTAATCTATAATAATCTCATCCCCTTTTATAGCATTTATTTGTTGAAGAAGTAGGGTCACTTGTCCTATAGAATATACCACATTCTAGATTTTGGCTGGTTGCTTCCTCTTTCCTTCACAATTTTTGTAGATTTAGAGGCTTGATTTGAATCAGGTTTAAATTTCTTGGGGAAAAAAACTTCGATGGTGTGATACACTTTCTATTGCATCATATCAGGAGGCACCTAGTATCTAGTTGTTCCACTTTTTTTCCCCCTCCCCCTAATTGTTCCACTTTTAATGATATAAAAATTGATCATTGGGGGCTTCCCTGGTGGCACAGTGGTTGAGAGTCCGCCTGCCGATGCAGGGGACGCGGGTTCGTGCCCCGGTCCGGGAGGATCCAACATGCCGCGGAGCGGCTGGGCCCGTGAGCCATGGCCGCTGAGCCTGCGCCTCCGGAGCCTGTGCTCTGCAGCGGGAGAGGCCACAACAGTGAGAGGCCCGTGTAACGCAAAAAAAAAAAAAAAAAAAATTGATCATTGGATTAGGGTATTGTCAGCCTGATCTATCCATTTAAAAACTCCCTATCAGCTTCTTCCCCTAGTGATTTTATCAGTAATGCTATCTAGATCTATTATTAGGGAGTTTTTAAATGGTGATTTTTTTTAAATGGTGATTTTCTAATTTTCTCAGTTCTACATTTATTAATCACAATTCTTCTATAAATAACTCCCCTTTGCCATCTATTTGGTTATTCTGAAATTCAGTCCATATAGGTAAGATGGGATAAATGCTAGATTCTTTATCAATTTTCAGTATTATAAGTTGGTATCCTGGCAACTTTCAAAGGTGAACACTGAGTTTTTATCCAGGAGGTAACATCTTACAGATACTTACTTGTACTTTTGGTATATATCCTTTGCGGTCATTATTCATTCTGATGCTCAAATCGCCCATCTTTGGCCAGTAGAAGCTCCAGCTTGGCTCCTGTGTCCTTTAGATAGGTCCCCAGTAGTCTTTACTCCAGATCCATCTTGTACATTTCCTCCCCTAGGCTTGGAATCATTAATTTTCCAAATAGCCTTGGTTCCTAAATGTGTGTCGTTCTTGTTTTATCTAGCTTATTAAGCATTAGTGTTGGGAGGGTTTTGGGGGTGTCTAGTCCGAGGTACTGCTAGAAACAGAAGCTCCTCTCCCTGCTCCTTTGTGGGGCTTTTGTTCCTTCTCAGGCCTTTCCTTCTCTTCCAGACCTAGAATACCTAGTGGGCATGGGAGAACTGAGACCAGCCTGAACTTCCTTTCAGAGCCCTTATTTTAGGATTCTCTGAGGGCAGCCCTAATATTGGGGGTTGGGAGGTGATTTGGAGAAAACTGTTCTTTTGGTTACTCTGAAAACGTTTTTTATTTTGTTTGTCTAAACCCCCTGCCCGCAGGTGAACCAGTGTGTTATTGGTACTGCCCAGGCCAATAGGAAATGAAGACGGATCTAGATTGTGTGTGTGTGTGTGTGTGTGTGTGTGTGTGTGTGTGTGTGTGTGTGTGTGTGTGTGAGACCGACGGGGAAGGGGGGGCGGTGGGGGTGCTTTATTGGGGGGGGCACTGTGATACCTGGGCCTATCAAATAAAGAAGAGGGTTTTTGTGTTTTTTTTTTAAATAAAGGTTTTATTAGCTGTTGCCCAATAAGGGAGATATTTTTCATGCCTGTAAAGATGGGAACTGTGGATCTTCCATTCTGCCAAGCATTTGTGTGTGTTTCATGGGGTTAGGGGCTTCGGCTTTTCTCCCTTAACAGACCATCCCCGGAGTCGGGTGGCCTCTAGCTCCCATACCCTGCCCCCGTCGTCCGCGTCTAGGAGTTGCCCACTAGGTGGGCACTAGGTGTCCACAGTCACTAGTTCTGTTTCCCCTTTGCCACAGGCCACCCCAGCCCGGGGCAGGAACTCCTCTGGCGAGTGTGGGAAGGTAGGAACCCGAGCCCAGGGGCGCGGCTGGCGCTCCCTCCCACAAACTGCTGGCTCTTTCCTCCCGCTCTTTCCCTGCCTTCCCGTTCGAACCGCTGGGGCTGGCCCCGCCCGCTGCCCATTGGCTGGCTCTCGGCGGCGTCACCGCCTCGGTACTAGCCCTCCCGGTCCGTGGGCCCGCCTTAGAAGTGCGGGGCGGGACGCAAGCCCCGACTCCCTCGCGCCAACTGCCGAGGGCCACCGCCCCGTAAAGGAGGGGCTGGGTCCTCCCAGGTGCCGCGCGCGCGGGAGGGGTCACGCGTGCGCAGAAGCACGGCGACGGTGGGCGGGGGGGCAGCTAGGCACAGCGAGGGCGGGGCCGGGGCAAAGGCGGGGGAGGGCGGGGCACTCGAGGGAGGAGGGCGTGGCGGGGGCAGTGAGAGGGTGGGTGGAGGGCGGGGTCGTGAACTGGGGCTGGGGGGTGGGACTTGGAATGACACTGAAGGTTGGGGGGGCAGTTAACGGATGTGGCATGGGGTGAGGGCCCGGCCGCAGGCCGGCGGCCGGGAGGGGGTATTTCCTCCTGCCCCGAGGGCAGGTCTCCCTTTGGAGGATGGGGCTGCGGGGATTCCCTCTCTCGCCGGGTCCGACAGTCCGCACGCCCCATCCGCGGAGAAGGCGCCGCTTGCTCTGCACCCTCCAGGCCTGTTGGAGGTGAGGGAGGTGGGGTGAGGTGGGGCCCGCCCCCCTACCCCCGGCTCCTCCTTCCCCCCAGTCCTCCCCTCCCACCATCCTCCCCCCGAGCCGGTTTGTCCCTCCCCTCCCCTTCCCTTCCCTTTCCTCCCCTCTCCTCCCCTCCCCTCCCCTCCTTCCCCCCGCCGCCTCCTCCTCCTGCCGCTGCCGCTGCTTTGGCTGCTGCGTCATACGCCCCAGAGCCGCCGGGACGGAGGGGCTGGGCCTGGGGACCCCCCGGTCTCTGCCTGCACGCCCCCCGACGCCCAGACGTGCCCTCCCCGCGCGGGGGGTTCGCCTCGGTCTCCCACGTCTGCCTCTGCCCGGCTCCCGGCGGCCCCAGCTGTCACTGGTAAGGAGGCGTTGGGAGGCGCCCGTGGGGGGGGCAGGGAGCCGGGGGTCGGCGCGCAGGGCGCGGGCGGGAGAGCCGCGTCGCCCGGGCATCGGGTCGGGTCGGGCCGACTCAAGTCCCCTCTCGGACTCGCCGTCATGGGGAGTAGAGACCGAGACTGGGACACGCCCCCCTCCCGGGGCACTCAGGGAAGTTATCTAACCCGGGGGCGGGAGCCCCGAATTTAAGGGTAACCTGACATAACCTGGCATCAAGATGATTGTTCTGAATGAGACACGCGGGCCCGGGAGGCAACCGTTTCCACTCTGGAAAACGTCTCCAGAAAAAGCTCCTAAAACACATCTCTGGGAAACAGTACCCCAATTATGATCCCTCTAAACAGCAATAGAAGGTGGTAGTAGAAATTGAGTGGTAACCTTTGCCTCTGCAACCATCGTTTCTGCTAAAATCTCAAGGCCAGCATATAACATCCCAGGGGAGCTCTGGAAGCTGGGAAACTAGAGAACTAGGTTGGTAGGGGGGGTAGGGAGAAGAGAGCCAGTGGTGACTGTGTTGGGAGAGTTGGAGTCAAGAAGCTCGGGAGGGGGGCCCAGTGGTTTCCCATCCAGGTGTCTCAGGGAAATGGAGACTGGGGGCACACCTGCTTGAGTTCTTGACAGAAAAATAGGCAAAGAAAATGGGGACCAGTTCCTCAATATTCATAACTTTCTCCTCCCATCCCACTTCTAGCTAGGCCCCCCCAGGATGCAATGGCACAGCCCCCCCGGCTGAGCCGCTCTGGTGCCCCCCCACTTTGGGACCCAGCTTCCCCTGCTCCCACCTCAGGCTCCAGGCCTCGACTTTGGGAGGGTCAAGATGTGCTGGCCAGATGGACAGATGGGCTGCTATACTTGGGGACCATCAAAAAGGTAAGACCTTTGATCTCTGACTTGTCACCTTTTCTCATTTCCCTTATCTAGTTCTGACTTCCATTTGATCTTCTGTGCCCACCCATTCCAGGTGGACAGTGCTCGGGAGGTGTGTCTGGTCCAGTTTGAGGATGATTCCCAGTTTCTGGTTCTATGGAAAGACATCAGCCCTGGTGAGAGGCCTGAGGGTGTGCATCCCGTGGAAAACAGAAACCTGGTGTGGGGGGCAGAAGGGGCTTAAGGACAGGCCTTCTGACACTGTATTCTTCACAGCTGCCCTCCCTGGGGAGGAACTCCTCTGCTGTGTATGTCGCTCTGAGACTGTGGTCCCTGGGAACCGGCTGGTCAGCTGTGAGAAGTGTCGCCACGGTGAGAGAGCGGGACACCTGAATGGTCCAGCTTGCCCTGGGCCTTCCAGGCTGCCTCTCACCCTTCCCTCTAGCACTGGTCCTTATACCACCTGTCCTGGCCTGAGTCCCCAAGTCACTGCTCTGGCCCATCTCCTCAACCCTGTAACCTCACTCCCTTCCAGCACAGGGAGCGGCAAACATGGGATGGGACATGTGAGCTCTGCAGGCAGAAAGTAGTTCAAATACACCCTTTTCTACCCATGTGACCTTGGGCAAGTCCCTAAACTTTTAAGAGCCACAGCTGCCTCACCTGCTATTAAAATAAAGGTAACACGCCCACCCCAGCAGGACCATGGTCAAGAATGAAGTGAGATGGGTAAGACTCCTCCTGTCCCAACACCTAGTGCAGACAGGTATGCAATGCAATGAGTGGTCTATCAATATTATCGTTATTCAGCTTATCATCAGGACTGCCACGTTCCAAGGGCCCCAGCCCCCGGAGAGGGAGAGGGCACATCCTGGGTCTGCCGCCAGTGTGTCTTTGCCATCGCTACCAAGGTAAAGGCACCTTCCTGTGGGAGCCTCCCACCCCCAGCCTCTCCCGAGTCCTTTCTTCCCCCACCCCTGAGGCCACTTGCCTGTTCCACCTGCAGAGGGGAGGTGCGCTGAAGAAGGGCCCCTATGCCCGGGCCATGCTGGGCATGAAGCTGTCCCTGCCGTACGGACTAAAGGGGTTGGACTGGGACGCCGGGCATCTGAGCAACCGGCAGCAGAGCTACTGTTACTGTGGTGGCCCTGGGGAGTGAGTAGTGAGGGGCGGGGGTTAGGGAATAAGTTTTGGGGGGCGGTGGTGGATGCAAGGAACGAGGGAGAAAGAACAGGGTGGCTGGCTGGAGTGTTGAAGGTGTGGGAGAAGGTGGTGAGCTGGGTTTGGGGCAGTTAAGGAGGGGTATTTGGGGGTCACTGGTCCTGTGTTTCCCCTCAGGTGGAACCTGAAGATGCTGCAGTGCAGGAGCTGCCTACAGTGGTTCCATGAGGCCTGCACCCAGTGTCTGAGCAAGCCCCTCCTCTACGGGGACAGGTGAGCCTGGCTGGGCTCTCCAAGAGCTCTGCTCCATCACCTCCATCCCCCACCCTCCCATCCCAGACCTGGTCTCTTCCCAACCTCTGCAGCTTTGCTTACCTGTTGGCCCGGTCCTTGCTTGGGAGTCCCCCCCCCCCGCCACAGCATGGTGTAGTTTTCCTGTAAAAAGTATTTTTCTCCCTCTTGCCCATGTCCAGGTTCTATGAGTTTGAATGCTGTGTGTGTCGGGGGGGCCCTGAGAAGGTCCGGAGGCTACAGCTTCGCTGGTGAGCTGGATGGGGCACGACCTCAGCGTAACTCCTCCCTCAACACCCCCAGTTTTTCACCTTACAGGCCCCAGCCCCCCGCCTTGGGACACCCCCTGGGTTTTGTAACCCTTCTACCACCTTGACAAGTTAATGTTTCTCCAGGGTGGACGTGGCTCATCTCGTCCTCTACCACCTCAGCGTTTGCTGTAAGAAAAAATACTTTGATTTTGACCGTGAGATCCTCCCCTTCACCTCTGAGAATTGGGACAGTTTGCTCCTTGGGGAGGTAAGGGGTAGTGCAGCTCTGGGGGTCAGGGTGGACCAAGGAGATGTGGAGAAAAGGGGGAGGGAGGGAATCACTGCTCCCCTGACCCCATTTTCCTTCCCCTCCCCCAGCTCTCAGACACCCCCAAGGGAGAACGTTCTTCCAGGCTCCTCTCTGCTCTTAATAGCCACAAGGACCGGTGAGTTGGAGGGAGGCTCAGAAAGGGATGGAGATATGGTATGGCAGCCTGGGAGGGGAGGGGCTGCAGCCCACCTGGAAGATCACCTCTCTAAAGGACTGAGTAATGGCATAGGAAGGTCCCTTTTCTACGGCACTGACCTTATATTATTTCTCCCCTTACCCCAGTTTCATTTCAGGGAGGGAGATTAAGAAGAGAAAATGCTTGTTTGGTCTCCATGCTCGGATCCCTCCCCCTGTGGAGGCCCCTACTGGAGATGGAGCCCCCACCAGGTCACTGGTCCAGGGGGGATGGGGAAGTTCTCAGGGTGTATGTATGGAGTCGGGGAGGTCTTGGGGTGTCCGGGAGGGGGCTGGGGGGATAAGGAGGCCTCTTACAGCTTCCCTTCAGGGCAGGGCCCTGGGGGAGGGGTCTCACGTCCCCTGGGGAAGCGCCGGAGGCCGGAGCCAGAGCCCCTGAGGAGGAGGCAGAAGGGGAAAATGGAGGAGCTGGGGCCACCCTCAGCAGTGCGCAACCAGCCCGAGCCCCAGGAGCAGAGGGAGCGGGCTCGTCTGCAGAGGGCACTGCAGGTACAAGGGCAGGGGCACCCCGTGGGGCAAATGGTGGTGTGGGAAGAAATCAAGGATTATCTCTCAGTCCTTTGCTCCTTCTAGGCCTCAGTGTCTCCACCACCCTCCAGCCCTAACCAGAGTTACCAGGGCAGCAGCGGCTACAACTTCCGGCCCACAGATGCCCGCTGCCTGCCCAGGTCAGTGCACCTCCTGCCTCCAGCCAGGTGTACTCCCTTGGAACCTCTCTTCCAGTTGTCTACATCTTCTGGACTTTCTCACCCAGAATTCTTTCCCCTCTCTCCCTTGGCTGCCCACTTCTTTTCCTAGAGACACTTAGAGCCAATGTCTGCTTCCCAGTATTCTGGGGACAGGGGTTCCTTGAGGGTAGTGTTTGAGCTCTGCCCTTCTCAGGGGAGAGGGTCCTGTTCCCCTGCTTCGGGTCCTGACTTTCCCCCTCCCCCAACCCCAGCAGTCCCATCCGGATGTTCGCTTCCTTCCACCCCTCTGCCAGCACCGCAGGGACCTCTGGGGATGGTGAACCCCCAGACAGGTGAGATTCTACTCCTTTACCTGTGATACCTCTGTCCTCTTCACCTCTGTGCTCTTAAGTTCCTTGGTCTCTAACCGTTTTTTTTTGTTTCTCTAATCCACACATGGCGTCCATTTCTGGTCAGTCCTTAATCTCCATCTGGACTGACAATTGCCTTCTCTCCCTAGGTCACCCCTGGAACTTCACATTGGTTTCCCCACAGACCTCCCTAAAAGTGCCCCCCACTCGATGACTGCCTCATCTTCCTCAGTCCCAGCCCCCTCCCCAGGTCTTCCTAGACGCTCAGCACCCCCTTCTCCCCTGTGCCGTAGTTTGTCTCCTGGAACTGGGGGAGGAGTCCGAGGTGGGGTTGGCTACCTGTCCCGAGGGGACCCCGTCCGGGTCCTTGCTCGGAGAGTACGGCCTGATGGCTCTGTGCAGTACCTGGTTGAGTGGGGAGGAGGGGGCATCTTCTGAACAGCCCGCCTCTGCCCACTTACTTCCCCATTCACATACACCGGCACTTTCATACCCTGACCTCTGACCTCACCTACAGCTGGGATGTACCTGCGGCAGTAGGGGGTACTTCGCCCTACTGCCCAGGCTGGAATCCAGGTGGGGGGTTGGGGAAGAGGCTCTCTCTTCTCTACTCCCTTCATGATTCCTGACCCTTCCCCCATTCCTCTTCCCATTTCCTTTGATGTTATTTTGTTACAGCTTTTTAAATATTTTTAAAAATTATTTAATCCCTGGGGACGGAGACTGAGGAGGGGAGGATGATAAAGGATCCTGGGCTCTGTATCGCTGAAATAAAGATAAATAAACTTAGCAGCTCTGAGTCATTCTGAAAGATGAGAACAAAGGGACTAGAAGCACTTCTGATCTTCCCAACCAAATTCACTTTTTGACAAGGAAAAAGGAAAATGACAGAACTAAAGCTTTATTAAGGGTCCAGTCATCACCTGGAAGGCAGGGGGCATTGAAGTATATGAAGGGAACGTGGCAAAAACAAAGGCTCATCACGGTGGGGCTGTGCCGGACTCAGGAACTGACCCTGTAACCTGGCGCACCCAATGCAGGTACGGGGAGTTCCCCTGTTCCACAGGCAATGCAATCACCTCGGCCACTTCGTAAGGGTGCACAGAACTGGGAAAAAGATGGGGGATCACTCAGAGATTTACCCGAAGGAGCCCACCCCCTTAGACTGCCCAGCAAGTCTCACCCCACAGGACACACCCTCACCTCTACCCATAAAGTTCTCACCGAACAAAATCTGTCAAAGCTGGAACCAAGGAACTTTGGGTTTTAATCATCTAAGGGGGGGAAGACAGTTGAATCAAAAGGTGAAATTGATTTCAGGATCTCAGACGAGGGACAGGGATCAAAGTAAGTGGTCAGGGAATTAAGTTTTTGTTGGGTGAGGGAACGTTTCTCACCATCAGCACTTCACTGTCCTCCTCAATCTTTCCTTTCCACTCATAGCTGAAAAGGTCAGGAAGAGAGCGTTGTGGCAGCAAAGATTTCCCCCAAGGAAAAAAGACTGCCAGTCAGACCCGAGAGGTAGGTTAACCCCCCAACTTCTATGACTCACATGGATGTAATCTGAGGAATGAGGTTGACGCAGGCTGCCAGGTGCTTCTCCACCACAGCCCTGAAGGTGAAAAGACAGCCCCATTTAGAAACCCCGTGACCCGGATTTTTGCACTGGCAGCCCAGAGACAGGCAGGAAGCAGCGGGAGGGCACTCTTCTCCCCCACCTCCAACTCTCCCTTCCTAAGCATCCTTCCTCGCTCCACACTGAGGTCCCCACCTGGCGATCTCCTTGGCGACCTTCTCGTTGGGGCAGGTGACAAAGGCTGCAGAGACCGAGCCGGCAGCGTAGGCGGAGCCCGAGGCCGGCGAGGGCTGGGACGGGGGGCTTCCTGAAGCCATGGACAGCAGGGCTCGGGGTAGCAACAGAAGGCGACAGACTACAGGCAGCAGGGCCGGCATCCAAAGAAGCGACAGGAACAGAGCGGCCTGAGAGCAGGAAGTGAATTCTGTGTCTCCCCATAAATACCCCAGGAAATTGCACCCCGGGAACCCTTTGCTTGGATAGACACTCAGGCTCTGCCTTCCCTCTTCTGCACCCCAAAGGAAGAGGTCCCTGAAGCTGAGAGAGAAACTTGGAAAATTAAGACAAAGACTCGGTTTTCACTACCTCCTCCCGGGCCAACCTCTGGGATTTGGGATGCGGGTGGTGGTCGAAGCTTCGAGGACCGGAAGAGGCGGGGCCGGTCACTCACCCCTCCGCCGAGCAGGAATGCGGGAGCCCGCCCCCCCCTCATGCAGCCTCTGCTGGTAGAGGAGAGTTGAACATCAAAGGCCACACGTTACGCCGAGGAAGGGCCCCAAAGCTAGGAAGAGCGGCCTCTTCTTACCTGGGCAGCAGCCACGTGATAAGAAAACAGCGCTGACCACGTGACAGTAGAAGCCGGACCACCCTAACCCCCAGAGCCAGCCAATCCTTGCCCTCACGTGGCCCAGCTTGTCCCGCCTCCCAGTGAGGGAGGGGCGAAGAGGGATCCAACCAATCAACAGCCGGGTCTGCAGCCGTGCACGGAAATGGGACACCCGTTTCCGTGTAAACCGGAAACGGCCTATTGCAGGCTGAGGAGAGCCGCAGCGGCGTTCCACTGTCACGTGAGGGGGCCGGTCCCCTCAGGCGGCGATACCTCAATGAGCTACGCGAAGAGACCAATCGCGGGACAGCCTCGCAGGCCACGTGATGAGAGACCTGGCGCAAGGAAAGGGGGTTTGGAGACCCCGCAGAGTCGATGCGTCAGGTTGTGGAGTGGGGAGTCATCCTTAAATCCCAGAATGTGCTTAGTAACAGCCCCTACACTGTTCCCGAGGCCTTAAGGAGTGGGAGGGTCTTAGGAGATTGAACCTCAGGGGGTGGAGAGAACGCCCCCTGCCATTTTGGTTAGGAGTGACAGATGCCTGAATTGGGGATGCACAAGTATAACCTGAGGAACCAGCTGTCCCTGGGTAGGGGGGAGTGATTAGGCAGACACGGCATGGCAAGACCATGCCTAGGTGAGGAAAGATGCATTTTAAAAAGAGGACAGAGTGAGACCTTGTAAATGGGATAGATGATGATTAAAATGGGGCTGAGGGCGCTCAGCCCTCTTAACTGAAACCCCAAAGCTGGAGACAGACTGATGAATCGGTATGGGGTGTGGGGGAAGGGCTGCAGGTTGGGGATATGGAGAGGACACCAGGAAGTAGTGATGGTCCTTTTGTCCCTTATCCCCTTGCTGTTTCACTCTCCGGGACAGGTCTACCTCTCACTCTTGGGTCTCCTTCCCTTAACCCATCCCCCTAGGAGCCAGGACCTGTCCTACATAAACTCTCTGGGGCCCAAGCACATCCTGTGACCCAAAAATGGAGACAGGGGCCAATGAGAGGAGAAATAGGTGGGAGGAGGCAGGGAGAAAAACGCTATTGCGTCACCCCCTACCCAGTATTCCCCCTTCCTCCTAGGTCTGGGGTCTCTGGTTTGCTCTGTGGGTATGACTGGGCATTTCCCAGGCTGAGTTCTTTCATACCTGCCTCTCTGGGGCTGGGGTCTCCCTGAGATCTCTGTCTTTGGGTTTGGAGTTTATCTCTGAGATCTCTGTGGGGTCTTTCAGTATTTGCGTTGGCATCTTTCTCAGGACTGAGATTCATTGTTTTTTGTTTAGGGGGTTTCTGGGTCCGCGATCACCCTCTCTCAGAGATCTTAGAAACTCTTCTTTATGAGTCTGGGGTCTCTTGAGTTCTGCATCTCCGGGCTAGCTGAGTGTCTCCTGGCCCCGCCCCCACTGCCTCCAGGGTCTGGAGTATCTGTCTCTCGAGTTGTCAGTCTCCGAGTCTGCAGTTTCTTTTCTCTGAGATCTAAGTCTGGGGTCTCATATCTCTCTCTGGGTCTGAGTTCTCAAAGACCTAATTGTAGGTCTGGGTTCTTTCTGAATCTGGGTCTCATCTATTTCTTTGAGTCTAGTTCTTAGGTCTCAGTCCCTGAGATCACGTCTGAGTCTTGAGTCTAAGATATCTGTGGCTATGGAGAACCTTTTTGAGACAGGATGCTCAGGTTTTGACCTTTGACCCATCTCTCAGAGTGGGGGGCGGGGGGGCCTGGGGTCTTTTTTTCTGAGACTTGGGTCTCTTTTCCTCTAGACTTTGGGTTTGTGCCTCAGATTATCCCCCGCCCTCCCACCACCCCGGGTGGCAAGGTATCTTTCTCTGTGGGTCTGGGGTCTCCCCATCACAGGGTCTGGGGTCTGCATCTTTAGAACTGCTCCGTCTCTGGTGTGTTTTTGAGTCGGGGGTCTCTCCCTCTCTGGTTCTCACTGAGTAGGGGTGGGGGCTGCAGAGACTCTCTCCTCCTCCTCCTCCTCCTGCTCTTTCCTCTCGCGCTCGCTCCCCCGCCCCCCTCTCTCTCTCTCTCTCTCTCCCTCTCCCTGCTGCCGCTGCTGCCGTTGGCTCCTATTCTCCTCCTCCTCCTCCTCTCTCCTCCTCTCTGCTCCTCTCTGCTCCTCTCCGCTCCTCTCTCCTCCTCCTCCTCCACCTCCTCCTCCTTCTCCCCCTCTCTCTCCCCCTCTTTCTCTCCTCTCTTTCTCCCCCGGCCCCCCCGCCCCCTCCCCCCCAGGCCTGATGAGCAGGTCTCGCGCCTCCATCCATCGGGGGAGCATCCCCGCGATGTCCTATGCCCCCTTCAGAGGTACGGTGGTGAGGGGAGGGGGAGGGCCAGTTGGGGGGGGAGAAGGGGGGAGGGGCGGGGGGGCTGGGCAGAGCTGGGGCCAGGGAGGGGAGCAACTGAAATAGAAGGGGAGAGGAGGACCGGGAAGGCGGGGATGGGAGCAATGGGGAAGGAGGGATTGGAGGTCAGAGAATAGGGGTAGATAGGGGCCGGAGGAGCCAAGAAACAGGCCTTGAAGGGGGGGCTGAGGGGAAAATGATGAAGGGGAAAGAGATCGCCAGAAAGGGTGGGAAGATAGAAGGACAGGGTTGGGGGAAGAGCTGCAGAAATAATTTGGAGGTGGGAGCTGAGAGATGAGGAAAATATCAAGGAAATAGAAG
The DNA here is from genome assembly GCF_949774975.1 of Lagenorhynchus albirostris. Taxonomy (NCBI): domain Eukaryota; kingdom Metazoa; phylum Chordata; class Mammalia; order Artiodactyla; family Delphinidae; genus Lagenorhynchus; species Lagenorhynchus albirostris. Next base: position 63,708,849 of record NC_083104.1, read on the forward strand.
GACAGAGTTTTAGGAGAGGGGCTAGGAGGGGAAAATGAAGAAAATGAAAACATAGGGGTGAAAAGAGAAGCCAAGAAGATGGGGGGAAGAATATGGTGGGGGGCTCAGAGTATGGTAGGGGGTAGAAAAAGACAGGAGATGGAGGGAGAGAAGAAGGGGCCAGATGGAGAGAGAGGGAGGCAGTGGGGGGAGGGGGGAAGAGGAATGGAGGGTCCAGATGGAGGGAAGAGAGGAGAAAGAGAATGGGGAATGGGTTGGGGGAGGAGAGACCAGGGCAGGGGGAGGGCCAAATTCAGTGTGTGTTTGTTGGGGGGGTGGAGGGGGCAATACAAGTAAGACTGAGTGATGGGAGTAGGGGGCGGGTTAGGACCCTGCCCCACACTCTGACCCTCATCAAGGCCCTTGACCATTGAAATGTAATCCCTGGGGTCTTATCCACTTCCTTCACTTCACCACTTTTATCCCCCTCCCCCACCTCCAATCCTATTTCCATTCCCCCTCCCTCCTCTGGTGTCCATCACCTATATCTTTCCCCCCATATGGTGTCCGTTCCTTATATGAGTCCCCCTTTTGTCCTTCCCCTATATCAGTCCCTTCTCTGGTGTCCATTCTCTTCCTCACTTCTATCTGGTAGCTCCCTTATATCTCTACCACCTCTTTGCCCCCTCCTTCTTGACCCCCTTGTCCTAGTACCTATGAGGTCCACCTCATTTTCTCTGCCCCATGTCCATTTGAGCCCTTCTGGTATATTCCCTTGTCCCTAAAGATTTACCATCATTCCTGTCTCCTTTTCTCTTAGATCCATCCTTGTTATTTCTTCTCCACCCCATCCTCTCTTCCCCACCCCATTCCCCATCTTATCACCACTAGTCTGTGCCTACTCACTTTCCCCAGCTCTTATCACCCATTCCTCTTTTCTTGGCCCCTCTACTTCCTGGGGTGTTGGAGATTTGGGGAGCAAAGACACAGGTTTTGGTGGTTGGAACAGGACCTACAAGAGATCCCCATCTGAGCCCTGTGGAATTGCTCATCCTAGTAAATCTTTCCCCTTTCTCAACTGTGTTTCTCTGTCTCTTGCATCTGCTTCCCAGAATCATCCTTACTTAAGTCCAGACAATATTTGTTTGTGTATATTTCCAGAGTTGCTCCTAAGCTAAGTTCCCCATGTCCTTCCCCGCTCCCGGAAGGTGTCCCCTGAAGTCTTACCTGCCTCCCTGTGGCTGCAGCCTGAACCAGTCCCTCCCATGATGATGATATGTATCAACAGATGTCTCCTCTGGGGGTCCTCAGGGTCTGATTGCAGTGGACATGTTTCCTGCAGTGTCTGCAGTCCCAGAGCCTGGGTTTTGGTAATCTCTGTATCTAGAGGGTATTGGTTAGAATCTCTGAGGTGGCATTGAGATAGTGAGAGTTTCAAAGTATTGGGGTTTCTAGATACCTGTATTCTGGGGGTTCATCTCTGACTCTGACCTGCAGATTGGGTAAATTTGAAACATGTTTATAGACAGAAAGGGGTTAGATTTTTCAAAACTCCTATTCAGAGCTTTCAGTTGGAATGAAGTTCAAAGAACAGTTCTTTTCCTGCAATATACCCATGATTAATTATCCTGTAAAGGTAACAGGATTTTTCTTCCTCTAAACTCTGACTCTGATTCCTTAAGCCTATTTTCTATCACTTTGATGTCACCAATTTGATTTCTGTCTTCTATAGGGCCTGTCTCCTACGTCCCTGTGATGGTGTGTGGCATTGGGGTTTAAAGGGGAAGCAGTTTGCAAGGATGGGGGCATGGGAAGAAGAACAGCAAAGTTGGGGAAGAAGGACCCTGGGTGGGGGTGGGTCTCTGAGCAGGGGTGACCCTTAGTCTACTGTTCTTCTTTTTTAGAAGTTTTGTCCCCAACCCCAGCTTTAGTCTTGGGAGACCCGCTTTATGTCACATGCCTGGATCTTCCATTCTTCCCTCCCCTCTTTCTTCCTCAAGCTCCTCACCAAGCCTTGGGGAGGTTCCTGACTTGTAGAGTTGGCTCCCATCCTGTCTGTGTAGACGCGATAGGACGGGGAGGGAGTGGTGTAGGGGGCAGTATTGAATCTTCGACCTCCGGGCATGGAGTAGGGGAAGACATCAATTCAGTATTCATTCAAACAGCATATTTCCTACCTCCTCACTCCCCATCCCCTCCACAGCCAGATGCCTACAAAGACCCATTCTCCCCGCCACCACTAGCAGAACCAGATCTTTCCCCAAAGGACGAGCAGGGTTGGGCTAGGGGAGGAGGGAGTGGAGGAAAGAGGAGCGGCAGGAGGGGAGGCCCTCTCATGACTCTGACTCTGGGAACAGGTAAGTTCCCTCACTCCCTCTCTTTTCCAGATGTTTAGCTCTTAGAGTCTCATGACCCAAATGTCCCTGCATCCCCATCCTTCTTTCCCACAGCTCTGTAGTCTTCCTCTTACTCTCTTGCAGATGGGTGGTGCCACGTCCAAATCCTTGTCTTCTGCAGCTATCTGGATGACCTCCCTCTTCCCAGACACTTGCCACCAACCTCCCTGTGTTTTTCTTCTGCCAGTTTTGCTGCACCCTCCACCTTTTTATTTTTCTGAAGTGGTTGGAGAGCTCCTTCACCTTTCTCTGCCTCAACTTGTACCTTCTCTGTCATGATATAATTCCCCTCTCTGAACCACTCCTCTGTATTTCTTCTGCCAAGTCTCCAGAGTCCCCTGTGATGTGATTCCCCTCACCTCTTTTTCCCCAGATAGAGCAGCTTATCTTCTGTTCCTGTAAAGTTACTGGGGGCCTCACCCCCATCTGTGATCTCCTCAAGGCGGGTGGGTTCCCCTTCTGCCCCTTTATGGACTCTCTTCTTGCCATTTTAGACACCTCTGTCTCCCAGATACATAGAGCCTCCCTTACCGTTTCTGTGTGTCTCTGCCCCCTAGATGTACGGGGACCCCCTATGCACCGAACCCAATACGTTCATTCCCCATATGATCGTCCTGGTTGGAACCCTCGGTTCTGCATCATCTCGGGGAACCAGCTTCTCATGCTGGATGAGGACGAGGTGAGCAGGGTGGGAAGGCTGGGAAAAGACCTCTGGGTAGTGTGGGAAAATGTGGAGAGAAAGCTGGGGAGAATCCTCATTAGCGAAGGGACGCGAGACACAAAGAAGGCAAAGAGAGAAACACTGGCAAGTGGTGGGAGGAGGGTGGCCACTGAGATTGGGGTTGGGATGTCAGAAGGGGCAGGTGTTCTCTCCCCTTGGCCAGGGGGTCTTTGAGGGCCATGTACAGTGATGGGGAGGAGATATGGTTCTAAAGATTTGTGGGTGCCTCCTGTTTTCGCCCTGCTCATATTGTGGGATAGGTTAGGCTAGGGAAGGGAAACTAAGGGGCTTGGAGGAGGGGTAAAGACATGGGGATCACTTTGGAGGGATTGTCTCCAAAGCAATCGTCAGGACCCTCTCCTCTCCCCCCACTCAGTAAGCCCCATCACTGACCACTCCCTGTCCTTTCCCTGGCGTGGGGCAGAGTACAGGACTCAGAGAGTGGGGTCTCTGAGTGGGGAAACTGGAAAGGGGCTGCAGGGTACCAGGAGAGATGACAGAGGTCAGTAGGTCTGGGTGTGGTTGGCAGTGAAGATGGAGAAGGCTGAGATCAGGGTTTACAGAGACACTGGGAGGGCTTTCGCCAGGGACATGGGGAAGGAATATAAGGGAAGAGATGCCTGGGGGTGAGGGGAACTGGGAGTATGGGAAGTTGTCTAAAGGAGTAAGAGTGGGATAGGGGCAGGGACTAGCCAGAGTGAAAGACGTGAAATGAACAGAGCATCCTTGTGGGAAGTGGCGGCGATGCAGGGTGATTAGAGTGTGGGTTCTGACTTTGGAGCTGGGTCAGCAGTGGAGGATCCATCAGAGGAAACAAAATGTGAATATGAAGGGTGGACGCCCAGAGGCGTGATTGGGAGTGGGGGTGATTTGGGGATCAGCTTTAGAGAGTGATAGGGCAGCCTGCAAGACCAGAGGGGTGGTGAGAGATGCGCCTCGAAAGCTGTCAGGGAGGGTGTAGCAAGGCAGGGTTAGAACTGGACTTGAGGTTAACCAGGGTTTCAAGGGATCTGGGGGGCAAGTGAGTGTGGAGAGATGGCTGGGTAGAGAGCTTCCAAGGCACAGAGTCAAGTCCAAGTGTCCAGGGGAGGACACGGTGACTCAAGGGAGAGGTGGTTTGGGGAGTCAAGTTTTAGGCACTGGGGGGCATTTGAGTGTTCATTAGTGGTCACCGGTCTTGACCAAGGGTTTGAGGTCTGTAGGATGAATTGGGGAAACTGGAGACTGTGTGAGGATGAAGAGGGAGGACAGTGGGTGGGGGGATGAAGGAATGACAGAGCTGGGGACAGACAGGTCCAGGGGACCAGTGGCCAGAGACTGAAATAGGAAGGGTGCGGAGGGAGGGAGTGGGAAATGACAGAGTGTAGGACCACAGGGAGCTGGAATTGGCTGAGTTGTGGAGCCCAGGCTGGGGACTAGTGGGGTGGGTGGTTCTTGGAGGGGTGGAGGTTAGGAAGGAGGTGGCAAGGGCGAGTTGGGGATGAGGCTTAGGGAGAGGTGATGGCTAAAGGGAAGTGAGAGGGGCGATGGAAGGAGATGAAGGGTGGGGGGAGGTGACCAAGCCCTCTGGGAGGTGGGGAGGTTGGGTCCCATTCTGGCCGCAAGCCTGGCCGTGGGAGGGAGACAAGCTGTGGATCCTGATTATAAATGCAGCTTCTGCTACCCCCGTGACAGCCACGGAGGGAGGGAAGGGGGTGAGGGAGGTGGGAGGTTGGGAGGAAAACAGGGAGAATGGAGGAACTGAAGGTCAAGGGGAAAGTGGATTCAGGGAGCAGCGAAGGCCAGAGGGGTTGTGGGAATTCCCTGGAGGGTGTTTCAAAAGAAATGGTGGAAGAAAAGAGGAGGGTGGGACGGAAGGGAATGAGGGAGACAGACTCGGAGGGAGAAGGGAACAAGAAATCGAGAAATCCACTCACCCCGAGACACTTAAAAGAGTATAGAGGGGCGGGGGCAGAAGGTGGTCAGGCCTGGTGGAAAGGCAGGCTCATCCTTCCTTGGTGGGGGAGGGAAAGAGGAGGGACGGCCTGGGCCAGCGAGGTCTGACACCCCCCCCCCGCATCCCCTAGATACACCCCCTTCTGATCCGGGACCGGAGGAGCGAGTCCAGTCGCAACAAACTGCTGAGACGCACAGTCTCCGTGCCGGTGGAGGGGCGGCCCCACGGCGAGCATGGTACGGCGGCCGAGCAGGCTCGAGCAGGCTCTCGTGCCCCGGACAGTCGCGGGGAGAGGGCTGAAGGTGGACAGGGTTGCATGGGAGGGGGAGTCCGGGAACCGAGGAGCTGTCAGGGGCCGGGAGGAGGCGGAGACAAAGGCTCGAATTCTGCGAGTGGGAACCTGGGCGGAGCAGGCGCCCTCCTCTGGGATCTGAGCGGGACGGAGGCTGTGGGTGAGAGGCCCCAGCGGTCCTTGCTGTTTCGCTCCCTTTTTCCTCTCCAGCAGCGAAGTTTGACTCTTTCCCCGGTGCTTGCAAAAATAGTCTCCTTAGATCTTTAGCTTCCTGTCCGAGTGTAGTTGCCCGTGCCCCTCCCAGCCCCAGGTCTGGGATCTTGGAAAGAATGACCTAGTTCCTGCCCTGCCCCCAGACCTCAGCCCCACCCCCACGCTCCTGATTCTTCTTCCAGACCTTATGGCCTGTGGACCCTCCCTATTTTCTTTACCCTTTTCCCCCTTCTTATCAGCTGTTTCTGTTTTCTGCAATTCTATCACCTTCTTTCTCTTTCCTCCCCGATTTCTTTATTTTCTTTATCCCTCTTGATTCCTCTGCCTCTCCCCTCTGCTCCCGGTGGATCTCCATCAGACCCCCATCTCATCTCCTTTCTGCCTGTCTGTGGAGCTATGTGCTCAGTCTGTCTCTCCAACTCTCCCTCTCTCCATCTGTCTCTTCCCCTCCCTCCCTCTTTCTGCCCCCCCTCCACCCCCCTCTTTAGTCATTTAAAAAAAGATTTTTGTCTTCCTGAGAAGTTCGCTTAAAAGGTTTCCATGGGAACAGTGAGGGGAGATGAAGGCAGAGAACAGAGATCTGCAGCCAAGGTGCAGAGAGACGCCCTCAGCCCCCCGGAAACCCCCTTGTTACTGCCCCCTACCACTCTGTTCCCCTTCCAGGACCAAGGGTCCAGGTCCTTCATCCCCTCAACCCCTTGTGACCCCTTTCTTCCACCAGCTACCCCTCCCCTCAGGGATCCAGGCTTCCAGTTTCTCTTCCTTGGAGAGAGCCAGTGGCCTGTCTCCATCCCTTGGCTCCCTTCAGCCCTCTTCTCATAGGCCCAGGCCTTACTGCCCTTGGGGGCCAGCTCTGGGACCCTGGGTGGATGGGTGGCCAGGGGTGTGTGTCATTGTCATGGAAACTTCTGACCATGGGGGTGTGTGGGTAGCACATCTCTGTGAGGCAAAGCCAGGTGGTGGTGGTGGAGTGTGTACAGAGAATGTGTGTGATGTCTGTCACATCTGTGTGTGTGAGAGAGACAGAGAGAGAGGGAGTCAGTCATGTCCATGTCTGGGAAAGGTTTGTGTACATGTGTGCATACCTGTGTGTCGAGGCCAGAATGGTCACATGCTTGTGGAGCATGTTTATCATATATCCGGTGGTTGGCGTCTCAGCCCACATATTCGCCTTCTTTCTCCTTACCCTCAGTCCTCAGGGTCTGGGGTCTCTGGTGTGGGTCTCCTGTGTGTTTAGGGGGAGGGCACCCATGTGTGTTTGGAGTTGGAGGACGGTATGTGGAGGTGTTTGTGTTGGAGGTTCAATAGGGGTCGGGAGGGGGTCCAGGGGTATATATATTTAGGGGGAGGGTTTAGCGAAAGAGTTGATAGCTGGTGAACGTTTGGGGTTCTCAGGTGGACGTGGAATGTGTAAAGGGCATGGAGGATGTGCTGCAGGGAACATAGGAGTCTTTGGGGCCCTGGGGACCTGGGTCTGAGAAGGTCTGTGCAAAGGCTGTGGACTCTCGAGCCCAGGAGAGGTCGCCGGACCTTTGAGGGGCATTGGCATCCAGGGCTCCTCCTCTGCTGGGTGGAGCCGCAGCCCCTCGTTCCCTCCGAGGTTTTGATGGGGGGTCCTGCTCAGGAGGATGGTGGGAGGCCCGGTTGGTTTTGGGGGTCCCCTCGTCCCCCTCCCGTGTCTCTATTGCGCTGTCTCCGGGCGACGGGGCTCGTGACAGAGGCGGCCACGGCAGCAGCGGTCGCCTAGCAACGGCGGCGGGGCCCGGGCAACGGCGGCAGCGGCGGGAGCGGCGGCGGAGGGAGCCGTTCCCGCGGCCGTCACCGCTCGGCTGTCCCGGCCGTCCCGGGCCCCGCCGCCGCCCCCACCGCGCCGGGCGGCGCGAGCCGGGCCGCGCCGCCCCCTCTACCGCTGCACCCCGCCCCTCCCCCGCGCAGGGGCGGGGCCCCTCCCCCACCGGGGACATCCCCCCCGACCCCTCCTGGGGGCGGTGCGAGGTAAGGGCGGGGCCGGGCGGACGAGGAGCGCGCGCGTGGGGGGGCGCCACGCTCTTGGGGGCGGGGGCGCGTGTGTGCGTGGGCGCCGGGAGGGGGGTGGGGAGGCCGCGGCGGCGGCGGCGGCGGCGGCAGCTGCTCCCTCCGCATGTTCTCGCTGCATCTTCCGAGTGGGGGGAGTTATGGTAACTGGAGGGGGACAGCGGAGGTCGGGGGGTCGGGGACAGGCCTCGTGGGGGCAGGGTCTCGAGCGCGCGGGGGCGGCCGGTGTGGGGTGGTCTTGGAGACCCTTGGTGGAGGTGGCAGCCCGGGTGTCCGCGTGTGTGTCGCTGTCCAAGCTCGTGTCCCCTGTGTGTCGGTGCCATGTGCACACGGGGGCCCAGTTCCTCGTGCACACATGTGCAGCCAGCGGTTTTCAAGTCTGTCCTGTCGTATCTTGCCTCTGCCGGCTTCCTGCCTAGGGGGCTGCTGGGCTGACCACTGGCTTGTGGGGCAGCTTTTGGCCTTACTGGTACCTGTCACCTCTGACCCTGAGAATGCATGTTCCTTGCTGGGGCTCACCTCCTATCAGCCTCCTGTGTGTGGGGATGTGTGGCTGCATGAGAAGGATTTTCTGTGTCCCTGGTGGCAAGTGTGTGTCTTTGCATGTGTGTTCCATCATTGGCCTGGGTATCTGTGTCAATCCCAGCATGGGTGTCCAGGGCGTGTCTGGATGTGGGTGGTGTGCAAGTGGGGGGAGAGAGTAAGTGTGTGAGCGTGTTCCTTGGAATCCTACCATGTATGAAACACCTTTGGGCTAGCAGGTGTGAGCCCCTGCTCGGTTAGGGAGTGGGGACAGAAAAGCTGAAAAGGGAAAGAGCGGGGTAAAGAGGAAAAGTGGGGAGTTGGGGGAGAGGAGGAATGAGAGAGGCTTGCAGAGGAGAGAGAGCTCAGGAGAGAGAATAGCTGGAGAATAGCTGGGAAGGTGGGAGATAGTGGAGCCAGATTTAGAAGAGAGAGAAGAGGTTTTAAGATGGGGAACTGGTTGGAGACAGCGGAGAAGGGGCCTGGAAGCTGGGGAGGCAGCTTGTGGGGCAGAGAGAGTCAGGCCTTCGGTAAAGTGATCTCAGAGGAGAAAGGGCAGGATGGGGTTGGGATTTGTGTAGGCCGTGTAGGATCAGGCTTGGTTGGATCAGGGGAGGCCATCATAGAGGCTGGCTCACAGTGAGGCCTGGCATGGCAGGAACTGCTGTTAGAGGTTCCTGTTTCCAGCACAGAGTTTGCCCCTCATTTCTCTGCTCTCTGTCCAACTCTGTTCCTCCACCTGCTTTGGCAGCCTCCCTTTGTGGCTCCCCTTGAGAGCTGCCAGCTGGGTGTGACAGGGAAGAAAGGCCAAAGGGAAGGTTAGGGATTTGGGGGATTGGAGGGCAAGGGGAGATTCTGTGGGTGATGGCAAGATTAGAGAGATTGGAGAGGCGGGAGTCTAAGCCCTCGCTGTGTGTGTGTGTGTGTGTGTGTGTGTGTATGTGAGTCCAATTGTGTGTGTATACAGGGTGTGTACATGTGTGGGTGTGTGCACAATGCCTGTGTTACGGGTCTGTGTAGGTGGCTGTTATGCGTGTGCATGCGTGTATACACCGTGCAGGGATGGGACATGGAGACCCAGGATCGTGGTGTATGCTTATCAGGTTTGCTCTGTGTGTGGACATGGGCGTGTGCCTGTTTTCTGCACATGTCACTGCATGCAGCACTAATAACAGGATGTCCTGTGATTCTGTCACTCCGCCCCTTTTCCCTCTGTGTTTCTGCTCTTTTTTTCACTGTGGCAGTAAGGGTCTTTGTAAGTGTATGTGTATGTGGCCTCCGTGTATCTCTGACTTATATAGGAGTTCTTGGATCTTAGTGCTTGGTTGTACGTATAACGTTATATTACTTCAAGAACCAAGCAAACCAATTAGCAAATCTGTTCTCCTTCTGTTAATTCTTTAGTTCCAAAATGTAATTTTAGTGGATTTGAAGTTAGACTTTCTGCCTTTATTACAGGAGCTTGCCAATGGAAATAGTGGCTGAGCTACATTCCATGGCATGAGACAGGCAGCTAGACCTGAGAAAGGCAAAGACTAGGAAGGAGATATTCTGAACCCTTAGATGCATTGTTGAGTGTGTTACAGAAGGGTAATTAACACGTTTGCTCCTTGGTCTGTCTGTATTCTGGTAGCAACCACGGATTCATGTGTTGGAGTCAGGGAAAGGCTGGGGGAGAAGAAGGGGTTGTCCTGAGACAGTGGTTGTGGTTGTACTTCTCATGTGAATGAAGGATGTTTGTGCTTTGGGGATACAGGGATACCTTGATGTGGTCAGGATCATGGTATACTCAAACATGTGTTTTAGAGGTTAAAGTGGCTCCCCCTGTGTGGGGGCCCTGTGTGTGTCTCTGGGTTAAATGTCCCCTTCTGTAACGTGCTGCCCACATGACTGCCCGAGGGACTCGGGCCCCACATCCACACTAGCAGCTCTCATGTGAGTGTCTGGGTCCAAGTATGTACTCCCCTGTTGCAGTGCTCACATATGTCTAAGCATGTATCCTGTGGGGTATCTGGGCCCCAGGGTCTCAGAATGTGGACCCGTGGCACCCCCCCCCCATTCTCACAGTTGCCTGTATGTCTCATAAGCACCTAGATCCCTTTTTTATTTTTTGTATCATGGGTCTTATGTGCACGTACCCCCCACAGCTCGGTGTATGTTTTTGTGCTTTACACATGTGTTCCTGAGGGACTAACAAGGGTTCCTGTGTCATGGGAGCCACATTTTTGTGTGCACATCTCCTAACACCCAGGTTTTAAAGGCCTAGGGAAGCTGGAGACTGATTCTAGGGCAATTTGCAGGCGATTTGCAATTCAGGAAGCCGACAGTGAACGTGTAGCTGTGGCCCTCCCTTGTTTTGGAAACTAGAGGGTTAACAGGCAGCTCTTCCGGTCCACCCCCCCCCAGCATGTAGCTTCTTGTTGCCATGGAGATGGTAGCCCCGCCCCTGATGCAGCACCTGCCCCCCCATTGGCTGCAGTGGTGACTGTGGGGCTGAGGGGGGAGCCCAGGCCTGGGCAGCCATTCTGGAGCTGGAGCCCGAGCTTGGCATCCCCCCACTTTCATTCTCCTCTAGCCACTTGGCCCCTCTAAATTCCCTGGCAGCAGAGCCTCAGCTTCCCTCCTCCCAGCTGCCACCCTTCTTGACTCTGAGCAGTCTGAGCTTCATCGGCATTCATCTCCCCTCCTCCTCCTCTCCCTGCCCTCACTTGGGAGTACCCCGAGTCCCCATTGCCCATCTTGCCCACTCCCTGCCCGTTCCCCTGCATTCTTCTCTTTTCCCCTTTCCCCCTTCACTTCTGAGTCCCTGCCACTGCAGTGCACGTGGAACCAGCCCCTTCTCCCCTCCCCCCCACCCCTTCCTTGAATTTTCTGTCCCCAGGCTTTTTCCGCTTCCACTCCTCACAGGTCCCTTCCAAGACTTACCCCTCCAGTCCAGGGAGGGGGTCATGGGAGGTAGCTCTGGCCCTCCAGACAGAGAGGGGTTTCAGGAGTAGGGGCCAGGTGGAAGTTGTACCCAGCTGAGGGAGGAGGAAGGCCTGCCTCTGGTCAATGACCTTTAACCCGACTTTCCCCACCAGCTCGCCCCTTCCTGGGGGGGTGGGCACCAAGGACCTAGGTTCTGTGGATCTTCGGTGTCCTTTATTCCTGGAGTTTTACTGACCCTCTCAGCCATGCCCCTTTGCTGACTGCCAGGCCCAGCCCCAGTCATGGGCCTAAGGCCTCCCACCCCGTCCCCCTCCGGGGGCTCCGGCTCGGGTTCCTTGCCCCCTCCTTCCCGCCGCCAGCTTCTCAGCCGCCGCTGCTCTTCCTGCTGCTTTCCGGGGGGTAGGTGAGGCTGGAGCTAAGGGGCAGAGGGAGGTGGGCGAGTGTGCTGGGGCCAGGGGTGGAAACCTGGGCTAACGGCAACCCCCTCCCCAACTTCTGTTCCGGCCCTCTTCTCCCCTCCAGAATACCACTTGGGTCGCTCGAGGAGGAAGAGCGTCCCAGGGGGGAAGCAGTACAGCATGGAGGCCGCCCCCGCTGCACCCTTTCGGCCCTCGGTGAGTGAAGGCGCCTGCCAGATGTGGCTCAGCTGGGTCCCCTCCCCTCCAGCCCCAGCGGGAGCCTGAGGATTATGAGAAAGGAGGAAGGAGGGGAGAGAGAGAGTATGTGTGTGTGTGCCCCCACCTCTTTGGTTTCCCCCTTCTTGGCTCTGCCCCCCTGCTTCTCAGACCAGCCCTCCCACCTTCTCCAGGCTGGTGTGTGTGTGTGTGTGTGTGTGTGTGTGTGTGTGTGTGTGTGTGTGTGTGTGTGTGTGTGTGTGTGTGTGTGTGTGTGTGTGTGTGTGTGTGTGTGTGTGTGTGTGTGTGTGTACACTTGCATCCATGAGAGCACAGGAAGACAAACTGGTAGCAGGGCTCCTATCCCCCTTTCCTAGCCTCTAGAGATTTCCCTTTTCCCCCCATCCCACCTTCATCCAGGGACTCTTTACCAGCTGAGCGGTGAGGAGGTAGAACTGACCCTACCCCAAAACACACCTATCCCCATTTCCCCCCCACCCAGCAAGGCTTTCTGAGCCGGAGGCTAAAAAGCTCCATCAAACGTACGAAGTCACAACCCAAACTTGACCGGACCAGCAGCTTTCGCCAGATCCTGCCTCGCTTCCGAAGTGCTGACCATGACCGGTACAGGGCTTGGAGCGGTGGGCTAGAGCGTGGTGGGATGAGTTGGATGCAGTGTAGGGGCCTCCAGAGTGAGGCTGGAGGGGTGGGGGTTCTCAGAGTGTAGAGCTTGATGGCTTCAGATTGATTGAGAGGTGTGGTGGGACAGGGGTCAGAACAGAGGAGCAGCAGGAGAGGGGCTTGGTGCAGGGTGCCCAGAGAGGGTGAGCAGCGGGGCAGGAAAGGGGGTGAAGGTGAAGCCAAGGAGGGATGGACTCTTCTGACCGTCAGAAGGATGGGCTCCAGCCCAGGATGGAAGGAGCTGTACAGAAGGACGGAGAAGGAGTGACGGAGCCTGGGAGGAACATTTAAGGAATCCAGGGAAGGGACGGTGGGCTGGTTGGTAGGAGGGGAGAGTGTGATCCAGGTAGAGGGTATGAGGAAAGGGTGGTAGGGTGGGGTGGGGCTGGCAGGTATTATGGAGGAGAGAAGGTGCAGCGTAGAGCGTGACAGAGAAGGGGAGGTGGCACGGGTATGCAGGTCAACAGACTGGGGAGGGGAGGTTGGAGGGTTAATCCATGGACTGAAGCCTGAGGAAGAAGCCCGCAGAGAAGTCCAGAGGGCACTGTCTCCGAGGCTGGGCTTGAAGGAAATCTTGTTTGCTCCTGTGGTCTGCTCTTTGGGGTCCCTCTTTCGGTTTCCCCCTCACCCAGTCCACCCCCCCCGCCCCAGGGAGAACCCTGTCCTTCCTTTCCCCCCGTGTCTGGCCGCCCCCGGGATGGGGCAGGTAGGGGAGGTTGGGATAGGTGAGTCACACCTTCCCCTCCCCCTTCCCATGTCACCGGAGCTGGATTTGGGGAGGGGGGGTGTGAGGGCCTGGTATTCCTGGCCGCGGGGGCGGGGGGCCGGGGGAGCGTTGTGCTGACGGCAACAGAGCCCAGGATGACGGGGCTGCTATAAATAGCTCCATGGAGGCTCCCACACCCGAGCTCCCCCTCCCGCTTCCCTACTGCTCTCTACTCTTCATCCCCTAGCCGGCTCCGAGCAAACTGTCCTGTGGTCCCGGCCTCCACTCCACTCAGTTCCTTTCACCTTCTGCCTTCCCTGTGGTCCTGGCCTCCACTCCCCTCAGTGCCTTTCACCTTCTGCCTTCCCTGTGGTCCCGGCCTCCACTCCCCTCAGTGCCTTTCACCTCTGCCCTCCTGCACTGATTTTCCCAAGTTCGTCCCCCCCCACCCCCCACCCCGTCCCCCACCTCTGTTCCCACATCCAGCTCTCCAGTGGCCTCTCCTCATCTTCTCCCATCCTGTCTTCTCCCATCCTGTCACACACCTTTCCCTCCTCCTTTTCTCCTTCTCGCCCTATCTGTTCTTCCCCAGTCCCCATTTTCAGTCCCTTATCTCCGTTGTCACTCTTCTGCCCAAAATCCTTCTTCTATTTTTTATGATTTTCCCTCACTCTTTCCCATAATTCTGCTAAAACTTGTCCTCTTAGCTCGTTCATTTTTGGATTTATTAAGTGCTTTTTAGGCACTACCTGTGTGCCAAGGCCCAGACCAGCATCTTTGAACTTCTGCTTCTTTCTTTTTAAAATTATTTATTTTATTTATTTATTTTTGGCTGCATTGGATCCCCGTTGCAGTGCGCGGGCTTTCTCTAGTTGCGGAGAGTGGGGGCTGCTCTTCATTGCGGTGTGCCAGCTTCTCATTGCGGTGGCTTCTCTTGTTGCGGAGCACAGGCTCTAGAGCGCAGGCTCAGTAGTTGTGGCACATGGACTCAGTAGTTGTGGCTCACGGGCTCTAGAGTGCAGGCTCAGTAGTTGTGGCACACAGGCTTAGTTGCTCCGCAGCATGTGGGATCTTCCCGGACCAGGGCTTGAACCCGTGTCCCCTGCATTGGCAGGCGGATTCTTAACCACTGCACCACCAGGGAAGCCCCTGTACTTCTGGTTCTTTACTCCCACCTTTTTCCCCTTATACTGAAGCTGTGGTTTTGGCGGGGGAGGTGTCACATAGAAGTCCCACCTAGAAGTGTCCAAGGCCCACCTGTTCTTTTTTTTTTTCTCCCATGGTCCCTTTCTGGGTTGAGATATTTCTAGGTGTCCCCAGTCCTCACAACCCCTTAGGTGGTGGGCTGAGGGGAGGGGATTTCTTAAAGTGTTCTCATTTCTCTCACATCCTTCATGTCCTTCCCCGGGGATAGGCTGGGTTTCTTTCTGTCTGTGTCTGTGTCCATGTGGGAAGTGGGTTTAGGAGCCCCTTTCCCCAGGTCTCCATCCTAGAGTCAGGTTGGCGATGCAAGCCTGTGAGTGTGTAAGCAGAGTGGGGCCCTGATTCTCCCTCCTGGACCCCCGCCTGCTAGGGCCCGGCTGATGCAGAGCTTTAAGGAGTCGCACTCTCACGAGTCCTTGCTGAGTCCTAGCAGTGCGGCCGAGGCCTTGGAGCTCAACCTGGATGAAGATTCCATTATCAAGCCAGTGCACAGCTCCATCCTGGGCCAGGAGTTCTGTTTTGAGGTACTGGGTGTAGGGGGCTGGGGAGGGCCAAAGGGCAGGGGTCACGGAGGGGGAGGGCAGAGAGTCCTGGAGAAAGCGGCAGAGGTGGGGACATCAAGGAAACAGAAGCCTCTGGGGCTGAGAGAAAGGAGGATAGGCGGGGGAGGAAGAGATGGTGATGGACTCTCAGTCCTTGGGAGTCATCACCCCTCTAGAGCTCCAACTGACCTCCACACCCCTCTCTAGGTAACAACATCATCAGGAACAAAATGTTTTGCCTGTCGTTCTGCGGCCGAAAGGGACAAATGGATCGAGAATCTACAGCGGGCAGTAAAACCCAACAAGGTATTGGGAGTACAGGGTACACAGACAGCATGGGCAAGGCAAAGGTCAAGCTGCAGGGGAAACTGGGGGCCTAGGGGAGAAGGGGACCAAGGAGGAGGGGACCCCCATTTTCCTCTGAGTCCCCCATTTCTTTTTCCTTTCTTTCTACCTTATGATGTTTCCCTACCATAGAAATCATAGACTTATGGAACTGATGGGGCTCTGGAAGTCCCCTGGTGCATCTTCCCTGCAAGCAGGGATGTCCCACTAACACCCTGACAGGTGGGCGCCCGGGCCCAGCTTGCAGTGTTTCTGCAGGACACATAGATTTGTCAGGTAGATGAGTCTTTAGACCTTGGTTTCTTCTCCGTATGACTGGTAGGAATGGGGTTGAACTACATAATCTATAAGGTCCCTTTGGCTCAAAAATTCTGAGTTTGTGTTCTTCCCAGGAGGAATGCTCCCAGTTCCGTGAGCTGTTCTCTTTTTCCCAGTTTCCAGTGAGCTCACAGTCCTCGTGGCCTCCTCTGTGGGAACCCTTGTTTGTCAATGTCCTTCTTAAAAACTAGACCCAAGATGCTGGATGTGATCTGCCCCATGCAGAGTATAAACACCAGGCTCTTTTCACACTGCAGCATCACCTGAGCCTCACTGGTCATTGTCATCCTCCAGGCCCTTTTCACACTAACTGTATAGTCTCACCTGCTGCATTT
This sequence comes from Lagenorhynchus albirostris, assembly GCF_949774975.1. Taxonomy (NCBI): domain Eukaryota; kingdom Metazoa; phylum Chordata; class Mammalia; order Artiodactyla; family Delphinidae; genus Lagenorhynchus; species Lagenorhynchus albirostris. The sequence goes on from NC_083104.1 coordinate 63,724,614, forward strand.
ATGCATATTTTGCAATTATCTTCCGATTGTCTTTAAAGGACTCCTCAGTTATCCTGTTCAAATTCCACCTTAATATTTTGGGTTTATTATTCTAGCTTTCAAAATCTTTTCTCAGTACGAATTCTGTCGTCTGATGTATGAGCTCCCTCTGTATCAGTTTCCTGTGGCTGCTGTAACAAATTACCACTCTCTGGACTGCTTAACACAACAGAAATTTATTCTCTGACAGTTCAGGAGATTGGAAGTCAAAAATCAAGGTGTCAGCAGGGCCTTGCTCCCTCAGAAGCTCTAGGAAGAATCCTCCCTTGTCCCTTCATACCTTCTGGTGGTTGCCGGCAGTCTCAGGCATCCCTTGACTTCTTGCTGCATCTGTGCACTTTCTGCCTTCATCTTCATGTGGTCATCTCCCCTCCTGTGTCTCTGGTCTCCAAATCTCCCTCTCTGTATAGACCCCAGTCATTGGATTTAGGGTCCACCCTCATCCAGTATGACCATGTCTTACGTGACTATAGTCACTTAATGTGACTATGAAATATGAATTCTGGGGTGACACGGTTTAATCCCGCACATGCCTTCTCAGCCCTGTGATTGCTGGTGTCGGAGACTATCTGGCTTTTTCACCGTCTCTCCTCTTTTGGTGTCTCTGTCTCTCTGTCCCTTCCCCTTCATCTGCCGCACCCGCCCTACCCTGGCAGGACAACAGCCGCCGGGTGGACAACGTGTTGAAGCTGTGGATCATAGAGGCACGGGAACTGCCCCCCAAGAAGCGGTACTATTGCGAGCTCTGCCTGGATGATATGCTGTATGCACGCACCACCTCCAAGCCCCGCTCGGCCTCGGGGGACACCGTCTTCTGGGGCGAGCACTTCGAGTTCAACAACCTGCCAGCCGTCCGGGCCCTGCGGTTGCACCTGTACCGTGACTCAGACAAAAAGCGCAAGAAGGACAAGGCGGGCTATGTCGGCCTGGTGACTGTGCCTGTGGCCACCCTGGCTGGGCGCCACTTCACAGAGCAGTGGTACCCCGTGACCCTGCCGACAGGCAGTGGGGGCTCCGGGGGTATGGGGGGCTCGGGAGGGGGAGGGGGCTCAGGGGGTGGCTCAGGGGGCAAGGGCAAAGGAGGTTGCCCGGCTGTGCGGCTGAAAGCGCGTTACCAGACAATGAGCATCCTGCCCATGGAGCTGTATAAGGAGTTTGCAGAGTATGTCACCAACCATTATCGGATGCTGTGTGCGGTGTTGGAACCCGCCCTGAATGTCAAGGGCAAGGAGGAGGTCGCCAGCGCGCTGGTTCACATCCTGCAGAGTACGGGAAAGGCCAAGGTGAGTACTGGGCCCTCAGGACAAGGTGACCTGGGAGTGCACACTCGGGATAGTAAGGGTAGGGCACATCTGTCTTCATCAGCTTGGGTTGGACAGAGGCTGACCCTTGGCTTTTCCTGGCCCCCAGGACTTCCTTTCAGACATGGCCATGTCCGAGGTGGACCGGTTCATGGAACGGGAGCACCTCATATTCCGCGAGAACACGCTCGCCACTAAAGCCATAGAAGAGTACATGAGACTGATTGGTCAGAAATACCTCAAGGATGCCATCGGTATGGCCTACCCACAGGTGTTCTTCCTAAACCTGCCAGATGCCCACCCCAGCCCTAAGTGTAGCTACTCCAGACCCCAAGTCCACCCTGCCTCAGCTTGATGCTTCTGGGCCCAGAGTCCCCTCCAACCTGATTCCAAGATTCCCCAAACCTTGGCAGCCCCTGTCCCTGCCCTTCGAAAGTGTGACCGCCCTCCGCTGTACCCCCATCTCCACAGGGGAATTCATCCGTGCTCTGTATGAATCTGAGGAGAACTGTGAGGTGGACCCCATCAAGTGCACGGCGTCCAGTCTGGCAGAGCACCAGGCCAACCTGCGGATGTGCTGTGAGTTGGCCCTGTGCAAGGTGGTCAACTCCCATTGGTGAGACTGGGAACCCTGGGTTGGGGGGACAGGGTTGGGGGAGTCGTGTGTTCATCTGTTCATCCATCTGTCCATCTTCAAAGAGGACTGAGCACCAGTTATGGGCAAAAGCATTGTACTTGGTGCTGTAGAGCAGACAGAGAGCCATGAGGCTTGGCCCCTGCCCTCAGAGGACCTGCACCAGAATGAGTAGGGACAGATTAGATACACAGAAAGCCACAGAACGGTACAGTATGTGTTAAGTTCCAAGTGAGGGTACCCCCTCCCCACACCTCCGCAATGCAACACAAGGTCAGAGAAGGCAGATCTTTCACTGAGATAAGCAGGGAAGGCTTCGTGGAGGAGGTGCCCCCACGGCTGTGCTTGGAAGACGAGGTCAGGTTCTGATGTATAGATATGGTGGGCTGAGAAGACGTTTCGGGAGAAGGCTGTGGAACAGGCCCACGCGTGAAGGTGAGAGGTCCTGGGACAGCAGGCAGAGGTAGTTTAGTGGAGTGTGTGGCTCACAGTGGAGAGTGATGGGAGACGTGTCTGGACAGGGCGAGGAGAGTTAGAATCTGAAGGCCTCCGCTGCCAGGTAAAGGAGTTGGAGCTCATTGGTAGGTCGTGGGATGCCAAGCAGTATCATGATTGAGAAGGTTAATTCTTAAATGGAGGTGGGTGTGGCAGGTGGCTGGAGTAGGGACAATGAAGTCCAGGCTAGTTGGGGATTGTTGTTAATGGTTCAGGCATGGAAATCATAGCCTGAGTCAGGATGGTAGCAGGAAAAGTAGAAAGGGGCTACTGTAAGGACCCTCTGCGGAAAGGATCACCAGGAGTCATTGGGTAATTGGAAAGGAGGGGGCATGTCTGTGGGGAGCAAGGACAACTCCCAAGGCCATGAGGCTGGTGGTTGGGAGACCACGGTGGCCTCACTGACAGAACTGGGGAGTCAGGAGAGGGAGCCCAGTGGAGGTTGGAGATGTGGGGAGCGATGCTGAGCTCACTTTACACCAGTTAGAGTTTAAGGTGTCAATGGGACATTGAAGAGGAGGACCAGGGAGGTGGGAAGAGTGAGCTCTGAGCCATTCCAGGGACTGGGGATCATGCCTGGGACACCTCCATCCCCATTTCCCTGGAATCCAGAAGAGTTGGGGGGTCCGAGCTCCCTGTACCTCGAGTGACCCTCCATCTCTCTCCCATCTCTGTCTCTCCCTGGTGTCTTTCTTCTCCTCCTCTCCTTGTCTCTCTCACACTTGCCCCTGTCTCTCTCCCGCGTGTCCCTCTCCCCTCACCTCCTCTCCCCTGCATTCTCTCTCCCTACCCTGTCTGTCCCCTCTGTCCCCTCTGCCATAGCCCTCTTCCTCCAGCAGCCTCCTGTCCTCCTCCTGCGCTCCCGCCCTCCCTCCCTCCCTGTCGCTTTCACCTCTGTGAGGGTTCCACACCCTCACCTCCTTCCACCCCCCTCAGCATGTTCCGTGGAAGCTGAGGGTCTCTGGGGCTCAGTCCCGGTCTCTCTCTTTCTCTCTCTCTCTCTCTGTCTCCCCACCCCGTCCCCTCAGCGTGTTCCCGAGGGAGCTGAAGGAGGTGTTTGCGTCTTGGCGGCTGCGCTGCGCAGAGAGGGGCCGGGAGGACATCGCAGACCGGCTGATCAGCGCCTCGCTCTTCCTGCGCTTCCTCTGCCCGGCCATCATGTCACCCAGTCTCTTTGGGCTCATGCAGGAGTACCCAGATGAGCAGACCTCGCGAACCCTCACCCTCATCGCCAAGGTCATCCAGAACCTGGCCAACTTTTCCAAGTGAGGGAAGCCTCAGGCTGGGTGTCAGACGGGGCTGGAGTGGGCAGGAAGGGTCTCCCGAGTCCCTAGAGACAGGCATGGGTTGGAGGCTTTCTGGGTGTGACCTGTACCTTCTGGATGCTTTGGCCAGGTTTACCTCAAAGGAGGACTTTCTGGGCTTCATGAACGAGTTTCTGGAGCTGGAGTGGGGTTCCATGCAGCAGTTCCTGTACGAGATCTCCAACCTGGACACACTGACCAATAGCAGTAGCTTTGAGGGTTACATCGACCTGGGCCGAGAGCTCTCCACGCTGCACGCCCTGCTCTGGGAGGTGCTGCCCCAGCTCAGCAAGGTGAGCATAGGCCCCTTGGCCCGTCCTCAGGTCGCCAGAGGCTCCTGTGGCCCGGAGACCACCCCCTGCGCAGATTCTTCCCCCCCTCCTGTTCCCAGACATGTCACTGCCACTTCCAATGCCACTTCCCCAGCTCAGACTCCTTCTACCTGAACTCTCTGAGGCTCCCTTAAAGCTGGGCTGTTAGCCCCCAGGTAATAGCCTCCCCATTCCAGGAAGCCCTCCTGAAGCTGGGCCCACTGCCCCGGCTCCTCAACGACATCAGCACAGCTCTGAGGAACCCCAACATCCAACGGCAGCCAAGCCGTCAGAGCGAGCGGCCCCGGCCTCAGCCTGTGGTGCTGCGGGGCCCTTCGGCCGAGATGCAGGGCTACGTGATGCGGGACCTCAACAGGTGAGCACCCAGGACCCCAGGCCTGTGCCCTAGGCGCCCTTATGCTTCTGTCCTGGATACACTCCACTGGGCCCCATGTGCCTTTCTCGAGGGCTTGAAAGAAAGGAAAGAGAAGCGTTTTCTCAGAGAAAACGGTAAGGAGACAGGTCCAGTCAGTAGTTAGCTGCAAGCCAGAGGGAGCAAGGAATGTAGAGCCCCCCAAAACATGCTGAGATTCCGCCAGCTCCAGCCTGGCATAAGCTTAGGAGGTCCCTCTCCCTGCTCAGAGCTGGTGTTCAGCCTGTACAGTTGGACCAGCCACCTGGTGTCAGAACATTCAGGTAGCTCTGTATTAGTTGGTAAAGCAGCACCATCCCCAGCCCCGCCACCAGCACCCCTCAGACCTTGCCCCGATTCAGCACTACAGCAGTAGCCCCTGGACCCCACCCCGCAGAGCCTCCCCACCACAGCCTCCAGGCTGGGAGGCGCACAGATCCGCAGCTGCCGCTCGTTGTTTTGATGACCATCCTGCTCATTCCTCTGCCCGCATCTCTCCCTCCATGATACCATACCCATCCCACCATCCCCGCCTCTCCTTCCACACATCCCCAACTTCCACCTGCCTCTCTCCTTCTCTCTGTCTGTGCTCGTCCCTCTTCCCATCTCTCTCCAGCTCCATCGACCTTCAGTCCTTCATGGCTCGAGGCCTCAACAGGTGAGGGGCTCTCCCCTCCCCCGCCCTCTCCTCTCCTGTCTGCTCCCCCGCCAACCCCGACTCCAGTGGCCATCACCTCCCTCCGCTCCTCTTCTCCTCCATGCGCCCTCATCTCCTCCACATCTGCCCAGACCTGCCCCTCATGCCTCCTCCTGCTGCCCCATCTCCCCTTCTCCAGGCCTCCCTCCCTTCCCGGAGGGGCCCTGTCCCATCCTATTTCCTTCGCATCCCCTCCCATCCCCCCAGCCTGCCTGCCCTCTCCCGAGCTGCAAACGTCAGCTCTCAGCCCTTCCCTGCGGGTCCCACTCTTCACCCCAGGCCTATGCTGGACCACAGAGGCTCTACTGCTAGTAGCCTGGGTCTTACCTCCCACTCGTGTGCCCGCTTCCCTTCCTGCAGCTCTATGGACATGGCTCGCCTCCCCTCCCCAACCAAGGAAAAGCCCCCCCCACCGCCGCCTGGTGGGGGGAAAGACCTGTTCTATGTCAGCCGCCCACCCCTGGCCCGGTCCTCACCTGCGTACTGCACGAGCAGCTCGGACATCACAGAACCGGAGCAGAAGATGCTGAGTGTCAACAAGAGCGTCTCCATGCTGGACCTGCAGGGTGACGGGCCCGGTGGCCGCCTCAACAGCAGCAGTGTGTCCAACCTGGCAGCCGTAGGGGACCTGCTGCACTCGAGCCAGGCCTCCCTGACTGCGGCGTTGGGGCTGCGGCCCGCACCTGCTGGCCGCCTCTCCCAGGGGAGCGGCTCATCCATCACGGCGGCCGGCATGCGTCTCAGCCAGATGGGCGTCACCACGGACGGTGTCCCTGCCCAGCAACTGCGCATACCCCTCTCCTTCCAGAATCCTCTCTTCCACATGGCTGCTGATGGGCCAGGCCCCCCAGGGGGCCACGGAGGGGGCGGAGGCCACGGTCCACCCTCCTCCCATCACCACCATCACCACCATCACCACCACCGAGGTGGAGAGCCCCCAGGGGACACCTTCGCCCCATTCCATGGCTATAGCAAGAGCGAAGACCTCTCCTCAGGGGTCCCCAAGCCCCCCGCTGCTTCCATCCTCCACAGCCACAGCTACAGTGATGAGTTTGGACCCTCTGGCACTGACTTCACCCGTCGGCAGCTCTCACTCCAGGACAACCTGCAGCACATGCTGTCTCCTCCCCAGATCACCATTGGTCCCCAGAGGCCCGTTCCCCCAGGGCCTGGAGGTGGGAGCGGCGGTGGGGGCAGCGGCGGGGGTGGCGGGGGCCAGCCGCCTCCGTTGCAGAGGGGCAAGTCTCAGCAGTTGACAGTCAGCGCTGCCCAGAAACCCCGGCCGTCCAGCGGGAACCTGTTGCAGTCGCCGGAGCCAAGTTATGGCCCTGCCCGTCCGCGGCAGCAGAGCCTCAGCAAAGAGGGCAGCATTGGGGGCAGCGGGGGCAGCGGCGGCGGAGGGGGTGGGGGGCTCAAGCCCTCCATCACCAAGCAGGTAGGTGGGGGTGGGAGGAAGGCCGGAGGGGTGAAGAGCAGGGAGGGAAGAAGGAAACGGGTTGGGGGGGTGGTAGAACAGAGACTGTGGTTTGAAGTTACAATTTTCTCACTTCCTTTCATTGATTAAACAAATGTTCATAGAGGGCTTGCTTTGGCGCCACATGCTGTTCTAGGCACTGTGCACTTGGCATTGAACGACAGACAAAACTCCCTGCCCTCATGGGGCTCCTGAGGGGAGATGTGATGAATAACTAGTATAGCTTTCACGAGGTGATGGGTGCTAGTGCAGGGGACAGGCTGAGGACTCTCATCTAGTGTGGGGGACAGGAAGGGGACTCTCGTCTCTTTGGGCAGTGCTCCCTCCCTCTAAAAGCACTCTGCCTCCTCCCACCTTCCCTCTCTCCTTCTGCCCCCACCTCGCCCCGTCCCAGCATTCTCAGACGCCATCCACACTGAACCCCACGATGCCAGCCTCCGAGCGAACGGTGGCCTGGGTCTCCAACATGCCTCATCTGTCAGCTGACATCGAGAGCGCCCACATCGAACGGGAAGAGTACAAGCTCAAGGAATACTCGAAGTCCATGGACGAGAGCCGGCTGGATAGGGTACGCAGGGCTCTCCCTGCCCCAAACCCCGTCTTACCCTTTACCCACAGGGCAGGCTTCTAGTCCCTTCCAAGGGCAACATCTGTGGTCAGGTAGTTACGATGAAAAAGAAAGGACAAAGACCCGATGTCTTCTCCTGAGAAGCCCTCTGTCAGGGGAGGCCAGATACAGTCCATTGAAAAACCCATTTCAACTGTGTTATTTTGGGTTACACACATCATAGACTGTCTGGGGAAAAGCATGCTCTATATTAGGCTGTCTCTGTGTTCTTCCCCGGGGAGAACATGTTGAAGCCCTGGCTCCTGTGACTTCTCAGGAAGAAGTCAGGGGAAGGTACTTCACTAGCAGTGGGAGCTGTACATTGGGCGAGGGGCAGAGTGGTCGTACCAGGACCCATGCATGGCTTACCCAGTCACTGTTCCGTGGGCATCGGTGACAGAGGGTTGGTGGTTAGGGGGAGGGTGGTGTGTATTGGCCCATGTGTGGAAAGACTGTCCAGACTCTCAGCTGGTGGTGGTCCCGAGCAAAAGTCAGCAGGAGCTCTGGCCTTCACACACTTAGCAGAAAGTTCCTTGGGAGCCGTTGCTGCGAGGACCCTGAAGAAGAGGGTAGCTACAGGGTTAGATTATATATACAGAATACATGACTGCAACTTGGGGAAGCAGAGAGGCTTTTGGGGAGAAGTGGTCTCTGAGCAAAGGAAAATGTTGGGATTGATGTAGATGGACTTGAGCTAAGAGAATCTTCAGGCCTTATAATAAATTATTTCCAGCACCATTTAACAAGCTGAGGCCAAAATGCATTCCACGTGTGTCCATGAGTCTGTCCAGGCTCCTGTGTGGGTCCTCCTGTGTCCAGATGCACATGTGAGGGCATGTGTGTACCTCTAGGGTGGGGGAGTCCACCATTTTGCTCCATCTTGAGGGAGCCTCAGCCCCACGGAAGGGCCTTCTTAAAGGCCAGTTGTGTGTGTGTGTATGACCAACAGGCAGAGAAGGGCTGGAGGAGGCTGGTGGGGTGTCCCTCACCACATGGTGGCTGTGCTTGGCAGGCAGGGGTACAGGCTGAGTGGTGGGGTCAGGCACAGCCCCCCTCACAGTGCGGGGTCGTGTGCCCGGCGGGCAGGTGAAGGAGTATGAGGAGGAGATCCACTCACTGAAGGAGCGGCTGCACATGTCCAACCGGAAGCTGGAAGAGTATGAGCGGAGGCTGCTGTCCCAGGAAGAACAGACCAGCAAAATCCTGATGCAGTATCAGGCCCGGCTGGAACAGAGCGAGAAGAGGCTAAGGCAGCAGCAGGCAGAGAAGGACTCACAGATCAAGAGCATCATTGGCAGGTGAGGGGCGGCCCGGGGAGGAGTGGCAAGGGAGAGCCTGAGGCTGAAGAGGGCCAGCGAGCTCCCCCCAGCCCCCAACCACCATCCCCCATCCCCCAACGCAGGACACCAGGAGGAAAGCCCACCACCCTCCTCCCAGGGTTGTCACCCACTCCGTCATCACCAGATGGAGAGAAACCTCCCGCTTAGTGCATTAAATATCCCTTTACTAAACCCTGATCTCTCTCCTAGTAGAGTAACTTCTGAAGCCCTTGGAAAATGTACCTCTTACTGTCCAACCATCTCTCTCTGTCTGGACCTGGCCTAGCCTGGGACTCCCCCACTGGTTATTCTCAACTCAGCCTGTAATGTTCACCCCAAATCTAAGCAGGGGTCCCTTGGCCATAGTAGCCCCTGACCGTCCCATCCTGGGCCCACCCTCCTCTGCAGCCGTGGAAAGGTATTCCATCAGAAAGTAAATGATGCTTGTTATAGCCTGTGCTCTGTCAAGCCCTGGGCTCCAAGGAGGTGCCTCAACAAGGGGATCAGTTAGCTTGAGAACTGGGTAGGACCCCCACTCCAACCAGAGCCAGCTCCATTTCCATGCATTCTAAATGTATTTTTGAGTAAGATTAATTAGAAGAAAAAGGTTTGACTGGAAACCTTTTTGAAAACCACTGCTTTGATATCCTTTATGAGAAGTTACCTTGAGAATCGTCACAGAAGGCAGGGAGAGTCCGGGAATTATGATTGTAGAGACCCCTCTTGGGCGAGGGGTGTCTAGGGGCTGCCCTGGAGATGGCCTAGTTTCAGTGAGGTGGGGTGGGGGATGGAGAAGCCAGGTCTTCAGCCACAGGGTCTGAGGGACGGCACGGTCCTGAGTGGGAGCGCAGAGGGCCGGGGTGCCTGGTGGTAGGTAGGGGGTCTCTGAGGCACAGAAACCCGTACTTAGCAGGGAGATGCGAGCGTCCCTGAAAGGAAGGTGAATGACAGGGCGTCTTTTGGAGTCAGAACAATGGAGGGATTCTGAGCGCGGGGGAGAAGGATGCCCAAGGCTTTTCCAGAGAGCTGTGGGGTTCCCCGGGATCATGAGCTCCCCAGGCAGGCTCCGCGCCCGTGCCCGCCACTAACCCCACTGAAGCCCGTCCCTTCAGGCTGATGCTGGTGGAGGAGGAGCTGCGCCGGGAGCACCCCGCCATGGCTGAGCCGCTGCCCGAACCCAAGAAGAGGCTGCTCGACGCTCAGGTGGAAATTACAATGTCATTTATCTTCTCCGTGTCCCATCCCCATCCATCCCACTGTCCTTCGTGCAGTCACTGCACCAGCCACCCCAGCCCCATCGCCATCCGTCTCTCCCATTGTTCTCCATTTGTCCACTGGCTGCTCCCGGCAGCCCCCAAGCGACCCCATTTTCATCCCATTGTCTGTGCCTTTGTCACTCCCAGCAGTGTCAGCCCCCCTCCCCTGCCGTGCCTCCCCACCCTGCCTTTCCCACTTCTGTTTGCGTTTCAGGACCTTCTACCAGAACCTCAGACCCCACCAAGTTCCTGGACCCCTGCCCCTGCTGGGCCCACCCCTGTGTGAGTCAGGGAGTTTGGCCTCCTCTGAGCTCCTCTTGGGACCGGAGGGCCAGAGGCTGCAGTTTGCTAGAACGGAACCCAGGGCAGTAGGAGCGCTAGTGTCCTCAGGCTCCGGCTGGTGCCCTGGGGACTTGCGGTACTCGTCACCGCTGTTCTCTGGGCCCCCCAATCCCCATCACTCCTTGACAGCCGCCACTGGGCCTCCTCTTCCCGACTCCTCAGATCCTGAAAGCCCCCTGTCCTGTAAGCTCTCCCTTCCTTCCCTCGGTGTTGAAGGCTTAGCCGCCTTCTTTGGCCTGCCTCTCCCTGTGGTCCTCACTCCTGACTGGACTCTCCAGCTCCTGGCTGCTCGCCCTCTCTCTCACCAGCCAACCTTTAGGACCTCCCTCCTGCCCCCTTAACCCCTCGTTCTCCCCCAATTCTGCTCACTTCCCACCCATGCTCCTCTTTCCTCTGCTCTGACCTCCAGGCTTCCCCCCCAGCACCACCAAGGCTCCTGACCCCATGACCCCACTCTCTCCCCCTGCAGCTCCTCATCAGGTAATTCTCCTGGTTCCGCTTTGACCACGGGCGGAGGACACAGGGGGAGGTGACTCCGGACCACTGCAGGTTGGTCGTGAAGCCCACTCCCCTCTGACTCTCCGGAGCCTCTCCCCTGCTCACTGTTGCCCCCCACACCCGAGGACCTCTACAGGCCCGACCCTCCGGACACCTCCTGCACAGACCTGTCTCCCCAGGCATTGTCCCAAGAGCACTTCCTGCCGCCTCCCAGAACTCCTGACCAGTACCAAGCACCTTACCCTAGATGGCCCGCACATCCCCCAGATCACACTCCCCTTCCTACACACCTCCCCGTGGCCTCCTCCTGACTCTCAGTCCTCCTCCTCTACCTCTCCAGTGTATGTCTGTCACCCCCCATTTCACCAAAGCGTCCTTGGGGGTTGGGATGTTGGGGTCAGGGTTTGTTAAAGGGGTGGTGGTGATGCTGGGTTGGGGGCCCTTGGCTAAAGGGGCTGTGCTGCCTGCAGCAGGTAGGCTGGGGTTTCCTCTTCCTTCTCCCACACCTTGGTTCTGTAGAGAGCCCTCCTTCCTCCCACCCCTCACCTGTTTCTCTCTTTCTCCTTCCTTACATCTGTGAGGTAGAAGGCATCTGGGGTTCTTATTCAGCCCCATTGGGTGGGAATTAAGAGTGGGTAATTAATTAAGGGAGACATTGGGGTGCTGGGAAAGGATGCTGTTCAGATGTCGGGACAGTAAGGGTGAGTGGAGCAAGGAGGAGCGAGAAAGGAACCTTGACAGATGTTAGGATGTGGACTGGTGCATGTGGCATTGGGAGTTGGAAGTGGGGGGAGGTGTCCTCCTAAATAAGATCGTGGGCTCTGTAGCCATGTTGATTCCAGGCAGAGATGCCAGAACCAGCAGATTAAATAACCTCTCGTCAGTGCTTACAGCCCTGGGCTGCTAATGCCACTCACTCCCCCTCTCCCGCCACCCAGTGGCCTTGCCGGACACAGAATCCTACCTGAAAAGCCAGTAAATGGGAAGCAGTCAGCCACTGACATCACTTCTGAGATGCTTTATTTTCTGCGGGATTGATCTGCAGTGGGCAGTGTCTCCTCACACTGTAATTTTAACTCTCTGCCTGCCCGGCCTCTCTGTCAAAGTAGTTGGTGAGTTAAAAACAGATGCTGCAAGGCACCAGGGGACCTCACCATTTAAAGGACTCCTGTGGTGAATTCTTTTGTAAAGTGAATAATGGCACCCTAATTTATCTCCTTTCTAAATTTGGGTCCATGGGGGTGTTGGGGGCATGCCTGTGTGCTGTTGCCAGCAGACAAGCAGAGGGAAGGGAATCTGAGGTTTCCTTCCCCTGCTCTCCTGCCACACTCAGGATACCCTACCAGACAGGATTTTCTCTCTTGCTGGCTGTGGAAAGTGTGGGAGAGGCAAGCTAAGAGGGTGGCTTTGCTTAAATCTTGGGTTTGGGTGACCTTCTGAGAGATGAGGAGAGGTGACCTGGGAGCCTCTGCTTGGAGTGTTTTTATATCTTTTAGAGATTCTGTCAGACACAGCTAGGTTGCCAGGATTCAGTGCCCTATGGTCCAGGAAATAATTTGGACACATTCTCTAAACCCCTTTGAGGTATTGGTCCCTCTGCAACTCAGCCATTAACATAAAAATTAATTATGTGCCTGTATTTTTAAAAGCCTAAGCAAGCAACCCAAAGTGTAGAACACATGGCTTTCTTCTCCTCTCCCAGCAGAGGAACAGAAGCCAGAGCTGAGGCGAGGAGCCAGGAGTTGGTCCAGGAGGGGTAGGAAGGGGTAGAATAGGACCAGGGGTGGGAGTAGGGTTTGGTACCCCTCACCCTCTAACTGGGAGCCCAGGGTGAGGGAATGAAAGGAGCGTGGGGGTGGAAAGGAATGAAGCCCTTCTGTTTCCTGGGGATGCAGAGCTCGGGGCATGCTGCGTCTCTGCAGAAGCTCCTAGTCCTTTCCTTCCTGCAGTTATTGTGAGCGAGAGGCGGCCCCTCCCACAGTGTTTTCTCCTTCCCACATCACTTCCCTGAATCCCCTTCCTTTCCCCCCAGTACAGTTAAACCTCTCTAATTTGGAATGTTATATTTGAGAAGCTGGCCACTGTGAATAAGTGACAAAACTGAATGACAGTGTCTATTTAATGAAATGCATGTCTTCATACTATATACAGTAAGTAGAACTCAATGAACGAGGCTTTCCCACTTGAGGCCCTCAGGGAGCATGTGTTAATGAGTAGATAGGATTGAAAAGTCTGTTTTCTGGTATAGGTTAAATATTCCCTCCCACATACACGTTTCCACTATTAATTTTGCTTAGCACACCCTTTCTTCACAGATAAAGGAAAACTCAAGCCCAGTTTTTGTTCAAATTATGAAAAAAAATCCCAAATCCATGGGGGTTTGGATTAATGAGGTTTTGCTGTACTGCTTCCCCTTGTTCCCTCTACACAAAGTTCCCACCTCTGATTGGGGGTGGCCTGGGAGGGGGGGCACTGGGCAGGGGAAGATGCAAGGGTTAGGCTGGGGGTGAGATAGGAAACTTACTTCTTGTGAACTGGGTTCCTGATGTGACTCCCTGGGTTGAAGGCCCCTGTTAGGAGTCAGGGGTGAGATTCTCTTCTCCCTGATCCCAGAAGATGTAACTTCTCCTACAGGTGAGAAACAAAGGAGGAGGATGCGGGTGGGGGTGTCCTGGGGGAAGGGGGTGGGATGTGGTTTGTGGAGTGGGCCAGCTCTGGGGGAGGCCACTGCTAGGGAGCTGGCACTCAGGCCCCCGCGAAGCGTCTCAATAAGTCCGCGCTCTCCTCTTTGGTGTCTTGCAGGAGAGGCAGCTTCCCCCCTTGGGTCCAACAAACCCGCGTGTGACGCTGGCCCCACCTTGGAACGGCCTGGCCCCCCCAGCCCCACCTCCCCCACCCCGGCTGCAGATCACTGAGAACGGCGAGTTCCGAAACACCGCAGACCACTAGCCCACCTTGCATCACAGACTTCCTTCTCCCTCCCTGTGCACCCCACCTTGGAACGGCACCAACCACCAGGACTGGACGTCGCCGAGGGACAGCGGGATTGCCTCCCTGAATGCCTCGCTGGGGGGCACCAGTCCCCCACCCCCACTGCACCATTTCCAGGAGGGAGAGCAGGGACCCTCAGCTGCTCCCTTTTCCTTCCTGTTGGGGTGCTTCCCCCTGTGACCCCCAGGAACCCTTGCCCCAGGACACCACCTACCCCACACAGACCCCTTCACTCCGGGGTGCTATCCCCATCCTCTGCCTCATCGTTCCCCTGAGCACTGGGGGACAGACCCTCACCCCACCGTGGGGGTGCGGCACCTCCAAACTTTCAACTTCAGGGTGATTTTTTAGCAGTAACCAGAGCTGACAATCTAACTCCCCTCCACCGCCCCATTTTGGCCTCCCCTGTCCCCCTTGTTATGGGGAGGGGACCCCAGGTGAGGGGGCCCTATTACCCCTTGATTTCTCAGGAGCGTCTGGGGGGGCTCAGCACGCACAAACTCCTTCTCCTCCTACCACTCTTAAATTTACTCCCTCCCCACCCAGAACCCAGATGGGGTGGAGGGGCCACCGGGGCAGGGAGGGGGTGGCAAGGGGGGAATGGGAGTTGTCTCCCCTTCTTCCCATACCTGATCTGCTCTTGGCTGGTCCCAGAGCGGGGTGAGGGGGCTTGTGCCCCCCCCTCCCCCAGTGTGTTGGGTGGGGCGGAATTGAGGTTTGGGGGAGGGGTTAGGGTTTAGGAGCGGGTGTATGTTGGGGAGGACAGACTAGTTGATCTGCCCTACCCTGACACACACAGCCCCGCTGCCCCTCCCCTCTCTTTTCTTGGTCTCTACTCCCAGGGGGAGGGGGGAACTTACTCTAGGAAAAGCCATGCCTCTCTCCCCCAGGGTGGGGGGACCTGTGTTGGAGGAGGGGTGTTGGGGGCCCCCTTCCATGACTCTGTCCCCCGGGGGAGGTAGGACAGGGCTGGGCTTCCCTCTCATCCTCCCCCCCCTCCCCAATCTCCCTCCACCTTCCTCCCTCCCGCCAGGTCCACAATTTTTCGGTGTTTCTCTGTACATAGCTCTCTGGCGGGATAGGGGAGGTAGGATGGATGGGGTTTGGTGTGGGTAGGTCACAGGAGGGGAGAAGCCCCTCCTTGGCACCCCCTCTTCCCTGACTGCTGTCCCCTACCCAGCCTTGCCCCCTCATCCCTTCTTGCGTTTGGTATTGAGACTCTTCCCAGACTCGACCCTTCTTTCTTTTGTATGGACAGTTCCCCTTCAGTCCCATCCCACTACACACATACACCCAGCCGGGGCCAAATTTATACTTATATAAAAGTTGTAAATATGTGAAATTTTATCCCTGTGCCCTTTCCTTGCTTTCCCAACCTCAGACCCTACCCCTGGACTCCCTTTCTTCTTCTCTTCTTTGGCTGTTGTAATTATCTGGGGTTTGTACTGTACATATCCAGGGTGTGTGTGTGGGGGCTGGGGGCAACCCCTCTGTACAGAGCTTCCTGGCCCCCTCCCCCTCATGCTTCCCTCCCCCGGCCACCACCTTAAGGGTAGGGAGATGTTCTTCCTACCTGTTTTATTTTGTTTTCACGTTCTCCCTCCCCACCCTACCCCACTCCCAGCCTACTCTATCCCCAGCCACTGTACCTTTTTCTCCACTCCCAGCCCCATTTCCTTTTTTTCTGGAGTGTGTGGTGAAACAGAAAAATCATGTTTAATAAACGGAGATTGTTCTTTTATCGCTGTGCTTACTTTCCTAGGCTGGGACCTCCAGGAGGACCAGCAGGGTGACGAGCTGCTTTTTGAGAGGAAGCTGACAGCCTAGGAGAAACTGTATATCCTTGTGTGGTGCCGTAGTCTTCACCCTAGAATATCGCTGTCCCGACCAGCGAGGAGATTTATTGTTTTAGTTAGAGTAGGGGTTTTGCACTGGCCAAACTTACTCCGTCTATCTCTCCCCTCACCACTGCACCACTTAACCCGAAGGAGTAAAGAGGTCAAGGAACAGCAGCATTAAATAAATAAATAAAACATTTTAAAAAAAAAAAGGACCAGCAGCATTCTCTGATAAAAGATTCCAAGTATACATCTACGTGTACCTTAAAAATAATTACCTAATTGGTAAAACTACATTTGTGAAACATCATCTGACTGGTGAATTTGAGAAGTATGTAGCTACCTTGGGTGTTGAGGTCCATCCCCTTGTATTCCATACCAACAGAGGACCTATTAAGTTCAATGTATGGGATACAGCTGGTCAGGAGAAACTTGGTGGACTGAGAAATGGCTATTATATCCAAGCTCTGTGCCATTATAATGTTTGATGTAATATCGAGAGTTACAAGAACGTGCGTAACTGGCATACAGATCTGGTACGAGTGTGTGAGAACATCCCCATCGTGTTGTGTGGCAACAAAGTGGATATTAAGGACACAAAGGTTTAAGGCAAAGTCAACTGTCTTCAGCCGAAAGAAGAATCTTCAGTACTATGACATTTCTGCCAAAAGTAACTACAACTTTGAAAAGCCCTTCTCTGGCTTGCTAGAAAACTGATCGGAGACCCTAACTTGGAGTTCGTCGCCATGCCTGCTCTCGCCCCACCAGAGGTGGTCATGGATCCAGCGTTGGCAGCGCAGTACGAGCACGATCTAGAGGTTGCTCAGACAACTGCCCTCCCGGATGAACATGATGACCCGTGAGAAAGTGAAGCTGGAGCCCAGAGTCAGAAGTCTAGTTTTATAGGCAACTGTCCTGTGATGTCGGTGGTGCAGGGTGTTTGCCACTTTATTATATAGCTAAGCAGAACATGTGCTTAATCTTTGGGATGCTGAAGGAGATGAATGGGCTTCGGAGTGAATGTGGCAGTTAAAAAAAAAACAAAAACATTTTTTTTGGGGACCTGCATATTTGTGTTTTGGAACACAGTTGTTTCCTCCTTGAGTTTCAAATATAAGAGTGCTACAGTCACATCACAATATTCAGTGGTGGAATCTTGTTTGTCACCGTCATTCCCATTCCTTTTCGTTTAGAATAAGAATAAAGTTGTATTTTAAATATCTAAAAAAAAATTACCTAGAAATGAAGTTTATTTAGTTGCTAGAAGAAAAATAAAAATTAGTTTAAATGCTCCCGTGCGGAATGGAGGAAAGAACATGGTGCCTCAGCGATGTGCGGGTCCAGCCCCAGGGCCACCACTTGCCATCCTCGGTTTCCCCCGAGGAAACGGGATGGAAACACCTACCTCGCTGGTGGCGGAGCCCGAGGGATACAAGGTGATGCGGTCAATACGTAGCCCATACAGTAAGTGCCCGCTTAATCTCGCCTTCTCAGCACCTACTAGAGGCGGGGGCTAAGTTTAATCACGGGAGCGCACGCCCACCCTTTCTGCGGCCCGGCTGGGGCCAGCGGCTTCTCGCCAGCACCGCCTTCTCACCCGCGCAACCAATCAACATGAGGCTTGTAGGCCGGCGTCCCCCGATTGGCTGCCTCTCTGGCACCGCCCAGCGCCCCGGCATCCGCGTCCGGCGGGGAGGCGGTGGCTTCCGGCCGGGGCGGTACGGTTGCTGCAGAGGCGCTTTGGACGCCGGGCCGCGTGTGTACTCTCGGGGGCGTGGCGGCGGGAAGGGCTGGCGGCAGGCGCTGGCGGTCTCCGGGTGGCCGCGCCTCCCCTGGAGCCGGACTCTGCGGGCACGTGAGTGGGAGCGGAGCGGCGGGGAGAAGCCGACCCGGCCGGCGAGGTCCGGCTCGCGGCTGAAGGACCTCCTAGTCTCCACAGGCCCTGGAAGTTCAAGCCTCGGTTGGTGTTTTGTTGTGGTATGTTTTCGTTTTCTCGGCGGGGGAGTGCGTGGGACTGATCTGCCCGAACAGCTGCCGACTGAAAAGTTTTCACACGTTGGGGGGCAGGGGAGGCGGGCGTTTGAGGAGACACGGTTCCCCTTATCCAGAGCTTCTGTGACCCCGTCCCTTTCCTTCACAGCCCTCTTCCCGCGCGGGCTCTACCTCACCCCTCACCTCCTGTACTCGACCCCTCTGGGGTTTCTCTCTTCCCCAGGAGGCCATGGATACCTCGACGCCTTTGCCTCCCGTAGCCCCCTCCCCGGCCTGCAACCCAGCCCCACGGACGATCCAGATCGAGTTCCCTCAGCATAGCTCGTTACTCCTGGAGGCCCTGAACCGCCACAGGCTGGAGGGAAAGTTCTGTGACGTGTCCCTCCTGGTGCAGGGCCGCGAACTTAGGGCCCACAAAGCGGTGTTGGCTGCCGCCTCTCCTTACTTCCACGACAAACTACTTCTGGGGGATGCACCACGTCTCACCTTGCCCAGCGTCATCGAAGCCGACGCCTTCGAGGGGCTGCTCCAGCTCATTTATTCCGGGCACCTCCGTCTGCCACTGGATGCTCTCCCTGCCCACCTCCTTGTGGCCAGTGGTCTCCAGATGTGGCAAGTGGTAGATCAGTGCTCAGAGATCCTTAGAGAACTAGAAAACTCAGGTGGTGGGATTTCAACTCGGGGAGCGACCCCTTTCCACACACTTCTTTCCACCACATCCTCTCCAGGAGACTGGTGCATCCGCTCTTCTCCTTTCCAGACTGTGGCGCAGTCTTCCGCTTCTACCCAGAGCCGCGTTGGAGGGGAGGGGAGTGAACTGGTAGATATGTTACAGCTTCAAGTTGAAGAAGAGGAGGAGGAGGAGGAGGAAGAAGAAGATGAGGAGGACCAGGGGTCAACAGTACCCTCTCAGACTCCTCAGCCTCAGAGAGGGTCAGGGGGTTTTCCCCGCTCTCCTGCATCCCACGCCCTACCCACATCCACTACTCCTTGCAGGCTTCCAGAGAGCGAGAGTGCTCCACCTGAGCCTCCTGCCCCTCATACTGTACTGCCTCCCAAAATCTTCTACATTAAGCAGGAACCCTTTGAGCCCAAGGAGGAGATATCAGGAGGCGGAACTCAGTCTGGAGGAACAAAGGAGGAGACCAAAGTGTTTCCAGGAGGGAACACTGAAGAGAATGGAGAGCTAGGGTTCTTGCTGCCCTCAGGAGCAGGGCAAACATCTGGAGGAGGTGGTCCATCCTGGAAACCAGTGGATCTTCATGGGAATGAAATCCTGTCAGGGGGTGGGGGACCTGGGGGAGCAGGGCAAGCTGTGCATGGACCTGTGAAGCTAGGCGGGGCACCCCCTGCAGATGG
The DNA here is from genome assembly GCF_949774975.1 of Lagenorhynchus albirostris. NCBI lineage: Eukaryota > Metazoa > Chordata > Mammalia > Artiodactyla > Delphinidae > Lagenorhynchus > Lagenorhynchus albirostris. The sequence continues at coordinate 63,743,483 of NC_083104.1, forward strand.
AAAACGCTTTGGTTGTTTGTGTGGGAAGCGGTTTGCAGTGAAGCCAAAGCGTGACCGGCACATCATGCTGACCTTCAGCCTTCGGCCCTTTGGCTGTGGCATCTGTAACAAGCGCTTCAAGCTGAAGCACCATCTAACAGAGCATATGAAGACCCACGCTGGAGCCCTGCATGCCTGTCCTCACTGTGGCCGCCGGTTCCGAGTCCATGCCTGTTTCCTTCGCCACCGGGACCTGTGCAAGGGCCAGGGCTGGGCCACTGCTCACTGGACTTACAAGTGACTACTGAGGCCATACACGAATTTCCAGGACAAGGGAGCCACTGCTGCTCTTGGGTACTTACCCCTCACTACCATGGCACTGCAATCCTGTATCTTGTTAATTATGCCAAGAGGATAGCTATATTATGAACCTCTTGTTTTTGGCTGTGGGCTTCAACCTGACCGATTTGGAAACTGATTTCTCATCTCACTCCAGGTTTTGGCTAACTACCCTACAGGAAAGTGGTTTACAGGCCATACGTAAATCGATCAGTTGCCCATAATAGATATTCTTTTCATACAGGAAACTGGAATTCAGATTAGAAGTTTATATGATGAGAGACGAGTTAGCAAGAAAAATTATGATAAATATTTCATTCAGTCTCTGTGAGTAGTTAAGGGAGCTGGTCTCCATCTAGAGATATGTTTGATTCAGAGTTCTGGTAATCCGGAGACTAAGCTCTAAGCTTTACTCTCCCTCATCATTGCTGAAATTATGTGAGTAGAGGTCTTCTTATATACTTTTGTTAAAATTTTCCAGAAACCCTTCAGATTATAAATTGCTTTCTCACTAGTAGGTAATTTTACAACACCTTTTTTGTTGTATGTTGTAGTTGAGCACTTTAACAGATTGCGCATTCCATGTGTCACTTAGATCTCTCTTTAATAGAGGATCTTAGTTCCCGGACCAGGGGTCTAACCTACGCCTCCTGCAGTGGAAGCACAGAGTCTTAACCACTGGACTGCCCAGGAAGTCCCTCTTGTCTACCTTTGACCACCACTGATCATCCATATTGATCACACTGACTGGAATGTGACCAGTGAACTCAGGAGATGGCCACTGACCTAAAATACTCTCAGGGTAGAATCACCGCTCTGAAGAAGTGGCTATGGTCAGAGGGACTCAGGGCTGAGACGGCACATGCTGAAAACTAGAGAAATAACTGCACAGTGGGACCACACCCCCTCCCTTTCCATCCCTACCCACACTTGACAGCCCCTTGGTCGACACATAGAAGGATAGATGTTGGAATGGGGAGATTGTCATAAGTTTCTTAATTTCTTCAAATAAACTTTGCTGTGAAAGCTAAGCTGACAGTGGACTGAATTGAGTCATTTATATGGGAGAGACGATGTGAGAACAGAGTTGCAAAGACTTGGACATATTCCTTATGCGGCTGGGTTATGTTGATGGGGGAAGAATCGGATAGTCTCACACTGCTGCAGAGAACACTGTCCTGGATGTCAGTGGGCCAGATTCTCAGCCCTGACCTGCCCCTGAATAACTTCTGGTAAGTTGCCTTATTTTTCAGAGTCTGAACTGTTTTGTTTATTTTTTTATTAATTTTTTTTGGTGGTGTGGTATGTACCTCCTAACTCGTTCTCTGTCTTCTTTTTTTTAAGGGGTTGTTCACATTTTTACCTATAATATTCCCTGACTTCATGTATTATGTTTATTGTTTGGTTTGTTCTACATTTGTTGCAAAGCACTGTACTAGACCCTGACTTATACTCTACCCTCAGAGAGTTCACAGCTACTACCGAAGCTAGACATAATGACAATGTGGTATGGTAAGTCCATGTTGGGAGACAGTACAAGCTACTGTAGTGGCACAAAGGAAGCTGAGTAAAGACCTATGATGGTTCACCAGAGGTTTCACAAAGAACTCCATTGCCAGAGTGTGGTAGTGGGTGTGGGCGGCTGAATTGATGTGGAAATGGTGAACATGAGTTGAAGTCACAACTATAGAGCCAGGAGTGACAGCCTTTGCCAAAGCACGTTCCTCTAAAGTTAATAGGTATGGAACCTAAAGGGGCTAAAAAATATGACTTTATGGCTGAGAAGGTGAGTTGTAGCTGGGATCTGTCAGCCTTTCTAAAGAGCCTTGCCTTGATACCATCCCCACTGTAATGACTGTGACCACATTGGATAAGGGGTCAGGGATGGAGGCTGCCAACCTTGGATCTACTACCATCCCATCCACCTGTCATTCTTTTGGCACATGTTCTGTAGCTGACTATATCTGTTGGCCAGGATCCTTGGGTTTCAAGCGGTGGAAACTGGCTCTGACTAACCTTATCAACACAGGAATCTGAAGGATGTGGGGTGGCTCCTGGAATGGAAGGAAGGGCTGAAAGACCAGCCTTTGGAAGGACAAGACCTGGGTCAGCTCCAGGGGTTGAGGGAACAGGAACTGGGGAATTTTTCCAGTCATATGTTTTGGGATGATGACCCAGTTAATCTTATTTCTTCTGTCACTCATCTCAAGATAAAATTTCCAGGAGAGAACTCTGGGCCTCAGGGCCATCCTCTGACCAGAGCACCTTGATCATATGTTCCATTGAGGTGACAAATCCTGGAATCCTCAAGGGAAATTGAAGTTCTGGGACAGAAGAGTGGGGAATGGGTGCTGGCCAGCCCACAAGAACAGAGGCCCACCCATACAATCTTCATATGTTGCCCATCTTGGAATCCGTAAAGCCTCAGGTATACCTGACACTTAATAGGTGTCCAAACTTAGGGCAGAATTGCTTCCTCCCTCTCCTTAATCCCCATAGCACTTTACTACTTCTGTAAAGCAAATTAAGACACCATGTTAGAAGTTTGGGTTTTCTTTCCAAGTTATTAGGATTATAGGGAACTTGAGTTCCACGATGAAAGATTTTGGTTTAAACAAACGTGCACCTCTCTGCTTTTGTCCTTTCCTCCTTATAGTGGAAGAGATGTCCCTTCTCCTGTCCAAGGCTAGCCCCCTTCACAGAGCCTTTGCTCTTTTAATTATCCTTTCTGTCCTATATCTTCACTCTCTGTCTCTGTAGTTTCTCATGAGCATTTATTACGTTCATAGGGTTGTGAGAATTAATACATGTAAAATGCTTAGAACAGTGCCTTGCTCTCAGTAAACTCAATAAATGTCAACTGTTATTATGAGTGAGAACAGTAATTCCCCACACCTTTACAGGGATCGGTTCTCTCAGGGAAGGGTCACATACATAAAGGGAAAATATTTTCAACTAAAAGGGAAATGAAGCATACAGCACTCAGTAAGGATTAGATGTTATTGTTTTAATTATTACCTTTCTCATAAATGCTAGAGTTTTTCAGAGCCCTTTCCCCCATCTTCTAACTTGATACACTCTTGGGTGATTTTTATCCACTCTCCTGAGTTAAAGCATTTATTTATTTACTTACTTACTTACTTACTTATGGCTGTATTGGGTCTTCGTTGCTGTGCACAGGCTTTCTCTAGTTGCAGCGAGCAGTGGCTTCTCTTTGTTGCGGAGCACAGGCTCCAGGCACGCGGGCTGCAGTAGTTGTGGCATGCAGGCTCAGTAGTTGTGGCTCGTGGGCTCTAGAGCGCAGGCTCAGTAGTTGTGGCACACAGGCTTAGTTGCTCCGCGACATGTGGGATCTTCCCGGACCAGGACTTAAACCCGTGTCCCCTGCATTGGCAGGTGGATTCTTAACCACTGCACCACCAGGGAAGTCCCCTGAGTTAAAGCATTTAAATACTGATGACCCTTAGTTTTTTATCTCCAGTTTTCCTCACCCCCAGACCCACTTAGATTTCTTCCCTCTTTCCTGCCTTCCTTCAGCAATAAGTGTCTTCTGTGTACCAGGCACTGATGAAAAAAGCAGAAGGTATCACAGGGATTGGGCCCTGGATTGTCACTTTAAGAGACAGATGTTTAAACCAGTTATGTAGGTATTTCATAGATACATCAAAAGGGAAAGGAAATAAAACAGGCAATAAGGTGGAGAGTAACAGAAAAGGAAGGCATACTGTACACATTTATCTAGTATTCCAAAGGAAAAGAAAGACAGACATGCAAAACAGGGCAAGGAAAGTGGTTCTAGTAAAGTGTTCAGCAGATGTAAAGGCCAAGGAAGAGAAAGGGAGGTATATTTGATGAGACCAGTGGACCTGGAGAGGAATGAGATGTTGTTTTAGTCCATTCTGGCATCTGTAACAGAATACCACAAACCGGGTGGCTTATAAACAATGGAAGTTTATTTCTCACAGTTCTGGAGGCTGGGAAATCCAAGATCAAGCACCAGAAGATTCAGTGTCATGAAGACCTGCTGCCTGGCTCATAGACAGTCATCTTGCTGTATCCTCACATAGTGCAAAGAGAAAGGGAGCTCTCTGGAGTCTCTTTTATAAGGGCACTAATCCCATTCATGAGGTCTTCACCTTCCTGACCTAATCACCCCAAAGCCCCACCTCCTAGTAACATCACATTGGGGATTAGGATTTTAACATAATTTTGAGGGACATAAACATTCAGTTCATTGCAGATGTGATTGAAGAGGTGGGCTGGGCTATATAGAGCCTTGCACATCGTGATGAGGAATGCGGATTTTATTCTAACTGCAATGAGAAGACAATAAAGAGTTTAAAGTAGGGGAGTAACAATCTTTTCACATTTTAAAGAGATTCCTATAGCTATAGAGCGAATATTGGATCATTAAAGGGCAAGATTCTTGGAAGAAAAAAAAGGGGGGGTTGCCAAGAGTGGGAGCAGGGAAACAAATTAGACTGTTTCATTAGTGCAGACAAGAGGTGAGCAGATATGCAGAGAAGGAGATGGATTAAAACTGTTATTATATTTTGAGGTAGGACTGACAGAACGTTTTAACAGATTAATATAGAGATTGTGGGAAAATAAAAAATCAGGGATGACTTCTAGAGTTTTGGCTTGAGCAGTTGAATTGGAGGCCCGTTAATGAGTGGGAGACAGGAATAGAACTTGGGAGTGGATCAAGGGCAGACACATGTATTGACCAGGGTTCTTCTAGACCAGGGATTGGCAAACTTATTCTATAAAGGATAAGATAGTAAATATTAGGCTTTGCATGTTAAGAAGCAAAATCAAGGATATTATGTAGGTACATAGAAATTAAGGAAAACAAATTTCCATGATTCCTTTGAATTTATTGACAAAATTCAAATTATAATAATTAAGCACAAATTTTTGTAGTACAGGTCTGTTGCTTAAATGGGGTTCAGACTTAGTGTTTCCTATCATTAAAATCAATTGCAAATGTTCATCTGTTAGTGCTGATCTATAATAAAATGTTATGTATTTCATCTTTGAAAATGTCTTCACACAGATAGTACTGCCAAATACTGGTATCAATCCCAAGAGCATATGATTTTAACTGAGCACATTCATCACTTGAAAGGCATTTATAGAATTCTGTAATTTATATTCTCTTCATACTTGCCTCTTACCACATCATTACATTGTAGATCAAGCACATCCAATTGAAGGTTAGGTGGAAGTGCCACAATTGCACAGTTAGATGAAATATAGAAATTTCCTTTGCACTTGCACTGAGGTCTGAAAAACATTGCTGGAACTGTAGTTTGAGCTCAGAATATGTATCTGTTGCAAATTTGTGTGGGAATGGAGATCTTGCTTCTTGTTCTTGACTCTACATGCAATTAAAACAACTTTAATGATTTTGCTGCGATGTATGTTTCCATATAAGCTCTGTTTTGCTTTGTAATTTTTGGGCTTGTAAGAAACGGTACCATGTCTGTAGCATGTCCACTGGCCAATGTATGGACGAACAAAATGTGGTATTTATATACAATGGAGTGTTACTCAACCTTAAAAAGGAAGGAAATTCTGACACATGCTCCAACATAGGTGAACCTTGAAGACATGCTAAGTGAAATAATCCAGGTACAAAAGGAAAAATACTGTATGATTCCGCTTATATGAGGGACTCAGAGCAGTCAAGTTCATAGAGACAGAAAGTATAATGGTGGTTGCCTAGGGGCTGGGGAGAGCAGGAAATGGGGAGTTATTGTTTAATAGGTACAGAGTTTCAGTGTGGAAAGATGAAAAAAGTTCTGCAGATGGATGGTGGTGATGGTTGCACAACAACATGAATTACTTAGTGCCACTGAACTGTACACTTAAAAATGGTTTAAAACATGCTTTAAATTATAAATTTTGTTATGTATATTTAACCACAATAAAAAAATAAATGAACCACTAATGAGCTAATGGATCTAGGCGTTGAGCATCAGTGGCTGCTAATAGCACAAAAAAGAAACAAACAGACTTTATGTGCTTCTTATGGAAAACACCACCACCACCTATTAATTAGTCTGGCCAAAAATACTGAACTTGAATGTGATCAAGCCTCAAGATATAACTACCGGGCTTCCCTGGTGGCGCAGTGGTTGAGAGTCCGCCTGCCGATGCAGGGGACACGGGTTCGTGCCCCAGTCCAGGAGGATCCCACATGCCGCGGAGTGGCTGGGCCCGTGAGCCATGGCCGCTGAACCTGCGCGTCTGGAGCCTGTGCTCCGCAACGGGAGAGGCCACAGCAGTGAGAGGCCAGCGTACCACCAAAAAAAAAAAAAAAAAAAAATTAAAAAAAAAAAAATATATATAACTACCAATTCACAGAAGATGCAGAAGGCAGGGAAACATGTTAAAACATACCACAGTGATGCAATCAGCAAAACTGAGACTGTAAGAAATTCTGGGGAATAAATAACCAGTTTTCTTCAAAAAAAAAAACTGCAAGGGGAAAAAAGCAATGGAAGGTAATCTGTAGTTTAAAAGATTTTAAAGGACGTTAACCAATCATAATGTGTGGACCTTACTTGGATAAAGTTTTTTAAAAAGATTTTTTTTTAATTTTATGACCTTTATGAGACAACTGACTGGACATCTGATGATATCAGGAGTTATTGTTATATTGTTAAAAATTTTAGTTGTCATAATGGTATTGTGAGTTAAGTTTAAAAAGAGGGGGAGCCCTTGTGTTTTCATGGCATTGGTTATTTATGGATAGATATATTTATGCATAGTTGTGGACTGAATAAAAATGCCAAATACACATATGAGCTCTAGAGAATTGTATTAATTATAATTTGAGTATTTATATATAGTCACTTTTTTAAAAGATTGAGAAATAAATTTGGAAATAGTTATATACAGTAAGAACATCTAATCAGAAATTTTATATTAAACATTCTGGTTTGTGTTCTGGTCCAAGTTAATAAAACTTTCTACTTGAATCTTGAAAACAAAATAATCAGTTGCTCTCTGTATTGATTTAGAAAGCTCTCCAGCATATATATTTTTAAAATTTATTTATTTTTGGCTGCCTTGGGTCTTCGTTGCTGCATTCAGGCTTTCTCTAGTTGCGGCGAGCGGAGGCTACTCTTCGTTGCGGTGTGCGGGCTTCTCATTGCAGTGGCTTCTTGTTGCGGAGCAAGGGCTCTAGGTGCGCGAGCTTCAGTAGTGTGGCTCGCGGCCTCTAGATCACAGGCTTAGTGGTTGTGACTCACGGGCTTAGTTGCTCCGCGGCATGTGGGATCTTCCAGGACCAGGGATCAAACCTGTGTCCCTTGCATTGGCAGGCAGATTCTTAACCGCTGTGCCACCCAGGGAAGTCCTCCAGCATATATTGTTGAGTGAAAAAAGCAAAAGTGCAGAACGATATATATAACATGCTTTGTTTTGTATGAGAGACAGTAAGAGTAGGGAGGAAATAAGAAAAGTATGTTTGCAAAAAGAAGCACTACTGGGATAAACAAGAAACCAATAAAAATGGGAAAAGAAGTTGAGCTAAGGACACAAACAAGACTATGTGTGCTTTAAGACTCCTTTATGTATGTAGTGGAATTATGTAATTCCACTAACTAAGCATGGCTTCTTGGAGAAATTGCTGATTCCATGTCTAGAAGCAGACATTTTTCAAAGTGCACCTGGGATATACCTTTTCATGTTAAGAAGCAAGAAAGCTTTAGAAGATAATGTCATGTCAAAAGGACACAGGAGCCCGTATGAAAGTGTCCCCACTGAACAAAGTTGTTACAACCTTAGCAACTAAAAGAATAATGATTGAGTTTAACACTGATTCAGTGAAATTCATTATTCTATGATGATACTCAAAATGAGAGTAAATCAAGAAAGTCTCAATGGTTACTTTTGTTACCAAAAGTTACCATTTGGGGTAACTTTTAAAACATTTACTTTGAAAATTGGTAATTAAAGGGAAAATATTAAGCGTTATTTTGCTCTTCCGGTAAAAATTTATTTTAGGATAACCAAATAGTCCTAGTTAATGAAGAAGCCTTCACAGAATTCTTGTAAACAATGTGAAAGAAACAAAATAATTAGAAAAACATAGTTTCACAAACTCCAATGAAATTATTGATTCAGGCAAGGATTATCAACTGGTGTTAAAACCAATAGTTGAGGGACTTCCCTGGTGGCGCAGTGGATAAGAATCCGCCTGCCAATTCAGGGAACATGGGTTCGATCCCTGGTCCGGGAAGATCCCACATGCCATGGAGCAACTAAGCCCGCGAGCCACAACTACTGAAGCTGGCGGCCTAGAACCAGTGCTCCACAAGAGAAGCCACCGCAAGGAGAAGCCCACACATCACAATAAAGGCTAGCCCCTGCTCTCTACAACTAGAGAAAGCCCACGTGCAGCAACGAAGACCCAACACAGCCAAAAATAAATAAAATTAAAAAAAAAAAACAATAGGTGATTGATTGTTGTAAACATTCATATAGAGCCAAAGTAACACCACACAGATTACTTTCCAATCTGAAGAGGGAAAGTGTTAACTGTAAGTTGAGTCATCAATTTTAGCATCACTAGTGGTTGATTATATGTGTCCTCTAATGAAATGTAATATTCACAACAATATAATAATGATATGACTTTATTCTTTCTAGTACCTCATATTCTAATTCAGGCGTCCCTCAGAGGATTTAATCCATTCTTAAAAACATGTTGGACAGTGAATTTTTAGGTAGTGGGAGTCTGTGCATCATTATTTTAAGTAGAAAAAAATATATGTTCCCAGCACGTCTAAAAACCCCAAGCAATTTCTTTCAGTACTTGAAACACTCTAAAATATATATACACACACATATATATAAAACAATCAATGAGGTTTTTCTGCTTAAGATAAAGCCTTTAAAACACCCACTATCTAATTGTTTAACACTTAATTAACTCACTAATGACTTTATTTGTGCAGTAACCCTATAGGGTACAAATCGTGTTTTCCTTTTAACTGTAACGAATGTGTACTGTAATGTAAATGAACAGTGAAATAATATGTTAAAGACACATAATGAAGGCAGGTAACACTTAGCAATAATAAAATAAACAAGGCAAGTTTTTAAACATGATTACTGAAGATTGCAGTGCTTCCTGAGTGAGGTTTGGAGATGAGAAGGGAGATATGGAGGCTGTAGTCACTGTTGGTGTCTAGGGGTGGAGGAAGGTGACGAAGAACGAGCTTCGGAAGAAATGAGTGAAACAGTAAATGTCTGAGGTTCATCCATGTCAGATCCAAGAAGCTGGTGGATAGTCTGCTTTCCTTGGCAATGGAGTCATCAGAAGTGGATGATTGTGAATCAGCTTCTGAAAGTATTGACAAAGCATGACCAGAAACTCAAAGTGTACAGGTGTTAACATTCCCTTTGCTTGTGTTATGCAGCTTCTGATAACCCTAGACTGTGCTGGAGATTGCATTTTTGAATGTGATTTTTCTACACTTGTCATGATCATGATCTCTTGTAATCAATAGCAGCCATTCTGTCTACATGATATAAACTTTCCTTTAAAGATTTATTGTCAAGTATTAGTGGCTCTTTGTATTAGTCTTCTAGGACTGCCATGACAAAATACCACAGGCTGTTGGCTTAAACAAGAGATATTTATTTTCTCACAGTTCTGGAGACTAAGTTCAAGATTTAGATGCCAGCAGGGGGCTTCCCTGGTGGCACAGTGGTTAAGAATCCGCCTGCCAACGCAGGGGACACGAGTTCGAGCCCTGGTCCAGGAAGATCCCACATGCTGCAGAGCAACTAAGCCCGTGTGCCACAACTACTGAGCCTGTGCTCTAGAGCCCGCGAGCCACAACTACTGAGCCCCCGTGCCTCAACTACTGAAGGCTGTGTGCCTAGAGCCCATGCTCTGCAACAAGAGAAGCCACCACAGTGAGAAGCCCGCGCACCACAACGAAGAGTAGCCCCCGCTCGCCGCAACTAGAGAAAGCCCGCACAGCAACGAAGACCCAATGCAGCCAAAAAAAATAAACAAAATAAATACATTTATTTAAAAAAAAAAAAAGATGCCCGCAGGTTTGGTTTCTCCTGAGGCCTCTCTCCTTAGCTTGCAGACTGCTGCCTTCTCACTGGGTCCTCACATGACCTTTCTCTGTGCACATGCACTCCTGGTGTCTCTATTCTTGCAAAGACACCCCTCATACTAAATTGGGGCTCCACCCTTAGGACCTAATTTAACCTTAACTGCTTCTTTAAAGGCTTTATCTCCAAATACAGTCACATTGAGCATTAGAGTTTCAACATATGAATAGAGGAGGGCACAATTCATTCCATAACACTCTTCTTCCTCCAACTTAGTTCCTTCCAGCATTATTCCTTCCAATTGAATGTGTTTCTTGGAAGGAACATGGTAAAGTTTTCCAAATCAACATTTTTAATAATTTGTCTTTATTTTCTCACACACAGGAAATAGGATATTCATAGTAAATGGAAAGGTATGAATGGCCATATATCCTTTTATGCTTTCACCTCTTAATATACTTTATCACTCCCAATATACATGCTTCTAAGGGTTTTATAGTTTTAGCTTTCACTTTTAGGTCTTTGATCCATTTTGAGTTAATTTTTGTGTATTATGTGGGGTAAGGCTCCACAATCATCATTTTGCATGTAGATTGTCTAATGTCCTTTCATTTCAGCCTGAAGGGCTCCCTTAGCACTTCTTATAGAGCAGGTCTCCTAGCAATTAACTCCGTCAGCTTTTGTTTATCTGGTAATGTCTTAATTTCTTCTATATTCTTCAAGGATAGTTTTGCTGGATATAGAATTCTTGGTTGACAGGTTTCCTCCACCCCCACCCCAGCACTTTATTTATTTATTTGGCCACACCGCTCCCCCACCAGGGATTGAACCCAGGCCCACAGCACTGAAACACTGAATCCTAACCACTGGACCACCAGGGAACCCCCATTTTTTTTTTCACCCCAGCACTTTATGTCATCCCACTGCCTTTTGGCCTCCATGGTTTCTGATTAAAAATAGGTTGTTAATACTTACTGGTAATCTCTTGCACATTATGATTCACTTCTCGCTGCTTTCAAGATTCTCTTTATTTTTGGCTTTCAGCAGTTTGATTATATGTCTCAATGTGGATCCCTTTGAGTTTTTCCTACTGGAAGTTCATTGAGCTTCTTGGATGTATATATTCATGTCTTTTATCAAATCGGTTTGGGGGTGGGGGTTAGCCATTAATTCTTCAAATATTTTTCCTGCCCCTTCCTCTCTCTCCTCTCCTTCTTGGGACTCACATTATGCATATGTTGGTATGTCTGATGGTGTCTCACAGATCTCTTAGGCTCTGTTCATTTTTCTTCATCCTTTTTTTTTTTTTCCTGCTCTTCAGACTGGATACTTTCAGTTGGCCTATTTTCAAGTTCACTCATCTTTCCTCTGCTCAAATCACCTATTGAAACCTTCTGGTGAATTTTTCATTTCAGTTATTGTACTTTTCAACTCCAGAATTTCTGTTTGGTTTGTTGTATCATTTATATCTCTTTATTGATATTCTTTTTTCCTCCATGAATGGGCCATACTTTCTTGTTTCTTTGCATGCTTCATAATTTTTTGTTGAAAACTGGATATCTTGAATATTATGGGGGGAAAAACAAAAGAAAGAGAAGGAAAGGAAAATTACTCTCTAGGTCTTTCCAGATCGGCTCTGGGTTGGGAAAACTCCTTCAGTGCTTAACCAGGCCATTTACAACTCTTTTTTAGCCTGCACTTCCTACATCTGCGGCAGATGCCTTGTAAGTGATACCTGCCCTCTTCAAGATTTGCCCCCAAATTCCTCCGTGACTTCTAGGCTAATAATTTGGATCTTTTATTATGGCTCAACTGGGGAAATACTCTACTTTGGGAGAAAATAAATTATTCACCAAAAGAGTTGCAGAATCCAGTTAATATGTACCAGTAATAACTGGGAGAATGTACCAGGGGATGGGGATCTTGAGGGTGCTGGAACAAGGGGACTGGAATATAAGACCAGATAAGGAAGACATAATAATATAAGGACACTCCTTTGTGATATAGGATTTAATATCCTAGCAAAGACACCTGGAACTGATCCTAGTACATCACTGAGAAAGCTCCTTAAAGCTTGGGAAAACAATACCCCATAGTGAGAGAGGTGGAGGTGCTGGAACTGCCTTGGAAAAGTTAAAATGTAGACATGCTAGGGACTTCCCTGGTTAAGACTCTACACTTCCAATGCAGGGGGCCTGGGTTCAATCCCTGGTTAGGGAACTAGATCCCACATGCGGCAACTAAAAGCCTGCATGCTGCAACTAAAAGATCCTGCATGCCGCAACTAAAGATCCCACATGCCACAATGAAGGTACCTCATGCCGCAACTAAAGATCCTGCATGCTGCAATGAAGATTCCGTGTGCCACAACTAAGGCCCAATGCAGCCAAATAAATTAATTAATTAATTAAAAAAAAAGGAATAGAAGGAATTGTCTTTAAAAAAAATGTAGACATGCTAGAATAAATTTACCTTTAAATCAAAAACTCGTCAGTTGACTGTGTTCCCTGGGAGGCCAGAGGACACTCCCCTCAATAAAACAATAAGAAATCCGCTAGATATGAGCACTGACATTGTTGGGAATATCAGTAGTAGCTGTTCTATGAAAGCTAGGATTCATCATAGAGGAGGCTGATATGGAACTGGAGTCCATAGTGTCAATGGAGATGATAGGATTTTGAAAGAGTAGAGGCCCTGACTTACTTGTCAGGGGCAAGGCAGACATAATTACCATAATAGGCAGCAAAGCAAGAATGGCAACTAGAGGGAGGAGACGGAGATCTGTGGCAATGGCTAGTAGGCCAAGGTATTCCCAGTGCAAGGTAGATAGAAAGCCAGGTAGGATATCAACTCAACCTATATAATCAAAAAAGAAAAAAAGATCAAGAGTGAATGAGCCAGGGCTTCCCTGGTGGCGCAGTGGTTGAGTCCGCCTGCCGATGCAGGGGACACAGGTTCGTGCCCCGGTCCAGGAAGATCCCACATGCCGCAGAGCAGCTGGGCCCGTGAGCCATGGCCGCTGAGCCTGCGCGTCCGGAGCCTGTGCTCCGCAACGGGAGAGGCCACAACAGTGAGAAGCACGCGCACCGCAAAAAAAAAAAAAAAAAAGAGTGAATGAGCCAAAGGCTGATGTTTGCTACTGAAAAGAAGAATCATATCCCTCACTCAATTGCTAGACCAGAGCCAGTTCTCAGACCCAGAGAAGACTGAATTATCTTGACGAAGGACTCTGTGACAGCACGGTAGAAGTTCCTCTAATCCTAAAGGGACCCCTGTTGTACTTTACTAAGGGAACTGTACACAGGAAAAAAGAGGAACCACAAGATCTTTTGTGAGATGTGGGTTTTAGAATCCGGAATGATACTGGTATCAGGATACAAAAAGCGACATCATGGCCCTCCTATTAAATGGTATAGGGAAGGTGGGGTGATAAATGGAGTTCTGACCCAAGTTTTTTTCACAGTAGGTCGTATGGGTCTGTGGAACAATCCTCTGGTAATATCCCTAATTCCCAAAAGCATAGTAAGAATGGATCTATTTAGACTCTGATAGAACCCTCCTAGTAGTTCCCTGATCTATGGAGTAAGAGCCATAATGGTAGGAAAAAAAAAGTAAAAACCCCCAAAACAGTCTCTCCTACCTCCACCAAGCCAAGATCAATCAGAAGGAGTTTTGCATCCTACATGGAATGGCAGATATTAATATCATCCTCAAATACTTAATGCAGTTGTTATATTTCCTTTTTTTTCACTACTGTGGCTCCTGTAAAAACCAGATTGTTTATGGTGGATGGTGGTGGACTATTTGATAATCCAACATAGCCTCTGGTTCTTGGTATATGGCTTTTGATCTGGTACTTGTATTCTTTTCTATCTCTATCAGGAAGGAAGTTCAGAAACAGTTCACATTCACACGGAATAGACACCAGTGTACAGTCATGGTCTTTCCCAGGGCTACTCCCTTGCACCCTCTCTTGCTCTCTGTCACAATATAGGCTAACATGACCTTGATTACCTGGATAGTCTCCAGAGTATTATACCGATCCACTATATTGAAAACATCTTAGACCAGGGAGCAGGAAGTAGCAAGTACCCTGGATGCTCCCATAAGACACACGTATACCACAAGGTAAGAGTTAAACTATACACAGATTCAGGGGTATCGCATATTGGTGCAGAATTAGAAGTCCAATGATTTCGGACATGATGCACCTTATTGCTGATGTGGATAAAGTTTCTGTGGTCTCAGTAGATCAAACCAGGTATAACATTCCCTTAAACCAAAGCCTAATCCACAGCAAGGCCCTAACTCTCTTCAATTCTGTGAAGGCTGAGGGAGATGAGGAAGCTGCAGAAGAAAGTTTGAAGCTAGCAGAAGTTGGTTCATGCAGTTTAAGAAAAGAAGCCATCTCCGTGACACAAAAGTGCAAGGTGAAGCAGGAAGTGCTGATGTAGAAGCTGCAGGAAGTTAGCCACAAGATCTAGCTAATTCATAAAAGTGGCTATGCCAAACAACACATTTTCAATGCAGATGAAAAAGCCTTACATTGGAAGAAGATGCCATCTAGGACTTTCATAGCTAGAGAGCAGTAGTCAATGTCTGGCTTCAAAGGACAGGCTGACTCTCTTGTTAGGGGCTGACGCAGCTGGTGACTAAGTTGAAGCCAGTGCTCATTTGCCCTTCCAAAAGCCCTAGGGCCCTTAAGAATTATGCTAAATCTACTCTGCCTGTGCTCTGTAAATGGAATTACAAAGCCTGGATGACAGCACTTTTGTTTACAGCATGGTAAAGACAAATACTGTATGATATCACTTAAATGTGGAATCTGAGAAATAAACTAGTGATTATAACAAAAAAAGAAACAGACTCACAAATACAGAGAAAAAACTAGTGGTTACCAGTGGGGAGAGGGAAGGGGGTAGGGTCAAGATAGGGGTAGGGGATTAAGAGGTACAAAGTACTATTTATAAAATAAATAAGCTACAAAGATACATAGTACAACACAAGGAATATAGCCAATATTTTATAATAACTGTAAACGGAATATAACCTTTAAAAATTGGGAATCAGGGACTTCCCTGGTGGTCCAGCGGTTAAGACTCCATGCTCCCAATGCAGGGGGCCTGGGTTCCATCCCTGGTCAGGGAACTAGATCCCGCATTCCACAACTAAAAACAAAAAGATCCTGGATCCCGCAACAAAGATCCCACCTGCCACAACTAAGACCCGGCAGCAGCCAAATAAGTAAATAAATAAATAAAATATTTTTAAAAGAAATTGTGAATCACTATGTTGTATGCCCAAGACATGTAATAGTGAACATCAACTATATAGTTAAAAAAAAGACTATATACTATAGTGTAAACATAACTTTTTTTTCCTTTTTTTTTTTTTTTTTGGCCACACCCTGCGGCAGCCCCTTAGTTCCCCAACCAGGGATCAAACCCGTGCCCTCGAAGATGGTTATTTCGAGACTGTAGTCTGCCATCTTCTTGGTCTGCTGGCTTTCTGAATAAAGTCGTATTCCTTGCCTCAAAAACAACAACAACAACAACAAAAAACCCATGCCCCCTGCACTGGGAGTGTGAAGTCAAACTGGACGACCAGGGAAGTCCCTGTAAACGTAACTTTTATATGCACTGGAAAAACGAAAAGTTTGTGTAACTTGCTTTATTGCAGTAGCCGCTTTTTTGAGGTGGTCTGGAACCAAACCTGCGATATTTCCGAGGTATGCCTGTATTAGTGGGGGGATCACCTACACCCTTGAAAAGTTCTGTGGTTGCTGTCCATTGTAGGCCAGTTATGCATGTAGGAGATGCCTGATTTCAATGAAGATGATGATATTCCATTGTAGCAGAGGCCAAGTGTAAGCACTAAACCATCACCCGTAAAGGGCATCACAGGTATTTCAGTAATCAGAACATTCTGGTCTGCAAAGATCTTTAGTGATACCTAATTGATCATGGTGTCCCTAGGAACAAAATAGATAATCAGCCTACTAGAATATTGCTTGATCTATATAACAGGAAAAACTCTAGGTCTGGTAGCCCAAAAACTTAACTTGAGTCACCATAGTGGAGAATGATGCCCTCTAGCCCAGTCCGAGGCTTAAGTCAGTTCACAGACCCAGAGGCTTTTGAAAAGGCCAGGTTCCCTTGAGGAAGGACCTTGCACTGCTGCCACAAATAAACACCTTAATCTTCCTCCAAGCATTTCCCGAAGGGACCTATAGCCATTTACTAGATGACTGTACACTGGGGAAAAAGAAATATCCAGACCTGTGGTTATTTCCCTGGTTACTGGAAGTATAATTGGATTAGATATATTTGGCAGCTGGATGAATCCCCACATTGCCTCTGCCCTATGGGATCATTATGGGGTCAACTGTGGTAGGGAGGGCTAAGTGGAAGTGTCTGGAACTTCCACCCCTTACCAAGATAGTGAACCAGAAGCAATACTGCATCCCTGGGGGAAATGCAGGGGTCGTGATTCTTAACCCTCCCCACTTAATTCACAGTTTGGCCTCTACAAAAGTCAGGTGGATCTTAGAAAAATCATTGTGGACGATCATAAACTTAATCTGGTGGTTATTCTGACCGCAGCTACTGTCCATATATAATCTCTTTACTGTAGTATCTTTTACTGGACCTGTGACTCATCTAGAAATTGTGTGTCTGTATTTCAAATTTATAAAAATATGGAGCTTTAAAAATATCTTTAAAAAATAGGTTTCTAGCTTAGTTGCTTTGTGGTCTAAGCATATGGTCTTATATGATAATAACCTTGCAATTTGTTAAGACTTATTTTGTGTCCTAATACATAGTGAATTTTTGCCGTTTTTGTAAATGTCCCATGTGTACTTGATAGGAATGTAAATTCTATAATTGTATGCAAGTTTGCTAATCTATGGTGTGCTAATATATTTCTTACTTTGCTTGATCTAGAAATTTCTGAGAGATATGTTAAAAATCTCCCATTGTCGTTAGAAATTATAAACGTCTCCTTATAATTCTGTCAGTTTTTGCTTTTTATATCTATAGACTATGATTTTGTGCATACAAATTAAGAATTATTAATTCCTCCTTATGAATTTTATCATCTGTGATTATGTAGAGATTCCCCTTCATTTCTTTTTTTTAAAAATTATTTATTTATTTATTTATTGGCTGCGCTGGGTCTTCGCCACTGCACGCAGGCTCCCTCCAGCTGCAGCGAGCGGGGGCCACCCCTCGTTGCAATGTGCACGGGCCTCTCATCGCGGTGGCGCCTCCCGCTGCAGAGCACGGGCTCTAGGCGCGTGGGCCTCAGTAGTTGTGGCACGTGGGCTCAGTAGCTGTGGCGCACGGGCTCAGCCGCTCAGAGGCATGTGGGATCCTCCCGGACCAGGGATCGAACCCGCGTCCCCCGCATTGGCAGGTGGACTCCCAACCACTGCGCCACCAGGGAAGCCCCTCCCCTTCATTTCTAATAATGCTTTTTCTTTTGGTTAATTTTTGTCAATTTATTTTCAACGTTTCTGTGTGTGTCTCTCTCTCTTTTTTTAATGTTTATTTATTTGGCTGTGCCAGGTCTTAGTTGCGGCATGCGGGGTGTTCGTTGCCACGTGCGGGATCTTTGTTGCATAGATCTTTGTTGCATACGGGATCTTTAGTTGCAGCATGTGGGGTCTTTAGTTTTGGCATGTGAACTGTTAGTTGCAGCATGTGGGATGTAGTTCCCTGACCAGGGATTGAACCCAGGCCCCCTGCATTGGGGCATGGAGTCTTAGCCACTGGACCACCAGGGAAGTCCCACTGTGTCTCTTTATTATTTGTTTGTTTATTTATTTTTAATAAATTTATTTATTTTTAGTAAATTTGTTTATTTTTGGCTGCGTTGGGTCTTCGTTGCTGCGTGCGAGCTTTCTCTAGTTGCGGTGAGCGGGGGATACTCTTTGTTGTGGTGCGCGGGCTTCTCATTGCGGTGGCTTCTCTTTGTTGCTGAACATGGACTCTAGGCACATGGGCTTCAGTAGTTGTGGCACGTGGGCTCAGTAGTTGTGGCTCGCTGGCTCTAGAGTGCAGGCTCAGTAGTTGGGGCGCACGGGCTTAGTTGCTCCACGGCATGTGGGATCTTCCCGGACCAGCGGTCAAACCCGTGTCCCCTGCATTGGCACGCGGATTCTTAACCACTGTGCCACCAGGGAAGTCCCTGCATTAGTTTCTTTATTGTGTCCCTTAAGCCCCTTCTAATTTTGAACAGTCGTTTTTTTCATGACACCGATTAGCTGAATAGACAAGGCTGGTTTTCCTGTGAAATAGCCCACCTTCTGTTCTGGTCTGATTGCTTCCATGTAGTGGTGTTTAGCATGTTTCTCTTTCCTCTAGATTTCCTTTAAACTGCGAGTTGGATCCAAAGGCTTGATTAGATTTAAATCAAACTTTATTGGCTAGATCACATCACAGGTGATGCAATATTCATATCAGAAGACAGTAATATCTTACTGATCCACTTGTTATATAAGTATTCTTGTACAAAGTTATATGCTAAAATTGTGTCCTTTGTTAATAGTTTGCTTCAGATTTTTTCTAGACAGAACTTCTGTTGATAGATTCCAGTGAGGATACAATGAAAAAGAGAGTGGGAAGAGTGTTGGAAAAACGCATGCTGAAGATGGTGGACATATACATTTAACTTCTAACTAGGGACTTCCCTGGTGGTCCAGTGGGTAAGACTCGGCACTCCCAATGCAGGGGGCCCGGGTTCTATCCCTGGTCGGGGAACTAGATCCCACATGCATACCAAACTAAGAAGTCCGCATGCTGCAACTAAGAATCCGCATGCTGCAACTGAAAAAACATGCCACAATGAAGATCCCAAGTGCTGCAACTAAGACCCAGCAGAGCCTAAATAAATAAATAAATAAAAACCCTTCTAACTAGCATGAGTTGGGACCACATAGAATATGCCTCTG
The DNA here is from genome assembly GCF_949774975.1 of Lagenorhynchus albirostris. Lineage (NCBI taxonomy): Eukaryota > Metazoa > Chordata > Mammalia > Artiodactyla > Delphinidae > Lagenorhynchus > Lagenorhynchus albirostris. The sequence continues at coordinate 63,762,840 of NC_083104.1, forward strand.
CACGGGTAGGAGAATTTTTCTAGGATATAAATCTAAAGAGTAGTACTGCTGGGTAGGAGGCAATTTCATCTTCAGCTTTTCCAAATTACTTGATACCAAATTACTCTCCAGTTTGCCCATTTACACCTCCACCAGCAGCAGCTAGATATTTCTTTTTCCCAATGCTTGGTATTTTCAGATTTTTTTTTTTTTTACTTTTGCCAATATCATTATGTGAAATAATATCTCATTGTGGTTTTTTAAAAGTTATTACACACATCATGACATTTTGCCCCTAAATTCTTGAGTATTCATTCATCTTATGAAAATAAGGACATTTCTTACTTAACCACAATATCACTATCACTAATAACACAATAATTCCTTACACCATCTAATACTAAGTCTATATTCATATTTCTCCAACTGTCTAAAAAATCAATAAGAATTTAGGTAAACCTGAACAGGAGTAGACTGTATACTGGGGGCTTGTTCAAGTCACCTTCATTCTCGAATGATGGTTTAGCTTAGTCTAATGGTCTAAGTTGCCAGATATTTCCTCCAAGACCTATGAAGATAGTAGTGCACTGTCTTTTGGTTTCTGTAGTTGCTGTTGAGAAATTTGCTATTTGTCTGGGCTTCACTGCTTTGTGGAAAACATGTTTTCTTTCTGCTTTCTTTTCAAATATTCCCCCAGTCTTTGAGTTCTTCAGTTTCTTTCTGATGTATCTGGGTGAGGATTTAGTGTCTCTTGGGACTCATTTCCTGACACTGAGAATTCTTGTCCAAAATCAGTTCTGGATGATGATCAACCATGATCTGTTCTCATCATGTCATTATCTGTTTTAAGAGCCTAAAATAGTGCCTGACATACATTAGGTGCTTATAAATAGTTGTTGAATGAATCTGTAAATAAATGAGCCTTTTTCTCCACTCCCCCTCATTCTCTCTATTCTCTCCTGCTCAAAATTTTTTCAGGCATTTGTTAGAACATTTCATTCTATCCACCATGCCTCTTCCTCTCTTTTACACATTTTTCATCTCATTATCTTTCTGGTCTACATTTTAGATACTTTTGTCAGATTTATCTTTCAATGTCCAATTCTAACTTCAGCTACTTCTAATCTTCTGTTTAACCAATCCATTGAGTTTATATTCGTCATTTGTAATCATTGATACCTGGCTAATCTTTTTTATAGCATTCTGTTTATTTCATGCTTTTGATTCTTTGTTTCTGTTTTTTTTTAATTTATTTTAAATTTATTTTATTTTTGGCTGCACTGGGTCTTCATTGCTGCATGCGGGCTTTCTCTAGTTGTGGTGAGCAGGGGCTACTCTTTGTTGTGGTGCGTGGGCTTCTCATTGCGGTGGCTTGTTGCGGAGCACAGGCTCTAGGTGCATGGGCTTCAGTACCTGTGGTGTGTGGGCTCAGTAGCTGTAGCTCGCAGGCTTAGTTGCTCCACGGCATGTGGGATCTTCCCGGATCAGGGCTCGAACCCGTGTCCCCTGCATTGGCAGGTGGATTCTTAACCACTGTGCCACCAGGGAAGCATGATTCTGTGTTTTATGACTAATCATTTTTAATCATACTTATAGCTTGAATCTTGTAATTCCATTGTCTGAAGTGCTTGAGGGTCTAATTCTGCTGTTTGTTATGTAGGCAAACTCTCATTCATTGTGGATTATTTCCTTGTAGGTTTTCTGATTTTGGATTGTGAGCTCATGTTGATGACCTTGAGACAGACCTTCATAGGCTATTGTGAAGATCAGATAAATTAACTCATATGATGGTGTGTCTCAAGACGAGGTGAGAATAAAATCACATTGAAAAGAATACATAAAAGGGCGAGAATGATCCACCAGGTCATGCCGTGTAAAAATAAACAAACAAAACAAAAAACCCACCAGAGTGACATGCTTAAGCCATCAAACCCTGGCAAGAATCACACAAGGGAATAATATCAAAAACTTCTTCCATGTGCCAAGCACTTTACTTATATTATCTTTAACCTTCATAACAACTGCAAGGAAGGTGATAGTCCTATTTTATGGAGCAGAAACTGCAACAAGGTCATTAATTTATAGCTAATTGGGGAACCCTAGTTAAAACCCAGGTCTGGATGATTGTAAAGTTCATGCTCTTTCAGATTCACTCCATTATCCCTCAAAACTATTATTAGAAAAAAAGAATTATCATTTGGACTTCATATGTATTTTTTCCCAGTTTCAATTTTAATTCAGGCCAGTTACCCCCATGGATCATAAAAATGTGTTAAATAATTAATGAAAAGGGAAAAAGAATGCATAAAACTATGAAAGAATTGCATTTTAAGCAGAGAAATTTTAGTTTTCATTTTTCCAATTTGGGATTTTGTTTATGTACAAAAAAGGCAATTAGCTTACTTATGAGAAACCCCTAGAGCTCCCAGAATCGAATAAAAATGTATCTGAGCTGAGCATTCCAAATCCAACAAAGCAAACAAGTGTAAATTTAATTCCTTAATAAGGAATTTGCAGATGTAGCCTCAACATAGACAATTTTACATCAATAAACCGGGAAGCATTAAAGCCAATTGGTAGCAATAAGTTTCAGTGTTTGCTACCCAGGCCCAGACAGGCTGATGGGATGGGCCCACTAGGAACATTAGGTTCTGGGCCCACCCCTCCTGCCTGTCAAGCTCTTCTGAGGGTCATCTTCCAGGGAAGAGCCAGGGATGTTCAGGAATTACCAACTGTTTTAAATATTGTCAACATAAATTGCACCCAGCATTTGGGGTTAGGGAATCTGATTTTGATAAGGTAGACTCAATTCACTATTTAAAATATATGGTATGAGTTTATTTAAGGTACAGGTCTGGGTCTCTTGATTTAATCAACAGTCCACCAAAAGTTGGTACTTGTCATTTGATATAAATTTAATATATAATCTTCATATCCCAGATTTGGCTGTAGGTTACATTTTATTATACAGACTTTAAAAAGTATAATGCTGTTAAATAATTAACTAAATGAAGTTAATCAACTTTGCAAATGTATCCACAGAAAATGGAAAGAGGATTTTGTTAATGTACTTAGCAAAAATAGATGATGCAAATAACTGAAGTCACTGGGAGATTAACTCTCTCCAACTAATGGTCAGATTTGCATTTTGGCTGTTTATTTTTACCAGACTCTGTGAGAAGACCAACCACCATTACAAAACAATACTGACATTATAAAACTATTTTATTTTTCTAAAACAGCCATGCCATATAATCTGGATTATTTCTTCTATGACAAATGTGTACTGACTTTAACAAAACAAATTAGATGATTTTAATACTATGACAGCAATACAAATAAAATATTTTAAAACTGAATTTTGTAATCGTCTCAACTAAAAAAATCACCTTGGCTTCCTATTGAGTTAGAGCCTCTTAAAGATAAACCTTCTTCCTTTTTCAATTTCCACAGGCTACAGAGTGAATTATCCCAAATGAAAACCTTCTTTCCACATCTGCCTTAATAAAGCCACTGCCAGCTGCATGAGGGCCGTCATCCCAGCTGCTTGCAGCCCGTGCGAGGCTGGGATGGCGGCCCTCATAATTGTCTCTGCACGGGCCTGTGCAAGGGTTTCTCTGAGCTCTGACCCTAAGGTCAGGACTGTTAGGTGACAGGGGGTACACACGCCACTGCACAAAAGCACTATAGGTGCCTCTCTAGAAGGTAGTACTCTATACCTACCCGCAAGCATTGCCCAAGATTCCCAGCTCCCTGAATCCTGCCCAATGTTGAGTACTTCCCTCCTTCTAACTTTTCTCTCTCTGATTGGTAGAGTGGTTATCTCACTGACATGAGTTTCTCATCACTTACTGCATTTATCATTTCTAGAAGTTCAATTTGGTTCTTTTTCAAACCTGCCATTTTACTTTTTCTAGTTTCCTGTTTCCTGCAGATATATTCAACCTATTTCTTTAAGATCATATACCTCGTTATTTTATAGTCTGTATCAGATAGTTTCAATATCTAAAGTCTTTACATGGGGCTGCCCCTAGGCCATAGGACACCTTTAAGCAAATTAGAAAAAGTGGCCCTCTTCAAGCATATTTTTGGAAAAATTAGAAGATTATCAGAAAACCTGACCAGCTCTGTCAGGGAAAGAACTTTCCAGCACTCTGGAGGCATACACATGCACCCACACTGTCACCCCCTCACACAGTCCCTGGGTGCTGGACACACAGCTGCTGATGGCCACGTACTCTGTGCCACCCTTGCCACCAGGTGTCAGATTTGGAGTCTAGCAGCCACAGAAATTGGGCTTCTAGGGCAGTGGGCTGGAGCCTAATTTCCTTGTGCCCCAAGGTTATCTTTGACTATATGCTGGTCATTCTATTTGAAAAATCATTTGTAGGGATAATTTGAGGGCGAGGATGAAGGTAATTTCCTCCATAGAGAATTTGTTTTGCTTCTTCCAGGAGCCTGGGTACATTGTTGGTACTGAGCTACCCAGAGTCAAGTCTTGGGATACCCTGGGTAACCCAGGCAAACAGAACCAGGCTGTCATTCTGGCAGGTTGGTCCACTTCTAGTTTACCCTCATCCTGGCTTATTGGGGGGAAGGCGTCTCCTGTTTGACTTCCCACCAGGGCAGGTCCTGGGCTGTGATGGAGACCCATTCATCTCTAGATGCCATCAAAAGGAAAGTTCAACCCTCCCCTAGTGGGCAAAGGTCCTTCCATCAAAAGGAAAGTTCAACCCTCCCCTAGTGGGCAAAGGTCCTTCCATCAAAAGGAAAGTTCAACCCTCCCCTAGTGGGCAAAGGTCCTTCCTTAGCGGGAGAGCAGCCTCTGGGCTCCTCCCTCTTTGGTTCTGGTGACCTACAGAGTGATGCTGTCCCATCTTGTCAGTTCTTTACAGAGGATGTTTTCAACATTTTATCCAGCTTACTTAGTTGTTTTCAGCAGGAGGGTGGCTGGAGAGAGCTACCCTGCTATTACCTGAAAGAGAAGTCGTGTTGTTTTCATCTGCATTTCTTTGATTAGTTGTGAATCCCAGTATCTCTTCTGACACTGGAAGCAGTTCAAGTTTCCTTTTCTGTGAAATGCCCTCTTTTCTCACGGCCTCCTGCCTTTCTCTTGTTGATTTGCACGTGTTCCTTAAACACTGTAGGTATTAATTCCTTGCTCGTTTAATGTAATATCTTTTCCTAGTCTGCTCTCTATCCTGTCAGTACCTTGATGGTGTCCTTTATTAACAGAAATCCTGGATTTTGGTGTGGGCAAATTTACTGTACTCTCCTCCTCTAGAAGGCTTGCAATGTGTCATTATCATCCTTCATGACTGTTGTTCAGACAGAGCCAGTTCTCCCAGCCTCCTTTGACCTGCACCAAGTAGAGGGGCGCTGCCTCAAGCTTGCATTTTCACAGGCTAAGTCTGCAGCGTCGGCGACCTCACCACATTGCTGCTTCATTTGTTAGCTTCCCATAAAAACCCCAATCCCTCACATGTGTTCCTGTTAAACCAGATACCCCCTCATCCTGCGCTTATGAAGTTAAGTTTTAGACCTTCAGGCAGAATACAGATCTCTATTATTTTTCATCCTGATTCAGCCCACCATTCCAGGCTGCTAGGTTATTTTTGGAGCCTGATTCTGTCATCCGGTGCTTTGGCTGTCCCAGTTTTGTGCCACCTGAAACTTTGATAAATATGTCATCCATTCCCATGTCCAAGTAACTGGTAAGAATGTGGAACATGAGGGGACTTAGGCCAGAGCCCTGGACCATGTCCCTGGAGGTCTCTTTCAGGCAGATATTGACCAATTAATGATCACATTCCACCAAGAGTGACTGAGGAGCATTTAAATGCCTGAGCCTGGGCTAAGCGCTGGGAGTACAGAAGTGGCAAATGAAGTAAGTTCTCCACCCTCAGAGGGTTCACATTCTAGTGGAGGAGACAGATGCAATTAAATATTATATAGGGACTTCCCTGGTGGCCCAGTGGTTAAGACTCTGCGTTTCCAATGCAGAGGGTGCGGTTCGATCTGTGGTTAGGGAACGAAGATCTCACATGCCATGCGGCCAAAAATAAAATAAAATAAAACCATTTAAAAAATGATATAAAAAAATGATATAAATTCTAAAACACTTGTTCACTGCTTTTGTTTTTAGAAAGAACTCCCTCATGGACTATCTCCTTTGAGCCCTGTTTGGGATAGGCAGCCAACTGGGAGTAAATTTATTTAACCAAAAACCATCCTACATTTCCCAAGTTCTCCATGATGCTGTTAGGAAATTAGTCCAACGCTTTGCTGAAGTTCAGGTGTATACAGTACTAGTAGAAGTATTCCCACCAGGACAGAGACCTGTTCCTTGTGAATGCATGCAGTGCCCCTTTATAACTGATTATTATTTGTTCCTAATCCACTGCCAGTTTCCTCCGTGGCACTTCCTCAAAGGTCTCCAAGGCAAGTTCCCTCATTCTGCTGGAATGTAATTCATCAGGGCCAGGAGATTCAAGACGACCTTACAGTCCTCACATCCTCACTGTTTATCTGAGGAGGGTATTTACCCTTCAGGCCAGCAATTCAAGGGAGCCTGGCAAAGCCCTCTTCAGGGTCCACTCCAGCCCCTCTGCTGCTGGGAGGTAGTAACACAGTGTTTCTCCAGCTGGGGGGTGGGGGTGGGGGGCTGTCCCTTTAGTGAATTATGAAATGCATTAAGCGGGTCGGGACCAGCATTTCCTTTTAAATGAAACGGAATGCATAGAAAAGAAAGAAGGGTACACATTTTATGAAATTTTCCTTTCAGTTATATATTATATGTATGTGCTCTGGATCTGAAATACATCCCTTACTGTGGATCCAAAAAGTTTGAAAGTTACTGGCATAGTTATTAAACTGGTCCTGTTGAGTCAGCGATGTGACTTTGGGCAAGTTAACCTAAGAGAATTTTCTCATTGATTAAACAAGATTGTAACCCCTATCTCCTTGGGTTGTTGTGAGGATTAAATGACATAAGAAGTGCAAATTGCTTAGGTCAGCACCCGGAATGTAATGTGTCCAGAAGATGCTTTAAAGATACACGTGCATGGCCTCGTTCCTCTCTCATCCCCAGCGCTATTAATTTCACTTCCAACTTTTTATTTTCGGCAGTTTGGAGAAGAAAGTCTGTGGCTTTCTAGCAATCCTGGATTTTATAGATATTATCTCTCTCATCTCAGAGGGTTTCAGGTCTCATAAACCTGCTTCTCCCGCGGCTCGAGGCCGGCGCCGTGTGCAGTTTGTGCGCGGATCTGCTGGCCCCATACCACCCTCTGCCGTCGAAGATCGGCCTCCCGGGCCCATCTGGTTACGTGGGTGGGGGTGGGGATGAGGGTTTTGTTTTCAAAAGCAGGCTCTCTCCTTCCTTTCCCTCTGAGGGAAGGAAACCTTTTCCCTGCCTGTCCTCCCAGCCTTGTAAGCTTTCTCACATCCCGGGTTCGAGGTGATTCTCCTCTTCCTTGCACCCCGGCTCCTTGGCCGGGGGTCGAGGCGCGCTCACCCATCGCCCCGCCTCATTCTGGCGTCGCCCCCGCCGTTCTCGGGCCGAGGGTGCTGGGGCCATCTGCCCGCCTGAGTCTGGGGGGCCGCCCAGCTGGTAACCCCGTCTCTGGGCCCGGGTCCAAGGGGCGGGACGGGTAGACTGCGGAGCCCACCTCCTCCCAGGAGCAGGCACCTGGTTGGCTGCTTTATGGCCACGTGAAAGCACGGCAGGCCTGGCTCAATTCAATCCTCATTCAGGCCTTCACGTCAAGTGCTGAGGATACGGAAATGATCAAGTATTGGTCCCTGCTTTCAAAAAGCTCCGTCTAGTCCTATGCCTTTAATGCCACCCCTCAAAAAATTCTGTATCAAGCAGCAGGTGTGGTGGGGAGAAACTCTAAGAAGGTTCTAACAGGGTAAATTAACCTATCTTAATAATAAAATTTAAAATCAAATATGTAATGAGTTTATAAAGTAAGGAACAGAATAGGATCAAGGAAATTTGAGGGATGAAGCAAAGTTTGATTTTAAAAAAGACTTCCCATTTCAAGGGTTTTCCTCTTAAATTGTCTATAAAACAGGAACCATCCTCGTTTTTATTTTCAGATTACATATTTGGTGCCATGTGTCGAGAGGGTAGCAGGATACTGGGACATCACTTTGAGGCCGTGCTGAATGCAGCATCGCACCAGCAAAACCCTGGGTTATAAAGAAGTCCACTCCACTTGTGGAGACAGGTCCCTAAGTGACTGTGGGACGTTCCCCTCTCTCCACAACTAGCAAAGAAACATCACTTAGAAAAAACTTCACAATTGGTACATAAGTAGGCAATGAAATGGATACTTCTCAAATGTTCCAAGGTTATACACCCTTTTCAGCAATCCTATTAGAACTAGCCTATAATCTTTTTTTTTTTAAATTAATTAATTTTTGGCTGTGTTGGGTCTTTGTTACTGTGCGCGAGCTTTCTCTACTTGCAGCAAGCAGGGGCTACTCCTCGTTGCAGTGCGGGCTTCTCATTGCGGTGGCTTCTCTTGTTGCAGAGCATGGGCTCTAGGCGTGCGGGCTTCAGTAGTTGTGGCAGGTGGGCTCAGTAGTTGTGGCTCGTGGGCTCTAGCGCACAGTCTCAGTAGTTGTGGCGCACGGGCTTAGTTGCTCCGCAGCATGCGGGATCTTCCTGGACCAGGGATTGAACCTGTGTCCCCTGCATTGGCAGGCGGATTCTTAACCACTGTGCCACCAGGGAAGTCCCTTTAATTTTTAAAAATGACTATTTGATTATATAGAAACTATTTTTCTACAACCCTCCTTTAGCCAAAAATAGGTTATAAATTTTTTTAAACCTGTGCTTTACAAACCATGTGGACTTTGTGTGTCAAATTCAATTCCAAAAGAAATTGATGTTAAAAAAAAAAAAAAGAAATTGATGTTATGGGAAGATCAGTTGAGCAGAGCCCTAACCCTGAAAACATTACAGTTGTGTGTCCGGCCCATCTTATCCACAGTGAGAAGTGTATGTAAAACAAGCAGAAATGTTTGCTTCCATCGTATGGTTTGAAGTACATCTGACAATGGGAGGATGGCAGGAGATACGGGGCTCCTGCTGGTGTTGGGGGTGACACTGCCAGCCCCCGCAGCGTTTCTTCAGCTAGGGTTGGCTGAAAGAGGCAGAAAGGAAAACGGGGTTGGGGGGGTGACTCAACACTTCGAAACACTTCGATTTGGCATTCCTCAGTCTGGGGATGAGGACAGAGAAGGGGAAGAGCTGGGAGGTGATGAGCAATTGCTGGGGTGACGATAGAGGCCAGCGAGGCAAACCTATGGAGGGAGGGTTGCATGCAGCCCAGCCTCAGTGAGTCCAGGAGAGGGCCAGGCACCCTCCCTCTGCACCCCTCCCCCACCCAGTGCTGTGCAGGGGGCAGAGCTCAGGGAACAGCTCCTGCAGGTAGCAAGCAGCAGTGGTCCTCCTAGACATCACCTAGCAACTGCTCAGAACGAAGATGCAGGAGATAGCTGATTATTTCTCCCTCCCCTTCTCCTCCAGTTCATTCCATCAGCTGCATTAGACAGGATGCTAGCTAGTCCCTGCCATTGTGGAGCTAACTTTGTAAGCTGATGACCCTGAACAAGTGAGTTGAAAGAATAGGGCACCCAACTTCTTTAGGGTGCCTTGGAAAACCTTTTTGAAAAAGTTATGTTTCAACTAACCTGAAATACATCCTGCCCCCCAAGCCATCTTCCTCCAGGTGCTATCCCTTTCCAGTGAGTCATTTCATCCTGGCATCACCATCTTTTGTCTGCACATCAAAATCTGGCCTACTCTGGCCAATGCCCCTTCTCTTTTGTTCAAGGCTGAGATTGCCTCACCCTACCATTCCCCAGAGCACACCACTATTTGTGTCCCTGTCTAAGCAATCCTATGGGAAAGAGCTGGGGCGGACTTTTGCCATTCATTGGAGATCTGGGCACTGGCCTTAATGCCAAGCGTAATGTAGGTGTCCTGCATGTAGACCGCTTCTTTCTCCTGGAAGCTGGGGGATTGGATTTGGTCTGTGAGGACAAGTCTCTCATGGCTGCAGGAGGACATGCAATTTATTTTATGGATGGCTGCCTCAGTACCAAAGGTAGCCCGGTCTCTGAAAGCCTTCAGCGTAACCTTCAGGGCTTCCAGAGGTGCCCACAGGAGCTCGGGCCATTATAAATGTGTTCTCTTCTAGCTCCTGCCCACCTGCTTTGGCAATGCTGTCCCCTCAACCCCCAGTTGCTTGTGTTGCTTCCAGGCATCTAGAGACCTGACGCCCACCGCAGTGGCTGATTCCAGAAAGGCCATGGCTGTGTAACAGGAATGCTGTGATACAACTCCTTCCCCACCTCCTCCATCTCCTCCTCCTGAGAACGTGTGTGTGGGGGCGCTGCATCCGACACGGAGAGTTGGGTATAACAGGATCCTTGCTTTCATCAGGCAAGTGTGACTCAGTCTTACCCTCTAGCTCTACACATGCTTGCCGTCTGCACTCCCTCTGCCCCCGTTCTCTCCAGAACGGGCTCACATGCTTCCTTACCGTCCCTCCACCGACTAAACCTGTAGTGAGTGGGTTGATTGGTGCCCCGCAAAAGATATGTCCACATCCCAACCCCAGGAACCTATGAAAGTTAACTGATTTAGAAAAAAAGGTGTTTGCAGATGTAATTAAGAATCTTGAGATCGTCCTGGATTATTGGGCGATCCCTAAATCCAATGGTGAGTGTCCTGAGAGACACATAAGGAGAGATACAGACAGAATAGAGGGCCTTGTGAAGAAGGAGGCAGAGAATGGAGTGCTCCAGCCACAAACCAAGGAACATCTGGAGCCTCCAGGTGCTGGAGGAGGCAAAGAGTGATCCCCTAGAGCCCTTGGAAGGAGCCCAGCCCTGCTGGTACTATGGTTTTAGACATCTGGCCTCCAGAATTGTGAGGATAAATTCCTGTTGTTTCAAGCCACCAGCTGGTTGTCATTTGTCATGGTGGCCCCAGGGGACTAATACACCACCCTTGGACAAACCCAGTGTCCCATTCCGAGTTCCGCTCTTGAAACGGAACAGGACCCTATGGTCTATGCCCCCCATGTCCTCAGCTTGCCTTTCGTTCGTGGAAAAACTTTTGCCAAAGAATAAGTTTAATCAGAGAAGTGAGACAATGCAGAAACAAAGGAAAACTGTCAAAGGAGACCAAATAATAATAGTTCAGTCATTAAGCATAGTCAAGGACTTTTAGTGCCTTCTTAAGGGCTACAGATAATATTCTGAGCCATATCCTGTGAGCTGTCTTACAGATACTGAAACCCCCACCAGGTTGAAGAAGTTTGGCTGCGTTGGGTCTTCGTTGCTGCGCATGGGCTTTCTCTAGTTGTGGCTCGCGGGGGCTACTCTTCATTGTGGTGCTCAGGCTTCTCATTGCAGTGGCTTCTCTTGTTGCGGAGCACGGGCTCTAGGGTGCATGGCCTTCAGTAGTTGCGGTGCATGGGCTCAGTAGTTGTGGCACACGGGCTTAGTTGCTCTGCGGCATGTGGGATCTTCCCAGACCAGGGATTGAACCTGTGTCCCCTGCATTGGCAGGAGGATTCTTAACCACTGCACCACCAGGGAAGTCCATGGGTGGACTCCTTGACGGACCCTGAGGGTCCACTTTTGGCTGAAGGCTTTTCCACACCGTTCTTAAGCCTTCTTCACAGAATAAATACGCTGATGGACCGTGACATGGGGCCGATGCCTGAAGGCTTTTCTGCACTCGCCACACGTGCAAGGCTTTCCCCAGAGTGACTACTCAGAAGAACCAAGTGTTGGGAGCTTTTGTACCCATGGGGCTTCTCTCCGGTGTGAACTCTGCAGTGAACAGAGGTTAGTGTGATATACACGACAGCTCTTCCACACTTGTGGTGTGTACATGGCCCACCTGGGATGTGAACTCTGGTGTGTAATGAAGTGTGACCCGTCTCTGAAATCTCTCCTGTATTCTTTACGTTCTATACAGCTTCTCTCTAGTGTGGACTGTTTGACCAACAATAACAGTGGCCTCCTGGGGACTTCCCTGGCGGTCCAGTGGTTAAGACTTCGCCTTCCAATGCAGGCGGTGCAGGTTTGATCCCTGGTCGGGGAGCTAAGATTCCACATGCCTCACTGCCAAAAAAAACAACATAAAACAGAAGCAATATTGTAACACATTCGATAAAGACTTTAAAAATGGTCCACTCAAAAAAATCTTTAAAAAAACAAACAGACAGTAACAGTGGCCTCCTGAGAAAAGGCCTCTCTGCACTCCTTACAGATGTATTCCTTCCCATTCTGTATGCTCATTGATGGGAAGAAAGGGCCTCACATCTCAGAAAGTTCTTCCATGCTTGTGACGCCCATGGAGCTTTCTCTATCATGAAGCACTGATGAGCTTGAGCGGTGATTCTGATCCTTTCTTCACACCCTCGGCACTCAGACTTCTCCCCGCGTGGTGTAAGCTGGGGACTAGGGCTATGATTCTGCCACGTTGCTCACGCTGTTGGGCCTTCTCTCCACAGGGGACGGTCACAGCACTAGACTCGAAGAATTCCCCGTACTCGCTGCGAGTGTGGGGTTTCCCTCTGGCGTGAGCGCCCTTATGTATGAGAACATGTGTCTGTTTCTCAGCGCTTTCTCACACACTTTACATCTACGAGATTCTTTGCCAGTGGAAGTCCTCCGGGCTGCAGGAACAGGTGAGAGCAAACCTTTCTCCAGTGAGGATTCTCTGCCAGGCAGCAAGTTGTGACTTCCTGGTGGATCCCTACTGCACGCACTATACCTGCAGGATCCTTTCTTCTAAGACCTTTTGTGGTTTCTTGGGATCCACGAGATTCTACAAAATTAGATCTCTGGAGCCTAGCCTTTGGGAGTCCTCACAGTGCCTTCCCTCCATACTTCATGTCCTCAGAAAGGCCCTGCCTTATAGAGTTGATTCCTGGTTCTGCTCTCACCATCTGACAAATAACACATGACTTGATCTGCATCCTGAGCAAAAATTAACCTGAGGGGGGGAAAAAAAATTAACCTGAGAAGAACAGAATAATCAAGTGCAACAAAGAGAGAATGACAGCATCCAGCACTTATCTCCACAACCCTGAACAGTAAGGACCGGGAAGGGGACCAAAACAGAAACTTCCAAGAGCCAGCAGACAAAGAGTGTACTGGTGCTACGTGGAGAATAAAAGGGAGGGAACAGAAGACAGGACAAAACACTGGGGAAGAAACAGGGATGTAGGGCCCCAGCCGGAAAGGGGTGAGAAAACAAAGCAGCAGGTAAAGGGGAACGGCTGAGGGCCGAAGGTCTTTGGCGTCTTCACCACACACAGACTGACCAGGCGTTGGGCCACTGTCCCCTCTGTGCAGGCGGCTCACCCAGATGAGGGGAATGCACGGCGAGGTGTTAATGTGGGGGTGTCCATCAGATTCTCACGTAGTGGCTTAGGGACCAAGCGAAGACGAGGACTCATCTGAATCAGCACTCCACCTCGGATTCTTCAACATTATAAATGGCACAAGGGAAGGAGCTGTGTAACAAGGCGGGGGTGGGGGGGGCGCTAGTGGACTTCCCCCCATCACCTGTGAGTGAGTCTTCTGTCCTCATCTGCCTGCAGTTGTGGTACCCAGGATGCTTCCCTTGTTCCAGGAGGATGATCAGATTAGGTTGGAAAAATGAAATTCTGTTCATAGCACCAAAAACAGGAAAGGGGAGAGAATAGACCAAAACCAGCCTTAGCCCTTCTGTCAGTGGGAACCAGATATGGCTGGAGACACAACTGGAGAGCTTGCTGGGAAGCACAGACAGGCAGGACGACCATCTCAGGACAGAAGTAAAATTCCCACAGGCAGGGCCTTCAATACACAGGCAGATGACCCAGGTGCCAGGGAGGTGAGGGTAGACTCAGAGCACAGGAAAGCTGCCCATTTCCAATGAGGAAAACATGAGAACTGAATATTAAGGAGAAGCAGAAATAGCCAATTTTTCATCAAAAGGGACCATACAGTTTGCAAGGAGTCAGAAACTAAAACTAACTAAATGGAAACCTGACCACATCACTAACACATGGGTGGCAGCAATGACTTGGTTAGCAAGGAATGAACTGAGTCAGATCACATTCCCCAAATTCCCCATCACATCCTAATGGAGATTCCTCTCGGAGGGGTCAGCGCCTGTCCCCATGGGTGAAGGGTATGGTCACAGCCTCACTCATCCTCAAAGGTGATCCTGAAGCACGTGATTTCTACCTCATCAGGAGAATAATCCCTGAGGGGCACGGACAGATTCAGCAGGGTAAGGGGGAGGCTTTGAGTCTTGTGTTTATGTCTGACGAGCAAGAAGAGCTCTCCAACAAGAGGCTGGGGGTCAAGTCTAGGGAAACTCTGCAGCTGGGAAGGGCATGGTCATGTCTGTGTGGTCAGCAAATGTCTGAGCAAAGGAAGTGCAAGAGGAAAATTCTACTTTCCTCCTCTACTCTCAATACTTCTAGTCACCAAGTGCATGTGGGGGAGGGGGCGTGGGGGGGAGGATTGGGTGGAGTAGGGTGTTCCTACACCAAGCAGTTCTCACCCCACAATTTACTTCATTTCAGACACTCTCTACCTGGAGCGTCGGACCCCACAGGTCAAGGGCTCGGTCCCAGAAGACCGCCCCCACTTCTGACAACAATCTCAAGTCCAGGTTGTCTGTCATCTGGTTGTCTGACTGACCAGCTTTAAACCAGAGGTTCCCACGACCCCCTCTCAGGTTGGGTTAATTTGCTAGAGTGGTTCTCTCAGAACTCAGGAAAGTGTACTCACTCCGGCCAGTTTATGACAAAGGATATTAAAGGATACGAGTAAACAGCCAGATGAAGAGCGCTTCTGCCCTGTGTGGACCTAGGCTGTGCCACCCTCCTGGCACGTGGGCACATTCTTTTTTTTTATTTTTTTTTTATTTATTTATTTTTGGCTGCCTTGGGTCTTTGTTCCTCGGGCTTTCTCTAGTTGCGGCGAGCGGGGGCTACTCTTCGACGGGTTTCTCATTGCAGTGGCTTCTCTTGTTGCAGAACATGGGCTCTAGGTGCATGGGCTTCAATAGTTGTGGCACGCAGGCTCAGTAGTTGTGGCTCGCAGGCTCTAGAGTACAGGCTCAGTAGTTGTGGCACACGGGCTTAGTTGCTCCGCGGCACGTGGGGGTCTTCCCAGACCAGGGCGTGAACCTGTGTCCCCTGCATTGGCAGGCGGATTCTTAACCACTGTGCCACCAGGGAAGCCCTGGGTGCATTCTTGTTCACCAGCCCCAAAGAGCTCATCAAATCTCATTGTCCAAGGGTTTTTTAATAGACGCTAAAATCCAGCACCACCCCCTTCCCAGAGGTCGGAAGGTGGGACTGAAAGTTCCAGTCCTCCAATCACTTGGTCTTTCTGGTGTCCAGCCCCATCCTGAGGCCATCTAGGGCCCCACCCTAAGCCACCTCATTAGCATAAACTCCAGTGTGCTCAAAAGGGGCTCCTTACGGCTAACAAAAGACACTGCTATCATTCAGGGAATTCCAGGGGTTTTGGGAACTCTGTGCCAGGAAATGGGGACAAATACCAAATATATTTATTATACCACAGGAAGGAATGCAAACCTTGTTTGAGTGGCAAGGCAAGGTCTTGGGAAAGAAGCAAACGGAAGCAGGCTTACCAGACCCAAGTGCTAGGGCTGGAGTGGCCATGACCAGAGGGTGGATACTTTGGGGTCACAACTGGCAGAAGCTAGAGCAAAAGTTTGAATTTGGACCAAAAAAAAAAAAAAAAACAGGCAGTCCCCCTCCTTTGTGCCCTGACCAACTCCCATGACCAGGGAGGGACCACACACACAAGGCAGGAATATTTACAAAGGGAGGAGTGTGCACAGCCCTGCAGTTCTGAACCTGCATCCAAATCCACTTCAGAAACCAGACTCTAAGGGTAATAATGCATCGCACCTCTCTCAAGTGGGAGAGTAAGCCATCTAGGCTTCACTTTAAGAATTTTAAAATCTACCCATACGTACCCTAACCTTTTTTTTTTTTTTTTGGCTGCACTGGGTCTTAGTTGCGGCACACGGGATCTTTAGTTGAGACATGTGGGAATCTAGTTGCCTGACCAGGGATTGCCTCCCTGCATTGAGAGCGTGGCATCTTAACCACTGGACCACCAGGGTAGTCCACCCTAACCATCTTAACTTGGGCTGCTAAACAAGTAAACAAAAGTATCATAAATGATAAATCTCCATTGGCCAAAAAGATACGGCATATTTATTGTACATAGTGAAATACCACGCACTGTAAAGTAGATCTATATAGAAAGACTTGGAGATGTCTTCATGATGCAGGAAGTTGCTGTAAGTGGAACAAAGTTCAGCTTGATCCTTTTTAAAACATATATTCATACATAAAATCTGGACAAATCTATTCTAAACTCTTGA
This sequence comes from Lagenorhynchus albirostris, assembly GCF_949774975.1. Taxonomy (NCBI): domain Eukaryota; kingdom Metazoa; phylum Chordata; class Mammalia; order Artiodactyla; family Delphinidae; genus Lagenorhynchus; species Lagenorhynchus albirostris. Next base: position 63,779,278 of record NC_083104.1, read on the forward strand.
AGGAAAGAATTGAGAGACGTATTCGCTTTCCACATTTTTTTAACATAAAGAACCTGTATTACTTTCATAATCAAAAAAAGTTTTCTTTCAAAAATTTTTATTATGGTAAAATATAAACATAAAGTGTATTCATTTTTTAAACAATAGCAGAGATTGATTTGTCACTCATGTTACATGAGGGCTGTAATTAGCTATGGCTTTGCTCCAACGCATCCAGGCCAAAAGAACAATCCCAAACAAGACTTTCTCATGGTTGAACCCAACCAGCAATCACTCTTTTTAAAAAGGTTGTGGCAAAATGTGTGTAACATAAAATATATCACTTTAATAATTTTTAAGTGTACAGTTCCATGGCGTTAGGTACATGCAGTCTGCTAGGGAACCATCACCACCATCTATCTCTTGTAGAACTTGCTTCATCTTCCCAAACTGAAACTCCATACTCATTAAACTTAACTCCTCATCCCTCTTTCCTCCTAGGCTCTGGCAACCACCATTCTACTTTCTGTCTCTAAGAACTTGATTCCTCTAGGTACCTCATATAAGTGGAATCAAACAGGATTTGTCCTTTTGTGATTGTCTTATTTCATGAGCATAATGTCCTCAGAGTTCATCCATGTTGTAGCATGTGGCAGACTTTCCTTCATTTTAAGCCCAAGTAACATTCCATTGTGTGTGTATATATAGAGAGAGTATATATATATATATATACTCACAGTGTATATATATATATATATATACACACACACCCACAATGTGATATCTATATATCTATATCTATATATCACAATATACATATATCGATATATACCACACTGTTTATACAGTCATCCACTGAATATCTGGGTTGCTTCCACCTTTTGGCCATTGTGAATAATGCTGCTATGAATATGGGTGTGTAAATATCTACTGAAGTTTTCAGTTCTTTTGGGTATATACCAAGAAGTGGAATTGCTGGATCATATGGTAGTTCTATCTTTAATTTTTTAGAGGAACTGCCATAACATTTTTCATAGCAGCTGCACCAGCAATGCACAAGGTTCCAATTTCTCCATAGCCTCACCAACACTTGTTATTTTCTGTTTTTTTCATAACTAGCCATCCTAATGGATGTTAAGCGGTATCTCATTGTGGTTTTGATTTGCATTCCCCTAATGATTAGTGATGTTGAGCTTCTTTTCATGTGCTTATTAGTTATTTGCGTAACTTCTTTTAGAGAAATGTCTATTCAAGTCCTTTGCCCATTTTTTAATGGAGTTTTTTACTGTTGTTGAATTGTAGGAGTACTTTATATGTTCTGGATATCTTTCAATTTTTAAAAACTTTCTTAGAGGGCTTCCCTGGTGGCACAGTGGTTGAGAGTCCGCCTGCCAATGCAGGGGACACGAGTTCGTGCCCCGGTCCGGGAAGATCTCACATGCCGCGGAGCGGCTGGTCCTGTGAGCCATGGCCGCTGAGCCTGCGCGTCCGGAGCCTGTGCTCCGCAGCGGGAGAGGCCACAACAGTGAGAGGCCCGCGTACCGCAAAAAAAAAAAAAAAAAAAAACAACTTTCTTAGAAAGTTTTTTGCCTGGAAAAATTTTAAGATTCACGAAAGTAGAAAGAGTAAACTGCAGCCATAAACATTCTGCCATTCTTGTTTCACCTGCTAGATCTTGATGACCCAGAATATCTCAAAAATATTTCATACAGTTGGATCAGGATCTTGGAATTTTTTTTTTTTTTTTTTTTTTTTTTGCGGTACGCAGGCCTCTCACTGTTGTGGCCTCTTCCGTTGTGGAGCACAGGCTCCGGATGCGCAGGCTCAGGGGCCATGGCTCACGGGCCCAGCCGCTCCGCGGCACGTGGGATCTTCCTGGACCGGGTCACGAACCCATGTCCCCTGCATCGGCAGGCGGACTCTCAACCACTGCACCACCAGGGAAGCCCACATCTGAAGATTTTTTAGCTCTTTATTTTGACATAGTGATAGATCTACAGGATATTAGATCTTTGTATCTGGAGTTAAAACAGCACACAGGCTGAATGCAAAAGGTGAGTACTTTATAAGCAAAGGCATGCAGGAGAGCTGGTGTCTCTGAGCTCATCCCAGCCCTTCCCAAAAACCACTTATTTCACAAACCAGAATGGGAAACTATAGGAGAGAGAATTTGTAGCCAGGAAGAATGACAAGGTCCATCACTTCATAATATTACAGTTATTCTGGTTTCACAGAAAACATCCTTGGGAAAATATTTCTATACAGGGTAGGCTGTGGAAATCACACTTTTACCAAAAATGAACTGTAACTATTAATGGGACAGATTTTTTAAAAAGTTTCCAATGTGATCAGAGTCACCTACTAACACCATTCTCTTCTTTCCTACTAACAGAGACACATTGTATTCAGGGTGACAAAGTGCTCAGCTAAAAAGACCATGTCTCCCAGCCTTTTCTGCACCAGAGCTGGTTCCAGGATACAGTTCTGGCCAATGAAATGGAAACAGGAGTCACTGGACAGAGCTTGCAGAAAGCTCTGTAAAGCCTTTGAAGTGTGATACTTTGTTAGAAATGCAGAATCCTAGGGTAAATGCCAGCTCTTCACCTGAAAACGATCTACTTATGTGGCAGGAAGAAAAACCCATGTACTGGTCAGTATAGGTGTGGATAAGGAGACCCTGACATGTGTGGTCTTTGATGTAACTTGGAAGACTGCAGTGCAGACATTCTTATCCAAACAGGTTTTAACAGGCTACCACCTAGCTTGCGGACCCCACTTATTAAGATCAAAGCCCCTTTTTTGAATTCTGTGATATAGTTTGATTTTCCACATACTTTCTTAGAGGGAAAAGATGTGTGACCAACTTGCAGAAATAGTCTTGTTGGCTTGCCAGATATATTTCTTGTTGTAAATCTGCATGCTGGTTAACTATAACAGCTTGGAAGTTACATAAATGTCCAACAATAGGGAATCAGTTAAGAACAAAATTCATTATAGAACATATGTAGAAGACGATGCAGGCATTAAAAAACATGACGTAAAAGAGCAGATACTGCCATGGGAAAATGTTCACAATTGAGGACATTTTAAAAATCAGGTTATAAAACAGATGTACTAAATGATTCCAGCTATGTTTAAAAATATATATACTCAGGGGAAAAAAAAACTGGCAGAACCTTACTAAACATGGGATTATGTCTCAGGGTGCAATTGGAGATGATTTGTGTTATTTTGTAATTTTGTAAATTTACGTCTCTATTTTTCTGTATTTTCCACATTTTCTGTCATGAACAATAATTGCTACTATAATTGGAAAATGAGAAGCAATGAGTTTTTAAAAAATTATCACTCAGATTACCTTAGGCAAGTTAATCAACCTCTCTGTACCAGTTTCTTCACCTATAAAATAGGGATAAAAGCACCTCCCCCTTAAGGTTACCAAGACAGGTAAAGCCTCAGAACAGGCCCAGGCAGGTGGGAGTTGCTCAGTGAAGGTCAGCTATTAGCATGGAAATGAAAATAGCATAGTTTTGCAAACACGGGTGTGAGCCTAAGGGGCCAGGTTTATCTCACCTGTGGTGACCCCACTTGCCAAGCCAGGCTGAGAGGCCAGCACGCTTTTCCCTCCTGTTCCAATGTGAACAACAGGTAACAAAGACAGAAAAGGAAACTTAGAGCTGAGTTCACAAACTCACAAGTCTTGTGAGTTTTGAACTGGCAAAACTGGCACCAGGTAGGAAAGGTAAACATGAGAGAAGCAGCTGGAATCGGACAAAAGGGTTAGGGGCTATGGCTCCCTGGAGAGGGGGGACTCCCCAGAAGTACTTCAATTCAACTTATTTATTTAATTTTTAAATTCAGATATAATTGATTTACAATGTTGTGTTATAATTCAACTTATTTTAAAACCCTGCACTGGCCTAATAGCCCACACCTACCCTGGAGCTGCCCTAATTTGTGCATTATTCACAAAAAAGAACAATTTAAAGTGGTCTGAACTTTACAGGTTTTTGCACAGGACACGCCAGTCAATGCTCCAGTTTCTTCAGGGTGTTTACAACTGGGTTTCAAATATTTTTCAGCCTTTGAGTGAGCTGTTGTTAAAGCAGACAGCAAATGAACAGTTTTCATCCTCACATAACATCAGTGGCCACAGCAACAACAGAAACCAATTGCATGACCAACCTGTGGGGAAAAAGGATTCCTGGGTTGCACAGTTCAGGGGACCAGGAAGCTAGTTAGTCTGACTGGTTCCAGTCAGAAAGAATGACTGGGGAGGGAATTTAGAGTAGGAACTGATACTGGAGAAATGTGATCTGTCCTAGAATTCTACGGACTGTATGATTTATTTTTGCAATGGGAATACTTCTTACTTCAGACAGTGAAAGAGAATGCTATTAATAATCGCACCAGGCCATTGAGTCTTAACTGGAATTGCCTCAAGCAAATTGGGACATACGGCCACCTACTAAAATGGAAGTTGTCCCTAAGGTCTAGGGTAAATTCCAGCTCTCACCTGAAAATTATCTATTTATGTGGCAGGAAGAAATCTCTTCAAACTGAGGCAGGAGGTAAATGGGCCCCAGGCTGAACAGCTGGAGTCTGACCCTATGGACAGATACTCCAAGATGAAGAGGAGGAGGGGCTAAGCCCTGCCCAGGGCTGGGCACATATTTCTCATTCTCAAGGTCAAGGAGACCTTCCTGACTACACATGCACAGAAAGGCTCCTTGAAGGTCAAAAAGGGAGGGGGCGCCACCGCATAGTAGGTGATGTCAAGCTACCCATAGGCCTCTTCACTGGAATCCACCTTGGCTAAGAGGCGTGTGCGCACACATGGGAGGACCCTTAGATAAATCAAATACGGACTCAGAACCAGGCAAAGCAAGATGAATGGCCAAAGGAAATCCGGAAGAAATGCCCCATATAAGTGATTCAAACTACTACGAGGGCGTGACTCTCTGAGCCCACCTGTGTGTCGATCCACACGTACTCTTTTTCCTCCGAATAAACACTTCACTTGTTTCACTACTTTCCGTCTTTGTGGGAATTCATTTCTGCAAAGCCGAAGGGCCAGAGCCTTGTCACTGGTCACTAGTTTAGTGAGTAGGATTCAGCGCTCTCACTGCCGTGGCCTGACTTCAGTCTCTGGCTGGGAACTGAAATCCTGCTTCAAGCCGCTGCAGGCTGAGGCCACCTGAGATCAAAATGACTGTGTCCTAAGCAAATAATTCAGAAGACCTATTTCAAGGGCTGACTACACAAGAGTTTGGGGTCTTCCTCTCTGGACATCCTGGACGAAACAAAAGGCAGCAGAGATGAGCTGATCTCTGACTCTTAGCCCCCTGGTCCCTCCTGAGATTCCTGATAACATACCAGCCTGGGAAGGGGAGGAGGATCTGAGCAGAAGCTATACATGGACTCAGCAGGGTCAGGGGCCATCCCACCAGCCACCCTCTGCTCCCCTTTCCTCACTAGACACCAGGGGTTATGGGTCAGCCACTGGCTCAAAAGCCACTGGTGCATCAGTGACAGAAGAGGTTATGATTGCAGGCCTAAAGACGTGAATGGCTGGGATCAGCTGAGACTTAAATTTGATGTGTGTTCTACTTAACAAGAATCCTCCAGATGTGACAGATGGAAAATGGCATTCCATTACATCCCCATGTTCTGTTCGATAATTATCTTATTCAGCCCTTTTCCTTTTTTAAAAAAATAAATTTATTTATTTATTATTTTTGGCTGCGTTGGGTCTTTGTTGCTGCGCATGGACTTTCTCTAGCGAAGACCGGGGGCTACTCTTCCTTGTGGTGCGTGGGCTTCTCATCGCGGTGGCTTCTCTTGTTGCAGAGCATGGGCTCCAGGTGCATGGGCTTCAGTAGTTGTGGTGCACGGGCTTAGTTGCTCCGCGGCATGTGGGATCTTCCAGGACCAGGGCTCGAACCCGTGTCCCCTGAATTGGCAGGCGGATTCTTAACTACTGCACCACCAGGAAGTCCTAAGACTATTGTTAAGGAGTCTTTCAAGACTCCTGGACTTCAGAGATTGTTACTACATCTTGGGAAAGTGACCTTTAACTTTTAAAGTCTCTAATTCTGATTGGTTACTTAATAATTTGTAGTCCTAGTAGCACTATTTAAATATATTAGCAACCTCTTCTACTCATAAGACCATGGAGGCAAAAATGAATAAAAACAATGACTTTATTGGATTTACTTTTTAAACAGAAGTCTAATCAGTTTAACGTTTAGGTTAACCTTATCAGCAATAAAGCTCCAACTGTTTAAATGTCTGGTGGTTGAAGTCATCCTTTCGCCTTTAGGAAACCTGTGGAGAGGCAGGACCAAGCTGTCTCGATCGTCGGGGGCGCATCAGTCCTGCACTAAGGCCAGGGCCCGATTCCTCAGCAACCAGGAGAGCCTAGAACAGGTGTGGGCTCTTGGTCCTCCAAGCAGCCAGGGAAGGTCTTCATCTTCAAAGGACAAAAGAGCCATTCCTGTTGAGAGAACTTCCCAGTCCTCTTCCCATTCCCCTGGATGAGAATTACCTATGGCTTCACCAAGAGGACACAGGTGAGGAGGAGGGTTGGAGGTCTCAGCACCATCACCCAGACACCTTTTCTCAGTCCAATGTCAGAACAGGGGCCACTGGATTCAGAGTGGTGCTTATTTGAACATGAAGGTTCTGAGAATTTGGGGGTTCTAGATCCAAGTCCCGTTCTCTACTCTGCTTCCATTTCCAAAGGAAGATGAAGATGCAAATTCTAAGTAGAGCACATGGGACTTCCCTGGTGGCGCAGTGGTTAAGAATCCGCCTGCCAATGCAGGGGACACAGGTTCAAGCCCTGGTCTGGGAAGATCCCATATGCTGCGGAGCAACTAAGCCTGTGTGCCACAACTACTGAGCCTGCGCTCTAGAGCCCACGAGCCACAACTACTGAGCCCACGTGCCACAACTACTGCAGCCCGCGTGCCTGGAGCCTGTGCTCCAGAGCAAAGAGAAGCCACCGCAATGAGAACCCCGTGCACCACAACAAAGAGTAGCCCCCACTCGTTGCAACTAGAGGAAGCCCATGCACAGCAAGGAAGACCCAACGCAGCCAAAAAATAAATTTATTAAAAAAAAAATAGAGCACATAAAAACTGTAAATGCTACACTCTGCTCATTTAGAAATCCTAAGTCCATTGGGCCCTGATGAAGGTGGAAAGATAACCATCTTGAGCCTTCCTTCACAGGAACCTTGAACCAGAACGAGACCAGAGAGAAAAAGGCTGGATAATCACTGGCCAATAGTAAAATCAACCAGGAAGAGCCTATATTCTTAACAATGGAACTCACAAGCCTTTGGAATTACTTATGAGTAATTATCAGTACAAATTGAAGGCAGGGCAGGTCGGTGGCGCCAAGGCCTTCCTGCACTCACCCATCTGACTCTGGTTCTTTGTCCAGCCCAGATACACAGGTCTCCCCTTTTTCCAAATGGCTTAGCACCTCAGGTTTATAAACTGCAAATCCTATTTATGGGCAAGGAAAAGGGTCAGCATTTCAAGAAATCAGGGTATTAGGGCAACTCTGCTGGGGGCCCCAGTTAAGCTGTCCTCCTCTTTGTCCCCGCCCCTTGGCTCCTTCCCTCAGGCTCTAGATACTCATTTCCTTCCTTCTTTCCTTTCTCCCCAGGACTAGCTGAAGATTTCCCAGGTTTCTGCTTTCTTGCAGTCCACTCTCACCTAAAAAAGCTTCTAAGATAAAGGTTTTCTGCTGGTCACTACGGAAATACAGACAATGGGCAGGTAAAGCCTCACAATGGGCAGGTAAAGCCTCGTCTATACGGTTGACCCTTGAACACGGGGTTAGGGATGCCAATCCTCTGAGTTACCAAAAATCCACCTATAACTTTACAGTGGGGCTGCCATACCCACGGTTCCGCATCTGTGTATTCAACCAACTAAGGATAGAGTAGTACTGCAGGACATATTTAGGGAAAGAATCGGTTTGTAAGTGGACCTGTTCAAACCCATGTTTTTCAAGGGTCCACTGTATTTCCGGTTTTCCTTTTTAGATACTATCCTGGGAATCTCTTTTCACCCCACTTTCATATCAAGGACAGAGTTCAACTCTATCCATTCTTTACTTTTTCCAACACTTGGGGTAGGGGACCCCTTTTCTTTTTTTTCTTTTTGGCTGTGTTGGGTCTTTGTTGCTATGCGCGGGCTTTCTCTAGTTGCGGTGAGCGGGGACTACTCATCGTTGTGGTGCGCAGGTTTCTCATTGCAGTGGCTTCTCTTGTTGCCGAGCAGGGGCTCTAGGCACGCGGGCTTCAGTAGTTGTGGCTCACGGGCTCTAGAGTGCAGGCTCAGTAGTTGTGGCACACAGGCTTAGTTGCTCCGTGGCATGTGGGATCTTCCTGGACCAGGGCTCGAACCTGTGTCCCCTGCATTGGCAGGCAGATTCTTAACCACTGTGCCACCAGGGAAGCCCAGGGACTCCTTTTCTACAAAGTATGAGGGGCTGGCAAAGGAGTCCTCCACCTTAATGTCCCCCCAGTTTAATCTAATTAAATCATTCTGTTACATGATTACAGTGACAAAAGGAGCTAAGGACTCATTTCTTTTTTCTTTTTTTTTTGGCTGCACCATGTGGCATGCAGGATCTTAGTTTCTTAGTTTCCGGACCAGGGATCCCTTGCCTCCTGCAGTGGAAGCACTGAGTCCTAACCAGTGGACCGCCAGGGAATTCCCAAGGCTCATTTCTTATATTTGGGGAAGTCGGAGAAATACGCTGTCTCTGGGGTCAGAATATTCTGAGGACTGGAAAGCAGTGTGGTCCTGGTGAGCACATCTTTTTTGTGTGTCTGGGATGACATGAAAGACAATAGCAGTGAGCAGCCACCCTAGAAACCTACCAGTTGGTCCCAGGCCTGGGATGCTGCTTATAGAGAACTCCAGGTATGAGAAAGGCAGTAACTGAGAATGCTGAAAAACTGCCCACTTTTAACAGATAAGAATAGGGCAACATGAGTCTACGAGTAGAAATATCTTTCCTCAGGGCCCAGGAGCACCTCTAGGCTCTCTCTCTGTCCATGGGAGGGGTGGGGGGTGGGGGTGGGGGGATCAGGAACTGCACGGCTCCACCCAGCAGCACACCCACCAGAAGAGTGCCATACCAATGAGGGACACAGGCAAATTCCAAGCCTTTTGCCTGACATAAAAATAAATAATGCAGGGACTTCCCTGGTGGTCCAGTGGTTAAGACTTCGCCTTCCAATGCAGAACCCTCAGGGTTCGATCCCTGGTTGGGGAGCTAAGATCCCACATGCCTCGTGGCCAAAAAATCAAAACATAAAAAAAGCAATATTGTAACAAATTCAATAAAGATGTTAAAAATGGTCCACATCAAAAATAAATAATGCAAAGAAAAAATAAAGAAATACTGACTAAAAAAACAAATACTAAAAAACCCATAAACAAAACCAAAAATAAATACAAACAAAGAAATTAGAAACTTGACCTCAGGGGACTTCCCTGGCGATCCTGGGGTTAGGACTCAGCGCTTACAGAGTTTAGGCACAGGTTCGATCCCTGGTCGGGAAACTAAGATCCCGCAAGTTACGTACATATGAGGCCAAAAAAAAAAAAGAAACTTGAACTCACAGGTCTACTTGGACAAATTCGGGAAGCTCTCCAGTCCCCGAAACGTTTCACAACACACGAGACGGGGAGTGCAGAGGAAGACCCAGTTAGAAACAAAGTGCAGTTAAGCCTTCCAGTCAGACCGACTGTCGGTCGCGGGAAAGCCCTTACTCAGTGCGATAACGGTTCCATAATTCTTTAGCATTCCGTCCGCGTAGAGAGCCTTCCGAGGAGGGTCCAGGCGCTTCCACTCTTCGTATCTAAAGCCCACGTCCACATCCTCCAAGGTCACCGGCTCTTGGAACTGAAGGTTTGTCCACTATGGCCCGGGTTCATCCTATCACCTGCTTCGCCAAGAGACGTGGGGGATGGACGGGCCTGAGAAAAGGCGGTCGGGGGGCACCGAGGGGGGCAGAGCCCCGACGACCCCAAGCACGGGGCGATGCACGGCCGGCGTCGACCCCCGCCAGGGGCTTAGGACCCGCACCCACTGTCACCTCGGGCGCTGGCGGCATGGCAAGTTGAGGTCACGGGGAGCACAGGTGGATAGAGTGCAGCTAGTATGCCCTCCACAGCACAATTTCGACCGAACCCCTTCTAGCGGCAAAACGACGAGCCACTAGCGGACCTGGAGTCTGAAGGAGCCACAGACCCCGCCCCCAGCCGACTTCCGGTCCTCTCTAGGCTGTGCGGAGGACCCTGCGTCTCTGTGGGCGGCTCCCTGGGACGCCTGGGTACCCCGGGACAGGGCTTTTACCGTAAACATGAGACCCAGGATTAGGATGCGCGGCGACGCTGCTTCGAGGCTTAGCCTAATCACTTTTCAGATTTTATGTGAGTCATCTTTCAAGATACTTTTACCCACTGTATTTCCCATTGGACATCTAAAAATTAATAATAAATAGGAAAAAAAAGCAATGGTACTCCTAATATACGGAAATAACGAGTTAACATTTTAGTGAATTTTACTCTGATGATTTTCTACACATAGGTTGATATTTTTGTGTTTTTGTCATCTCCAGTTTTTCCACTTAATTCTTTAACGGAAGCACTCCCCTCCCCACCTCCGTACTGTGGTGCGCATTGTAATAGTCCATTAACTGGATTATCATCCTTTATTTACTCATTCGATGTCAAATCACCTGGATTGTGCCTGGGAATACCGGCCTTCCTTAGAATGGAGGCGCGGAGTTGTGTCTTTGCCTATCCTCTGGGAAGTGCTGAAGCCCGTCCTTGTGTTTTCTCTCCAAACAGCTCTTGAGGATGGTGCTGGTTCATTACACAGCCCCACTCTAATCAAAGGAGGACCTTCATATGATCTCGCTTTCCAGAGGAGTTTAACTTTTTAGAGCAATTTGTTAGTTTTTGGCCTATGGACCCTTCAAGTTTTGAATTTGAGTGGTGTTGGCTGCTAGAAAGCTTATAGCAAATCTTTCCGGTCAAGGATATATGACTTTAGCATGTGTATTTTTTTGTATTGCTAACCCTACTCTTGGCCCCCTCCCACTTCGCTATCATTGTTTTCCATCCCTTTGCCTTATATTTCTTGTTTGTTTTAAACGTATTTTATCTTGTTCTTTGGTTTAGGCCTCTGTAAACCATCTTAAATCCTTTTTTGAAACAAGGTGGTGTATAAAATTACAAATAAAATTGCTCAACAATTTCCCTACTGTTGAAATAAACTGTCCTAATATTTAGCTCTTTGAAATTTTGTCACAGATGAGCATTTTTGACCATAAAGTGCTTTTTTTATTTAGATTTTTTTTAAAGCCAAAGTCCTAGAAAATACTGGATCAAGAGAAAGGATATTCAATGAGTATTTCTTGAGGCTTGTGGATGCTGTGGAATACAGAGATGATGGGGCTGGGAGGGACAGCCAACATTGAGAGTTTACTCCATGCCAGGTACTTGCTAAACCCTTCACGTGAGTCTACTCTCAAAATTCTTTTTTTTTTTTTAAATTAAAAAAATGTATTGTTGGCTGCGTTGGGTCTTCGTTGATGCGCATGGGCTTTTTTTTTTCTTTCTTGTTGCGGCGAGCGGGGGGCTACTCTTCTTTGCCGTGCGGGGGCTTCTCATTGCGGTGGCTTCTCTTGTTGCGGAGCACAGGCTCTAGGCCGCGGGCTTCAGTAGTGGCACACGGGCTCAGTAGTTGTGGCGCGCGGGCTTAGTTGTTCCGCGGCACATAGGATCTTCCCAGACCAGAGATCGAACCCGTGTCCCCTGCATTAGCCGGCGGATTCCTAACCACTTCACCACCAGGGAAGGCCCCGTGCATTCTTATAAAAGTTAAATAACCATAAAAAACAGGGCCCAGTGAAAGAGTTCCCAGTAACGAGGGCTGTCAGAGATCGGGGAAGGACAACACTGTGAGATGAAGGTAGTCGGCTGCCAAGGAGGCATGTATCCTAGGGACACATCTGAGAGGAGAAAGGACTATTTGCAGTTGTTTATGTTTAATTTTCAATTAATTAAAATTTTAAATTTACAAACAAATTTTCTTAAGTTTAACTTACTTAACTTTAATGTTCTGTTTAGAAATCTTGTATTTTTTGTATAAAAATAAGAGCAATAACTTGTTCCTTGATTAATGTTCAGTTAGCCCATGGGTTTGACATATTAGATTTGCTTGAACATTACTCATGCCATTTACAAAGTTAGTTAATTAAATTCTCTTAAATATTTAAACTACATTTACAAATTTAATATACTTGCTTTTTTTCAAGCACTTCAAATGCCTCATAGACAGATTTACAAGTCAAACAAGAAAAAAATCTTAAGCATGTAAATAACTCTCCTAAACCTAATAATTCAAGCTTCTAAATGTGGCATATCAAGTTGTCTTCAAGATATCCATACCATTTACAAATGTAATCAAATTATCTTATACTTTTCAAGCTTCAAATCACAAGTCTAGAATAAATTACACAATTCAATTTGAAATTACAAGATTAGGGTGGAGGGGGAGGGATAGACTGCGAGTTTGGGATTGACATGTACACATTGCTATATTTAAAATAGATAATTATGGGCTTCCCTGGTGGCGCAGTGGTTGAGAGTCCGCCTGCCGATGCAGGGGACATGGGTTCGTGCCCCGGTCCGGGAAGATCCCACATGCCGCGGAGCGGCTGGGCCCATGAGCCATGGCCGCTGGGCCTGCGCGTCCGGAGCCTGTGCTCCGCAACAGGAGAGGCCACAACAGTGAGAGCCCCGCGTACTGCAAAAAATAAATAAATAAAAAATAAAATAAAATAAATAACTAATAAGGACCTACTGTATAGCACAGGGAACTCTGCTCAATATTCTGTTATAACTTAAATGGAAAAAGAATTTGAAAAAGAATAGATACATGTATATGTATAATTGAATCACTTGGTTGTACACCTGAAACTAACACAATATTGTTAATCAACTATATTCCAATATAAAATAAAATTAAAAAAAAAAGATGGGGCTTCTCTGGTGGCACAGTGGTTAAGAATCTGGCTGTCAATGCAGGGGACACGGGTTCGAGCCCTGGTCTGGGAAGATCCCACATGCTGCGGAGCAGCTAAGCCTGTGAGTCACAACTACTGAGCCCGCGCACCACAGCTACTGAAGACTGTGCACCTAGAACCAGTGCTCCACAACAAGAGAAGCCACTTCAATGAGAAGCCCACACCGCAGCAAAGAGTAGCCCCTGCTCGCCACAAATAGAGAAAGCCCACGCACAACAACGAATATCCAATGCAGCCAAAAAAAAAAAAAAAAAAAAGACAGCCAGGACATGGAAGCAACCTAAGTGTCCATCAACAGATGAATGGATAAAGAAGACATGGCACGTATATGCAATGGAATATTACTCAGCCATAAAAAGAAACGAAATTGAGCTATTTGTAGTGAGGTGGATAGACCTAGAGTCTGTCATACGGAGTGAAGTAAGTCAGAAAGAGAAAAACAAATACCGTATGCTAACACATATATACGGAATCTAAGAAAAAAGAAATGCTCATGAAGAACCTAGGGGCAAGACAGGAATAAAGACGCAGACCTACTAGAGAATGGACTTGAGTATATGGGGAGGGGGAAGGGTAAGCTGGGACAAAGTGAGAGAGTGGCATGGACATATATACACTACCAAATGTAAAATAGATAGCTAGTGGGAAACAGCCACATAACACAGGGAAATCAGCTCGGTGCTTTGTGACCACCTACAGGGGTAGGATAGGGAGGGTGGGAGGCAGACGCAAGAGGGAGGGGATATGGGGATATATGTATACATATAGCTGATTCACTGTGTTATACAACAGAAACTAACACAACATTGTAAAGCAATTATACTCCAATAAAGAGGTTAAAAAAAAAAGTCAGGGACTTCCCTGGTGGTACAGTGGTTAAGACTCGGCACTCTCAATGCAGGGGGTGCGGGTTCGATCCCTGGTCAGGGAACTAGATCCCACATGCCACAACTAAAAGATCCTGCATGCCGCAACTAAAACCCAGCGCAGTCAAATAAATAAATAAATATTAAAAAAAAAAAAGTCAGGATTTTGACAAGCAAAAAAAAAAAAAAAAAGAAATCACAAGATTAATTTGTCAGATTCTCTAATATGTCAAATTCTCTTAAAAATTATAGACACATTAAAAAACAGACACACCGGGCTTCCCTGGTGGCGCAGTGGTTCAGAGTCCGCCTGCCGATGCAGGGGACACGGGTTTGTCCCCGTTCTGGGAAGGTCCCACATGCGGCGGAGCGGCTGGGCCCGTGAGCCAATGGCCGCTGAGCCTGTGCGTCCGGAGCCTGTGCTCCGCAACGGGAGAGGCCACAACAGTGAGAGGCCCGCGTACCGAAAAAAACAAAAACAAAAACAAAAACACACAGAGACTATCTCAACCTTCCAAAATCTTTTCCCTAACCATTGCATAAATGAAGTAACATTATGGGTTGTTTTTATTTAGTCATTTCTATTTTTCTTCCCAAGGTGATAGAATAAAATACTTTCTGTTCATATTTTTCTTGCCACAATTCTACAACCATCTTCCTGATTTACCCCTACAACTAGAGAAAGGTCAGATAATTACCTTCTAACTGTAAACTTAGATTTAAAGAAAACTAATACAGTATATTTACTACTTTATATTATTTATCTATGCAAGGAAAAAATGAATACTTTAGAGTGAATGATGCAACTATTACTTGATACTATCATGTTCTCCTTCTTTAGTATACTTTTTTCTTTTACCTATACTTTTTTTGCTTCGTCCATAAAATGGACATAATAATTTCTATCTTAGCTGTACTGCCAAATTTAGATGTCTGTCATAAGCATAATACCTCAACACATATTCATTTCTTCCTTTCTCCTTTCCTCGTGTCACAACCTTTCCCCAAAACTCAGATAAATGTTGAGAAGTTCCAGGGTCTCTTGTTTTTCCAAATGCAAGGCAGGGGTGCGTGTGCATATTTGGGAAGCAGTTTTGTAAAAGGGAAGAAAAACGTCTTTCTCCAGGGAGACACACCTCTCCTTACTGTGATCCCTCCACTGTCCACAGTTGGGTTGTGTTTTTAAAAAAATAATTAATTTTTTGGCTGTGTTGGGTCTTCGTTGCTGTGCGTGGGCTTTCTCTAGTTGCGGTGAGCAGGGGCTACTCTTCATTGCGGTGCGCAGGCTTCTCATTGTCGTGGCTTCTCTTGTTGCAGAACACGGGCTCTAGGCGCACAGGCTTCAGTAGTTGTGGCGCGTGGGCTCAGTAGTTGTGGCTTGCGGGCTCTAGAGCTCAGGCTCAGTAGTTATGGCGCACAGGCTTAGTTGCTCTGCAACATATGGGATCTTCCCGTGTCCCTTGCATTGGCAGGCAGATTCCAAACCACTGAGCCACCAGGGAAGCCCCACAGTTGGGTTTTGAGATGATTGACTGCTTTTTTTTTTTTTAATTTTTAAAACAGATTTATTTATTTATTTATTTTGGCTCTGCACGTCTTCATTATGGCACGTGTAGCACATGGATCTTCATTGCGGCATGCCTGTGGGATCTACTTCCCTGACTAGGGATCGAACCCAGGCCCTCTGCCTTGGAAGCGCTGAGTCTTACACAGTGGACCACCAGGGAAGTCCCTTGGCTGCTTTTTCTTTTTTTAGCCAAATTTTTTTAATATATGTATTTTTAAAGTTTTCATTTATTTTTTGGCTACATTGGGTCTTTATTGCTGCGTGCAGGCTTTCTCTAGTTGCCGCAAGCGGGGTGTTCTCTTCCTTGCAGTGTGCAGCTTCTTGTTGCGGTGGCTTCTCTTGTTGCGGCACACGGTTTCAGTAGGTGTGGCGTGTGGGCTCAGTAGTTGCGGTGCTTGGGCTCTAGGGCACGCGGGCTTCAGTAGTTGTGGCGCATGGGCTTAGTTGCTCCTCAACATGTGGGATCTTCCTGGACCAGGGATCGAACATGTGTCCCCTGCATTGGCAGGCAGATTCCTAACCACTGTGCCACCAGGGAAGTCTGACTGCTTTTAAAAATAGAAATAGTGTGTATACTTGTGTTTTTGGATTAGAGGATTTTTAAGATTCTAAGAAAAACATTTTAAGAAGAAAATATACTTATTTGATTGGTATTTAAATCAAATCGGTTTAGGGCAATCTAGTTTCTCAAAGAAAAGAAAAATTAGCCAATCAATCAGTCAATAATTTGTGATAAGATTGATTGCATTCGTGATCCCAATTTTTGACCTCTATCTGTATCCACATTCTTTGCCCTGTGACTTTATAATACCTCTCAAAACAGACGTAGAGGGGACTTCCCTGGCCGTCCAGTGGTTAAGACTCTGTGCTGCCACTGCAGGAGGCACGGGTTCCATCCCTGATTGGGGAACTAAGATCCCACATGCCACCCAGTGCAGTCCAAAAAAAAAAAAAAAGGATGTAGAGCCCATTTCCCTACCCCTTACATCTGACTTAGCCAGGTACTTGGTGTCGGCAAATAGGATGTTAGCAGGCTGTAGGCCTGCAGAAGATTAAACAAGTGCTTTCGTGTTGGCATTTCCTCTCTTACTTTTCTGCAGTTGCTTCAAGAACGTGCTCAGTCTTGCTTGAGGACATGTCTTGTTTGCTGGGGGGATGTGAGAAAGACACATGGAAGAGAGTCCAGTTGTCTAGAAGTCATACTAGACCAGCCAGTCACCGGCTAGACCCATTGACTAACTGAAGATTCATTAGTGAGCTCAATCTAAATCAACAAAACTGCTCAGTTGACCATTGGTTGTGAGAAATTATCTACAATTATCGTTTTATTTATTTATTTATTTATTGGTTGCATCGGGTCTTTAGTTGCGGCACGTGGGCTCCTCAGTTGTGGCATGTGAACTCTTAGTTGCAGCATGCAGGTGGGATCTAGTTCCTTGACAAGGTATCAAACCCGGGCCCTCTGCATTGGGAGCGCAGAGTCTTAACCACTGCGCCACCAGGGAAGCCCCTACAATTATTGTTTTAAATCACTAAGGTCGAGTTGTTACGCAGTAATGAAACCACACAACTCATCTCAGGACTTAACAAAGCTCAGGTTCTTTATGCCTTGGCACTGAAAGAATTCGGTGAGGGACAAAGTGATAGGTAAGAAGTGGATTTATTAGTATAGGACACTTGAGAAGGATATAAGCAGGTGAGTCAGAGGGGTCTGCCCTGAAAACTAAGTGGACTACATTTTTGCAGTCAAAGGACAAGTGGGGAGAGAGAGAAGCCCACCTTCCTTCTCTTTCTTTGTAAAGATGTTGTAGGAAAATG